>NW_027249064.1:3600000-4315308 GCF_030848795.1 Temnothorax nylanderi | reverse complement strand
TTTTGACGACGGCATCTTAAAACAATATGAATATTTTTGTTATAAAAAGCTTAGATGTATTATTTAATATTGATAAACAAAAATAATGTAACATTCTTTTTAATCCAATTTTGCGCCGGAAAAAGTAACGTATTTAAATTTCAAACATAAAAAGCCGTTACAAAACATAAAAAATACTACAATTATAAATTAGCAAAATACAAAATTATGTATTTTAATTTGACAATTTAGAAATTTTGCTTTCTTTGATTTTTACAATATTCAAATAAATATTTAAAGCAATTATTTCATATAGCTAACAAAAGGCTGATATTTTAATGCACATTTCTAAATTATTCGCATAACGATGTCATAATCAGAGACATCGTAATCAGTTCTGCGCACGGAAACGAATTCTCGAATATGATCGCCAAACTTTCTTGCCGACGGGGATTAAGACGCTCTAAGATGCCTTAATGGCCATCAAAGTCCGTCGCGAGGAAGCGAACGACATCGTCATACAGAAGTACCGAGAGAACGACGAGCTTTCTTAATTAGGGAAACGGAAACGTGAGGAAGAGTGTCTTACAGCGGTTAGATGAGACGGGAACAGCTCAAAGAGAATTCCCTACGTAAGCTGTCCCCGCCTTACGTCGGATTTATCTCTTTGGACCAGTCATCGAACTGTTTCTTAGTGGGTCACCACAGTTTATTATCAATTAGATGTGTGTGTGTGTGGTGTGTGTGTGTGTGTGTGTGTGTTGTGTGTGTGTGTGGTGTGTGTGTGCGCGCGTGTGTGTGTGGGTGTGCGCGTACAAATAGGGTATGATATGTGTGTATATATATATATATATATATATATATGTAAAAACTTATATATATAGGTCTTATTTCTTTATCATTTATATTTAGATATCATGTATATTGTACAATCAGCTAATACTTCATTATTTACACTATTTACAGCTAATTTTATACGCGGATTTTTTTAATTCTATGTATATACACATATTACACAGAAATTTTCTAACTTTTTTATATTTTATATATAAGAAGCAGATAATTTGTAACATAAATGTAATACTTATTTCTACCAATGTTTTAACTATTCAAATTTAATTTGTGAATTTTGAATTTAGACAACACAGGTAATCGAAAATAGCTGCTCGCGTGTCTATTTTCTTAATATCCATTTCTCTGAAATACGCTAATAATTAGTAATAATAATAGTAATAGTTATTTTTTACCGGGATTATAATTAGAAACATAATAATAAATATTTGTCATTTATTTTGTAAAACGTTAAATATGTTGTGGTCGAGTTAATACCGGTGCTCGACATTCGGCACTCATTTTTTGTTGTGTATACAAGGTATCATGATATTATTCGCAAGACTCGAGGTCGACAGGCATGTGTCGTTATTTTTCGGCATCTCGAGATGTGACCGCGTCAATACCAGAAGGAAATGTGATAATTCCTATATAATAACGAGCCCGAGCGATTAATATCTAATTAATAATAAGAGTATCGAAGTGACTGTTTATCCGAACAGATATTTTGCGTAATTCATTCGTTTAAAGTAAAAACAGAGATCGAGGACGGAAATTATAAATTATTCATTCATGATATTACGGATAATAATTACTTCTCTAGTGATGCTTGAATTTAAATATATCTTGCACCTCGTTTTAAATTCCTCATCAGTTTAAATGCAATTTACCTAACCATTTTTATTTTGTCAGTCGCGCTTCTTGTTATATCGATTGCAATTTTTTGAACCAATTTTTTAAATTTTACTATTGTCTGTTATACAAATTAAGAAAAGAATTCTTTACTTATTATTATTTCTATTATTCTACTTATATTATTATTATTCTTGCTATTACTTTTGAATCTTAAGATTTAACTTATTTTATAAACGGAGCGGTACTTAAGCGGTACTTTACCGTTAATTTCCGTATCCGTAATCCGTTCTACCGATTAATCCAATAAATTTCAAATTTCATTATTGCAAAAATATCCTGTAGTCGTAAGCCCGAAGTTAGTCGATTTAATTAACTAAGAGTAGCGGAGTCGGCAACTGACCGTAGAGACAGATCGAACAGCGATGCGCAAATTCGAGCTCAACAGAAATTCTGCTCCAATTACTGATCGGTAATTGGACGCCGCTAGGCATATCACGTCTGCGAGTTACTTCCCCGCGATTATCGAATCTTCGACCGGCATGTGATCGGGTTGTGAATTGCATCATTATTTCTTTATGTATGAAATAAGAACTCATAATAGAAATTTTACTCTATCTTAGTCAATATTGTCGATATTGTCGATGTAATGAGTAAAATTGATAACACCTGAGTCAATAACGCTTGATAATAGCTTGATAATAGATTACTTGATAAGAATAATTAAAAAGGAACAATAACATGTCTATTAATAATAAAGATGGCAATCACATTTCTTTCTTTAGATATATTAAATTGTGATAGAGATAATAAAAAAGATTACATTAGATTAATTCGTAATTTAAAACGCAGTTTGAAAATATAAAATAAGATCTATAATTTGATAACTTATAAATAACATTGCGATAAGATACTCTTATCAATTAAATATTTAATTACTTCACATTATAAATTCTTTCTAACTCTTGATTTTGAATCGTATTTTCGTTCATTATTATCATTGACTCAGCTATTACAATAAGATACCGCATTTTACTTTAAAGTTTAAACCACAATTGTCTGGTCCGAACTTCACTTATTCTGCTTCAAAGGCGAAAAGGTAGCTCGTTAGGATATGTTAAATTGTACTACCACAAATAATAAGAAATCCATGTTTATTCATCGGCAACTTTGTCAAGCGAAGTAAACAACCGTTCGATACTCAAGTGTACCGCATAATGCACTCTTTCTGCCTGTCTCTTCGTTTAGATCTCTTTATTTTCTCCCTGTCTATCTTTTTCATCTTTTTGCTTCGCAATTAGATCACCGATGAGCTTCACACACAACTGTAGATTTTCCTTCTCGTCCCTGCGCAATTAACGGAACTTTTAAGGTAGATTATTTGCAAGCTTCTCAATTTGCGGGGTTGCGATTCGATGGAAGGGAGTAACGAACGTAGCGGGATAGGGGAGATAGAGAGATGACTTATATACATCTCATAAAACCATCGACCGTGGCGAAATTATTTTGCGAGAAAATATTCCCTTTACATGCCCGACGTGGCGAGACGCGCGAAACGAATTAGACATATCCACGTGGCGTGGCGTCCGACGTGGGGCGCAACAGGGGTCGGGGCTACCAGACGAGCCGAGTATCTCTTCTCATTGGAGTGTTGTTTGCAAGAGCATACCACGTACGTGTCCTTCCAACCGCTCACGGAGCTTTTCCTTGTTTTTCGGTGTCAGAGCGGCTGCCACTCCCGAGAACGAAGGCATCGCGCTGGCATGTATGAGAAGGTTGAAGCGCTATATGACGCTAAAGCTTCCGCGGTGCAAGTGTAGCCCCCCGTATGTGCAGGCGTAAATGTAGATACAACGAGTAATTGTACATATGTAGGTGTGGGAGAAAGTTTCAGTGAAAATGTGGTAGAAGGCGCGGGGGAACGTTACACACGACTCGGAGATGCTACTATAGAAACGTATAATTGTAGTGGTATGTTCGTTGTAGACGTAAAGCGTAGATGTAAAGCTTATTTTCTCTAGTAGATATGGAGGAAAACTTGAAGTATGAGATAGTATGTACAAGCCATGCCGGTATGACGTGAAGATATCGCTACAGATATGAATAGCAAGATGCAAGTGTAGACGTACAGATGTGTACATATACGTGTGATAGTAACTTCTGATATATACGTGATAGTACATTTAAGTTTAAATGTAGATGTGTGTGTGTGTGGTGTGTGTGTGTGTGTGTGTGTGTGTGTGTGTGTGTGTGTGTGTGTGTGTGTGTGTGTGTGTGTGTGTGTGTGTGTGTGTGTGTGTGTGTGTGTGTGTGTGCAGGTCGAGGCGAGAATGGACGTGGTCCACAAAGTAGAGGTCGAAAAACTTTTGTATGCAGCACTCGTATCAGAGGACACTACACGTGACTGGCCTAACTGCTCGAGGGTCTGAACCGTGCGCGATCATCTGTGTCGTGTTCCCGTCCGCCGCTAGGATGGTAAAATCGATAAGCGTTTTCGATTTTTGACGTTCCGCGAGCTCGCGGGTCAATGCTCTTCGTGATCCGCTCGGAAGATTAGTCTTTTCACGATATCCGCCTGAACTTATTCCATCAACATTCGCTCAAGTCGCCCTGATGGTAGTTTCCTAGTTTCGTCTCGACGTTTTTAAACTCGTAACTAGATGATCAAATTTCTCGCGTGTCGAGATGTACGGTTATATAATGATCGGCTTGGATCGTGTTATTCGGATGATTGCAAGCCCAAGTAATTAATCGATTTTAGAACATGCTAAAGTAGTATTTCATACAGTATGAAATCATTATAATAAATATGTAAATTGATATATTATTGAAATGAACTCTTAATCGTTTTACGATTATATGTAAAAAGTAACAAAAATGCCAAGTTCTAAATTAGATTTCTGTCTCTCAAACATATTTGAAAAATTAGGTATCTTATAGACTGAAAGAGTGTCACTAATTCATATTTTTATATCCTTTTATAGGCACCTAATTGGTTTTCTTTTGAACTATTTTGAATTATTTTGTTAATTAAATTATTGGTCTATTATTATTCTGCGGATGTGATTAAATTAAACTCGGCTAAATTTATTGAACGCAGGAAAAAGGGAGAAGAATGAACGATCAAAATACATTTGCCAGAATATACCTATATATACACGGTAGAAGAATCGCGGAGCTTTAGTGTATCCGGTATCGCGTAGCAGTCCGTACTATATTTTTCTTTATTAACACAAGACGCCTCTGTAAACTGAAAACAATTATGCAAATTCAACTCTTTTACCTTCTGAGTTTCCGACCCGCTGTCACATTCACTCCTGTCACCGATGAGACGCTTTAGAATAGTAGAATGTGCTCGTATCGCGAGCGTGAAGGGCTGCACGGCCGTGCAAAAGAGGGGTGTCGCGACAGGTATAAAAAAATGACCGTGCCGGTCAAAAGAGAGAGCCCCAGCTGTCATTTTCACCGGTGCGCCGCGCAACAACCGTGAAACGGCGAAATTTTCCAAATTCGACCTCTCGCCGATTATTTCTCACCCTTCGTCTCGCTATGACGCTTCCAGAGTTTTTCCCGAAGGGAGAAGGGTCGGGGAGCGGAGAGCGGAGAGGCTTTCGCGGTCCGTTCTCGGTTAATTTCCTGCGGCTAATGAAAGAACATACGCGTCCCACGCCAAAACACACGCAGTCGTCCGTCCTCGTATCCAGCGTATTTGAACAGCCCCTGGATTAAGTAACTTTGACAATATTGAGGAGGAAGGGACGCACGCTGCTTAGCCCCGAGCGATTTTTCTTAATTATTGGACGAGATGCACGCAGAATTTCAATGGCTCTTCTACCCCACACTCTACACTCAATCAATATACCCAAGAAACTTGATCTAATTTATTTCAAAAACACGCGCAATATCTTCGCAGCTGTGATAGATTATATAGCATAGTATAAATCGCAAGTTTATATGTAATAGTTTTTTATCCAAAGTGTTGTAATAAATAATTCATAAGTGATTAATTAACTTATTTATAAGAATCATAAAGATTGCAAGAAAAAAAGATTTAAGAAGTAAAATTTTGGACAAATATATAAGTATAAGGATGCTATTATTGAACGATCGTTTTAATTGATGAAATATATTTCACTCCATCATGTTTGGATAGATTCTGTAATATTTCCAATCTCGAATACGCAAAGTCTTTTACGATATACAAAATGAGATCGGGGGGTATCTGACTATTATATATAAACTGTACATATGTTACACGATTTTCACAGCTGCGCAAGATATTACATACTTAAAGTTTTCGATGAAGTTCGAAGATAGTTAAGGACCGGGGACATCGAACCCTCTAATATCGGTGTACATAGCCGCAAGCGATACGAATCTCGATGTAACCCACGAAATCGCGTTTCCGCGCTGACGAACCAAAATAAACTCGGAAATTATCTTCTCTTACGGAGCAATTTACTGAAATCTTTAATGAAGCGACCAAAAGAAGATCTATTAGGATTAATTATAAATTTTGCAGTAGCCATATCCGAATTTAATTAACGAATTAAAGTATTAATCTTTTTAAAATTGAATTAATAACAAAAAGTGATGTATATATTATTTTATAATTTTGTTATTCAAAGCGCTATTTCCTATTTATGAAGCAATGCTTTTATTCCTCTAAGAAATTGAAGACAAAAAGCACAAGAAGATAAGAACATAAAGCAAGTACATGTTATCTTCTGATTAGATATTATTTTCGTTATTGAGTTTGATTATTGAGAAGATAGTAGATTTGCTAAAGTTTTCTCAAATAAAGATTGGAAAATAATACTTTTGTTTTGGGTTTGTTGTTAGATTCTCCTCATAATTTGCTGTTGTGTTTAAACTGTCAACAATCACATATTTTACTTTAATGGACTTTATGGATTTACTACAAAAATAATTCTAAATTTCTTAAATATATATAATGTTTCCGGATTAACCACGGGAACACTTCAACATTGCAATTACATGATTGGTTTATTTTTATTTTAACAGAAACAATTTTGAGGATTTATTCTTTTTTTACATTAGACATTGCAGTTTATTAGATACGAGTATATGGTTGCAATAAAGGAATTAGAGATATTAAATTAAATTTATAGTCACAATTTTACAATTTTACAAGTTTACGCAAAATTTTGGAAGCTCAGATAAAAAATTGTCCATTTCTGTGCTACCTTATATCCGGTGGAATTGGGCAAATATATCATCGTGATGGATCGTTTGCTCACAATCGGTTGTTTTCGATCTTTGTTATAATGCATTCAAGATCCTGCGTCTTTAATCTTCAATTACTCACGTCTACAAAGTGAAATAGTGGAATTCACAGTCCTTTCTCGGCTCGGCATTGTCTACTTGTCGCGAATGCGAGTGCTGGCTCTCGCCCGTAAATGAGAAATATATATTCACGCACACATGTTGCGCATACATACATGCTCGCAGCTCTAAGAAATTGCGATAGGTACGAGTGCATCCGCGCGCGCACGCGGCTCTCGTGTGAGTCAAAGGGAAAAATGGCTGGGCGAGCAAGAATGGCGACTCACGGGGAGAAAGAAGAAAAATAAGGGATCGGGACCGAAGAACCGTGCGACCTCTCGACGGCGAGAAAAATTTGCGAAATGCAGGTGTCAGCAGTCCTTTTGTGCGCTACGCGTTCTCGCGTCCATTCATTTTCGCGGAGTTGACGAAAGCGCATCGTCGTCGTCGTCGTCGTCGTCGTCGTCATTCTCGCTGTTCCTCAATGAGAAGCAAACTCATCTTCTTCGTTACATGAAGCTCTTTTATTAATGGTCCGAACGGGCGATGGCACTTTCAATGACCGGCCGGTCGATTAATCGGAATTCGATATCGCGCGTGCATACGATCGAACTTACGATGCACCGCGGTGTCTGCATCTGCATTCATTCCGACTTGTAGAGTTAACGACCCACTTTCAAACTCATCAACTTTATCTGGCCGGTAGGGCAAGCATGTAAATTTTATGCGTATAGAACTGGTAAAGAATGTCGTTGTTATTTGCTGACATTTTCTATTTTGGAATACAATGTAACATTTAGTATCGTCGATCAGAATAGTATCAATATTGTTCGTGCTATGGGTTAATCGGTATTCGATAACGCGGCAACTTCTGCTTGAATTTGAGTTAATAATATGCACTAAGTATCACGCGAGTTACATAAACGTGACTGCAGGTTATCAGATTGTCTACACAAGATGTTGTCAATAATGTAAACTCATTTATAATCGTACGAGAACTCAATATTTTAATTGTATTTCTTCTGCAGAAACAGTCAATTGAATTCTAGTCAATTGAAGAACCTAGATAAAGTATATTTTGAGTTTTTGAGTAAAGAAATAAATATATTTATTGTGCATATTTAAAAAAGTTAACTAATTGATATTTCCGATTGTTGGAATATATTTTACGGCAACTCCGCGGATCGTAAAAATATTCCGCTTATAAAGTACTTAACGGGACCTTTTCCTTCGCGAGAACCGTGCCTCCGATGAGCTCGCGGTTATTAAATTCATTTCTCGGCTTGATTAACGCGGCTCCCGGCAAAAAACGGCTAAAATATCGGGACGTTGTATAAAAACGGAGCTCGCGTGGTACTCGCGCGAGTTGCAGTTAATCCTCTTACCCCGTCGGGCAGTTACGGCGGGGTTGGCGTAGCCGGGGTACGCTAGCTCGTGCTATATTACGGACTTACACCGTTAAATTGATGGCCGCAGTAGCCGACCACCGCCATAACCGGTGGTCCAAAACCCCTATGTTCGGAATTTACATTGAACAAGTCGAAGAGGAGGCTGGGTAACTGCCCTCGAGTTCCTCGAGGCAGTCGCATCGTTTCGCGCGCAGCTCGCGAATTGCCTACGATTTTTATTACCGATTTTTACTTTATTAATTCGGAAATTCTTGTGCTTCTTGCACGTGTCAAATATTTGCAAAGTCTAGCGTATGTTCCGCTCGATAATTAGTTGTCTGGTCCTCTACAAGCATTCTACACGTTCCTGATGCATGAATTCACGCGTATAGGCATTTAATTGACACATTTGGTTAATTAATATCCATGGAGGTATATATTGCGTATATAATTCTGACCAAATTCGCTTTACCTCTGATGACAGATCCTTATTGATTGTTGCGTCACAATTTATGTAAAATTTTTTTCTTTACATCTCTTTACATCATTTTTCTTTATACCGTTAAAATTCGATTCGAATAGATATTTCAATATAGCGTATATTTAACTTTATAATAAATTAATTTAGATAATAGAATAGTTCAAGAAAAAAATCTGTATCCACAACAAAAAGCAGATATTTGTTGGTTTCTTTTATTAATTTACGTTTCATAACTATACACAACCAATATTAAATATATTATATATATTTTTGCATTTATCTGACTTGTTTAATTAAAAATAGGTCATAAATGAGCTGCTCTTATATTGATGTAATTTTGTAAATTAATGAAATATGTACATATACAGGCGGTCTGATAATTACCGTGCTATCTCTCGTGGGTAGGTAGAGTACGTTAAACTAATAGAAAATTTGTTACTGTTTTACAGCAATAAATAATGAAAAATTAATTAATAAATATTCACGAATCAGCATACTTCCGTGCGATTCGGCGACAAGAGACAGCCTAGCGTTTACGATTGTTACGCGCGCGGAGGTTCAGCGTCACGCGTGTCGCTCATGCATAGTTGTTGTTTACAAACCGCTCCTCTCAATGCCTCGTCGCGCGCGTAGCTACCGTAAATGCTATATAGGTAGGCTGTCTGGCTGTCTCTTCTTGCCGAATCACTCTGACACACATTAATTCGCAGATCCTTATTAATTTGTCATTACTTATTGCTAAAATCGCCAAACGGTACAGGACTTTTCTGTTCAGTTTAACTTGCTTTATCTACTCGTTAGAGGAAATTATCAAACACTGTATATATAAAATAACAAGAAAATATTAAAATATTTATCTATAATTCATCCATTCTCTTATAACGTAAATTATATTATTATAAAAGCACCTCGTTATTTTCTATTTTCAAAAGAAATCAGATAAATATAAGAGAACTTAATTTCTATTAGTTATTAATTTTCTATAAATGGAGCTCTTTAAAGAAGAAATTACGTAAAGTCTATAGAATATTGACGATAAAAGAAGCTTATCGCGCCGGAAGCGCTGCACAAAATTGCGCGTTCGTCAAATCATTGTCGAATTACCTTCGTTTATCATCTCGGTCGCAGTACGGTCGACAATACTAGTAAGAAAAATGTGTGTACGTGCATGCGTGCGTGTACTTAAGCGCGGGAACGCCGCAGGCGGCGAAGCAATTTCCTGTTACGACCGATCGAGGATAGCCGTCAATGTTGTATAGGGTGTTCAATATCTAACTTGCCAACTTTTCCCTACAAACTGTGATCAATTTCAGAGAGAGAGAGAGAGAGAGAGAGAGAGAGAGAGAGAGAGAAATATTGTTTTTTAAATAAAACGTAATAAAACCCTCATTTTACGTAATAAAAGCCTCAGTGTATCAATAAGCATTTGAATTATACGCAGTTGAAAATAAGCAAAATGAAAGATTACATCTCAGGTTAACAAAATTCCAAAGTGTCTTACTTCAATAAAATTTTAGCTTGGGCTTGATTTATCAAGATCTTTAATGTTAGAGTTCAGTTGAAAAATTCGAAAATAGATCAGATTTGATCGACATTCTTTCTAAACTAAGAAAAGATTTATCCAAGCTTAATCAGAACGTTTAAGAGAAACCGAGAATGTCACGACGGATATGGGACACCCTGTGTAACACGTTACACACATACATACGCGCGGTGCACGTGGAGGAATCTCGAGCCCCAGGGGTGAAATAGTGGCTGGCAGTAAGCAGCACCGTTCAACCTGCCAGCAGATAAAATTCACTGGGCAGCGATACATCTTCGACAATTACCACGGCAACGAAGAAAATCCGGCAAGTTTCCTCATAAATCCGCGATATTTTTACGCGCGAAACTTTCCGCGACCTATAATATCTGTAAGAGCCCCGTGAAAGCGCAGGACCCTCTCGCCGATTTACGACCCACCCCCGTGCCACCCTCCAGCGTATCCTCTAGTCGGCCCATCCTCGCGGTTTCCTCTGGAACTTATCCAGGTGGTCAAGCTTCCAAAAGGTTTAGTAAACTGTCTCTCGGGTATAGTTAACGGCTAACTAGCAAAATTGTCTTAATTAGAAAGTTTTTATCCCGCCGACTTTTTTTCCGGATTTATTTTGGACGCGATTAATATTGGGAAATTACGCTATTTCACCCGATTTAAGAAGTATAAAATATTTTAAGAATTTTACTTTCTTTAATATGTAATTGCTTTCTTGAACTTGAAAACGTAGAATAATATTTTCCTAGGTTTATTTCACATGAAAATACGTTATATTATATGTATAAGAAACGCGATTTAGATGTATTCTTTGCTGAACGTTTCAACATTTTACGGCGCATCTCTCGCATAACTTAAAAATAATAGTCTATCACCGAAATTTTCACTCTTTCCTTATAATTTTTTTACTAGTGTACATATTTCTGGAATTTCTCGTCGAGTGTCGGATCTCCAACTGTAGCCTATCGCTCTTCATCGCGCTGGTTTTTGGAAAAAGAGCACGGGAGATAACCAGCTTCGCGGATAACGCGCGAGCAGACCGCAGTCATTAAAATTCACGAGTAAAACGAAAGTTGGCTGAGTCTGAAGCGGCTTAGCTCTCCGCGCCTGGTCGTTTTTAGCGTCAGTTTCTAGCGCGGGATAAGGGAGCGAAGCGGATCGGCTCGAGGCTACGGAACGGTGTGAAAGCGGACCGGCGCGGGCGAGGGGGTCGAAGCGGATGGGGCTGGTTTCGCCCGAGGCGGGTAGAGAGCGAGGTGGATGTATCGTGATTTACGAACAAACTTGCTGAGCACTACGAGCCGTCGGGCGTCTGTTCGATATCAATTTCCTATCCACTTCCCCGCCTCGTTCCTGGCCGCTCCCTTCCTTGTTTCCGCGATCGGTATCGATAGGACAGGTGTAGGAAAAAGAACGCTAAAGTCCTCCTTCCTACCTTAACCTGTCTTTTTGTATCGCTCGTAGCGACACATTTGCGGAAAAAGCATCGACTCGATAAAGTGTTCTCACTAAATTGACCTGAAAACTAGCAATACGATACATTTATTGTACATTAAACGTAGAGATAAATTATCCACTTTTAATTACATTTTATATATTCTTCTATCTTAAATTAAATTATCATTTTTTGTTTTAAACTTATAGATGCAATTTTGGGATGTAAACGTTGTAATAGATGTAATAACGTTCGCATCTATATTGCAAGAAATAACTATTTAATTGTTACGCCATAAATACCATATGTTAATGTATATTTTTATTAACTAATGATACTCGTAGTTAATAAATAATTAAACTTTATTTTTTTTAATTATACAAATTATTTTATTATAAATATAGTTTTTCGTATTTCTATGTATCCATCTTATTAAAACATATAATTATAGGTATATGTTTAATGATACGAATATTAATTACATATATTTTCGTTATAAATTGAAGTAGTCTTCTTTTCCTTCTTCTCTCTCTCTCTCTCTTTCTTTTAATTCTATTCTTTATGTGGTAACACATTTAAGATTAGATGCGTATCCAAGAGCAAGATATAAACGGAACGAATAATTTTACGTGCGACTGTATTTTCCGCAATTGCCTCTAAATATCTCAAACAAAAGCTGCAGTGCTTTTATCTCTCTAGTAGAATATAAAATGGTAGCGACATGAAGAGTAGTGGTCGTTCGTTGACCGTGATTCAAACGAATTCAAGTTACTTAAACCGTACTTTGCGACAAGAAGGGACAAAGTACAGACAACCTCCGGGGAAAACCAGTGTTCCTGTTGCTCGTTTGATGAACGGAACTCCTATTAAATCGGGTCGGGACTCCGAACCTTCAGGAAATTACATAAAATTGAAAGGACGTCGCGTCTCGTCGTACTCGCCGTCTATCCGGGACCACGTCGATGGGCAATCGCGAATAAAAAAAAGGGGGGGGGCCGTCGAGATCTCTCTCCGATCCCGGGCCATTTCGCGACGACTCGAATCACTTAATGATACCGGTGAGAATCGAATTCCTTTGGCGGATACGTGACCGACCCGACCGATGGCCGACGCGACGCCACGAATACGCGGCATCGCCGTATCCTGATGACGCGATGGCATCCCGTTGATGATTAGCACGTGGCCCGAACGCGCGTGTAGGTATACATGGCGCGCGAATGCCCGTGGCTTTAATTAAGGAAACGCGGCGCACCGATTGAAATCAGTGGTACGCTAGTATTAATCTGAAATCGGGTAACGCGAGCGACTGAGAAGCGCGTTCAACCGGTTAAACGGTCCAACGTCGAGTTATACATATATGTATAATCGGTTTTTATCGGTACCCTCTAGGAAAATTGTCGAGCATTTGATTACCTAATCGTTTGCTCATTCACACGGATGCATTTTGTGCTTCTATTAAGGTAGTTCTCCGGTCCTTGTACTAGAGAAAATCGATTTTCTCTAGATTTTCTTGAAACTGTGAATATACGTTAATTTAGGTGTGCTTTATGCGTGGTCTAAACTTCAGTACCTCTTGCAGTATAAAAAATCAAGATACTGAGCCTCAAAGTTTCAACTTCTTTTACTAAATTTTGGTAAAAATTGAAACTTTGGAGGCTCAGTATCTCGATTTTTATACCGCAAGAGGTACTGAAGTTTAGACCACGCATAAAGCACACCTAAATTAACGTATATTCACAGTTTCAAGAAAATCTAGAGAAAATCGATTTTCTCTAGTACAAGGACCGGAGAACTACCTTAATGACGTTTTGCTTCTGCTAGAATAAATAACAATATACGATCAACTATTTATTTTCTGTGTGAGTTACTCAACGCATTAGAGACTATAATAAATTCTCTCCGCTTTTTCTTCTTTAACTGCCAACAATTAAAATTGACGGTATCGCTGTAGCTTAAAAGCGCAGAATAAAAAAGCTAATTCAAAAAGGAGATAATGGTGCTTACTGGGTCACGGATTAAAGCTTCGCGTTCAGGAATAATCTTGAAAAATGGCTACCTATTAAATATTCCATTTTTAATTTAACATTTTTAGCCCTGTATAACATAGCAATTTTATTCTTGTTTGCGTATTGTTTTATAATGATTCTGAAAAATATAATCTGACAGGTTGTGTGTACTGTGCAAAATAAGATTAAAAAGATAAAATAAATTAGTTTGTCTTTACTAACTATGTCCATCAATTTACTTTATTATAGAAGTACAAAGAATTAAGAAATAACTCTTTTTACGTTTCGTTCCTATGGGAGGTTATTATCTCCAGAAATAATTATTGAATTAAAGTCCCTCTGAAAGAGAAGACGGACATTCTATCCTTACGATCGACACGTCGCGTCGTAAAAGGCCAGTCTCTTCTTTAGCCTTTGACCGATCCTAATCGTTATCTTCTTTTTACTCTGTTATTACGAGACAATTGGCTGAGCTGCGCTCTATCTTGTTACTTCGGAGAAGGTTTACCGTCGTTAAATCTGTACAAATATCGCCGGGATTATATACCGTGAAAAATCCGATTTTAATTATGAACGATTTATAGTTATTCCCGTTAATAATGACAATGAACAACAATAATCTCAACGAACGATTGTAGCGTCATGTTAGCGGCCGATTACCGTCGCCGGCGATATAGTTCGAGTCGGTAGATAAACTCGGCTGGAATATCAACAGCCCAGCTTATTTGTATGTAAATGTCGAGCTACTGGCAGCTCGCGCCCTGCCGTCAGGCAGACGCACGACAGTAGCATCCCGTAGGGCGCTTTTCAGCGATTCTCGCTCGACTTCGTTTAACGCAATCGCCTGAGTTTATTGTCATTATCGCCCCTCTCACTCGGCGCCAATTAACGTGCTAACGATTATTACGGTAGATCCGGCCTAGATACAGCCTTTATAGTCGGACGTTTAAGAATAGCGTCTTCGATAGCGTGCGGTGTTCTCGCAGCATATAAAAGGGTGTATATTTTTCGGATGTATGTATCCAACTTGGACAAACATAAGCCGCAGCTAATTGGAAGTCGCTGGTAATCGACTTATATCCACGGAAGAACTCCCGACGAGCGCCAAAATTGATTATGGAAATTTAATGAACTTATGAAACAATAACATTTTCGCAATTCTCGCAAAAACATCAATTTGAAGTTATTTCATATTTGTCTCAATGAGTATATCAATGTTTATTTGAAAATATATATTTGTATAATATAATTATTTAATGACAAACGTTATTATGACAATTATGACAACAGTTTTACGTTACGATAATAGTTTTATGCAAATTTTACTAATAAGGATGTTAACATTATGTCAAATACACTTGTAATTAATATTGTAAAATTAAAAAGAAATTAATTATATTAATTATATTAATTATAATAAATTAACTAAATAAAAAAAGTAATGAAATAATAATGAAAGTATAAGGAATATTTAATGTGTAGAACGCGTAGGAATTTTTAATGAAATTTTAAAGAAATTGAAAAAGAATGCGAGATTAGTTATAATTAGATAGCATGGCACACACACACGGTGTCTTAATTATAAAAAAAATTATACAGATTACTTACCAATTAATTTCCTAGAAAAATTCAGTAAAATCTTTCCTATTCGGTAATATCTTTTTAATAATTAATTAAGAAATATCACAAATCTTGTAATTTATACTTTTTTATATTTTTTATATCTACTCTTTTATATACAGATTACTTAATAATGAATTTCTTAGAAATTTAGCAAAATCTTTCTCCAACTCGGTAATTTCAAAAGTTTAATCCAAAAATAAATACAGATATACAATCAATTTGATAAAAATGAAGATAAACATATAAAGGCAAGTAAGGGCCGATGGTGAAGCGAAAGTAACATTATACAGTAAGGTACATCTCTTGAAAATACAATCATATAACACACTTTTCGATCTTATTTTTAGATTTAGCGTCCCATGCAGGTATCACTATCACACAGTGCGCGTACACACAGAAAAATAATCATTCTCTACAGCCAAGAAAAGCACTTACTTATTTTATTTTACTTCTTTTAAGTAAGTTTTCTTACAATCAAGAATATTTTCTTACTAATAGTTTCCAAATATCTTGACACAAGTCAAGAATATTATTTTGAGTAAATGTAATTCTTACAATGACTTTATAGTAGATTTGCAGGATACATCTTATAAGGTAATGTATCCGCAAATCTACCATAAAGTCATTGTAAGAATTACATTTACTCAAAACAATATTCTTGACTTGTGTCAAGATATTTGAAAACTATTACTAAGAAAATATTCTTGATTGTAAGAAAAATTAATTAAAAGAAGTAAATAAAAATAAGTAAATGCTTTTCTTGGCTGTAGAGAATGATTATTTTTCTGTATAACCTTGTGTAATGAAAATTCGGCAGAGGATTATAAATTATAAAGTATTTTCTAGACTCTATAGAGAGAGTCTACCCACTTCAAGAGAGGCAATAGATTATAATATATTATAATACATTAGTTTGTAATATACTTTTATACTTTTAATCTTTAACGTATTAATTTTTTTCTGTAATAACTGTAGCAATAAATGATATATTCAACAAAGATATTTCATAAGATTAAATAATACAAAACACTTTACCGCTACATTAATTATCATTTTAAATAAAAACTTTGATATAATGTCTAATTGTTAGAAAAAGACTGTGATTTTATTATCTCATTTCTCATATATACCTTTCACTCTTACGTTGGTAATATAATTTTATAAATCCATTGCCTCGACATGAAAATAAAGAAATAACTCACCAGCCGATGCGCAACAGCGGAGTTGTAACTGGTCGTAACCCTGCGTCGATCTGTAACATATAAATATTTTTAAATTAAAGCAGCGTTCAAGAGATAATCAATACTTCAAGTAAATAATTATTTCGCGCCTGTTAAATTTTTAAAATACCATTTTAACAAATATCTGATTTCAAAATGTTAATGCAAGAAATCGCGGCCGCCGACGTCGCAAGCGGCTGCATCTTTCCTCATCGACTCGTTCGCGATTATTAATTCATGAAAAATCGTGCAATATTACGAACGTGCGAATAAAAGAGAGAGACGCGATGTTCGCGACGTAATACATCTCTCGTCGCATATGCCAGAGATCGAACTCCGAAATTGCGAAATTGCGCCGGAGTTAAATCTCGAACGAGTAATGAGTATCACGTAATGGGCGAATCAAGCGCGCTCGGAAAAGTGACGGAATCCGCCACAGGACTGACGGGCCAGCAAAATATTAAACAAATAAGAATTACTCACCTCACGGTTGCTCCGCTGTCGCCCGATGCCTCCCAGGCCACCTGCTCCTCTCCTCGAGCCTCCGCTGGATCCGTTGTCGCATCTCCGACGACGCACTCACTCACGACTCACGACGCGGCAACGTTCGCTCGCGAAAATCGACGATATCGTCGCTTATGACCGCGCGACACTTTCGACACTTTGCACGGCACTCCCGGTGTTAATCTCGCGACGCGGCGCATACTTTATTCAAGTAGATACACGGCGACGGAAGAATTACGAACGAAGCTGTACGATAATACCGATAATACGATCCGCTTGACGCCCGTGACGCTTGACGTCCCGCAGGTAGACGCTAACGTAGCGGAGAGAGGCGGCAGAGAATTTCGTACATCGCGCGGCCAACTTCACTCGCCGGAGCAACTGTCGCGAGGACGCTGCACTTGCTGCTTGTGAAACGATTTGGTTAACGGCAATTAAATCGTCGATCGATTTATGAACACTGTCTATCTATGCTCCACGATATCGCCAAATATCAAAACACAAACAAAATATGGGAAACATACGACGTTAACGGAGACTGTGATCTGCGATCGCCAATTATAATAAACACGTCGCGCGACCGTCGCGACGTTACTCAGATTTAAGGCCACCGCACACGAAATGACATAGCTGCACATGCATAGCATAAGACCGTCTGCACCAATGAGCATCCGGCATAAAGTCGTCATATTGATTTTCATAAGATGCTCATTGGTCCAGCGGTTTTGTGCAGCCTACGCAATTTTATGTGCGATAGCCCAAGCTGGCGTCAAGCCCCTTGCACAATGCCAGGCAACAAGCAATAGGAACAAGGAATAGAAATCAGAAATCATGTATAAATGCAGAATAAACATGCACAGGCAATAGACACAGAGTTTCCGTCACGTTGGAAATTCTGTGCCTATATTGCCTGTTGCCAACCAATCATAGCATTCGAATTTTTTAGGTTGTAATTAACGATTTTTTGATTATTTCCTGTTCCTATTGCCTGTTGTCTGGCATTGTGCAAGGGGCTTTAGACTATGCGCGATTTGTGGTTCGCGATTCGCCATTCGCGCCGAATTCATCTCATTGATTTCGTCAAAAAACCGCTCCGCTGGCGAATCGGCGCGAATGGCGAACCGCGAATCACGAACCACGAATCGCGCACAGTAAAATTATATTCGCTCGTATTCTTCATCTGAAACGGTGTTCCGAAAAACGACGGCGACTTTGAAGCCGCGCGACACGACGCAAGACGAAGTCACGACGCGAGTCAAAAGTTGGCGGTTGAGAGAAGCGAGACCGATCATCCGAAAGAAAATGTAATCGAAAGTCAATATTAACGAATGCGATATACAACGGGAAATCCGTATGTAATTCCGCGAAGCACATATGTATTAAATGAACATTTGATATATCACAGTTTTCCGTAATCTCAAATCTCAACGGGGACGACCCGGTGTATTAAGCGGGGAGCACACACTTCTGCACAACGCATAATGCGTAAGCGTAAGAAAATTTATTGGTCCATACACATGTACATAAGGAAATAGACCAATCAGTTTTCTTATGCTTACGCATTATGCGTTATGCAGAAGTGTGTGCTCCCCGCTTTATTCCGCGAGCTACGATTCGGCGCCCGCGGCTGCCCGCGCATGAGTAGTGGGGGTAGAGTGGGGGTAGGTGACTACGCATACCGACCGCGAGCGCGCACCGTACCCAGTCACCTTCCCTCGCATTCCAGTCTGTTCCAGTCCCACTACTCATGCTCTTGCGGCGCTCGCGCTCGCGTCCCGCGCGACGCGGCGATCCCGTTCTATTATCATCTTATTTTCGGAGTACAACGCTAATACGCAGCGGTTGAGATGGAAACCTGTGATCGAATGTTCATTACACACATGTGCTTCGCGGAGTTTATACGGATACCGAGGTATATGGCTGATATTTCATGTATCGTACGACAAATTTTTTGAGCGTATTAATTGGCCGCGGGATAGAGAAGTTCTCGAGTTTCTAGAGAAATCCTCTATCTTATAGCCAATCGATAAGCTCGACAAAGCTCGTACGACACATGAAATATCAGCCTATCGCATTCGATTACATTCTTTCGGATGATTGGTCTCGCGTTTCTCAATCGTCAACTTGATTCGCGTCTCGCGACTCTCGCGTCGGTGTCGTGTCGCACGGCTTGTCGTTTTCGGAACGCCGTTTCGGATGAAGTACACGAGCGGATCGATCCTAAAATCGAGTAACGCCGCGAGGTGTTTATTATAATTGGCGATCACAGTCTCTGTTAACGTCGTACGTGTAACCGTATTTAATCGTGTTTTTATTTGGCGGTTGTGGGGGATAGATAGGCAGTGTTCATAAATCGATTTAATTGCCGTTAACCAAAATCGCCTCACTAGCAGCAAGTGTAGCGTCCTCGCGACGGTTGCCCCTAGCGAGTGAAGTTGGCTGCGCGATTTACGCGCGAAATTCTCTCCGCCATCTTGGCGTCTACCTGCGTGGTGCGGGCCGCGCGGGCTGCGTCACGGACGAGGGACGTCGAGCGGATCGTATCGTCGTAGCTTCGTTTGTAATTTTTCCGTCGCCATGTAACCAAGTATGCGCCGCGTCGCGAGATTAATACCGGTAGTGCCGTGGAAAGTGTCGAAAGTGTCGCGCGATCATAAGCGACGGTATCGTCAATTTTTGCGCGTGAACGTTTCGCGTCACCGCGTCGTGAGCGAGTGCGTCGACGAAGATGCGACGACGGATCAGCGGAGGATCGAGGAGAGGAGGAGGTGGGCTGGGAGGCATCGGGCGACAGCGGAGCAACCGTGGGGTGAGTAATTCTTATTTGTTTATTATTTTGCTGTCCCGTCAGCCCTGTGGCGGATTCCGAGCTTCACTTCCAAGCCGTCACTTTCCCAAGCACGACTTGATTCGCCATTACGTGATATTCATTACTCGTTCGAGACTTAACTACGGCGCAATTTCGCAATTTCGGAGTCCGATCTCCGGCATACGCGACGAGAGATGTATTACGTCGCGAACGTCGCGTCTCTCTCTCTAATTCGCACGGTCGTAATGTTGCACGATTTTTCGCGGATTAATAATCGCGAACGAGTTAATGAGGAAAGATGCAGCCGCTTGCGGCGTCGGCGATTTCTTGCATTACTATTTTGAAATTAGATATTTGTCAAAATGGTATTTTAACAATTTAACGGGCGCGAAATAATTATTTACTTGAAGTATTGATTATCTCTTGAACGCTGCTATAATGTAAAAATATTTGTACGTTACAGATCAGCGCAGGGTTACAACTCCGCTGTTGCGCATCGGTCGGTGAGTTAGCAATGGATTAATAAAATTATATTACAAACGTAAGTAACATGTATATATGAGAGAAATGAGATATTATAAAAGAACAGTCATGAACAGTCTTTCTAACAATTATTAGACTTACTATAAATAAACCAATAAGTTTGTTTTTCTCAATGCAATTGATCATCGCAATAGTGCAATAGTCATCTAACTAAATTATTGTAACTGCATTTCATTATTTTTCACACTAAGGCCTAAACTTATGAACGAAACGTTTGTTATGTAATTTCAAGGTATGTACCTTACTGTATAATATTACTTTCGCTTTACCATCGGCGTTGACTCTTACTTGCCCTTACATATAATTTGGAAGTACCATGCACATCAAATCTCGTATATTAATTCATACTTTTTTTAAATCTACACAATATAAGATGATGATTACTCTACATTACAAAAGATCTAAGGCTTTGTTTTTAACCATATATTTAATAAATAAGCGCGAATATATACATTCTTCCGCGCGATATTTTGCTGTCGCGTCACGGTCGATCTTGGATCTGAATTCGTTTCACGAGCAGGGCGGAATTCGCGCACCCCGGGGCATCAGGGCGAATTGTGAAAGTTTCGTGCTACGTTAACTTCATCATGAAGAGTAAGAAATACCAATTTCCAATCTGTGTTTAACTTTTCAACTATCCTCCGCGACCGTATAACGCAGGGAATGCTTCGCGGTGGCGAGAGGAGTGGTGATAGGACGAAACGGGAATGGCGGTGGAGTCTGTACGAGGAGAAGAGGAGCCACAGAGATTCCGCTCCCTATAAAACTTGCAAGGCCGCGAACGTCGTATTCTTTTCCCCATCGCGAAGCTACCGCTTGTCTCGGACGTGGGCAGGGTTAAGCAATCACCTAATGCGGTGAGCTCTTACACGGGCCACCCTATGTGCCACCCTCCTCGAGATCCTCGAGATGGTGTAGTGATTTCGGCCGCAATGATTCATCATGCGAAACTGCCTCGCCGAACCGTCAGATTTTCTTTGTCATTTTTTCTAGTGGATTTAATCACAGCTCACGAGACTGTAGTTTTACCATTGCTTCAGGAAATAATCCTTATGCAATAATAGTTACAAAACAATTTGTACAAAACATTGTATAAATTTTAATAAGCATTTATTTATCTTTTATTAAATATACTTGTGATTAATATTGTAAAATTAAACAGAAATTAATTCTATTGATTAGACGAAATTGAAAAAGAAGTGAAAGGTAATGACAAAAATCTAAGCATTTATTTAATGGAACGAAAATAGAACGAGTTTATTTATAACTTTCACGTAACTTTGTTTTAATGCATGCGTTTCTATAACTATTCCGTACATAAATTTATTGCAACTATATTCAAATAATTATTACTAAATACTTATTAATATGATGTGACAATGTCAGTACACTATACAATATACTATCATATTATATTAGTTTCTATGATTCACAAAATAGTTAAATTGTGATGCACTATAAAGAATCCAATATAAGCTGCACGTTATTTCAGAACATATATGCTAATTATAATACAATTTCTGAATGCATTTACGGTTTTAAATATTACAACTTGAGAATTTTTAAAAAGATAGAAGCTATGTATTACGTTACGAAAAATCGTTTCCCATGTAATATAAGCATTAAAACTCGAAAGTACGAAACGTCGTTATCTAAGTTAGGTAGTTTTTATCGCTTAACTTGCCGGAAAGATGCGGTGGGCACGCAACTTCTCCACGTGATTCGGCGCAGTATCATTAAGACAAGTGCTAGTATAGTTCCTTATTATATCTTTATAGCTGTTCACGTGTCTTACGGGATCGCAGTTGTTATTCTCAACGGTAGTTATCTCGCACCCTGTAAAGCACTCTCGCTCTCTTGTTAGGCGAGTTTAAAGTACCGCAGCGTGTAAGGGGAGGAAGCGGATCAGGTTGCGGTATTTTGCAAGGACGCAACAAGCTCTTTGCTCTTCTTGGTCTCACACTGGTTCACCGATAAAATATTTTGCCTTTGTGAATCTCACGTAGAAATTAAAAACTAGAATTTTCTTCATTACCTTCTAATAACTAAAATTCTTCAAGACATTATTTAATGTAATTCTCTAAACTAGTGTAGGAAATATAATCTCTCCAAATTAAAAAGAGGAAGTACCTCAGGAAGTACAGTTTAATAGTTTTGTAAAATGAGGCAATTTTTAATTAATTAAACACGATATGTAAAATAATAAATTGTAGCTGAGAGTTAAATCTATTAACAAAACTGAATTAATTATGGAAATTTAAATAACTTCTACATTAATTTGAATGATTTTTCGAAAAAAAAAAAAAAATAAAACAGCGTTAATAGATGCTATTAGAAATTGTAAACTATATAATAGGAAAATTGACTTTATAAGAAAGCGCATTTTTTTTTGAAGAATTTGAGGTTTTAAGAAATAATAATGTATTTACGGCATTTTATTTATAGGAACATAATACCGATTCGCTAACCGCGTGGAATAATGAATAGTCGATGGGAAAAGACGTCAAAAGCGTGTAGAAGTTGAACATGGGAGTGAATATTTCGCTATGGGGGTTGGATGGAGAACTCACGAGCGGGCGCATAAAATGGTCGTTGCTTTCGCGGCAAAGTGAATGTCCACGGCCGGGCTGTCCGATATTTATGTAGTGCCATGGCATGCCATGTTTATGGTTTTTGCGCGAACCAGGACAGGATGCAAAGAACGTCATAAAACAGAGACGTTACCGGAAAATGAACGGTCTATGGCTACCTGAGCGCATAAATTCGACCATGTGACGCGCGCGATGTATTTTTTTCCCGTTGACTGACAGACTCCAGACAGAAGCACTATGCGCGACGATCGAAAAATTCCGGAGAAAAGCCGCTTCTAAGAAGTATAGACGATCTAATAACTCACGTTTTTTATAGTTATATCGATATGATCCTATTCGTAGGAAAGTCTTGCAGAATAACGTGTTATAACGTATGGATTAATGTTTATAGACAAATGAAAACTTTCCGTGAATCCCTAATGAAACTCGTGCTTCTCTGTAGTTTTCAAATTCACCCTCTAATGTATCGTCTTTGTCAAGAATGAAATCCCATTAGAATTACAATTGCAAAAGATGTGAGTTGAGAACGTGGGAATATAAATTCGCTAACGTGATAAATTGATCGCTTTTCAAGTAATGACGTTACCAATACCTATACATGATCAAATAATTCTTATACTAACGAGGAGAGAGAATAATGGGGTAGCTCCGAAATGTACAAAATGGGGCGCGTTTTATACGCATGAATGTAAGGGCTATAATTCCACTTCCACCCTACAATGACAAATTCGAAAGCGTTTTATGTGTAAGTCGAAGAAACGTGGAGAGTAGCAGATAGGATACAGTCGGGAAATAGTCTCTATTCATGCTACATTATTAAATCAAGCGTTTAAACGGACTATATATATATATATATATATATATATATATATATATATATATTAGTATTATTTAGTAGTGGTATTTAGGAGTGGTTTAATTCAACAAGGTGAGAAACATTTTTAAAAATATCACAATAGCATAATATTGCAGTATCAGATGGACACTTACCATTCTCTACAGGATACAGATAATCTCAATGAGATTTCGTTTTCCCATCTTAGGAAAAGTTTACTTGTTTCGTAGCGAACGGAGTAGAGTTAAAGGCGACACGTTCATCGAACTTAGAGACTTTTTCAGAGAAATGGAACAAGTTCGATGCAGCCTAGATCGCGGATAAAGATACACACCGACCGTAATACGAGCTCTATAGCTTTGCTTTCATCAGTTAAAAGTTTTTACGCTTTTTAGAGAAGAGGACATCTCGGTAGCTTGTATGTTTCTTTCCTCGAATAAGTTCTCCATAGAAAAATAAGCACGAACCTATATGAATAAATATTCTTAATTTTTCTTTTTTTTTCTTTTTCTCTAAAAAACACAATTGTTGTTGTAAACATTAGTAATTATTAAAACCGGTAATCAGACTTAATTAATATAACTTTAATAAAGAAATGTTCTTTTGCCACATTTTATATGTTAAATAAATGAGTTAAATTATCTGCTGTGCAGAAATAATATTATTTATTATTCAAAGACTGGAATGAGAGAGAATGGTGAGAAAACGCAGGCCCTTGTATTTTGCATCTCGGCTTCGTTTCACAGGTTTCTGTAACATCCTGCCTAAATGGCATTTTTGCTCCGTTGGGAAATCAGGGGTTCGATGAAGCGTGTCTCGTATGCCGTCGTTAATTCCATTTGTAGCTATTTGCTTGACTTTCCTCCGGCATCGACGATCGCGGGGTTGCGTCCAATATGACGATAGCCTCTCACTTTTTGCATTTTGTGTGTTTATCGTCTCCAGTTTGCCTGCCTCTTCTCGTCTAGTAGTTTGATATTTTTGTTGAAGAATCCTCAATCGCGAATTTTATAATAATTTTTAAGAATTTTTTTTACAACGCAGACTTTCCAAAATTTTATATTTTTAAAATTTATAATGAAACTCTTTCTTTCATCTCACGATGTTTGTCTTCTAAATGATTTGCGAATTTAAGCATTCTTACATTCTAATACTTTAAAATAATTATAATAATCTAAATAATAAATAAGAAAAAGAAGTTTCTGCGGAAAATAATATCTTTTCGCACTTTTCATTTTATTTTCATTACATTCTATCCGAATAACCCAAGTAAATACCCGCTTTAATCTTATCGGAGATAGAAATTCCTCTTGTGAATCTATTGACATATCGATCCAAGGAAATTGTTAGCCGAGTAAAACGATCTGAACTGCGATCTCGTTGCGACCTCCTATCAAGATTTTTAGATCGTCTCGCTGTATTATTTGATCATTGAAAAATTGCAATTTCTCGATTAATAATGATGGAATTTCACGATTTCATGATTTATAAACAGAGTTCCGATTAAAGTTAGCCAATAATTTTACTATATTCTTTTATTCATTGATATTAGATTTTTTGCGACAGACAAGTAGCATCATTATATTTATAAATTATAGTGATACATAATTGTAAAAAAGAATAGGGAGTAAACAATTGCTGTGACCGAGACTCGTGTCATACAGAATCGAAGGCAACGACCGGCATCGCTGCGCCGATTCATTGAATCGAAATGACATTCAAAGCTGTGGAAAAATTTTATTTTCCCGTCCGTTATTCTCCCTGTAAATTGAGCGGCTCCTTGTGCAAATTCATTCTTTTGATAAATGCAGTAGAGACCTCGATCGACGACAGCGCACCTCGAGAATTCCATTTTCCACGAGCTCGATATACGACGATAACCAAATCCCGTGTAACCAGGAAACGGTGATGTTTTCCGATACAAAATATAGTATTTCTACCTCTCACCTTCCGTTCGTTTGCTATCCGTGAGCTTTCTTCGGCTCGCAACAGAGTCCAGCGAAGAACGAGCACGGACGATGTGGCGCGCGCAGACGATTAATTATGTCGCCGGCTGTAACTAATCCCGCGAGACAATGCAGTTGAGTCGCATCTTTGCGTCTTTGATAACAATGCGCATTGAATTCGATACCCGGGGCGACTGTCCTCCGCCCCTGTTCGGCAACCGGCTGGCGGACAATGCCATACCACCCGCAGGTCACGAGGCTCTTACCGTCGCGGAATTTCCTCGATTTCCTTGTTTTGTCGAGCTTTGCCACAAGAGTAATGCGATCGCGAGTTCTTCCACAGTGTAACGTAACCATCGCAGGTTACATCCAAGGCACTCTAAGTATCTTGCACGAAATTTGCGTGAAAGCAACATTAGCAGTATAATCAAGATACTTTTTCCAAATTCAAAAATTCTCGGAAAATTAGTGTGCTACAAATTCGCTAATAAATCCTCTCCCTAGAATCTATATTTATTTTTGGATTTCAATAAAACTAGTTTTGAAGAACTGAAAGAATATTTCATACATAAAACTTTCTAATAAAGTTCTTGTTAAAAGTGTTAAAAATACTTACTAGCAAGTACAATCTTGTTGAATTTATTGATGCCATTACAATAAATTTGACAAGTAATAAGAGTAATATATTTAACAAGTTAATAAAAAAATATGTCATCTTTTTTTTTTCCACTCAAACTGCGCGTCGATTATTTGTCAATCTTGAAACACAGTTATTCGTTGGCGCAGTAAATTCAACATACTATAAATCGATAATCGATTTAACTTTTGATGAATAATCTTTTAAATCGATGTGCAGTTTGAGTGTGAAAGTATAAGTATAAAAATTCATATTGTTAGGCTACGATGAACCAGCCAGACCGAAGATTGCCTTATTCACTTGTTTAGAATCTCACGTCGTCGGTCAAAACTTCACTATTATTAAATATATATTTATCGCGTACATTTCTTTTCGTACACTATGTCGTAATTTTTCAACGGATCTTGTCCCCGTCTTGTCGCGCCGTGAATAAGACCGATTCATTAAGTCCACCCACGAGAATGGACGTCGGAAAGTTCAACGAAGGACGCGCATTCATTCGGTAATCCGGCGTATGTACCGGCATACCAGCGTATGCCACGTTATTACCTCGGCTACGAGGCGTGAGTCTTGCGAGATTGAACGCATAAAGCTAATTAACCGGCGATACAACGCCGGGTAATCTGCCGGCAGCACTCGCGCAAGAGATACGCGTTCACCTACGTATACAGGGTGCCTTGGAAATACCGTCTCTTTTTATATACATTCCTCGATCAATTTAAAACCGATTTTCTTGACAATTTAGTTGAATCTCATTTTTAAGATTATTTAATTTTCAATAATAACTTTAGTTTTACGAAAAAAAAAAGACATATCAATGACATCGCTGTTTATTATACGTGACTGAAAACAACAGTCTAAATACGTCGTCGTTGTATTGTAATAATATTGTTTTACAAATTAAAGTAGTTAAATCAATTTTAATACTCGAAAGTGTGATTTTATATAACAGATATAAAGTAATATCTATCAACATGTCTATATTATGTTACATATCATGTTAATTTTGAATTAAAATGTTATTTATATAAAATCTAGTTAAACAGTTATAATTGAAAGATAAAATTATACTAAGGAAAGTTTATCAGTTATATAATTTCCTTTGATTTTAGTTAATCACAACACTATGTTTTTCTTTCTCTGACTTTTTCTTCTTTTTTTTCCTCTTCTTCTGTCTTCTATCTCCTCTCTTCTACCTCTTTTGCAAGTGGTATGGACAATATCTATATTTTTCTTAATAAAAAATTAATCTTTATTGACCAAAGAAATTGTGGATAAAAAACTTGATGATTAATTCTTGCTTACCATATATATGATGAGAAAAAGCGGAATATAGAGGACAGGAAAAAATAATAAGATAGAAAGCAATCACCGAGAGCTGCTGAATTTTGCAACCGGGCCAGCGCCAATATTTAACTTGATTTTAAAAACTATCGGAGATCACTTAAAGCGCGGCATAATGGATAATATATGAAAAACGGAGATGGAGTTCGATGTAACGAGGGCAAGTGGCAACAGCGGTCATAAATCTCGCCTCTCACGATTGCAAAGTGCTGGGTATCGACTTTCCTGTTACCTCTGTTATTAATAGATGGCTAGTTCTAAATTATGTCAAATAGCTTTTCATCAAATTTTTTGTCAAATAATTTTAATAAGTATCTCTCTAAAATAAATATGAAAATAGTGTGATAAGTTCACGCGTATTTTCATTATTGTTTTAAATTCGACGAGTAAAGTCAATTCCGTGATTTTAAATTTCACTTTTACCAACCTCTTTGAAATATAAAACCTATTTTTAGAACTTTCATATACATTGATAGAAACCTTGCTCTACTCCAAATAGTTCTAGTTTCTGCATGGTATCAGAATTTCATCAACTATATATAACGAAATTTTGAAAATAATGTACCAAGTTTATAGAAGTCTATTATACATTATAAAACCAAATATATGTTTTGTAGGAATTTAATGATATATTTCGTGCAATTTAGCGTGCGCGATAAATCGTTATTAATATCGAGTATCGGAAAAGCAGAGCTGCATTTTCGATATCGTCTAATATTTATATGCCACTTAAATACTAGGAATACCTAAACCCGCAATTTTGCACCAGCTAGCTCCATGAACTTCATGCCCTTTTCGATTACCGAGTCAAAAATAAACGTATTGCTCCGTTAAAATTGTAAATGCGGCGAATATGCATGCCAAGTATAAATTACGTGGGTGTATGGGTTCAGAATATAGATATGTGAAACAGTCGCGTGTGCAATTTCAACGATCTTGCGCCGAGATAATAAGAGCAAGAGCAGAATGGATCGCAAGAGGAGAGGAATTAAAACCAACTAAATAACGTCCGGCTTATTCGCAGGCGCAAAAATTATTTGTTTCATTCTTCGTATGCGGCGGTATAAAATAAAATAAATAATTGTTGCGCCTGCGAACAAACCGCGGATGGACGTTAATTAGTCTGATGTATGAGAAAAATAATACTAAACTCTCTCTCTATATATGTGTATAATATTGATATGTATGATAAAATCTTATTATATGTAGAGAGAGAGTTTTAGCATTCTTTTTCTCATACATCATACTAAAATTACTAAAAATTTGATGCATTAATTATATGCGAGGTAAATGAAATTTTTATTTATTTATTTAAACATATTAGTTGGTATAAAATATTGAAAAAGATGTACAACATACAAATTTAAGTATTAAGATGTTTATGTATCTATATTGAATATCAAAATATTGAAATATCTTTAGCCTTGTATTGTCAGAATTGCGTTATTATTTTTCTATATATGCAATTTTTAACGTTTTATGAGCATTGAGCACCTTTACATGATATGCTGCACTCAAATTATGATAAAAACCTGAAAATCGGCGTTTTCTTTCATCCGAATATTTTTATCACAAATATCAACCATTATTGACTATTCGTGTAAGAGACTTTCCCTGTTTGCCAAAGGATATCGAGATCGAAGCATCGAAGTAGTGGACACACGATGAGTCACGTTAGCATACAACCGCAGTACCGTGTTCTCCATTAGATAGCGTCGTGTTGTCTTAGGCTCGACCTGAATTGGACTCATATCAGACGAATATGACTCATCATAGCGGGTAGACGCGCTATTTTGACGGAAAATATAGTAGCGTCATAGCGTAGCTTTTCCTTATAACGTAACAACACTTAACTTACGCGCGTGAATATCGCGCCTTTGATGAGCACAATGGCTATCTTTGTATATGAAAAGAAGAAAATTATAACTAATTTATAATTAATGAATAAACTAGATTAAATAAAATTATATTTAAATTTATGGTTGGATTTAGAGTTAAATGTCACAATTTTAATAAATAATCTCAAACATAAAGAACGTGAAATGTGCATAGAATGACGAATGTTTATTTCCATCTTGATTTTCGTGTTGATACGTTGCTCGTTTGCTGCAGCAGCTCCATTATCAGTTATATTCTGTTTTATTATTGTCTACTACAAGTAGCAAATTTAATTCGCGTTTTTATTCGCTTTTTCGCATTTATAGTTTTCTTATAATACTGGCGATAATATCACAATTTTCTGTATAATATTTTTCATCAATATTTTCTACATAACACTTCCTTTACCTTTTATCTTTCATGTCAATAGAAATTCGTATAGCTTATGTTACCCATCACGGAAACTTTTTAGGTTCGTCACTGCTAATCTTCTGCAAACAGCCAGTTTGATTAGCCAATAATCTTCAAACTTGTTCATTTTTAACATGTTACGAGTTGTTGGAGTTACTTATTAAGTGACAACCAGAGGAGCTACGACGGTGATTGAAGTCGTGCGGTAGATCGTAGAAGTGCGCGAAAGAGGGAAAATCGTCTCGAGGGAAGAGCGAAATTCTAATTCTGGATTAGGGTTTATGTTCGGCAATCTCGCGATGGGCTTCGACGTCTATGACGCCAGAGCGCGGCGCGGGGGTGGACGACCGTCGTTATCGGAGGTGCTTTCAAATTAAGCGGCCCTTCCACGACGGCCCTTCGTCGTGGCTTTACAACTCTATCCATTCGCAAGCGACCGTGACTATCGCAAACGCAAAACCGATCGACGCGGAAACGTCGTAATTTCGAAACGCAAAATTATGGGCGAAATTATGGCTGAGCGCGTTCCCGACGTCGTTATTTCGCGACAAGGATGATGTTGGCGAATCGTGTACAGCAAGAAAGCACGCAAAGCGTGAAAATCTCCGTCGCATTCCTCTTTTCTTTAATACTGAAAAAATAAGGCTCACAAAATCAAACAAAAATAATTTGTAAAATATGATCGTATCTATTATATTAGAATTACATTATCTAATTGTTTAATTAATATAATTATCCTGATGTACACATTTATCTTGAGGAATCTTGTAACTTATTGTTAAACTGATTTAAAATCATTTAAAATGTGTCTTACAATGATGATATTTAGAAGTAGAGAAATTTAGAAACATTAAGAAAATGCAAAGGTAGCAAAAGATAAAGAATAAAAAATGGGTGTCTTTGCATAAGAACTTCTCATAATTTTAGCTACATTATTTTACAAATAAAAGATATTTTTTACTCATTTTTTTCACTCTATATCTTCATCGCTCTACGTAATATGCATTCACGATCACAATAGCGTAAAACGTAAATTGCAGCATAAAACATAAATAATAACGCGATATTGCCTTTAAATTCCAAATTATATTTATGCGCTGGTTATAGAAAAATTTCAGATAAACTTTTACCGACAACGTTCAATGATATTGCCGCGGGTCCATGCCGCTCGTTATAATATTAGACCACAATAATTAATGCCACCACTGGGCGTATATCGATCGTTCATGAGAATTATAATTACTTGAAACTGCGCCGAGCGTCGGTGCCTTGCTCGTCAATTAACATTGCACCAACATATCTTGTGTAGATAGAAGATATAATAATCGGTTTTTATGTTTCATGTATAAATTATAAAAATGTTTATGAAAAACTAGATTTAGACTTTATTTTATTTTTAATATTATTTTATAGAATTCAAATGTATTCGCTATTTTTTGTATTTCTATACTCTTACACTTGCTAATCTTATACTGTGCGAGGGCAAATTTTAAAAAATAATTCGGCAGTACGGCGTATATACATTTGCTATGGCTCGCAAATGCACATCAGTTTCTTTTTGTTTACATCTCTTTTGTTTTATTTTATTTCTGAGTTTTAAAATATTTTTCTTTACATAAAACATTTATTCGGATATATTGTATTTTCCGATTACCTATATACAGTTAAAAAATAAACTTTATATTATAGAGATAATCAAGAAATGTATTCGAGTAAATGTTATATGTAAAGAAAAATATTTTGTATAACTTAGAAATAAAATGAAACTAATAATATTTCTTGATTATCTTATACAGGATTATTTTAAATTATATTACATCATACACACACACACATACAGATATATATGTATATTATACATACACCTGAGTTGCTAATATTATACATATCTGCTTTCTTCCATGTATATGTTGTATACGCGGAAGTAAGGAAAAATCGGTAGTCGTCGCGACCCTTACTGGAAGATTTCTGAGGGATACCTTTTATATATAGATATAGTTAGCAAATACATAAAAAAAAACCGCGGCTTACGCATGCACGTCCGCTCTCGTTTCGTAAGACGGAAATACATATGTCAGATGGAATCGAGTGAGAATCTGCAGTCGTCGTCGGTGGGCTCGACGTTGCGTAACAGGCCATTACTGCCGGCAACGGTTGCCTCGTTCGCGTCGTGTCTCGAGCACAGCGGGCGGCGGGCAATTTGCGATACAATTTAAAGAAGACAGCTCCCGTGTAGACCCCCTTTTCTCCCTGTTCCTTCGGCGTGCCACCCCGCCGGTTTCCTCTCACCAGCGCGCGCTTTATATTTCGTGCTTGTAATGGCGAAACTTTTCCTTAACGACCCCGCATCCGCTTGAATTATGCACGGCGCGCCACCGACGACATATTTTTTTCTCCTCTATCTACGTGACCGTGTCCCGATCAGTCGCTTCTTACTCCCGCTGCTTGTTGCTTGAATGCACTATACGCTTGAACGCGTGGGCCCGTTACATTGCAATGTCAGAATATAAAGTCGATTTGCGAGATATCATATTGTTATCACTAATGATTCTTACTTTATGCAACACTAGTAGTTGCGCGTAAAGATAAAAAAGGGTTAAATCGAGTATAGCTAATTGCCTTATTTCTAATAATATTTTTAAGATATTACTATGTTATAAAGTGACAAATTATGAAGAAGAATCCAGTACGACGAACAATTATACCAACATTTATGGTGCAATTCTATGGTAATTGAAAAAAAAATAGATGATCCTCGGACACAGTCACTTATACAGTATCCAACGCGGTACGGATGGCTATTCGTCAATGCAAATCCACAAGTTCTCCCCATTCATACAAATTCCACGCACACCATTGCATCATACCCGCCCGTACGTTTAATGGATGCAGCTCCCCTCGGGGGACTAGCTAGAGAAGGGCGGGGGCGAAAGCATCGGCAAAGGAAATGCAGGGAGGGCGGCTAGTGTGAGCATCGGAAAGCAGGGGATGACTCCAAACGTACGACCCGATAGGGAAATCCAACATACGTCGCATGCCCTACCGCGATATCTACTCCCTTGCTCTGTATTCTACTGGCGATAACGTTCTCCGGGTGTTGTCTCCACTTCCGTGTTTTATTTCATTCCCTAACTTACGCTCTAACTATCGAAAAGATTTCAATTATCAGATCTGTGAAGAGTTCTGCAAGGAAAATTAATAGACTAAAGACGGAACTGCCGGTTAATAAAATGAACAGTCTAAAATGTTCGAGAAATTAAATATAAATTTAGAAGAAATTTTGGGATTATCCATGATATAATAGTTTATGACATTAAACTTTATTTTTATTTTGTATGCCTACATACATAATACATATTAAAATAAACAAATTACGATCCAACCAAGGAAATTTTAGGCACATTTAACATGATGTATTCGCTTTTATGTTCGAGCTTTTTTCGGAATCTCTCATGTCTGTCGTGACTCGGCGACCGATTTTGTAAAATACGCAAGAGGAAAATTAGACTTTTGTTACTGCGCGCGATAAAACGTCAACGTTCGAGGCTCGGTTCGTTTCTTCGGCATTGTACGCCGGACCGGGAATAATATTAAGAAGCGCAATTTCGACGCCGGCGTGGACGGAATTTACGATTCGCCTTTTGTTGCCGGCGGCGCGGACGCCTTTATGCATTTTCGCGGAAGCGACTTTTTACCGAGTCCTTTGGAGACGAAACTAATCGGAAAAGGCTTCCGTGACGCGGAAACTTTTTTTCTCTCAGTCCGATTCCGTTTCCCGCGCTGCTTTTCCACTTCTGGAGTAGCGAAATGATTATCCGACGCTTTCTCCTTTTCAAGGAGGTCTCACCCACCACTGTGCACCACTCCGCCCTACCTCTTCTTCTATCGCGTTAGTGTATCTACAACTACCACCATTCTATCTACCAGACTCTATCTCCCGCTCGCCATCTTTTCAAGTCTATGCCCACCAAGCCTTACATGCCGGCTCCCGTGACATCTTTGATCACGAAACACGTCTCCAGAGGCAGCGTTATTCGTGATAGCTGGCGACCATCTAAGATTTGAATGGGGACTCGATGCTTTTGATGTCTCCTGCTTACCAGACCGGCCGCTGACCGTCATCTCCCGTCTCGGAATCTCTTCTGTCAATTCAATGTCACTTCGGCATATAATCACGCTTCGGAGCACCGGCAGTCTATTAGCCGGGCTGACCTTCGCGAGAAGTCTTTGCGCTTTCTGCTGTCTCCTTTCGTTCATCCTTGACGGCCCCTCGGGACCGAGGTCGATCAACAACTTCCCCATCGACGAAACATTTTCAATTGAAGCAAAATTTGGATATCGAGGAGACGTCTGAGATGAACATCAAACGCATCAATCGATGGCTTTGATAAGACTTGAGGGTTGGACTTTACTAGTTAGTTTCAACTTATATTAAACGCTACGTACGAATGACGAAGATTCCAACGAAAATTAATACCAAACCGGTGATAAATCTTAACTCGATTTAATCAAAACTTGAAATTCGCAAAATGGCTACAGTTAGCATTAAAAGCAAATGTTTTTAGTTATACATATATTCGATTGTAGCTTTTATTCCAGCATTGTTATTTTTCATATTTTAACTCCTGATGAATAACTGTTTTTATTCTGATGAAAGAGTTTTTAATTAGATTCTTTTAATACAATCTAAAATATTTCTATTTGCATGTGTAAATTTAATATAAATAAGTTTTATTTTGAAATAAAATCATATACTTATAGTTTTCGAAGTCAATATACATATTTTAATATTTATTTATATTTTTATTAATAACATTCCTGTGAAATATAAAAAATATATATCAATGTATATTCTTTATCTTTTTCACAACCTTGCTATTAATAAAAAAAATGAAAAGCTGGATAACTTTGTGACAAGATATTATTGACAATAATGCAACATCATTTCAAAAAGAGAATCTAAATCTCGATACGTTCCACTCGTGTTCCGCAACGATTCCCGCGCTCTTATCTCATGTCGTACTCGTCCGTAAAATTGCATGCGACGTTTCAAGACGACACGACGCGACGTCGGGACGTGCGCGACGATACTTTGCCGGTGGCCGCGATACTTTTTGGTCTCACTGCGATTCCGGCGTATGCGCGACAGCGAAGCCAGAATTCTTGTCGGATGGCGTCTCAAGGGGATGCAATTCTCGAAACCGGCCAACCACTTCCATTTCCTCTACGCGCACGTAACGCTCTTTCCACCGTCAAGTCATTCTTCAGTTGCTCTCTCAATCGATTACTCGCTAGCTTGCATCTTCCGTTTTTAGTAAATCAACCCGAAACGTATGTCATATGCTCAGCACTAAATTGCATTGTCTGGTTTTAATTACGTTGTCACTCATTTAGCGTGAAAATATAACATATTCTATGCAGGAGGTGAGTGACACACCGCCATTTGACTCTCATCGCGTCTCTCTGATCCCGGAATTTGATCTAATGTCAGGACCCTGTCCAATGTCAACGCGAGATAAATGAGATACGATAGCCGTAATGCTAAATGTACGATGTAAATAGCGCGCCAAGCGGTATATAGGTATTCGACATGTGATTTGTCAGACTTCTTGATTTTATCGCTAACATGTTGCATTAACAGGTGTTAATTGAAATTATAATCTTTTAAATTAAATTTCAAGCTGAATTAATAATTAAGCTTATATATGATACGTATTGTAATATAGCATATAGATTCCTCGATTAAAACTAATTATTTGTATTATCTATATAAATAATATTTTCAATATAAGTTATCTCTTCAAAGAAGTACGTCATATACCTTCATCATTTATTGGTTCCCTCAAATATCAAAGTAGCAACAATTCAATGTACTTCAAAGTTTATTTTCAACACGCAGAAAAAGTAAAGGTTCGTGTAATCTCTCATCTTTCGATACGTCTTCCGATTCATTACCCAACAGGACCATTACGGCAAAGCGAGAGTTCTCGACGATTTATTGGAACTCTTAACGAAGTTCCGACAGTTAGATGGCTAAGTTACTCGTTAACAGCGGAGGGGCCGTGGTTTCCCGGGAAACAACCTGCGAAAAATCGCAAACAAACTTTGTAAGACGGCCAATCGCCGGACGGCGACTAATCACTCAAAAGTTATAACGAGAAAGATCCGGCCGTCGGTTATTACGCTAGAAGTGAAGAAAACAGGCGGGGGGGGGAGATAGAAAACCAAAAAAAGGACAGGAGCTCGCGGTAGTTGTCACGTGGTCAAGCTTTACGAATTTCCGCGAACAAAATCGAGTTACTACTCCGTGAGTACAACTTCAAGATGTCTTCTGCGTGGAATTCAATAATTCTTCCGACAATTCTGACTTTTACACTTTTGTCAGTCTTATCTTTCACAAAAGCGCTAGCTTTCAACTTTTTTCCTATTCTTTCAACTTTAAAACAGGGTATGAAACGTTCATACCCTTGTATCATGTATTTTTTGCAATAGCTTTAAACATTATTAGCGAAGAAATAAATTAATACACATAATTATAAAATTCCATGTATAATGAAGTAATATGTAAAGCGTACAGATTATATCTCTGATATATTGATTTTCTAAAGTTTATGTAATTTTCTACAACAAAGTCTTTACATATTTTATTAAGCCACATTCGATAATCTTTTTTTTATACTTGACTCTTAAGTAGAAAGATTGCATTTGACGGTGCATAGAAGTGCTATTATCGTATTATCACAGAGAAAGGTTGCAGAGAGGGTAATCCAGACGGATAGAAGGGAAAGGCATATAACGTGGTCGGGGGTCACGGGATCACGGGGCATGATTTCACGGGACGGTGGTTGGGTGAGTGTCATGCCATCGGATGGCAGAGCTATGTGCTTCATGTATCATGTACGGTGAGTTAAGAGGGGCGGGGGGGTGAAGCACGAGAAGACGGGAGTTTGAAAAGGGAACGGAAACAGAGAACGGTGTCTCCACACAGTGTGACGGAGAGCATTCGATTCGAAAGCAGATGTCGTTTCCGAAACACACGCCTCGTGCCCTGCATATTTATCCGCAAGAGGAACACGATGTCCTCCGTGAAGAACGGTAGCGGGAGGGATAAACGATTTTCAGTAGGTCCCGAACGGAGATTCACGATTTGATTGTTCCCGAAGTCGAAGGATGTAGTTGTTGGTGCCCGCGTTTTATTGCTTGGTAGCTTATATAAAATTTACATAACACGATTTATGTGAAAATTAAGTGACGTAATAAAATATTTATGCCCTGTGATATGAAAAGTAAAATGATAACAGTAATATATTGGGAGATATACTATTTAACAAAAATATAATTTTAAAAAATAGTGACGCTTAAAAATGGAAGGTAGAAGCAGGGCAGACAAACGCGGTTAACGGAGTCGTATTTAGGGACGCTTGCGTAGACGACTGTGGAAAAAGCGGAACAACGAGTTTATCTGTCCGCGAAAAACTTTGAACTCGGCGCACAGAGGAAATTTTACTCTGCTGATGGTTCGTTAGTAATGCCGGTTTTGCAGATAGAATCGCACTTTGAGAGTGCGGGCCCGCAGCAGAGATTTTTTTGTCAGCCAAGTAGAGTGCAGCGAAACGAGCGTGTCAAAGCTTCCGCGTGCTCCACTCGTACCTCGCATAATACTCATCCCGCATAAAAGTTAAGTAGTATGGAAACGAATGAATTTACATCGTATCTCGCACAATATTGTTCGTCGCGCAAATTCGACGAATGAAACATTTCACTTTTTCAATACTCATACCTTAACCCATTATTGTACAAAATATTTATTGTTATTTTTATTGCAATTATGAAGTACTGTTTAGACATTCTTATACGAGTAATATTATCGTTTGACAGATTTATTTATATTTATTTATTTATATGCATCACGAGAAATCAATTTTTTGTGACTAACAAAATAAATTGAGATCGGAATATTCAGTATTATTTTATTGACACACAATTAAAATTAAATATCTAAATCCCTATTATCTCTTTCTCTATTTTTAAATTATATCGTGTTATTGACCATTTGCCAACGATTAGAGATATTATAATAGAATGATGATAAAGTAGTTGGTAAAATACAAATTGTTACCAAGTTCTGTACGTTCTCGAATATCTTGTTTTTTGATGCAAAAATTTTTGTTCTCGTCGCGTGATAAAAAAAGATTCCCACATGAGTGCCTGAGGAACGAAGTGAAGAGGTTGCAACGAAGTTGTGGCAAAGCCTAGCGCGCATGGCTCTCTCGCGCATCATTCACGCTTCGTGAAACACATTCACGTCAATCCCAGGCGCCATAGTGCGTATGGTATAGGTCCTGGATTCCCCAGAACTACCCTTCTGAGTATGATCTGTGTACAGCTGTGATTACGGCTTCTGTATTGCATTTACCTGTCCATTGCTTCTACCATACATACATATTCTCCTGCTACCGACGCAATGTTTCAGAGAATCTCGTTTTACGATAACTGCAATTCATTTTTAATGATGCGATGATACGCATTTCTTTAAACACAAATTGTTGTTTGACTAAATTTTCCGAATTAAAAATGAATCCGTTGGACGCGAGATGAGTAAATATATTTGTTTATTTTACTTCAATAAGCTCCCTTCTGTTTTCGCATGAGTTATTTTATATGATTTAAATTTACTTAATACGTGAAACGATGTTTACATATTTTGACGAGAATATTACTATAGTATGGATGAGTTACTTTTATATATTTTTATAAATTGATACATCCTGCAATTTCTGCAATTAGGCAGATTTCAACGTATTTCCATGTGCAATAGTTTTCTAAAACATGTATTATTATCATATATTTTTAATTTCTGCAATGTGACGATAATTTCATCTCGGATAGTTTTATCTCTTTGTTCACAAAATGTCATAATATTACTTTTGGTACAATAATTTGAATTTGTCATCGTGATGTGTAAGCCGAAATTATGGACCCTTTTCACTGAATGCAAACGAGGATCGCCTCGAAAGCGGACCATAAACGATGCAGAACTTCGTTATAGTCATGGAAATCTCACTTGAGAAAGGCTTTCAAATTTTTCTCTGGACCGTCTTTAAGCTCGACGATACTTATGCAAACGCGCCTCGTGAATGTTAGAGAACCGACCGTAAATGGATGCTGCATGAAAAGACTCGTAAACAGGGCAACCCCGATGAAGACAAAAGAATAATGGCGCTCTTTTTAATTGTCGTAGACATGATTAATGAACAATTAACTTTTCAATAAAACCTTTTAATATTAAAAACTTTTTTCAAAATTCTGATATTAAAAACTCGTCGTAACTATATGTATAATATTATCTATATAGATTCCCTGAAAATTTTTAAAAAGTTTGAAAATATTTCTTTTTTCAAAATTCTAAATTTATAATTAGGTATAATATATTCTCTCGATACTTAAAAATTTTGTAACAATTTTATTTACATATTGTAATTTCGTCATATATTTAATTAGATGGATATAACAAAATAAAATGATATAACGATAGAAATCATAACGAAAAAACTACGCAAGAAAATGAAACATGCTATCTCAGTAAAATCTGAGTAAAATCCATTAATTCGAGACAAAAGCAAATCTTGCATACTTGACTACTTCTGACAAGTCTCTTTCCATTTCTCCTTTTTTTCAAAACGAAATGTCGCACATTGCGTCTTTCACGAGAAGACGGATCTGTCAGCATGTTCGTTACACCGGACGCTCGGCAACGAGCATAAAGCACGAACCTTCCCAAATAAATTGAGCAAACGAAGCGATTCTCTGGCCGAATGTCGGAGAAACGAATAAAGAGGATCGACAAAGCAGGCGAGGAGTAATAAATGAGGTCGGGGTGTGTGTCGGGGCTGGAAGGTCGGCTAGTTTTACAGTTCGTGTGCTATACGAAAGAGAGTTATACTCTCTCTCGTCAAACGGAGAACTGACGAAGTCGCTGAGACAAAGCAAACAATTAGACATCGTCACCCTTAATGGAAGAGATGCCGTCTAATGCTACTATTATCAACCAGTCTCCTTTTTCGTATTTTTCGATAAGAAGACCGTTTTTTTCCCTAAATGATTGGCGTTTAACAATGTAATAAATTAATGATAGTATGTGTAATATTACTAAAATGAGTGCACATATATCAAATGTCTTTTTATTAAGCAATGATGATATCTTGTTCAATACTTTTAATTTTTACTGATATACCTACTATTTATCATTTTCCATTAAAATCTGCCATAAGCGAAAAACAATTATACACCTGTTTATTTAATAAAAAATTAGATGACAGTTTATGTTCATATTTTTTTAACTTTTTATTTTTGGACAAGATAATAAACTTTGATAAGTAAAATCGGCAAATCCGAGATTTGAATTATATTTTACAAATACAGTTATTATATTTATATTTAGAGATTAGATTGTAAAATGTATAAATCTGAAAATTTTTGATTGACATCGAAGGATATTAATCATACAAACGTGATTTTCTTGCCATCTTGGATGAAAGCAACGCTTAGGAAAAATACGAGAAATACTTTACGCGCTGTCCCCAAAGAGGCATAATTCTGTCGATGGTTGTCGTGCAATGCACTGCGTACAGCAGTCGCATCTCGTAGTTACCCTCTTGCGCACGTGACTGGATGCAGTTTACCCACTCGACATTTCAAACACTCAAAACTCGAGTTAATCGGCGAAGCGAGAGGGTTTACTCAGAGCTGTTCTACGTAGGGATGGTTGCGCAAGTTGCCAGCGGGATGAAAAGGGTCGGTCGATGTTGTGTAAGAGAAAGAAGAAAAAGAAAGAGAACGCGAGAGTGGAGGTAAAGAGAAATAAGGAGGAGAGAAGGGTTCCGGGGGAAAAGATGTCGAGGAACGAGGAGCGACTCATCGTAAGGGAGGTAGAGAACGGTTTACCAATAGCAAACTACAAGCTTACAACTCGGCTGTTTTACCAGGGCGTAAACTAGGTCGAGATTTTCTAAGTCACCATCAGAAAAACGTGCTGGAATCAAAGTTGCACGAGGAGATTAGGATACGCTGATACCATTAGGATAAACATATACCGAGAAAGATAATTTTGTAGGAATATTCACACTGTTTATTTTTTATATGTATTTGAACAAATAATTTACTTAAACAGGACTTATTTCAAATAAAAGAAAAATAATTTTAAGAAGTTTTATTTAGGTAAAACAAGCTTTTTTTTAAATTTGTATAATGATGCTAAGGAATATAGTGAGAGAATAATAAACTTTCCGTCGCATTTGTTTGCACTTAGGATGTCTTTTACGAATTAAACATATTAATATTGTATATAAAGCATTGTACATTTACTATCAAGTTGAAATCTGTAAAAGCACTAACGAGAGTTGTGTATATAATATATTGCATGAAAAAATACGAGGATTTTAGCGTGCAGTTTTTAAAATTAATCACGTTGGTTGAACAAATCGCAAGCACGCCGGAAGCCCGTGGGCGTGTGCTGAGAGACGGAAAAATAATTAAAATCAATCGGCGGAGCGCGGTGAAAGGGTACGGTATAAGGTGGATGACGGGTAGAAGGAGCGAGAATAAATACCCACCTAACGAGCGCGGAAATTGACGGACCCGTCTGAGGGTGCTTGAATCCCGGTACTTTCCCATCGGAACGTCGGAGGTCGAGCGATACCTTTGTCCCTCGTTAAATTCCAAAGGCAGAGCAATATTTTGCCCTCAACGACACCCACTCCTCCGCGCTCTTTCGACTTCGTTCCACTGCCGCGTTGGACGCCATGGACGTTCATTGTAGACGGCAAAATAAATATAATATCGATGAATTTATTTAATGCCGCGTTTTTCTCGAGTCACAGATACGAAGTACAAAGGGTTGATTCGCGCGGAACGGACCCTCTTTATCCATATAGGTATGTTATTTTTTAGTTATCGTGAGACTTCGACTAACGCGGCGGCATCTCAATTAGCAGCAATATCGTGTACGAGCAAGCGTCCGATCTCTGAACGCTTACACCAATTAGAACACTCTAAGGACGAAGCCTGCGTCAGCCTGCAGTCGATCTCTGCCCTTCGGCCGTCCCTTAGGGTCCATTCACCGCATCCTCGCCCTCTAATTAGTCTGTTCGATAAACTGGATTACACCCATCTCGCACACATCCTTTATTCTCGTTTGCTTCCACGTTGTCCATTTACACAGAATTGGATCATAGCGTTTGGACATGTCCGCGGTGAGTTAATATTTTTATGCGTAGCGTAAAAAAAATCTCCATCTATATAAAAATACTTTTAGATAACATTCTGCACATCACAAGTTTAAATGTGCGGACTGTGTATAAATTTTAAACATAACGTAATTTACAAAATTGTAATTTGTTATGATTTTAAAAATTGCAAAAAGTTTAATAACTTTGTTAATACAAACATTAATCTACTGAATTATTAGTTTCGGGTATATTGCGTATATTCCGGTATATGTTGCGCATACAATATTTTATAAATATTACTCTCTCTCTTTACAAATGTGCTCAACACGAATATTTGATTGCTTAATTACAGTATATTACTGTATGATATGATCACGCATGTTCGAAATCAATGTAAATTTCAATTCTTCTTGTTTCTCTGTCTCTCTCTCACACATTCTTTGTTTTGGTAAAATATAAATTATACAACAAACAGCTGTTAACACGTAAATTAAAAATATATTCATAAATATATTATTTTGCGAAAATTGTGTTACTTATAAATATGTAAATTAATTCGGTTAAATTTGATCGCACAGGAAAGTACGACGTTATAATGGTCTATCAAAAAGAGTATCACTGCATTCTAGTCTGGGCAAAAATGTTGAAATTCTATTAGAGATTTTATGAATTATAGAATAGACGTTTCAAAGGTATTATATACCATATACTTTTGTATTCCTTTTTTACTATCAGTGGTAATTCCAGAAAGGCCCAAACACTATCCAGCTAATAAATGATTCAAGATATGTGCGTATATGCAGTAATAAATAAGTTACCTATAGCATTTTTTCACATCGCGGAATCAAATAAATGATTTAAAAATTAAAAAGCGGAATGATGTCCGGGACTAAAAGAAATACACGCATGGCACCGGTAAATTTACGATCGTGAAATTGATGGCTCGTCCGTGGGAATGGCGCAGTGCGTCTTCTTTTAGACGATTCCTATACACTCCATCTTCGGGACAGTTAAACCGTTCGTAGCCAGATAGCGTTACAAGGTCGTCCGTAGTAGTGTAACACCGTCGGAGAATTCAGCCCTACGGCCTCTGAAATATCGGCGAAGTTACGAAAGTAGCGGGCCTCGGGAGCCATGGAGCGAAACTCCCGGAGACCATTGTTCGCCAAAGCCGGTAACTTCGCGGAATCGCCACATACATTACCTGAACGAGTGGCGAAGGGCGATGCTCTACGTATCTTTAACTTTGCGTCTTTCTACCATTTTTCAGGCACCTTAGTGCCAATAACGGCCACCTCCAATCTGCCTTTATCGTGCGTTCAATAGCGACATGATTCTATTAAAATTATGTCTTGTTTTTAAAAAGATTTAACTAACATCTACGAAATATCATGCATATACCGAGCACACACAGTTTATAACGTAATGTTGGGATTATTTTTTTATTTTTTTATACATAATTATTTAGCAAATGTAAATATCGTAATTAACTTCGCAAATTGCTGCTTGCAAACCGAATTTGATAAATATTTATTAAATTATTTATTTTGAATATTATAACGTAGATATTCCAATACACATAACAAGCATACGAAGCTTTTATTATAATACAGAATTATAATGTTTCAGAGATATAGCCATATGAAATCAGTCGTTGTATAAACATGGTTTAAATTAATTTTTAATTATTCTTTATTAATTACTAAAATATATTTATTTTTAAATTATACAAAAAAGACGTTTTAATTTACATTTTATCAATTTTCATTACATAATAGCAGTAGCACAGACAAAATACACGTGTTATAATGTTTGTGTTGCTGTGTATGTCTATTGATAAAGTGATGGCTATCAAATATTCTTCCTTCGATCGGTACCGAGTCAATTAATTAACCAAGAAAAATAGAGGTCGTTGCCATGACGAACCCTATACTCGATATTCATTTACGTTGACGGCTATATTACGTCGAGTGCTTTGCTTGTTTCCCTCTCGTGCTATTAGTGATGTGTAAAGAGACGTCCTGACGGTACCTTACTTGAACTAAATTGCATGTCAGAACACAATGGAAAAGATGGGAATGAGATCGATTACGGTATAACGCGTTACACGCGGTTCGGTCAGCGAAATTGCGGCGATTTTCTTTTTCTATCACGGATGAGCTCGCAGATAATTCCTCGAATCGTTTCGTTCCGGCGATTCGTATGTAATATTTCGCGTGACTGTCGACCGTTATCGGAGACCACAGTATATTTAAGCTCTATCTCTTATACCTTCGGCTCCAATCGCCGAAAATGCTGACTTTGAATGTGAAGTATCCGCCATTAATTTCTGGTCTATACGCGTTCTGGCCTTCAGCGTTCGTTTGTAATGGCGAATCATCGACGCGTCAATTATGCCGTGTGATTAATGGTTCATTCCGTAGTCATCACTCATCTCCCTAAAGGTGGTAAATGGTGCGTTCTTGAAAGGAAAATTCCATCCAAACACGAATAATTTCTTACTTTATTATGACATTAAATTTGTCTTAACTTCCTTGATTTTTACCGTGCATAATATTTCTTAAATTTTCAGGCACTCTTGACATTTAAAATTATTAGAGAGGAAAAGATATTAATAATTGTCATATATTTAAAACAGTTAAGATATGATTTTAATTATAACGAAAAAAATTTAGTTTGCATATAATATTTCTTGAAATTTTTATACTTAAATTTATTTGAAAGGTAACGATATTAATTATGATATTATTATATTATACACCTAGAATTTAGGATATAATCTTATCTCTAGCAAACACAATTTGGAAAATTGTTTTGATGCACCTATTACTCAAAGATTAATCAAGATTCAATTAATCTTAAGTTTTAAACAATTAATAAAGATTTTCCTTAAAAGTATTTGGATTGAAATAGATAAGAGGGGATTGCAAATTTCTAATTTAAAATATCTTTAACAGTATGTTATCTCTGTAACAATCTAATCATGTAAGCTTTGAAGTGTTAATTTACGTTGTACATATCGCACGATCATAGATTTTTGATACACAAAGAATGAAATAGGGGACAAGCTGGAAAGAAAGGCAAAGGGTATTGCGAGTGCTTTTCTCTGATGTAACTCACTTATCAGGGTGAAACGGTCGCGCTCCCTCTCTTCCTTCCCGATCTCGTTCTCGTGAGATAGGATACCATCTCTCTCTGTCCTATCTTTGCATTCTATTCACCTTCCCGTAGCCTTCCTGACGAGGAAGGAGCAGCATTCCCCATTACTGATAAGATACTGATCGCGATGTATGTACACCCACCGGCACTAATCCGCACGGTGATCTGATAATTGAGCGAACGCTGGACGCCGGAAATACGTAACAGCCGTTACTGTCACAGTAACGTCGATGCGGGATTACGAGTTGTTGGTCATCCTTGCTCGTAACCAGGGTCAATTTGTGGTACCCACAAATCACGCCAGAATCACCGGAAGTGTCCGGAGCGATGCGATTTTACAAAGCCACGGCGAAAACAATGCACTCTTTCTGCGAAAGATCAAATACGACATGTATTTTAATGATTGTCGCTTTTTTAATGATTTATATAATAGAGTATAAGCCGAGTTAAGCCGATTCTCTCACAGGTCTAAAAAATAACAATATACAACTATAATGAGTTTTTATATTAAATTATATAATATATTCCGAAGAAAATCGCGCGTAGAACTAAAATGTTAAAATAGATTAATAATAAAGCAACTAGGATATTTATTGTGTCTCGAAATTTGCGAACGTTAATTATGTTGCTTTCTCGCAATTTATCAAAAGTTACTGTTATGGCTTTTAGTCAAAGCTATATCTAAAAAAACGGGAGGTTATAAGAGTAATTGAATATGAACTGAGGTGCTAATTTAGAGTTCGCTGTTATAAAGGATGTGTCGTTTGCGTTTTGCAATTAGTTACGTTGCATAATGAAAATTTAGTATCATTATGAAAATTAGCAATTGTTTCTATTTCGAAGCGAAACATGTTTTAATTGCTAATAAACACGTTCACGCAGAAGCCCATCGCCAGTTCCGCGCTTTATAATTATTGCAACGGCACACTGGGCTAACTTTCCAACTAACTTTCCGAATGATATCGAAACAGTTTATCGAGTGGCGGCAATTTAATTGATCATTTGCCTTTCCGTTGTCATTAATACAGTATTAATTATCACGTTCGTGATATTTTAATGTGTCACTTTAATTGCATGCATTTCGATTTCGTTGGTGGGACAGCCGACGAGCACGGTTGTCCGTGTCCGCGTATTTCGGCCGGAGCTACTATTCCCCTTCCGGAACTTCGCGATAAATCTCGATTAATCCAATCGAGGAGCCGTCGCGCGGACGCTGGCGCGTGACCAATCCCGAAGAAGCGATTGCCAATCGACGCTCGATTCGCCAGGATAGACCTTCCCGTTTAGTTAACGTAGTCGCTTCTTTGATTAGTTAACCCATTCCCGTCTTTGTTCGCAAAAGGGCGACGGGATGTACAGTTCCCTGGAGGGTTTCCTACCGTAGACACCCCCTCCACTTTGCTCCCTTACTCTTTACAGGATATCCTCTCGTACACTCTATGGACTGAGATGAGAGCGGCCGCTCGGTCGGAAAATCGCTTTAAACCGCGCCGACTAATATTAACTTTCTCCTATCGTTTCGCGAAATTCCCCAACTCTTTTTTTTCTCTCCATCGCGCATGCCGGGCAGCGGGATCGCAAAAGCGCTTTCTCTCCCTACGGGGCGCACGCCCGCGCCGGACAGTGCTCCGAAATTTCCTTATTTGCCGTTCGGACGGCCGGCTTTGTGTAAACTTCGTTTTATCCCGCAAACGATGAATGTTTTCCTCCTTCCATCTTTCCACCTCCGCGATCGATACGTCTGGAATTTCGTAACGAGCAGCGAGATCGGTTATATGAGTCACGACAAGACCCGAGGTATAGTCACGACACACCAAGGTCACATGTAATTAACCACCTTGCACACACCGCTGTGCAGTGATCGATTAGAACTTTCGATCCGTGAAACGTGACGCGAGTGATGACTATTAAAGTTCAGTGATTTATTAGCAGCGCAAAAGAGGGGGAGGCAAAACGGAAGAGAAAAGAGTCACGACTAGTGAATCAGGTCACCGTTTCAATCGACAAACTTTATGCAAACCATTTTAGGGTCGCAACAAACTGTCGCGTCAGCAGTGAGATGGTAAATGGTAATGCTTTCCGCTTATACAACCCAGTCACATTCTACAACGAGCATAATTCACACGAGGCAACTATAATAATAACCGCCTGCTAAAGCGTCGCGACATGCATCCCGTGTGAGCATGTATAAAAAAGTAGAAGCGTCTTTCACGTGCGCTTTTCTCGAAATGTTCTTTGCATTTGAGAACATCACTTTGAACTATAATCGCTTAAATTTAGCTTATCAACAGATAAACTATGCTTTCCTTTCGTATTCCATTTAGCGAATAATTTCCAAATCATTAGCAAAAGCTTGTATCCGCACCCGGCTTATGTTATTATACTCGCACTTGTATAGATTCGCTCTGGATTTCAAGGCTGGATATTTAGGTTTCTTATATTGAATCGCTTAGAAGATTATATGGCTGCGTACGCATCCGTTGGAATCGTGTAAGAAATTCGAGCGTAAAATAAAGTCGAGCGTTAATGTTTTATGCGCTTCCGTGGGGAACGAAAACGCCGGGATGCAAAATATTGACCCGCTTAATCAGCCGCTCGGAGTGAAAATATTGGCCGACAGCGATCCGCGCGAAGCATAAAATTAGAAGAGACTTGCGGGCGCGAACTTTCCGGCGCGGCGTCAGATGAATCGACGAACGGGAATTCGCGTGACGCGATTGAGAGACGCGGCCGGACGCGGGTAGTACGTCCCAAGGGGTATAGGACCTCAAACACGCATAATCCGGGCGAAATTACTGCGTGCTGGCGAAAAGCTCCGCGCGTAAGTTTCGAAAGCGGACGGGCCTCTGTGCACGGACAAATATGTACTCTGGGGTAACCAAACACACCCAGTAGTCTTTCACGTGAGCAACGCGCTCACAGCTGTATGTGCTAAAATACCCATGGCAACATACGTCGCGTACAGCCCGCGCTTCGTAAAATGCAGCATTAATCCGGCCGTTTAGCTGGGGGCGCGCGAACCTTATTGCAAAAAAATTTCGTCGGAAAGCATAGGTTAAATATATCAGTACGCACAAAAATATTATGCAGAACGTTTCGAAGTCCTCGCATTTTTCTATGCGACTCAATTCAGACTTTGGACTCGGCCACAAAAATAAATGGTCACGTATCAAAAATAGTTTCTTCTCGACGTTGCTTTAACAGAAATTGTGTTTGACATTTGTGTATGTCGAAAGTATTGAAAATGGAAAGTTGAAAACTTGCCAGCGATGATGGATTTCCATGAAATTTTTGCTAACGACAAATCGGCTTCAAATTTGTCAGCCCTGAAGCTGAAACGATATTCAATAACGACGGCATAGCCTCTATATAAAATAAATCATATTCATAGGGAACATGCTACAAAATATTCGGCCCCAATATTTTTCCATTCCCGATATAATAACTTCTAACTCACTTTGCGGCCATTCGTGGTCATATACATGTCGCCGCAATAAAATCATCCTCTGCTTCACTTTGCACAGATAAAGTGCTTAATATTTTAATCGCTCGTTTAACGAGTGCGATGCCCGTGAGAATATTTCGCGCTTTGCAACATGTCCAATCAAAATAGTCGATTGGTTTCTCGGTCGCGAAATAGTCGACTGAATAAATCTGCTCGCGAAACTGTTTTATTCGGCGATTTTATAAATAAATATTATTGCGCAGACATATGTAATCCTTGAATATTGTGTAGAAAACGAGAGCTTATAATGTGTAACTTGTCTAGTGAAGTTGCTAAAGGCTCTTCTCTTGTTTACAGTTATCTTATAATAATTTGTGCGTGAATTTTCAATTCTTACCTTTTTCGGATTAACAAATAATAAAAGCTATTGTCTTGAATATTGGCGATAATATTATTTCAATTATATTTAAAATATTTAAAATATTATATCTGAAAAGGGGCCGTTCTTACAAATTACTCGTTCTGCTACCATCCACGCGACTACGATAAATCACACGACTACGAACTGATAAAGTGCACACAAGAGTTTTTGACTTGTTAACGTTAACGTTGTTTTTCTGTATACATGCATATTTAATATGCCGCATACACATACAACATAAACTTTCTTTTCACATTACAGTATAATGAACAACAACAGTGTGGAGCAGCCAGATCCAGATAACATAAAGATGTTCGTGGGACAGGTACCTCACGATATGGATGAGAATGATCTGAGGATGATGTTTGAGGAATATGGTCGAGTGCATCAGATAAATATCCTGCGGGACAAGATCACCGGCAGTCATAGGGGTGAGTCATTGAGTTTCTTTAAATTTGCGATTGCATGCTCAAATCATCCAGTTGCAATAAAATTTTGCATTTAATGAAAGAGTGGTAAAAAGCGCATTTTTTTAATTATTTGCGACATAAAGAACTATTTTTGAATAAATAATTCTAAATTAACTTTTTAAATAACTCCATCTAACAGATGGAGATAGATTTATTTCTATTTCTTTGCTATTTTGCTCAAGATTTATTAGAGTCTTTAATTATGTGACAGAATTGTATATAAACAAAATGTTATGAATTATGAATGTGTATCAAACGTTACAATATATTCTTGTTAGAAAAATTATAATAAGAATACTTATAATTTAACAAATATATTTAATCAGCATATTAGCAGTTTTTCAATATTCTCTTTTATAAATATGAAAAATAGTACGTAATATACTCTTCTATATAATTTTAATAAATGATAATTATTGCATTATACTTAACTCTTTTTCGATATATTTTTCTCTGACTTTTTTTCATTTTACGTGAATAAATCAATAAGAAAAGCCGGACCTAGCTGTACATAACTTTCATTTTGTTATCGACAAATTTTCCAAATCTGTTCAACATTTATAAAACAAAACAGAATCGAGCATGAAAATCGGTTTACGCACTTACACTGTCACGAATGTCACGATCGTCGACATTTCGAAGTTAACGGAATAGCATGTTGAAATGAATACGCGAATAGTTGTAGAAAGAGAGAAAAAGTCAGGGAAAATAGACGCATTTACGAGGGTATAAAGAACGATAGACCGTGAGACATGATCGTAGATCAAAATTAATTCCGGATATGTTCGACCCCTATGATATCACGCGAGAATTGTTTGAGAATTGAATATATTTCGTTTTTTATGGAGGATATAGATGGATATCCTGTATTATTGTTTTCGTACTTCTCGCAGCTAATTGCGATGCGATACTATAATTATGATAAATAATGAGAAATATGTCATGAAAAAGATATATATAAGAGACGGATTACGCGAATAATGTTAATACTATTTGATTATCAAATAATTGGAATTCCGATGCATCTGATTTTTGAAAACCGTTCTTCAAGTTGAATTATACCAATAAATTCACTGAATAGGTTAATTCGCCGAAAATCATATTTTCCATTAAACTGATCCCTCAACATTTTCGATGTAATCGAATTTTCAATATAATTGTTGCGCTTTACTATTATTGATGTAGTCTCGTAATGGAGCGTTTCGATATTAGGTATTATTCCGAATAATTTGGCTTTTTTCAAAATTCCAACCTAATTGCTAAACGGATATAGTATAATTGAATAATCCTACATGATTGTGTAATCAATTAATTCTTTATCAAGTGTCACCACAAATTTTCTAAATTGAAAATGTAATTATAGAAAGTAGATAAACAAATGTAAGAAGTAATAACGGATAGCACTTCAGGATATAAAACTAAGAAGTTTTTAAAGATTTGTAACATGTTGTGTAGTGTAACTAAAAAAAAGTATCGAAGAAAATATCTTTGAACAAGATTTTCATGTAGGATTAGTAAGATCATAATATTTGAAGAAAATTACTTTTTATTGTTTCCAACCAACATCCACATCAGATAAAGAAAATAAAGAAAGAGAAACGCGAATACAACGATTGATATGTAGTTAGGAACGGTCGCTGCTATAAACCTTCCTCGGTATATCGATCGGAGGGCGAGAGAGCAACCCCACGAGACTCTCTCTTATGTCTCCCCACGTCCGAATACAGACGCGCTTGTAACGTGGCTGTCACTGAAATATGCACGTACTCACTAATAACGAGCCTTAACGCTCGCTAAACGTCGTCTGCATCGGTGAAAGTTTGCACAATTACTTTCACTGTACAGATGACTTCAAATTTGCAGCCGATGTGAAAGTCAGGCATTGTGTGGTAACCCGATTGTACATGTTAAGAATATCGATTTCTGTGCGGCCGAAGTTCGCCGTGGATATTACCAAGCATAATTATGATCGAGTCACTGTCGAGTTTTCTATAATAACGAGCAGAAAAAGAAAAAGTATTTCATTGTATCATTCTTGTAACAAATAGTAGCTAGAAAACTATGCATTTATGATAAATACCTTCTACTGGAAACTTAGAAAACTACAAATGTATAATAAACTAAATTATATTAATTTTTTTATAAGTACATTAAATTACATAGATCACAGACAACGGGCAATTTAAAAAAGTTACTTACTTTAATTAAAAAATTATTAATTATGATATTATTTTTATATAATTTTTTTACAACTTATAGCAATTGCTTTCTTACAATTTGATTTGTAAATAATATACGTGTAATGTGTGTGTATACAAAAGGAGAAAAATAGAAGGAAAGAGAGAAGTTTCAAAATTTTATTGTACTTCTTATGAAGCTACTTAATTTTTTTAATTGTAAAATTATTTTTGATTATGCAGAAATTACTTTCCAAAAATTCAATATATCAAATATGGAAGATAAATCAATTGCTAATGTTATCTTATTTCGCAGTTCTTGGTAATTTAAACGAATTTTCTTGACGAAGCAGACTTCAGAAATCTTCTGCAGATAAGTAGATCTATATGTAAAATGTACGCGATGCACTATCCGAGTCGGAAGGCGCGAAATGTTAGGATTCTGAGAACTTCCGGAATAATTAATGTGGGCGAATTGTAAACGTCATGCGCACCTGCAAAATTGATGGCGGCAGGCAGTACAACTGGGATGAAATTCGTTCCCCATTGTGAAAATTTAACTTGATTACCATGACGTAATGGTGAATTAATGTCCCGCTCGCGGGCCGTTTGTTTAATGCACCGCATTTTAGATTCGAAATCTCTGTCAACGTGGAGTTTCAATTCTACAATAAAACGAGCTAATTACTGTTTCCCAATTAACTTTTAGTTGACAATGTCATGTTAAGCAATCTCCTCATCGCCTTCCTCGTCTCAAATTAAAATCGATTTTATAATATCTTAAAATGAACCAATTACCACACTTTTTATCAGTCTAATAAGTGGTCATAAGTGGCGTTCTGTAAAATCTCATTTGTAAGCATTGAATACACACATACACATACACAATCGGTATAAATTGTACTACTTAAGTAAAATGCATACCGGAATAATAACACTCGACATGGGGTGAGGTGGCTCGTCTGTCGCTGGCCAAACAGCGAGTCAGAAGGTAAATTCCACAGTGCATCGAGGCATTTTATCTCGACGGTAGAAATAAAACGCTAAAATTTCCAGAAATTCTATATTAATTAAGCTGCGGAGTCGAGCTTGGCATAAGCTCTACTAAAAATTAACAAGGGGTACTTGTGGAATATATTTGATTTACGCCAGGATAAATTTGAAGTTTAAATTATTCACAGGAATACTCGTAATTTCACATAATGAAAAAAATTTCTTCAGCATTGATAATTACAATACTTTAATCTGTTTCTCATTTATTTAATTTTAGACGCTTCCATAAAACCAGACTTAATATAATTAACTCTATTATTTCGATAAAGTATTTTTAGTTGAAGTTAAATATAAAAAGCATAAAATACAGCATAATGTGACTAAAGGCACTTTTTTGATATTCTATTTTTAATTAATCAAATTACTTTGAAATTAAACGTATGTAAATTCGATGATATATTCTCTATTGGTGAACAAGTTTATGATATAGTTTACAATATACAGACATTTTAAGCAAAATTATTTACTAAGAATACCAGCGAAAGTTGTTTTGAAATAGGTATTCTTTTCCGATTTACTTTTATACCAATTTCGCGACTACTTTATTTAGCGATCTATCGAGTAGAAAAAGAGTTGACTTAATAGATTTCTCACCTTTGACTCCTTATTTAAAAAAAATTTTCAAGTAAATTGTCTAACAATAAGAGAATGATATAAATATATATGTATATATGCATACTGTATCTGATAATTATTGGCACAGCGCTTGTATGCAAGTAGAACGGGTGGAACGGAATAGAAAAGTGCTCTCTCATTTTGTGATAGAGCACTTCATCGGCGTGATTGCAAGCGCATGAGGAAGAAAAGACAACTTTTCGTCGATTACAGTTGCTACGCATATGGTGAGACATTGGGAGGAACGTGCTTTTAGCAACGGCAGTTTGCAATAATGCGTAATGTTAGGCTGTCTTTTGCCGCTGAACACGGGATTCCGTACACGGATGCATACTCACATTCACAGATCTTTATTAATTAATTTCTCATTAATTATTGCGAAAATCGTAAAATGTTAGAGAAATTTACTACTCACTATCAGTTTAACCCGCTCTACCTGCACACAAGCGCTGTAATTTTTCTAATTTATGGCCCTGTGATTATATTGACCATTAAGGGCCTTCTATTGCAATATGCATATTAAGGTAAGCTAATCTCATCACAAAGTAACTTTACCGGGCATTTACATAATTAATTCGGGTATTATCATATTAATTCGGGTATGTCCACTATCGAAATACGAGATTTATGCGAAACAGATAAAATGGCCGAAGTCATCTGCTTTGAAATCAATATCGCCAAAGTGAGCAATCCATGGAATGTTCAATTTGGTGAGTCAATAGGAGACAGCGAACTCGCGGCAAACTCCTTTTATGCCCGATTAAAACAAGTGCGGAACCGTGTTCGCAATGAAGATCTTCGAGATTGCCATCGTAGCCAATATATCGGAATCCCGAAAGTGTCCGACTGCGCGCCGCTTCTTGTCGCAAAGTAGCGGAATTCGATACCTCGCTACTTTGTGAGACACGATATGGGAACGACAAGGACGACAATAGGATTCTCTGCAAACAGGAAGGACGGGACTGCTGTCTCCTGTCGCACAATTTTCCGCGTGGAATTCCGTTGCTTCCGCCCGGCGAAAAGACGTCGGGAAATGTTTTAGTTAAATTAACAGAGCTTGCGCGCGGCGATGTTTCCCTGTGTCGATTGCGAATTCCTCTTCGACAAGCTTCCTGTTATTGTGCGGATATACAGTATCGTTGCGAGGCGGCGTTTGTCTCTTCTCTTGCATCTTCGTTTCTAAAACCTTCTCGCACACTCCGGAATACTCTGCGCGCGAATCGCTCGGAGAATTTGTTTGTCTTAAACGGAAACGCGAATCGACCTTTCGCTGCTCGTTACGCCCGTAGAAGTACACTCTGCTATTAATCACACGGTCCTATTAATCGTCCTTAAAGTCGTGCCATGCTCGCGTCACCTTGCTCTTTCACGCTGAAGAAAGCCGAACTTCGTCGACGTTACTATCTTTAACGGTCGCTATAAAGATCGGCTCTACTATTTGTCAGTCATGTATAGTGCCTGGAAATAGCTCGAGAAAATCGATACCCTTCTTAAAGGCTATATACCAAGTGTACTTCATTCTAATCGTCGCGCGTTCACTGTAATCGATTTCTCTTGTAAAAATATTTTGATAAATGCATACGTGCAGTAATCTTCAAACATGCACGCAACAATTGTAATTTCTATCTGTCTCTTTTTACTGATTCGAATATTTTCCTGTAAAAATGTTATAGCAATATTTGTAGATTTATCTTTTTATTCCTTGAATTCCTTAATTTTATTTTATTTTTACAAGTAACGATAATGTTATATATGCCCGAACTCCGGGATTCTTTTATTTCGAGAAAGATGTCAAATAAGAATAGACAAATATGGAAGGACAGGCATCTTTTCGCAGTATACGCACTGAGATGCGTGCTCCGAGACGAATTGTATTATACAAGCCTCCGGATGTCAACGTCCCGATAGAATGATATAATCACTGCAAATCCAAGTGTGTTATTTTAACTGAAACTCTTCTTACACATTTCTTGCCGTTTTAAATAACGTCATTTAACACGGTTGAACGTATTAATACGATTAAACGTGTTAATTTAACACGCAACAAAACATGTAAAACGAGCTTCAGTCAAATGTGTCATTTTTAAACGTTTATACGTATAGAAATAACACACTTGGATTTACAGTGATGTCTTTTGTGAGCGATGCGTTAATCGGACCTTTATTCAAGTAGAGGAACTTAATAGAGCGGAAAACTGAGGTCGAGATCTTTAAAATTATTGACAATATTTTATCATAAGTAATAGTTCTATTTATACAAACTTTACAAACAAAGTTCTATTAATATAAATGTTGGAAATAATAATAAAATAATAATGGATTAATAATATAGGTTAATGCTTAAAACGCATGTGAATATAGGTGCATGTATATATATAATTGTATGAACATTTGTGTATGTATATTATGCGAGTGTACAGAGAGATACGGAGGTCGGATAGAATAATCGATGGGAGAGACTTTATTTTTAATGTTAATATTCTATCCGATTTATAAACATTTATTTATAATTTACAAACATAAATTGTTAAAAGTGAGACAAAAGGAATTAAAAATTAAATGCATATGTGTGTATGTATGCGTTTGTGTATGGGCATAGTAAAAAGTGTGGTGGCCGCGTGTGCGCCTACCAAACGGCAGCCCGGCATCACACTAATCAACTGCGTGCGGGCAAACGCGCTTTCTCGCGAGCGTGTTGTCGCATCGACTAAAGTTTATAAACAAATTCAGCAAAAGTACTCATCGGCCTGCAGTCGACGTTCTAACGAAAAGTCGAATTGGGCACATTAAAGTCGTGGAATAACTATACGACTTGCAGAGAGCCGCAAATGGTTTTTTGGGGTAACATCACATCTTTACACACACACACACACACACACACACACACACACACACACACACACGCCACCACAATAACAGCTAACTCTAAAAAAGATTTATTCGATTTCCTCTAACATGTGGAGGAAAGAAATTATAAAAAAGGATAATCAGAAGTAAAAGAAACAGAAACCTTCTTAATAATTTAATCTTTGTCGGAGGATAGGATGGGGGATGAAGAATACTCGGAGGAAATGGTGGAATAGGAAAGAGGGAGTAGTTTATAAAATAAAGGAAAAGAATGAAAATTTTCGAACTGTTTTGAAGGAGTAAATATATAAATAAGCTTGGGTATGATCTGATGAAAAAACGTAACAGAATTGTTCCGAGGGAAGTGGTAAAGTCAAATAAGGGGATAAAAAAATCGGCCCACTAAAGGAGAGAAACAAGAACAAAGAGGACGTAAATAAACACGCGAATTTCTTAACCTATTTAAGTACGAGATCTTCTTCGCAGTATTCGCGTCCGCTTATTTCTCTGATTTCGATCATACTCTTATTTACATACTTGCTTCTCCACAACAGCTCGAAAATTTTCATTTTTTTTTCTTTTATTTTATGAACTACGTTTGATGGCACATCGGGTTTGTCCAGTGCTTGGAACTGATTGTCTGGTCATTCTTGTGATATAAGTCCTTAGCGGTCGGATGGGTTGTCGCACAGTCTGATGTTGATGGTAGATTAGTTGGGTCTCTTCGATTTTATTACTTTGAATAGTTTTACAAAGAACCGGATATAAGATGGTACCCTAAATAATGGTAGATGGATATAAAAAAGAACTAAAGACTGACTGATTGACGATTGACACTAAATTGCGATAACTGGCTTTTTTTTAAAATAAAAACACGATTGAAGACTATAGTAAAGAAGAACGTAATTAATAAAAGAAATGTAACTGATCGACTGAAAAACGAATAGGAGTAAACGAATGAAGACTGAACGAAGGATAAAAAATAACTGACGCGGATTCTCGTGAATTCTCTTGAAGTCGCAGTTTATGTACAGATTTCTGGGAGTGGATTGTGGAATTGTCAGATTTTCCAAGTTCTTAGGAAATTTTATTTCCGTTGAGTTGTCATAAAATACAGAAGAATAAAAAAAAGGAAAGATATTACTGGGACCATGGATCTCATAAATACTCTACTGATTTGGCAATTGTTATAATAATATATTCGGTTTTTCCTCTTATTATATGGCTATAGGAAATTAAGCTATCGATATTTTATAAAAGGTAGACTCTTCAGGACATAATAATAGTCAGAGACAAATGGAAATAGTAAATAATCCAAACGCACGCATAGCCATAACTTTGAAGGTTAAAAATTGAATTTTACAGAACAGATTTCTTTAGTTCATCTGTTTTCGCATTATCTTCTTTTGAACAATATCGCCATAAATCCTTTATTTTTCGCCTAATGGTTATTTTCTCATGTCTCTTTGTCTTCGAACTTTTCCAAAGGCTACCGAAATCGTGAAGAACGCAGGAGTCGTCGTACACTGTGCACTTCAGGATTACGCGAGAAACTTTAAACGAAACTCTGGCGCGGAAGTATCGCAAAGCTGCTTCCGAGCGTGCTTGTGTTCCAACACGAGCAAGCCGGATTCAAGGTAGTTGTTGGTTCTTTTCGCAGGAGAGTAACGGACTTTTCGAAGACAGATAAATTTTTGAAGTCCCATAACGGCACCGCCGAGCTGATAACTGAGTATGTCGTATATATCGTGAGTCAAAAAGCTTTAGATAATTGCACAGGGATTTCAAAGCGTGAGGATACCATGTCATTTTTCTCAAAATATCAAAGGAAATCGTATTGAACACACGAAATGCACTTTTCTACAATAGGATTAAAGAATTTTCACGTTTCAGAGATAGTATAGAAAAGTATTTAAATCAAGTCCAGTTGCAAGAATATGACAAATAAAAAATTATTTTGATTAACTGATCAACAGCTGCAATTTTGTGTAGCAACATAAATAATTCGTTAGCTTCAAATTGATATTTTCGATATTTCCGTTACTAACTATCTTAGCTTGATAGATAGTTTCAGAAATCTCCTTTTACTCAAGTAAAATTGCTTTTAGCAATGCAATCCAATTTCACTTTGCGCGATGCAAGCATGAAAAAGTGTGACCTCTAACGATTGATGCAACTTATCCCCCGCTACGTTCTATCTTTGCCCACGAGTTCGCGGTGCCGAAATTAATTGCGGTGGCGGATCGACGATACCTACTGATGACACCACCGGAAACAGCTCTAATTAATTGGCAAACTGCTCCCGCGCCAAGAACTGGCACGTGCTTCCAGTCGGCAAACGGCACTTGCTTAGTATTTCCGACGCCCGCTCGTCGATCACTCAGCCTTAATGACGCCTTCTGCCCTTTGTTCATCCCTCGAGCTGGATCCCACTCGGCATTCCATCCGTGCTGCAAGTGCGTGTAAATACAAAGACCGGCTGGTAAATCTCGCGCGAATTAATCTTCGTGACGCGCATCTCTAGAATACTCTCACTATTCTTTTAACGCTTAAAAGACACAAATATATGTCAAGTTGCTATAGGGCAGGATATCGATTTTTAATCTAAATTGTGGAATTTTAATCGTCAGTTTTTCAAAATCGATTATTTCCGCAAATTGGTAAATCTTACTTTTAATCTGTTCTCATAATTTGTTTAGAAATATCACAATTTTATACAGGATATATAGGAAGTATTCTTTTTATATTTCTATATCTATTGACAAAAATTATAATTGATTTTTCTTTAACAGACATAACAAAGGGGAATTTTTATTTTATTTCAACAGTTTACCTTATAAGAAAAAAAAGGAATCTGTAACACGCGTTTCAAATATCTCGTTATTTTTTCCCTTTCATTTATTTTCTGCGAATCACGAAAATGCCAACTAACTGGGATGATAAAAACACGAAAGGTGGGCAAAACGAACTGCTTTAATTTAAAGTTGCGTACGGGATTTGGGACTTTTACTTTTCGAGTTACCCCCAACGACGAGGGCGGTTCTCCCCTACGGAATCCTCCTGCCGCGAACTCGTTACGTTTTCGTCGTAGGGAATTACGCGACTTTGACTAAAGCCAGTTAAAGTCTCATCGGAGTTGCGACTAAACGGCTCCTGATCCCCGTAATCTTGTGGAACTCATGGCATCGGCCACTACCGGGCGCAGTTTCAAAATTTCATTGATAAATGTCGACATTGTTAACAGATAACGTTTCTTAAAAAGCAAACGTACTTTCGCAAAGCAAAGCGATTATTAAATTAATTCTTTAATTTCAATTCAGTCATTTCAATTACCATCATGCATTTATTCTAGCAAGCAAAGATAAATTTATATAAATTAAAAGTTTAGTTAAAACATTTTCTATTATCTGTATTTATTAACATTTTTCTAAATCTAAACTATTAAAAGTTGCAATTATTGAGAAAAAATTTTAATAAGAATTTTGCACACTATATTTTTGTAAGAAGCAGATTAAATTTAAAAAAAAAATGTCACAGAATAATATCTATTCATATAGTCATAAAAATACGTTATTAACAAAGCTTTTATGTTTATTATATTTCTAACGTGGCCATGACACTTTATAAATTACATTTGTCAACTGATATCAAATGTAGTGACAATTTTCTTTTTATATTACATCCATTGAACGCAAGAATTTATGCTTAACAATAAATACGGCATGGTAAAAGTTCTGGCTGGCAGCCAGGATTACAAGGAGCATTGCGAAGTTTAATTTCTTGAATCCTCGTCGAAAGTCTCATTTCTTCTTGCTTTGCGTTTGTACTTTTCTCCTCTTTCTTCCGTCTTCCGAGTTCCGTTACGCTCTTAACTTCCGTTCGTCCTCTTCCCTCCATCCCACCGTTTCGCTTCTTTTCCACCTCCTTGCATCTCTTTGTTCGCGAATATAGGACCGCGGGAATTTCTCGCTTCTCTTGCCATTACGCCGCGGCAAAACTGCCATCGATTGCGCAAATATTTGAGCGCTTCTGCGAGGGCAGACAGGAGAGAAGAGAGAAAGAGAGAGAGGTGCTAGAGTGCAATGTAACCGTATTTCGGCTGATTCTGAAAGTAAGTCGGGTAAATTTGCACGGAGCTTATCTAACCACGGCAGGTGTCGACTGCCTTCGAGACTTCGAGATATTCGGCTACGGTTAGGACACCATATAGTTCCGACCATTACGCATATTTAACGAAGAATCATAACACGTTGGTTCGTTGTATTCAATTTTCGACTATATATTGACATAGAATTTCCAGATATAGACACTCAATCGAATTTTTCGATTAAAGAAGCTCTTATATTGAACATAAAAGTCATCTAAAATTTAAAAATTATAAAATGTTTAACATTTGCATGCAAATTTTTAATTTCCTCTTTATGGCATTTAAAAATGCAACATTTTTTCTCAATATATCTAAATATAAATACTTTTATAAAACTTTATATCATTAGCAAAGATCGCAATGTGAAATGTTCTTAGAAGTTGCGCTATTTTGTATTCTATTTTTTAATTTCCTCTTTTTATTTTTTCTTATGTAATATAAAACCTATTATAGATGTGTACATGTATTTTGACGAAATAATATAGATACTCGTTAACTTGAAAACAATAATATTTTATATATTTTATGTTGAAATTATTTAAACTGCTTTCTATAAAGGAAGAAATTTCAATATAAAAGACAGGTTTTATTATGCTACATAAAATTGTTTATTCGGATAGCTTTATTATTTGAAAAATTACACTGGAACAGAGGAAATCTATTAAAAAGGGAATTTTATTTTATTATTTTAACAAAATTAAGAGTATATCACAATGTTCCTTCCAGCTTTTTATACGGAGAATTTTGTCTTCCTCATAAAAATGCAGAAGCTATATTTTCCTATTTACCGATTCAAATATATTCCGATAAAGATTGTACTGCGTGCGCGCACACACCATGTTTCTCTCGATCCACAAAGAGAACCATTGGATATGGCTTGGAACGGATCCCAATATTATCTCCCATTATGACGTACATCGGAATCTTCCGGGCAATAAGATCTCTTTCTGAATTTATGAGAGCACACTTGTAACGGTGACCGGCGTAACAAATCGCGTCGATTTATCACGCGTTTTTCGCCTGGTCAAGTGTGGCCCTATCTATGTACCAGATATAAATACAAACACTACTACACGCACGGGTAACAGCCCATCCGACAAAATCTAACTCACCACAAAGCGTTAAATCGCGCTGCGTTTGTTTTTCCTGGTCAGAATAACATGTCGAAGAGGTCGCAAATATATATATTTCTGTCACCAGCGTGTGTCATCGTCATGTTTCGTCAATTCGAAATTCGAATCAAACGCTAACAATCGTGCTATATTTGAAATGATGTGAGTGCGAAAGTGAGATATTACGGAGAAATCATGATAACGAAAATATCATGAAGATATTGAATTAAAATTCTTTGTAATGATCATTTGTATACGTTATAAACACTTTAATAACGATAATTAAATATGTATGTTAGTAAATATGCAAAAAAAAAAAGAGATCCTTTCTATGGTATTTAATCCAATTTTTTTAATTTTTAAAAGTATTATTAATTTGCAAATTTTTATTAGTTTACAGATTAGAATTATCTTGTTAAATGTCCATTTTCTGCATCTTTCTTATCTTAAACAATGTGTTTTAAGATTTAAAACATTATTTTGTTTAATTTTTAAATTAAATTTAAGAAAACGTTATAATAATATGCTCAAACAATACTACATAACACCGTATAACATTGTTAGAATTATTAATTGTATACAGATGGAATCTTAAAGATATTCCAAAATATTTTTAGAAGCAAAATTTTTTTGAAATATATTCGAGACATTTGTAATTATTTAATTAGTGATTTTATTTCCTTGTTTTGTGAATTATTGTGGTATAGTAGATAACTCCATTTCATTTCGCATAAGTAATACGACATTATTTCTTCAATACTTTTTATAAGATCTGCTTCCTTGCGAATGGCAACGGTATCGCTTGAATAAAGAAAAAGGTGATATACCCACGCGAAAACGGGATTGACCCGATTCCGCAGTGGAAACAGTAGATCAACTCGATCAGCCGCTCTTACGTGCCCCATTCTTTTCCTCAGTCGGTCTCGAGCGAAAACTATCCGATAAAATAATATCGAGTCAAAGTCTTCTTTCTCTTTTTATCGAGTCGACACAACCCGAGCCACACAGTGTGTCCCCTCGTGACCTCTTACAAAACGTCCTAGAATCTTTTTTCCAAGTACAGATTGTTCGACGTTCGACGAATTTGAAATTCTCTTTTTGCTTAATAAGAAGTTAATAAAAGTAATGTTGTGTACACTTTTTAACCTATAATATTATAAATGTAACGTTATAATTTCTTTTAAAAGTAATTTCTTTTTAAGTTTAGTCAAAATTAACGGAAAATACTATTCTTTTACTTATCTTTATTTTTTAAGCACGATTTATAATTTATACTGTCTGATTTCTGATCTATTTATAGCATTTATTAAATCTAATTTTTAAGTCTAATTTTTATACTGCAGGATTTCTCTAACTTTTTTCACTTGCAATCTTTGGAATCGGAATGGATGTGATTGCTTATATTGACACAATAACTCAAATCTGGTTTAAGATTTATCACTGCTAGTCTCATAGCATATCGATGTTCTTAAGATTTGCCAAAAGCCATGAGATAAACATTTTGTTTTTTAAAAAATTACAAATTTAATTTAAACTAACAGATTTTTTTTAAGTGTAACAAGCATTTCTTTTAAAGCTAAAATTCAATAGAACAAAATATAGGGTGATTCTAAATTATCGTCGGAATTTCCATGGCCTATAATTTTTAAACCGAAAACAAAATAAAACTGCTTACAGAAGATGAAAAAAATGTAACTCAAATAGTTCTATTTGGCAACGCTGTACTCGCTGCATTGATTTCTGGGAAATGATATAACGTCATACTTCAAAATGGCAACTGTTTAAAAGAAAGCAATGTACTTTGGTTTTTCGAAACAAAGTCCGTTATCACAATGCATCGTCGTTACAGATTATCAGTATAGAAAAGGTCCACTTTTAGATAATGCTATCCGACGTTGGTTAAAGTAATTTCAACAGACTGGTAGTGTTCAGCACTAAAAAGAGCGGAAAGACCGAAGTGCTCGCACTTCGTAGGAAGATGTTGATCGAATCCAGGAAGCGTTTTCTCGAAGTCTACAAAAATCAACTGGACGATCTTCTTTGCAGTTAGGTATACCACAAACCACAAATGACTGTTTGGGGAGAGTTGTTCATAATCGCCTTCAACTTCGTGCCTATAAACTGCAGATTGTGCAAGCTTTACAGCCGGATGATAAGCTCCGCCGTTTCCAATTTGCCCAAGACATTTTGTCAAAAGTCAAAGCTGATAAAAATTACATTCGAAGATGGAGATTTAGTGATGAAGCAATGTTTTACGTATCAAAAAGGGTAAATCGTCATAACTGCAGAATATCGAGAATGTCAGAATATCAGAAAACCCTCACACCATTCGAATATTCGAAAGAGATAGTCCAAAAGTGAATATCTGATGTGCTTTGTCATATTCGGGAGCTTTGGGTCCTTTTTTCTCTGCAAAAAACAGCAGGGACATATCTGGATATCTATCTGTTATCCCAGTTAAAAAATCATCAGCCAAATGTGGTGTTTCAGCAAGATGGCACACCATCACATCCTTATTGTCCGAAAATTTCTTGACATGCATTCCTGGGCGCTGGGTTGGGCGTGGTGGACCGATTCCGTGGCTTCCTTTCTGACCCTATATTACGCCGCTTGATTTCTTCCTGTGAGGAAGGACATTGTTTACAAGAATGAGTAATAAATTGTATGTTATTATAACCGCAACACAGTTCAAAAGGGTCGTTAGTAACATACAGGATAATTCTAAATTATTGTCGAGGCCTATAATTTTCAAACCAGAAACAACAAAATAAAACTACTTACATTCTGCAGTATTGATTTTATAGTCCTGTATGTTACTAACGACCCTTTTGAAGCGTGTGTTGCGGTTATAATAATATACAATTTATTACTCATTCTGACGCAATTTTCGAGTTTCCAATGATGAATAATCTCGAGTCTTCATAATGAGTGTGTGTTGAAGTTTGCAAGGTATTACAATCCATTATAAGTTTTATGGTGTTTCTTACGAAAAAATGAAAGAATAAGGTTTTATTTATTGAAAATATATTACAAATACGTAAAAGATCGTCAAAAAAAATTAATGAATACTATTGAGACATTTTACAATATATGTATAAACATCATAAGGAGTAGATTTTTATATAAAGAAAAAACTTAGTTAACTAATTAGTTATGAAAATAATATTTGTAAATGTTTCCATTACCGATAATATTTACCTCTTGGGGAGGGAGTCGCAATCCCCTAGTTGAAAAGCCCTGCTGTAGAGCATTCTGCGAATACACGAAAAGCGGGATCTAAAAGCCGTAAAACGAAGAAGCGGGAGTTTAGTATGTTTGACTAGGTTGCGCGTCTCTCAAAAAGCAAAAAACAAAGTACTCGGGTTCGCTAACTGGATGTGGACTTGTGAAGAAGCTTGTTGCTGGTAAAAGATTCGTCTTCCAATCCGGTGTTCGTCTCAATGAGACAGAGTGTGTATGCGGTGGAGCATACGAGATCACCGGAAAGAGGAACAGTGGAGCGTTGTCGAGGCGAGGAGGCAAGGCGCGAAATATAAGTAGGGCGTTGTCGGGGAGAGAGAGAGAAAAGAGAGTGTGGAAGTGGAGTACGACAAAACCTCAATCCCTTTAATGGAGACAAATCCCCCTCTGCGCGCGACCCCCTACGACGTGCCGGCAGACAATTTGTAAGAGTATATCCCACCCACCCTGATATTAGTACTTCGCGACCGGGTGGTGGCTCGGGTAGCCAATCATCCACCGACCTCTTTCTCACCTCCCTTACTCATCTTCTCTTCTCGCTCTTTCTCACCTGCATTCCATCCTTCCTTTCTTTGACTTCTTTCTCATTTTTTCCCTCTCTTTTTCTCTTTTTTCCATTTTTCTTTTATTCTTTTATTCTTTTATTTATCCTCTTTCTTCTTCTTCCCACTCTTCCTTTTGTAATTTCCATTTTACTTTCGCTTCTTTTTTTCTCCTTATCATTCCTTATATTCTTCCTTGCATTCTTTTTGTCTATTTAGTCTTGTTTGTTTTTTTTTTCTACGTAAATTCGACTCTATCTCACTTATCACGCCGCTCACTGGCGAAATTATAAAATTAACGAGTAGCATCCATCACGGGGTATAATACGAAACATTAAGCTAGTTGCCTCCGTGAAACCAAATTTTCGTGGATCGTTCAATCTTGATTAAAATCAAACTCTCCGCGCGAACTTATGTGTCAATCTTTACAATTCCACATTTAATCTATAATACCTGGCAAATTTTACGCTTTTTTCCCTTTAAAACTTCAAATTAAGACAATTATTTTCTACTTTACTATTTATATTTGTAAACTTTTGGCCAATTGCAGCTGTGAGAAATTTTTTTTTTTTACATCTGAGATATACAAAGGTTAAACTTTTTTATCACTGTCACGCGAACAAAAGCTTTCGTCGCTTCCATTATCGCGCGTCTAAGCAAAACTTCTTCGTGTCACAGAAATAATTAATCATTTGCGAAAGCACTCGACGCCACAGCGCACACATACAAACACACACAAGGCTTTTAATAATTCCGATGTATTCCGGTAAGATGGCTCATCGCGATAAATCGTTATTAATCGACGCGCGGCTTTCTCAAAGAAACCGATTCGCTGAATGCAACAAAAACTTTGTCGTCTCCGCGAAGGTGGTTCTTTGAGGTTCTGCACTTTAGAACATACGTTCATCAAATATCGGTTGACTTGAATGGGTGGTTGAATGGTTTCTGAAGATGACTTTGAACACGGTGAGGAAGATAATCCTTTAAAGGATCCTAAAGTAGGTTCCCTGAAAGTCCTTTAACGTGACGCTTCGCTTCGTGGTTGTAAGCGGACTCGATGATTGGTCACCGGACAGGAAGTCGATAGTTAGGGTTTGAGTTTGCTGGCATCGTGGATGTAAGGGGGTTAACATGGCATCAACGCGGTTAGATCGTAGCATCCGTTACAAGATATTCCTATTTTGCAGCTATTAAGTACAGGTATCCCTTTTTTCAGTCGCAATTATTTGCAGTATCTGCATAATAATTAATTAAAACGCCAATGTACAGACACACGTAAATTCAAAACTATTCCGCAAAATCTGGAATAATACGGAGATAGTATTCTTCTTTCTGACGATTACATAAATCCAAGCGAAGAAGCGGATACGTTATTAAAAGCAAGTTTTATACTCTTTAATCTTGCTAACTTTGGTGCAATAAGAACAAATCATTGTGACAGGGTGTTTTCATATAACACCAGAAGCCCAGGCCAGACGTGGCCCTTGCGGACTACTCAATCATCCCTCTTAATCCCGGACTAAGGTCTAAAGGACTAAAGGTAATCAAGATAAACTACTGTCCTGAGGGAATTTGAACCTCCAGTTGCTCGAGAGGACATCGAAGTAATTAATTCGTATCTTTTGCCTCTTATCGCGTGGCGTCGTCTCCCGGATGAAATATCCTGTAAAATGATTCTTTGCTCGTCGTTGTAAGACGAGATTACGATATAACGACATTTTCAATTAGCAAAGTTCTCCGGATGCCTTAACGATTAATTCAGGACGACCCCCAATGTCTCAGACAATAAAAATCACAGCGTATCAATTCGCCAGAATTAATCCTTTAAGTATAGGCATTCGTAGAGTTCCTTGTCGATTTATGAATCTGCAATAGCCTATCATCGTTATCATTAAAAACAGATATAAAAAATAGAAGAAGATATGTTGCCATTTTTAAAAATTATTTTTGCGATATATTTATCTATGTTTTTTTTTAAATCTCTTGAAAATACTGCAGTTGCTTTCGACATTATTTCACGAAGCGTTGTACAGCATAGCGCTAAATGGAGTAATCCGCGCTATTAAAAGTAATGTCTTCAAATCGTTGAGCGAAATATCGTGGATATAGAATAAAAACTTTCAAACTAAGTGCTGTCTTCCGCGCATTCGAAAAACTATTGAATTGCGATAGAATTATTCAACCTCTCACACTTGATTTTTTCGCCGTCAGTCCGCTCGGCTTTTTGTCAAAGTATCGTCCCTGGCTCGCGTGTTCCAGTGTTCCAAGCCACATGTCCCACTTTTTATCAAAGTGCAGCGCGATTGGTGAGGCACCGGAACTGTACGTGGACCGTAAAATTATATGACATTAATGCGACCGATATACGAGGTGCGCGCACGTAAAACTCGTCCTCCGACACGGGATATTTTCCTACCTTACCACTCTCACGTGTACATCGCGCTGTGCAGCTATTCGCCCATTTCTAACATCGTAAGAGGCCATTTTAAACGTCAGCTTCATAGAACATAAATACATCGCCCGATCATATAACCTGGAAGTGGCGTGTTTATAAAACAAACAACATACATCACCTAAACGGCGAAGCTATATAACAGTCAATATAAACAAAAGCAGCAGAAAAATATTTCAAAAACATGGAACTATAAATCTAAATTGTTTAAAAATACAATAGAGAATAAGTCAGAAATGTAAAGTTTTTTAATGGTACAAAATAATATTAATACAATACATCTCTATCAAGATTTTATACAATTTACTATCACCGAAATAATAAAAGTGCTTTAGATTTTTCTCGTAAAACAATAGATATATATTATAGAGGAAATAAGATGCAAATTATATTTTAAGTAATATTTATTGGACGTACATATATACACAAAAAGAAGAGAAGTATTTTCTCAATTTTTACACATTTGGAAGTACATTTAGCAAATAATTACTTTCAAGTGAATAATTAATTACTCGCTATTAAAAAAGAAAAGCGATGCTCATCAGCTGCGCAAAATACTAGCGAAGCAACGTTCTAGATCTGCCAGTAACTTTCATTGGCCCGTTGGTGATTGCGTGCCGTAGATTATTCTCAACGGTGCTTAATGCGCTCGTGTCCCGCAGAAATTACATCCCCGTACCGATGTGACCGATGCGATGCGCGCGCGGGTAAATGCATAAAACCCCGCGCTCGGCACGGCATGTTTAAACCGCGCCACGAGATGTTTTTGTCCAGCTGTATTCGAAACAATTGCGCGGTGTAAAAGTACTCCAGAATTTATCGCGCGACACCGATATTTATTTGTCGTGCATACCGTATACGATAAACGGAATGTCAAAGCGGCTAAAAATTGAATTGATTGCAATTTATTATTTGTGTGATTACGTTAGAATTATATCTCTTTATACGTTCCTAATTACTTTTTTGTAGCTTACGCTTTTGTGCTTACGCTCGTTTATTTTAATTTACGTAGAATAATAGGAATTACAAGAGAGAGTTCGGTATTGTTTGCGTGTTCTCGTAACGGACTAAATTAAACAAAGAAAAATTCTTCCATTTCGCATCCTAGCTACTAGAATTGCTCTCGTTATACGGCACAGTTGCGCTTAGTACACGTCGATGGAATATAGCGAGTCGGTTTACTCGATTAATGCGTGGCGCTTACACTCGTCGGCATATGGCCGAATCGACACGTTCCGTGTGCCCGACAAAGACGGATTCTTTTTAATTTCGCGGTTCGGACTCGTGTCGCAAACGGTCGCAGCCGAGAGCGGGACGCACCGCAGGAATTCATGGTACGTTAGAAAATCCCTGGTGGGATTACGAAGCTTGACGAAGAAGAACGGCGGTCGGCGAGGGCGAAGGCGAGACAGCCGACTGGCTGGTTGGCCGACTGGCTGGCTGGCCGTGGCGCACGTGGAAATTCCTGGTGGCGAGGCTATCCTGGAGAGGATATTTATATTCCTGGCACCTATCCCCCTGTAAATCCCTGGCCGGCAATTAGGGCTCTCGGCCTACCGGCAGTCTCGTCTCATCTCGTCTCCGCTCTCACGCTGGTCTCGTGTTGTCCCGCGCGTGGTTTTCTTGCCCGTCCAGGTTCTCGAGCTGCAAGCTCTGCTCGGTGGTCGTTAACGCGAGCTATCGTTACCCAGGGTGGCGGGTGGCTCGTCCTACATGTAGCTCCTGACTCCCGACTGTGCCCTCCTCAACTGCCCGTCCTCCTGTCGTGATCGTTAACCATCCCTTGGTCGCCGCAAAATGCGGTCAAATTATCCACTCCCACGCCGTTGCTGCATCGTGGTATAATGTCAGATTCGTCACTCGATTTCTGCCCTCGATAAATCACGGCCGTTAAGCCGCGTGCGGCCGCACGTGCGAGTAACGAGACAGCCTTTATCGCGAATCCATTTTTATTTCGGGCCTCTTGGGAAATGCAAATATAATTACTGAACAGAACCGTTTTGGAAGAGAGAGAGAGAATTTATTAACATTAAGCTATTAAAAAAAGATATTGTATTTATATATTTTTGCATTCTTATTAGATAATATTTTTAGCTAAGTTTGTCGGTTCATAACATTTGAGATTTTCTTTTCGAAATCTCTCCTAAGACCACTACATTTGAAAATTTTATAGCTGTCCTCATTTTCTCTTTAACCGATCCACTTCGTGTCCCAACATTACGCGGACACGGCTTGGCTACTCATTAACCCCCTTCCTCCCTTTATTGCCGCAAAATGTTTCCGAGTTACCGGATCTCACTGTCACCACCCTCGCTACACGCCCCGAGCACGTTGTATGCACTTACACAAAGTGACATCAGATTTGTCACGTACGCCGTGACGAGAAGTTCCAGGGAAGTTTTGGCCGCGCGCGGTTTATACCGCGCCGTAATTTGTTCGCGGACCACGTGTCTTTATGCCCTCAGACGGGTCAACTGCCGGCTCGTTAAAGCCCCTCACGTGCCCGTAAAATGTTACCCCGATTGTCACTACCGTCTGCGTCGCCTTTGCACGCAACGTTACGACAACTCGGCATCTGCGGTTTACAAGCGGATAAGCCTAAGGCCAGAGTTGTTTTTTTTAAACTCGCGCTTGTCATCCATTTCTTAATTAATGATGAATTAAAGAGAAGTAATGTCTGAAAAATTATCAAAAATAATCTGTTTTTTTTTTTAATAATATGCAACACTTTACTCTTTTTATATTTATTTTACAAAGTTAATCTGCAAAATATGGATTTCATATTAATCATATTTTATTAATAATAATTTAAAATTATCGGCGTTAATTTAACTGGAAAGTTGTGGTGGCGGTTTGATGTACTAATGTAATTAATCATTATATAATGACACTTACAAGATAACGTTATGTTTCGTACAAGATAAAACGTATCGCATTACGGAGTAATGAACAAATAACGGAATACGCGTGCCTGAGAGAATCGCCTGTGTCGCTTGTAATAATCCTTCGCGTTAAGTCTTATCTCGCGATGTCTTAACTTTAACATAGAAGCGAGCTCATGGAATCACGCGACGAGATATCTTTCCGCTCGTAAGACAAAACGCGATACCGGCTTCGCGAGAGGAATGGGTGTTATTTAAATTTCTCGGACGCGTTGAAAACTCTCGTGGAAATAGAAGAGCCGCGAAAATCCATTATCCGTTAGTCATTCTTATGAATTCATATCCGTCGGCAATGAGGGCCGGAAAATACGATAACACACGGTTACCTTCCCTCGTCGTCTCTTTCTTTCTCTGTCTCTCTCTCAAGTCGTCTTCCTCTTATCCCTATAGCTGCTAGCAAGAAATTATGCGCGATCTCCGCCGTTATGTCCTTTTAATGGAATTAAAGTGCGCTAAACGGCACGTGAAATCGGGCGGCCTTTACCGTCCCGAGACGGTGCGGCACGGTTTTATCGCGCATCGAAGCGTGAGAGGTTGCATGCGGCCGCTCTCGCGATAAGAGGAGTCTAATACGTGAGCCGGGAGTCGACACCGAAGTGGCTTCGAGAGGCGCACGGGTGCGCTCGAGAATCAGTTTGTAGTTCTTCTTTCCTTCTTTTTTATCAGCACTGTGATCGGCGTACGTCGTCGTTTTACAATGTGCTTCACGGTAACCAATCTCTATGATTATTGAAATTTGTTCGTTATCAAATAGTCAATTCTATTTCTTTCGACAATGAACAAATTTTTTGGTGAATGCAGAATCACACACAATTCTTGAGCTAAACATTTATTTGATATTGAATTATGGACATGCTTAATATTGGAATAGACTAACAATTAGATTTTAAGTGTGCAATGCGTGTATGTGTTTTATTAGCAAAATATTTAATGACTAAAATTATAAAATAGCTACGAATGAATTTTTACTAAGAGCTAGAAAATAATATGGCATATTTAAAGCTCTACGTATAGTAATAATTGCGTTAATTACAAAACGTACAAAGAAAGAAGGATATATTTCTTACAAAGAATTTTATAACATGCGTTCAACTAGCTTTTTGCGTATGCATCTACTTTTTCCGGAGAAAACGCTTTTGTTTCACGATTTTATTCAATAGTTTAATTTAAAATAATCCCCATTTCATACAATCATTATTTATTCATTTTTGCACGCTATTTCAGAGTAATAATTTAGTAAGTTATATAGAAACAAAATACATAGAGATATCTGGTATCGTCGTATATGTTTATATTATTTATTCGTAACATCCTCCCGGGGAACTTTTAGTGCAAAATTCTGCATAGAAGATGGGATTAAAAGTCTGCTGCCAGCTCGTCCGTCGGACTGCCGGTTCTCGTAAAGATCCTCAATCGCGTTTTTCTATTACACGCATATTTCAAGAACTTATGATCCGAGAAAATCCCTTCGCGAGAACTTTGAACTTCACGAACGCGACTATAAATTCAGGCGAGGATCTTCTCATCTATTACTTCAAGATGATACTTTAAAAAGTCACGAAGCCACTCGTTATCTCTCGAGTGGCGCGTTTTCCCGTTTGGTTTTCAATTCCGAAACTTCATAAAGATTTTGCTGAGTACTACAGCCTAATCAATGAGAAAACATAGATCATGGACTTGAGAAAAAGTGGAAATGAATTGAAAGAAAATGGTACACACATGAACTAAACAGGAAGGGGTATATCTGAACATTATAAATCTTTATTGTAGGCAGTGTATATAGGCAATTATTTTTCGTCGCATTTATAATCCTTGATTTGCTCAATTCTTTTATGTTTTATATTAAATTATTATTTAATTGTGATAGATTAAGAGACACGATGAAAAGCTCTACGTGTAAGAAAGGATTTCGAGTGAATCGTGGAATATTATTTTAAAAATAATATGAACATAATAATACGTATATATGGTAATAGGGTAGATTGTTGAAATTTATTGAATTATTGAAAATAGAATATAAATTGACTTTTCAAAACAATTGACTTTATCGATCCCAGCAGTGATTCTCCATTATCCGTTATTCTCTCTCGTGCCGTTTACCTTCGCATCCTTTTGTCAATGGTTGAAGTTAATAGTACTTATGGGTACTGGAGATATACGCTAAATGGTACGCGTGTTTATTTACGGGACTGTGCTTAAGAGCAATTTATTTTCTCTTGAAAAGGGCCGGTCTATCCCTTGTATATAGGAAATGTCTCATAAATCACGATATAAATCAATTATGCTCTACAAAGCCGCTGCGAAACGCTGAAATTTATGGTGGTTTTGGTAATTCGAAGACCGTATTTTCACACTGTATCCCGACGTCATTAAAATTGTCATTGCTCAATAATTAAATGTGTGTTTCTAAAAGAGAAACTTGCAAAATAGAGCAATTCTTAAGATATTTCTAACACTTTATATACACTACTCATAATTAGATTTTATGATAACTCCAATGATGTTGCTGTTATATTTTTATCTTTATTAATAAAGATATCTACAGTTTAATAATTAATATAACAACGCCGAACAAAGGCATATAATCATGTGTTTGAATTAGTTATGACTTATTACCATGCATTTTTGAATCCGAGAGAAAATTTACATTTGTACAAAACATTAAAATATTATTTGGTGGGCAATGTCGAAATAATTTAGCAATGTTCGAGTAAAAGTGGAAACATATTTAATGAATTTGACAGTTATTTCTTTGATATAAAATATTAGTTAATAATACTTTATTTAATAAATTTAGCTGAATTAATTTTTTGTAATAGCTATTTAAAATTAAATAAATCCAAATATTATAAAAAATCTTATTTTTTAATTAATTTTAAATAGCTCATGTATAAATAGTATTTTTATGTTTAAGACAAACTTTTGAGAAATCTGACACAGTAAAGTTTAAGTATGAAAATGAATTTTCATCATTGTTAATACATAATTTCAAATTTCCAGATTTATCAGAAAAAATATCCGCATTTGCAAATTGATGCAAATTCTGCGAATTATTTTGTACAATGAACGCAACTAATGCGATTATGCGCGCGATTGGCAATTGCCTCAGGTATGGCGGTGGAACAAAAATTATTGTCGTAGCACGAAATGATTTATCGCTCCGTTGTTACATTACTGTCGTTCAACGCATCTGATCGTTACGCAGCGTTACGTTAGTTGGGTTCGATCAGCAATGTAGATCGCGAATGACTGTCACTGCAGTTGCAGCGGATGATATGGTCGGTTGGAGAAATCATAATTGCTCGCGAGAGAATGAAAATACGCGTGTCATAATAACACGTTGCAGCGTACCATAAATTATATTCTCGAATTATGGTAATACGCCTTTAAAAATCTGTGGTTATTATAGTCGAAAGCACACGCACATTCTCGAAACAAGAATTGATGAAAACGATGGAACATAATGAAACGAATCGTAGATAATCGACGATTTTCTTTTGTTTTGTTTTGTTTGTTTTACTGCTACACATTGAGTACAACAATATAATTTCAATTACTGATGTATCATCAATTTGAAGATTTTAAATTCCAAATTTTATCAAAATCTGATTTATCAAATTTAGCGCTTGTAAAAAATTGTTTTTATTCTCGTGCTTAGAAAAATGGACATATGTTTCGGATTAACATGAGATTTATATCGCCAGGATTTACGATAGAAAGAGAGACTTTGACAAAACTTTGCTAACAATGTTAATGACACGGCCTAACGACGCAGTCGACTCGCCAATCGTAATCGTAATGGACTATTATTTCTTTGACATTAAAAGCGCATTCTGTTATCGTGGTCATCAAATGCGTTAGAGCAACGTGATTATATAACGGGAAATTCTCGCTTTGAACCAACTGCGATCAGTCGCATTACGGTTGACGAAGGCGCGATATCGCGATGTGGCTAATGAATGAAATAAACCCGGAATAGCTTTAGCGATACAAGTGATGGCCTATCCTCGATGTTCTCCGGTAACAGCTCGAGAAGCGTCCATTGAAAAATTCCATGCATACGCGATCAAGAGGTGCACAGCAATAGTGTGAAATGGTAGCCGCTTGTTTTATCCGGCGGAAATATACATATATATGTATATCCAGAGTTGGGAAGTAACGCGTTACTTGTAACGCTGTTACCGTTACAGGTTGCTTTTTTTGGCGTTACTTTTTTTCTTTTTGTAACTGTAACGGTAATATTGGTATTGAGATGCACCCTGAAGATTTACGCATAAGTTTTTTTTATGAATTATGATTATATAATCATTAAAAGAAGTCTTAAAAACATTCTTCTTTCGATTTTTCGCATCTCTTTTATATGTATTTAAGTACCGTTTCCTCTACCATTTTATACTTTAGATCTACGGTTAGCTAACTGCTAACTCGTTTATAGCTCTTTCGCGGGGAACAAGGAAGTGTACCGGAAACTATCGTACTGCACTGTCACGAATTGTGCACAAGGAGCGGTGAGAGTAGCTCGAACGAAAGGAGAAGGGTTGGAGTAGAAATAGCTTGTTGCATTCAGACGAGGATAAACCTTGGCTGGCTCCATCGTGTTTACTTTGTAGAATGGCTCGCTGGTATTCGGCTTCGTAGCTACCCTCCTGTCGGTACTGCAAACGTTTGACCGCTCGTAACCAACCCTCACGCCGGCGCTTTTATTCCGTCAGTGTCCGGGTGAGTTGTACCGTGAAATATGTAAAGGAAAGCAGAAGGTGGAAAGGTCCATTTCACTCGGTGAAAATGGAGACGGCAGGTTTCTCTTTTTCTCCCGTGGAAAACCTTTAATTGAAACGATCTAATCTTACCTGGTATTTCTGTGCAATAGGAGAAATTCTTTTTCCATTTTGTACTCCAGTCTTTTAATCTGCGAAAGCTCTTTATAAAAGCTTACAGCTTTAAAAATAATAGATGTTATTGGCTTGATGTAGTATATTGAAAAAGTACGTTATAAAGTATTAATTTTGAAAAGAAATTTATTGTTATATAAAAATCGAAGTATATAATATAAACGAAACAAGTGACGATTGTTTTAGATATTTTGTATAGTTATATCAGTTATATACTAGGAGGTAAAAAGGCTTACATCTTGAAGATATCAATTCTCGATGGTACGTAACTCCAGGCACATGGCGCCCATTGTTATGATTGAGTAACATGCTGTCTATTCTACGGTAATATGAATCGGTCAACAACGATCTTAATATTCGATCTGTCGCACAGATGCACTTCTACGTTGCTTCAGTACCGTCGATACAGCACCGTCCCGAGTCAGTCGACTAAACAATGAACGTCCAAGTTTCGCTTCTCGTTTCATCATCGAAAAGCCATTGTCTGCCATTCACGTATCGTTGAAGACGAGGCAAACAAGACGGTCGACTCCCTTCGTAGTCTCCCTCCTGCTTCAAGATTGTATCTCCGACTACATCATCGAGCTGCGAATACCAGGCGAGTGATTTCAAACTCTCGTGATATACGAACGGAATCTCGAACTATGTTACTTTAACGCTCTTTGTAGCAAACTCGACGGCGCACTAAGATCGCAGAAACGACTCGGCACTTGACGAGACGGAAAAGTAAGTTGTTCGAAGTCAAGTCGATCTTTTTCCTCTCTTTCCATCTTTGTAGTCTTCTCAGTTGATTTATCATCTAGCAAAAAATGTACAATTGAAGAGGCAGAATTCTGCCTTAAGAGGACGATAAAAAATTAGATCAGTACTAAAAGGTTGAGATGAAAATTAGAGAGAGACGATAAGAAAGACACTAATCCGCAATGGTTTTCTTATTTTTTATATCCTCATAATGCTTCTGTTAATCCAAAAAACTTAGATTCAATATTTTCTTTCAATCTCTCTCTACTTCTTATATTATCTTACGTGAATTTAAGAATACATACACAAGAGAAATATAGAATTATATTTCCATTTATTCTTAATTTTTGTTTCCATTTACTCTTCCATTTAAATTTATTCTTAATTAATTAAGTTACGTACATACAAATATTGTATATCGTATGCACGCTCGGGCTTATAAAATATTAATTTTTATCGCATCTAATTTCCGTACAATCTCAATCTATTATAGTAATCAATCTAATTGTAATCATTCGCGATGTAGAAAAATATACTAATTTATTGAAAAAAATTCCGTGCTTTTGTCTAAATCTGGATTAACGAAGGAATCTCAATTAACGATCGACAAAATTGCACGACGATGAGCAGCGAGTGTCATGGGAATCGAGAGAGAGTGTTGCTTGTCGACTTATTAAATTTACCGAGCCACAAATTCCAGCCCCGGGGAGACGGTGGATTTTGGGTCCGCATAGCCGGCCTGCGTAACACCAGCTGCAGACTCTCTCCTCTCTCTCCGCGGTAGACGGAGTATAATGTACAACTTCAAGACCGCCAAATTCCCTCCTAAATACCCCGCCTAACTGGCTTACTGACTGCAGTCGGAACCGGAGCGCGCTGCTAGTGGTGCCAGGGGCTGCTCGCCTTTCTCGGGCTTACCACGCACACGTGTACCGCCACGCGAGTTCCGAGCGTAGGTCCGATATTACCCGGCGAATATCTCGTAAATACAAGTACCGGTGTCACGCCGCAGAGCGTTTCCAGAGTACCAGTTTCGTTCCTCAGGGGTTAACCTACCCACGGGAAATGATTGTCGGAAGCGGGGGGGAAATCGTTAGTGCCCTAGTCTTCGCCCTAGGTTACATTCTTAGGCACGATCGCGGAGAAATCGCAAATAACGCACGTGAAGACGCGATCTTCTTTAAGACATAACATGATATTAAAGACGCAATACAAAAGAGCTGAACGAACACGAATAATACTGTCAAATCTGTCCACTTTTTATAACAATCCTTTCTGACGTTTTTCATTTTAGTGAAGAAAATAGAGTAGCAAGTAAAATGTATCTATTTCTATTAATTATTAGTTACGAATATATTTATACAAAATTAATCACATGTTATAATGATTTATTATTTGTTGATATTTAAATGTTTATTATAAATCAGTAACTTAATATAAGAATAACACGGTAAATCCAAGTGTGTTATTTCTACACGCATACACAGTAAAAAATTTTGTGTCAATGGAAGTCCACTCTCAATTTTGTGTTAAAATAACTCATTTATCGTGTTATTTTTGACATTTAGAAATGTTATATCGACATTTATAACATTTCTAAATGTCAAAAATAACACGATAAATGAGTTATTTTAACACAAAATTGAGAGTGGACTTCCATTGACACAAAATTTTTTACTGTGTAAACGTTTAAAAATGACACATTTGACTGAAGCTCGTTTTACATGTTTTGTTGCGTGTTAAATTAATAATTTAATCGTATTAATACGTTCAACCGTGTTAAATGACGTCATTTAAAACGGCAAGAAATGTGTAAGAAGAGCTTCAGTTAAAATAACACACTTATAGATTTGCAGTGAATAGTGTCATAAATTTAAAAATTTTTGGATAAGAACTGTTATGCGAAAAAGAGAATAATGTTTTGACATGTATATTTTGTGTTATAATATAAAACATTCTTAATGAAACGAAAGAATATCTTGAGTGTATGTATACATGCTTAGAACTTTGAGCTGTTTAAGCTCTCGAGTCATTAATGTACCAAGCTCTACTTTTACGCTTCCTTGTAATAAGGTCACTCATCGTCTTTTATAAAGTTTCAACGTTATGTCTTCGCAAATCTCCTCATTATCTTAACGTTTCTTGTAGGTTTTGAATTTTTAGTTGGATGCGATATCTCGCAAAACAAAAGTGTACTCTTGTTTTGTTAGGAAACTTTCCTGTAAGGCGAGTTGAATTTCAGCTTAAGTCACGGATACATAAATTAAAATACAATTATGATAAAAACTTAAAGTTTGTCAATAATTCGGAAGTGCTGCGTGTTCCGCGTCGATCAATTGTTATACCATTTCTCCCAAAATAACAGCTTCATCAGTTACACTACCCCATTTTAATTTCTGTCTTCCTGTCGAGACGGAGCAGAAAATGTCCTCGAAGAGATACAACAAAAAGGGTTCTGCAGACGAAGGGATTCCAAGTGACCGAAACCTCGCGCAGCTCGTGCCATCTTAACGAACTTCGAACCGCTCTTAAAATGAAGCGACGCGACGAGGATAGTGGAAAGGGTGAAAGGTCGATTGGAGGAAGAACAAGAAGGAAAACCACTCGACGTAGAGGCGACGAGACAGCCTGAATACGGGCGGAAGACGGAAAAGGATGCGAGAAAGAGGAAAGACGGTCTGCCATCCGACCGACGGAGGGCCAGAGAATAGAGAGACAATACAGTCAGCAGCAGACGCGGCAAATTGCCCGTTAATAATCCGTACGAGGGCGGGTGTGGGTGGGGGAACGAAAGGATAGAAGCGGAGGGGCTGGTTGCACAACCCCCGTCTTTCTCGTTTTCGTCGGATGAAGGGCGCCGGATGAAATATTCCACTCTGATCCGATGTAATTGCGACGTCGTGCTTGAAAATTCTCCCGGGTCTGCCCCTTCCCAGATCTTTCTCCTCTCCGCAACCCCCTATCGCCATCGCCATTACCACACTAGTGTTAGTCTCTCTCACACTCTCTCCCTCTCTTTCTCTCTCTCTCTCTCTCCCTCTCTCCCTCTCCCCCCTCTTTCCAAATTATAGAATACCAAAATGAGTATTTAACATTTAGTTACTGGGATATTCAATATTAAAGATTAACATTTGCAATAAGTGATATCCTTTAATCAATTTTTGCTAAGAAAAGATCTTTAAAACCTTCACAAGTCGAAAGAAACTGGCAATGTCTGAGATATCTTGTACATTATATGTATATCAGATCACTGACATTAAGATAGTGAGCATGTATAGCTGTGGCGTGTTTATCGTTTTACGTCGGTTGCAGTCCCGAACGGATTAGATCTTATTCCTGGTTTGGATCCTAGGCAAATTAACCTTCAAGTAATCGATGAATATCTGAGGAGAATGCTAATTACGTACAAAACATCTTACACCGTTTTGGTTCCATTTAAATTGCAGACTGTTATGTGCGATAAGGAATTATTTCCCTGAAAGTCGATCTATTTTCACGCTGAAAATATATATGTATTGTATTTCTGTAAGTTGCAATAGAAAATAGAAATGTAGATGGGATATATTAATTATATTAGTTATGAATTAATCAAGTTAAACTGAACAGTTCTTTTAAAAGAAAATACATTACACGTACACGCATTAAGCATAAACCAAGCATATTGTCATAATCCAAATATGTAACTTGTAAAATTTTGCTAAATGATATGGCCTTTTATTAGCGGCAAATACGCTTAAGCTTAAAATATAAGCCAATCTTTATTCAGGATTTAATCCGTAATGCAATTTTTATCTTAGGATCGATATTTTATCATGTTATAATATTCGGTTATGAAGTCAAGCGTAAAATAAAGAAGCCATTTTAAAAAGAAGTATAATCTCACCGTATAAAAAAAAATCTCATCATAAAAATGTTTCATCCTGATAACTCAAGTTGCACGAGGGAGGTATACTTTTGCATATTGGAGTTTGCTGATAATCCGCCAATCGCATTAGTATTATTTTGTGGAAATTAATTTACAACAGTAATCAGATACTAATAATCTAATGTGAATGGATGATCCAAATGTGCACTTTGGCGTGAAGTCGGTTTTGCACGCGACGCGCGTGCATTACACCCGTCGTAGCATTAATTACTCACGCGAATCTTCGAAATCAATTACATCATCGTTAATTTCTTCATCGTTAAATTATCAAATTAATTATCGCCAAATATATATCGGGTATCTGTTGAAATTAATTTTCATATTCCGCCAAGCTCCTTCAATTATTTCAAACCAATCGTCATGCTTATAACTTGCTTGTTACAAAATGTCAATGAAATATCCGACATTTCTCATAAATGTCTTTTTTCCAGTTTTGTCATACTGCACATTTTTAATAAAGTAATTTGTTATTTTATAAGTATATTGTTTTTATATACAAATTTTTTTTTAAATTGCTTTAAATTAGTAGAAGAACATAAAAGTTCGTTTTTATATCATATTTTTGCATAAAATAATAAAGAAAGTATATTTGTATTACATAATATGGGAATATTTAAAGTAGTTCAATTTTTTGTAGTTAAATTGAAGATGATAATAACTTGGGCGTCAGTTTTCTGAGCACGGTCAATAAATAAAAGTCGGAAAAGTGCACGAGTATGGCGTAATTAATTCAACTTCTTCGGAAAGTTTCAAAAGTTCAATTTTGATGTAATTGTATTAATCCTAAATGCTCGTTTTCGGCCAAGAAGAGCATAAATGCTCTGCCAAACAGACGAGCTATAATTCTTGATCTTAAGAAAAGTGCAGACACGTAATTAAACTTTCTTAGTTGCATCTGCACCGTGCCCCGATGAAGTTACATAAAAGTTCCTTTGCGTTACAAAGGAGAAGCGTACTCGGTAGGGTGACATCGATCGCTAGGAGGGATTGAGGTGAAATGGAAAAGGAGAAAAGACCGACATGGCCTTCGTAAAAGATGACATGAGGTTGTCGGTGAGAACTTTTTGGAGCATATATGCATGTATCCGGAAAACGTACTTGAGGTTCGTAACGGTAACGTTGAGGTGAGAAGATTGACTTTTGTGAAAAGGACGATAGATTTTAATAAGTTTTAATAATTTTGATCGGGTTTTATTGCGAAAAAATGTATCGTAATAAATTGTTTAAATCTCATGTAATAATAACGCGTTCTAAGTTATATTATGTATTTATGAAATTTATTTAAATTATCTTATTATAAATTGAATCAAATATAATTAATAATATAGTCTCAACGTTACTTGACTTAACTTAGCCTCAACTTTAATAACTTAAAGCAAAGTTTTGTCTTTTTATTTAACAATAACGTTTATTTTTATTTGTCTTGAACAACATAAACGAACATTGACAATCTTTTAAAATTAATTAAAATTTTTTACGACGAGTCTCTATAAGATAGTCATTTAATACCCGCTTTATTCTACAAGCAATATAATCGTAATAAAAGCCGTAGTACGAGAAGCAGCTATGGTCTATTTAAAAAAGTTTTCTGACATTTATTCCCTGAACATTTGTGCGCACGTGTTATTCGTCGTTTCTAACTTCTCCCATAACGCGCATCGTCGGTTCATTGTCGAGATATTGTTCGCAGTATAAATTGGCACGATGTTCGCCGATTTCCTTTCTTTTCCGAAAGAGACGAGCGCGAAAATCGACGGCCGGCGCCGTACCTACTTCGGGAAAATTTTAAAAATTTTCGTAATCTCGTTAAAAGAAGGCAAAACTCCCCTCTATCGCGTATGCCAAGAGAGATACGAGTGGAGGCAACTTTCTTAACTCCCGTGTCCCAGAGTAACTGCCAGTCGCGAACTAAAAACTTGTTCCGCGAAATTACCTCGTAAGTCGGGCTCGCCGACTATGGGCTCCGTTCTGCTCCGGAAGCATTTTCACGTCGGCCCTCGCTTCCGGCACGCAGTCGGGCCCACGCGAAGCATTGTCGAAATCTCGCGATGTACGTCGAATTCTCGATCGGACGGACAATTCACGAGATTGCGGTGCTCTGGCGGCATGGGTGGACTGTAAAGTTGTTTCCCACGGCTTTTGGATCGCTCGCGAGATCGAAAATCCAATAGATACATACATATATGTATACATCTATATATAATATATGTATCATATAATAGGTATAACATATCATTCGTAAGACGCAGGGCTGTCGCCGAATTGTGCGGACGCACGCTGATCTTTATTAATCAATTTTGCATTAATAATTAATTGAGAAATTCGCAAAACGATAAAGGATTTTTCTATTTAATTTAACCTGATCTATTTTTTTCTATAAAAGGCTTGGTAATTACCAAACATTCTGTATATATATTATCATCATCAACTGTATACATATATATATATATATATATATATATATATATAGATAAAATGTATTAATATCAATAGCACCCAGAATTTCGAGATCAAATGCGAAAGGAACTCGCGTGTTTCCACGATCGATTCCCGCTCGCCGAGATGAAAACCTAGATTTAAGCGCACGTCATAATTGAACGTCCAATTACGTCCGCCGCTCGCTCGATTAATGGCGCGCTTTGTAATTCTGATCGGATGGTTAAACATACTCCGACGGACTGGATAAGTATCTTCTATGGATACAGTAAATGCCAAATTAATCAAAAGGTTGATTAACATTAGAACGTCTGGCATTTCCTCATAAATTTGAACGTTTAGCTAGTCTTCATGCTATGTGACTATGTGATTTATGATTATAATGATGATTATAGAATAAATAAAAAATTAAAGGAAGCAAAACCCCTCTTAATTTAAATCAATAAAGAGTTTTGTCAATTAAATTCGAGATATTTAAATCGTGAACATTTTTATTCGTAATCATCTATAACTCGAAAGCTATTGATCGTAACATTTTAATTAAAAAGTCCAGTTTAATTTAAAAATCTGTCAAAATAGAAGCTGGAGCAAAACATCTTTAAAGAATCGTCGAAATATGATGAAACTGTTAATATCTGAAATGGCACAAGTTTCGTGAATTTCAATATCGATAGAGTAAATTTTGCCAAGTTATGTTGTTAACGCGAAGTTCTCGTCGTGATTACATGACGTCGCATACGGATCTATATTTCAGACGCCTCGTCGAAACTTGCAGTCCCAAATGACTTGGTAAATGCTCGATCGAGGCAACGCACAGCTGAGGATGATATATACGAAATACTCGGCAAGAATGACGACACGAATTCAAAGAGCGCACGCAAAGATGGACTCTAAAGCCGCGCGCATCTACTGAATTCTCGTCCCATTGAAGTGAGAGTTGTAACAAAGCGAATGACGTCAGATGCGTATAAACATGCGCTGCACATACACACATACACGTAATACAGTTGGCTGAACGTTTAAGTTTGCTATGAAACGGAAGATTTGCATCGTCTCACTATTTTCCTTCTTTTAACTTGCAGCTTTTGCTCCGTTCTGTTCGTATAGTTCGTGTCGTTCCTTACCTCGTATGTTCTCTTCTTTTCAATTTTTTTAAATTGCCATTTTTCTGCTATGAAATCTAAATTAATATGTACGGATGTAGTATAATTCTTTTGGTAATAAAATTATAATATATGATTTATATGATCAATTCAAGACTATATTGCTTATATATTATTAATTTTTCAAGTATCAAAAGAGTGAGTAAAAAATACGGTAAAAATACAACATTACTGAGATCAAATATTTATTTTTTAATTTCAATTATGGAAGATAATATTAACTGAAAATTTAATCGTCTCATTATTAGGATTAAATATTATTTAATCCTAATAATAGATTAAATAATTAGGATTAAATAATATTTAATCCAAATAATGAAGTAATAATATGTAGGTATGTATCTCTAATTGAACTAGAAATTATTTTGTCGGATGTTAATCATACGAGTCAAATTGAACACTCATACGCACGTAAATTTCAGAGTCTGAGTCATTTTGCGGAATAATAAGGATCAACATAAGTATAGTTTATCTTTAACGCCATATGGTATCTCCGTGTTTCAGAAGTTTATTATTTTCACCATTCTTTGTATATCTTCGTTCGTTCACTTTTTCCACCCTTTCAGCCACTCTCCTACTGATCCATTTTACGTTTCCTCGTCTCGACAAAAGAATCCTCGTATCCCATCTCTCTTGCTTTCGTTGAAGGACGTTAATATCGTCATTGTTCACGGCCTTCGTCTCTTCTCTTCATAGATTCAGAGATTGTCTTCGCTTGCCTGCCCCGGCCGTTCCCTTTGGCATGAGTAAAAATGAATTTTTCTCTCTATTGTCCCTTGTTTCCTCTTCACGGCCATTCCTGCCGTTTTCCCGTCGGTCTGTTTATTGCTCTGTAATGTGCATTCTTCTCTCTGTTTGCGAGCGTTTATCCATCGTTGTTTTCACGCATTTCGTTTGCCATCCGCTACGTTTCTGCTTTATTACAGGGATCTTGCTCTGCAAATTTTTTTTCGTACTACTTTATATATTTTCGGTCTTATTCTGCCAGAGTTTGGCTTTAGTATCGGCTCAGTCTCTTTTTGATCATGTCTTTTTCTTAATTCATGTGAAATTGATATATTATTAAAAAATTTTATAAACTGAGAACCGAGAGTTGAAGAAAAGGAAGTTCGATGAATTTTCAGTCAATTTGTAAATATTTGCGCATGTCATGGTAGTATGTACAATATATTTATACATATATGTATGTATACAATACATATATGTATAATTAATTATTTTCTGTTAATTATAAAATTAGTTTTTATATAATAAAACAATGGATAATAACATTAATTAAAGTGCATGTTACTGCAATTTATTATTGTTTTGCTAAATAATAAAGTCATTGGATTATACGAAAGTATAAATGCCGAAAAAGTATAAAGCTTTTGTATAATTATATCGCGATAATTGTATATTCACTGCAGGATGGAACTAAATTAAATAATATATTAACGCGCGCGTATAATTACTAGCGATATAATTTTTATGGTAAAAGCTCAAATATGTTCATATCCGTTTGCTCATATACGAATTAATAACAGCGTACGTCAAAATCAATTTTATTAATTGTCATTCAACCTTGCCGATCGTTGCCCAATCGATATAATTATTTTAATGTGAAACAGTCATGATATAAATTAGCGGAAATCTACATGATGTGGACTGCAGGTTATTTAAATATGCATCGCGGAAAGGCAAGTAATTTAAAACAAATGCTCACTCACGCGGATTCCCGTCCGTATCCAATTATCATTTGCCGATCGTACCGCTGAAAATCTCGGACAACTGCATGGCCTAATTAATTTACAGGTTAAATATTAAATTTGCTCGAGAAAATTAATATGAATTTGCTTCTTATTATTTACATGTACCATATTAACGATCGCTCGTAATAGAATGCATATGAAATAAATATACCTATGAAAATTCTAACAGTATGACTTTTCCAAGGTTAATGGCTTGTATATCCTTTAAAGCTTCATTGCTAGATAAGAAAATTATTTCGATTTTAGTTCAATTCTTGCGAGAAATTTTAATATTACAATATATCAATTAATATTACAATATATTCTTCTTCCTAACAGGAAGAATAGATAATAACCCTCATATAAATAGTTGGTGAATACTCACGCTCGTATGAAGTTTATCGCCGTGTAATTATCACATTCAATAACAGCTCCATTTAACGCATTTTGCTATCGCTAATGGCGACAAATTTACGCAACATCAGCGAGGTTATACCGCAATTCAAAATTCAAATTTTCTCCCAGTAACCTCGTGCAAGCGATCAGATCCGTTTCCCATTTTCCTGATCAGCCGCGTCGAAACTGGCATCGAAAACGCGCCGGTAATATGAGCTTCAACATTCCATCGCGCTTCTCCGGCGTCGGGTTTCCCCGGGCGGGTTAAAAGCGAGTCTCTTCGAATAAAGCTTTCGAATAGCTCCGAGCCAAAGGCTGTGCGAAATACACTGTATATATATCTATATATATGTGCGAATTCGTGCACAGGAGCACATATATAAATTGAGAACGCCTGCGTCTCATCATACACACTTGTGCGAGCATTCGTGAACGTATATAGATACAAAGTGTACGGGGGGTTGTTGTGAATCTCTTACAAAACTCATGACATGAGGATAGCGAGAAGAGATTACATTTCCAGCGTATAATACGCAGGATGAGGTACCTAACTTTGCCGTCTAAAATTTCTTTCTGCGACATGAAACGAAATTCTGCATATGTATCTCGTACCAGCTGATTTCGTAAAACTTGCTCTTCTTCTGTATTCTTTTGCAAATACACATTAAAAATAAGAGTTTCCGGGAATAGCTAATTGTAAAAATATATTTCGTTATTATTACATGATCGAAGAAGATTTTATAAAATAAATTTTATATAAAATGGGTCAAGAAACAATTTTATTATTTGCGTTATATGTATATAATGACATCGATGCTTAATTATAAAATACGAAACAGATATATGTAACACGTATTATGAGCAAAAGTAATCACTGTACGCAAACGTAAAAACCATTAAAATGAAATCATATCGTATTTGATATTCAGCTACATAATCTGCACCACCACACTGCACATTTATAATAAAATTTTAATTTTGAATTAAAAATTTGAATTGAGATTTAAATTAAATAATCCGAAAATTGAGGACAGACTGCGACTATTGATAAAAAAAATTGCATAACGAAGAAAGATGAATGGCCTTCACGTTTCACGTTCGAATCGCTTCTCGTTTTCATTGAAAATTTGAATTTTTACTGTTTCTTCTCACTGATTTGCTCGTGTCGTGAAAAAAATTCAAAAGTTGAGAAATAAGATCCACCCTAGTATACACGGTGTTATTCCAATTCGCGCTATCCACCGAATTCTTTAATCAAAATTTGTTCATTTTAAAAATAAAATTATGAAAACCTGGAACAAATTCTCAGAGTTATTCAATTATTTGTGTTTTTGATAAAATTGCTATATATTTATCGTTCATATCTTCTATTTGCATCTAACAACAATGCGATTCTTTGGATAATTTGAATATACTATGTAAGACATGTAGGTAATCTTAATAAATTCTAATCTTATTCTGCACGCAAACGATTTTTCTATAGATCATGAAGGATCTGTAATTTGCAACGTCTCGTTAGAAGAGAAGGATCGTTTCCTCTTTCCTATCTATCGAAAGCAAGAAACCAAAGTCACGTTCGTCAACCGCAGCGAGTTGATTGCCAGTCCCTTTGTACCCTCGGCCCAGTTTTCTTCCTTTGTGCCTTTCTGCCACTCTCGCGGCGCATCCTTCCGTTCTCCTTCTTCCACCAATTCCCTCTATGCATAGGATTCTTTCTCTCCTCTTCGCTCGAGTTCTCCCCAACTCTCGGTCCACCCCAGACATTACCGTGTCTTTACTGTTTTTTGCGTCTGCAGGCTCGTTATTCTCTATGGTCGCGAAAGAAATGGCGGTTTTACTCCGGGAACGCAACGTCGGCATTTTTCCGATGCACACGGACCATTTTGCCCGAATGATCTAGCAGTATGCTTAATTTTATTATCTATGTCCTCTATAAATTTTTCAATTACTGTGATATCTTGAAAAACCAGTAAAGATAGGATTTAGGAATTTTCTTCTTTCTTTATTTGTCTCTAGCCTAAGAGATATAAAAGTTGTAAATATAGAAGGAAATTAAAATAAAAACATTTTTTATTTTAACTTAACTATTTTGTGTGGATAAATTATCATATATGCAAGTAAAATATAGATATTTGCGATGCTATATAATTATAAGTGTTATCATGTTATCTCATAATGATTGTGTGTCCTCATATTTTACTAAAAAATCACACTGAGTTTACTTGATTTTGCACTGAAATCTTTCGACATCTTGATCTTGAGAAAGAATTCAATTGTAGAACGTAGAAACAAAAGTGTTAAGATAAGTAGTACAAAAATGTCAAGACTCATTTTATATGAAATTTATTTTATAAAATTTTCTTCATTTACGTAAAAATAAAAAGATGCTAAGACTGACAAATGTAACGCGTCCGAAAAGCGCAATGAACGTCCGCGGCTTTCGCGTGGTGTTTGCTCGTTTCATCGTGGTCCTCCCTCCGGGAATAAGTTTCAGGGGGTGAAGTGAAACAGTCACGCTGCATGTGCTCCTAACAAATTCGCGAGGCAGCTCGCTCCCTCCGTTTTTCCGCTTGGCCACCCTCGCCCATTTTGCCCTTACTTTTCGGTCGGCACACTTCGGGGTGCTACTGCAAACACCCGAAGCACTCGAGCCGTCTAGTCGTGTAATCCGATATCTTTTTGCTTACTTACATTTACCATCGGGAATGGGTAAGTGCTAGGTATTATTACAAGATGCCTGAGCTAATAGAACTATTTTCTAACGTAAATTTGAAATGTTAATAATGATTCTTTAACGTAGTTGTGTGTAAAATGTACAAATGTCGAAAAGTGCTATTTTTTTTCTTTCGAAATAAACATTCTGCACGTTACAATGATAGAAGATAACATGATAGAAGATAAAATGTAACGGGATATAATTTTATAAATAAAGAGCAAGAAATATTATTTTTAAGATTACTATTAATATATGAAAAATGTTATTTATATAATTTTTATATAAATACGCAAATTTACTTTTTAGTTACGTAAATATTGGAATATAACTTATAATACTTTTTCATATATATGATTTTTGGGTGAAAATAAATGTAGGCATGAATGTAAGCTAATAGATCTTTTTATTACAAAAAGAATTAATAGAATTTGAGATAATTTATGCTAATTTTTTAAAGAAAGCATCCCATGCACACACAACAAACACTTATATTAAACGTTATCATAAAATACTTGGTTTAAAATTCGATTTGTGCAAAATAAATATAAAATTAATATTATAATAGTTATGTAAATTTTGTTTTAAAATTGTTTGTATTCTGATAACGCGATGCGTGGGATATAAAAGTACTAATCATCGTCTACCAATGCCTATAGTATTTTTATTGCGCCTTAATAAATTAGACATCTGATTGACATTGCAGCGTTAGAGGCATGGATATCAAAGTATTCTTCCTCTTTTTCTAAATATCTGTGCAAGCATGTCATAAATCCAGTCATTCATGATACTCAAAAAAATCTCGAAACATGTGAAAGATAGTCAATTCATCGCCTCTACAAATTTAAGGATCAACGCTCGATAAGGAACAGGACTAACAACGATAAGGAGAGAAGAAAAGAGACGGAAAAGGGGAGTATGATCTGAAGTTGAAAGGGGAGGAGGCTATGCTTTGGGTTCGTTTTACTACCGAGATGCAAAGAATTGCGCGCCTTCACGCATTTATACAAAGTTATGATTTATAACCGTCCCCCTTTTCTTTTACTGACGGTTTTAGGGGAGAAAAAAGAAAGCAACTATTTTTTATTCCCCCTTTACTCTACTTTCTTTCTTTTTGTCTCGCGGTCTTTCTTTAAGATGAAATAAACGCCATTCTCTAACAAGCTTCTTCGTTTTCATATATTAACATTGACAAGAATTCGTACTTTCTCCGCCTGTTTTTACATTTTTTTGTGATGATTTTCAACGCTCTTTTCCTTCCATAACTGCGATTATTTAAAATAATAAAACGACATGAAATTCTTGAAACATTTATTCGAAGAATTACGTTGTATTACGAGAGACAGAGGGCATTTATAACTTTTTTAATATAGAATTATTTCCAAAATCGGAAGAAAATGTGGAAATTTTATAACCGTGTAATATAAAAAAATGTATGATGTGCTCATTGAAGAATTACACATGTGAAAACTAACTTACGTATGTATATTATACCATATTAATATACTTGTAAAAATCAAGATAATATAGAGTATATAAGATGTAAATAAGAAATATGATTAGAGAGAATACATACCGAATGTCATAAATTACTTAAATCTCAGCCGCATTTTCACAGCGCAAGGTTGCACTACTGAATTACCCAAACCCACTATTTCCAGCATGTAATAAATTTCGCCCATTCATCGCACTAATTAAACTGGCATAGCATAAGAAAGTTACGCGTAAGGAGATAAATGTTGTGCGGAAGCACAGCTTAACAAAATACATGATCTTATTACATTACTGTCACAATAGTCACAAATAGTAAACGCACAGCAAAAAGAATATTTAGTTAATGTTAGGTGAGATGTGAATTGCATCCATGGAACAATTATGTATTATAGCGAAGAAATATTTTAAAATTGTCTAACATCTAGAAAGTGACAATTTTAATATCTTAACAATAAGATATTTACTAATTATTACTTGGAAATTATCCTAAAATTCTTTTCGTCCTCTAAAAAGTGTATATACATACATAAAGTTATCTTTACTTCCGCAATATTTTTTCTTATTTTGTGGTATCCGCAATCTGTCCAACTCTCAAAGAAACGAACAATAAACGTCTTTCTGGCCTGAAATCAATGCTGCTAGACGCTGCGGAGGAATCGAAAGCAAAGCACGCTCTTGTCTGCGCTTTGCTTTTCCGACCGGCTTTTCTCGAGACGACTTTTCGATGCCAGTGCGGCATGATGGAGGTTGCTTAAAGTACAGAACGTATAGGAAAACGTCGGAACCACAAAAGCAGAAGACGCGAGGAAGTAGGCTACGAATTTCGCCGATAGAAAACGTGCCCTTAACGTCGTTCCATGGAAGCTGAAGCACGCTCGAACGGCAGCGGTACTTTGGCAAGCAATTATTCCGAAGCTTTGCGGCGAAAGCTTTGTGAGCGTAAATCGATTACACAACGTGTAACGTTATCGTATATTTATTTCACCGTTCTTATATAGACGTGCATGTAATGTGGGCCGTACGCATGCCTCTGCAGATGCTGCAATTGAAACGCTTAACACCAACATACATATAGAGAATTGTTATATTTATACATTTATTTTTTACCGACGAGCTTTTTTGCTTTCCTTAAATAGACATAAGGTATACGATATTTTTAAGAAATACATAATTGATACGTAGAAATAACATTATCTGGATCGAGGTGAAATAATGAATGTTAAATTAAATTTTTTTTATCTGCGCGTTACTATTAACATTTGCATTTATCAAATTAATGACTGTACTTTATGTAATTTGCACGCTGAGCTGTGTTATGCTTCTAACTCAACTTCTCTGTATTACTGTTTTGCATACTCTATAATTTAGCTATGGTACACCATAAGACAGTATATCTGTATTCATTTGCAGATTAATTATGCCATTTGTGAGACATAAACGGTATACCGCGCTTACATAGAGTACACATGGTGTATACATACATATAGATACAAGTACAATAATTACGCCTTTATAACGCTTCTAAATATTAATTTAAGAGGAGAGAGCCGATTGTATTTTTCTTATTATATTTTACGGATTTAACGCAGATTTAACCAAATGTCAAACCTGCTAATATATAGATCTGTAGATCCAAATGTGAATCTAATGGTACGAATCTATTGTTTATTGACATAAGTCAAACATTTTACACGAAATAATTGAAAATAATGAATATGATTGCTATCGTTCTTCTCATAATAATATGTTTCTAATTCTCATTTATTTAACCTTTCTGATATTGTCGTATTTTAGAGAATGACTATAGAAACTATAGCAAGTAAAAAAGTCGTTATTTTATTTTTCTTCTAATTTTTTCCAATACAGAACTGCCTAATTGCGTAGTTTTGTAATAAAATTATTTTAAAAATTATTTGACGAAAAATTGTCACATTTTAATACTTGCATGATTGCATCTGTTCCTGCAATCTATGATGAAATTAAGTCCTTTCTTATGCTTCTCTAATCTATATTAGACAGTACCTAATGTATAAGATCAAAATTTTAAACTACATACTTATTTCAATGAAAATTACATTGAGTCATAAAAAATAAATTAGAGAAGCATAAGAAAGAACTTGATTTCATCATAGATTGCAGGAACAGATGCAATCATGCAAGTAATGTGACAATTTTTCGTCAAATAATTTTTAAAATAATTTTATTACAAAACTACGCAATTAGGTAGTTCTGTATTGGAAAAAATTAGAAGAAAAATAAAATAACGACTTTTTTACTTGCTATAGTTTCTATAGTCACTCTCTAAAATACGTCAATATCAGAAATCTTAAATAAATGAGAATTAAAAACATATTATTATGAGAACACTTTGCAATAAGTATGTATATATATATATATAATAATGACATATGTGATATAACTTACATATAAAAAAAAGAACAAAAAACGGAGTGTAATCAACATTATTATCCATATAATTTTTAAATACATCAGGATCTCAATATTTGCTGCAAAATTTCAACAACAAAACTACGTGTGTATCGCTGATATAAAATTATTTTGATAAATTATTCTAGTTTATTGTGGATTTTCTAAATACATCAGCAAAACACAAAATTCATCTAGGTTTTCATTTATTTCTTGCATACTAATTAATATATGTTGAGATACTGCACCTCTCTGGCCACCTTCTAATGCATAGCACACAGTCTTATCCAATATAATACCAACTTCATTGGTACTATTTAATATCTTAATGATGTTTACTGCTTTTCTATTATTAAATTTTGTAGTTTTGGAATTTTTATTTATAACTAATTCACCTATAATATATAAAATAGATATTATTTTCAAGTTACTTCATATTTTAATCACAGAGAATATGACAGATATACTTATAGCATTTACTTTAATCTTACCATTGATAATAATGCCAAGGAGTTTGGTGTTGAAAATTTATAATTACTTCTATTGTATGTATAATTGTATTTGAATGAAAGTATTCTCAAAGATTCCTTAGTAAGTATGATATGATATAAAATCATTTTGATAAATTATTCAAGTTTATTGCGGATTTTCTAAATATATTAGCAAAACACAAAATTCATCTATGTTTTTATTTATTTCCTGCATACTAATTATAATGTATGTAAAGAGTTACTGCATCTCTTGCACCTCTAATAATTTTTTTCCTTATAATATAAATGAATGATGTAAAACATCATTCATTTTATTTGTATGGAAATAAATAGGCAAGGAACAAAAAAACCGAAAAAAATTATTAGGAACTATATAGGAGATGGTTTCTAATGCATTCAATGCACAAATCTGGATGGATGTTGTTCTACAAATTTTTAATGCAAATCAAAGACCTATATTAAAGGATTCAAATCCATGTTAATTGCCAGTATAAAATCTACACATGTGTCACAAGATTTTGATAGAAACAGCAGTGACCGAAGCTACTAAATTTGCATCCATACATTTAAAAAAAATTGAGCTTACTAATAAGAATGGATAAGCGATTAAACTTGTTACAAATTATTATATTATTAGCACAAGAAATACTTATAATTGTAATAAATTCATATTTTTATCTCTATCTCTATATAAATGAATGTATGTATGTTTGTCCGCTATGCAAATCTACAGTTTTCAAATTAGAACAACCAAATTTGGTATACTATCTCGTGATACTCTAACTTAGACCGTAGACGTATTTTGAGAACCGCATCATCACCGATTTTTTAGGATATCGGTTCCAAAATTTTCCTAATGTCTGTCTGTCTGTCTGACTGACTGCGAACTACTCATTTATTAATGGACTGATTTATTGGAAACCGGTGCCAAAATTTGTCTAACTTTTCGGGAATAATGTACTAATATATAAAATTCTTACGGGTGGTGTATGTTTGAACGTTATTCTTAAAAACTAATCAACCAAAAATCTTAAAGTATTATATATGAAATAGGGGTAGAAAAACTGACGAATATAATAGAATTAAAAAAATTGTTAATAATAAAGGGGTTACCGATTTCTGTCTAAAAAAAAACCTACGTGATTGCTCTAATTTCCGTAAATTTTGAGATATCGAGCTAATTTTTTTTATAGATGGAGTATCATTAAAGGTAGGTTGGTGGTATTGAATTTGGCGAAAATCGGTGAAGGGGTTGCCGATTTATGTCTAAAAAATGTATAAGTTATTTGATGGATTGGTTATCATTTAAGGTGGCTCTATAGTGACATCGTTAGTCAATAATACAACTCACATAAAACTTGATAAAATACATTATGATTTTTCCTAAACATCTTATCTAAATAAAAATTATGGTAAATATGCAGAATTGTGGCTTCCTCACCGATTTCGTTAAACTTAGGCTTAATCGACGCGTTTTTGCGTGAAACGAAAGAATCTGGCAGAAAAAAGTGTCGCTCTGCCCCGCGAAGCGAGATATTAACAGTTAAAGTTGACGACTATCAGGTTATGAGACCTGTCATACCGACGAGATGTAGCGACTACGAACATGCCCTGTGGCCATATGCGCATGCTCAGTGGCCGCACGCGCATGCAAGAGGTCACGTGACAACTGTTTGGTCGGTAAGTCAGAAGTGTAATATAATTCGAAATGATATTCTTTCGGCGTATAGATTATAATAGTGACCCGCTTTAAAAGTATTTAAGTGTTTAAAGCGCGTCAACTAACCTATGTAGGTTAGTGACGCGATTTAAAAGTATTTAAGTGTTTAAAGCACGTCACTAAAACCTAAGCAGGGCGCACATGTGTGTGCCTTGCTTTAACGAAAATCACAACTTCTATAAAGCAGGGCATACATACACACGTGTGTGTGCCCTGCTTTAATGAAAATCACAACTTCTATAAAGCAGGGCATACACACGTGTGTGTGTGCCCTGCTTTAACGAAAATTACAACTTCTATAAAGCAGGGCATACATACACACGTGTGTGTGCCCTGCTTTAATGAAAATCACAACTTCTATAAAGCAGGGCATACACACGTGTGTGTGTGCCCTGCTTTAACGAAAATCACAACTTCTATAAAGCAGGAAATACACACCTGTGTGTGTGCCCTGCTTTAACGAAAATCATTAAACAGTTAAATACTTTTAAAGCGTGTCACTAATCTACATAGGTTAGTTGACGCGCTTTAAACACTTAAATACTTTTAAAGCGCGTCACTAATCTATACGCCGAAAGAATATCATTTTGAATTATGTTACACTTCTGACTTACCAACCACAGTTGTCACGTGACCTCTTACATGCGCGTGCGGCCACTGAGCATGCGCATATGGCCACAGGGCTTGTTCGTAGTCGCTACATCTCGTCGGTATGACAAGTCTCATAACCTGATAGTCGTCAACTTTAACTGTTAATATCTCGCTTCGCGGGGCAGAGCGACACTTTTTTCTGCCAGATTCTTTCGTTTCACGCAAAAACGCGTCGATTAAGCCTAAGTTTAACGAAATCGGTGAGGAAGCCACAATTCTGCATATTTACCAAAATTATTAATATTGATAATGTTCCCATTGATTTTTATAAGTAGTTTATAAATTTATAATAATTATAAAAGGTCGATTGATTAATGTTGTCTTGATCGCAAGACCCATCTTCTTTCGCGTCAGTGCGCAAGTACTGTGTAGATAGTGTAGATCTAGCAGCCGACTCGCCGTCTCCCCGCTGGCGTCTATAACCTCTTAGCGTGTCTATGCTTGTACATACTACATAGCAAGACAAAAGCCTCCAAGCAAAACAAAATGCCTCCAAAGTATCCTGCTCGTCGTACGAGAGGAAAAAGAAAAGGCCAATTTGCGAAAAAAAAAAGTCGTTGCAGCTCGTTCGCAGAGCAGCTGCTTGTTCGCAGGATAGACATTTTACTTCCGTGACACGCATGCATCATCACTTTCTCGATCAAATATTTCTTAAAAATCCATGGCAACACACAACCTTTCATATACCACTGGAAAGCTTGTGATTTCATCTTTCAGTGATCAGTTTTTTATTAACATCTCTAGTTTTTCTTAAAAGATATCATATCATTTCCGGTAAAAATTCAATAACCTCCCATAAGAGCTATGTTAAAAAGTGATTTTTTATATTGCTCGTTTGCAATAATTTACATGGCAACAGGGTCTCAAATTTTAAAAGATGGTTTATTATATGTTAAAGAACAACCTCCCAAAGTTTTATTTATGTGGCTAGTCTTTTAGTTTACTATAGAGCCACCTTAAGGAAGGTTGTTATTGAATTCGGCGAGGATCATGGGCGATGTAAAAAAGTTATTGACAATATGTGTTTATGAATTATATATTGGTGGATATAAGATTAGCTAGATATAATAAAGTTGTAAAAAAAGACGCCCGGGCGAAGCCCCGGGTAACCAGCTAGTTTTAATACAAGTTCCACACATAATACTTTATATTATAAATTCTAAAACAGATTATATAATTTCTTTTATTTTATTATTCATTTTATTCTTTATATTGCTTTATATATATATATTATATATTATATTTGTATATTTTATGTGTTTATAAAATAAAGAAATATAATAAATAATATAATATAAACCAAGAAAGAATAGACCTTTTAATAAATTTCTTACGCCAGTATAGAATAACAATTAAAGTAATTTAAATCGACCGTGACTGGCAATATATAACGTCTTTCCGATGTGAAAAAATTTAAACTATTTAAATTAGAAATTACATCAACGGACCAAAACCCATGGTCGAAATTTTTAATGTCTCGATGATTGTCCGGAAAAGTGCTGTGTGAATCCGACAAACCAAGTTGGCTCACAGTTTTTCTATGTTCACATCGGAAAGACGTTATATATTGCCAGTCACGGTCGATTTAAATTACTTTAATTAATAGACCTTTTCTTCGCCAGTGAATAAATAAAAGGAGAGTAATAATCGACGCTGACTGGCAATATATAAATTTATTATATCTCAAGAAACATGTCAGCAATCATTCCGTTGTTAATAGGCACCGTACCTCTTATGATCACGAATTCGAATGGCATAAAACAGAGATATTACATTGCGAAAAACAAGTTAGGAAACGCGAGATCGCAGAAATGTTCTTCATAAAACAAAACAACAATACAATTAACCTACAGAAAAACACTGATAATTTGACCGGGGCATATGATATAATAATAAAGAACATTTAACGTCGATCGTGATCAGTGTGCCTTTTGTCACTCGTGGGTTGCTGACATGCTTTTCCCTCATATACCACTTCTTTTACATATGACGCGCAAACTTGTAAGTTATTTAAACTTGACATTTTATACTTTATACTTTCTTTTCATCTTTTTTATCGTAGGGCGATTATTACTCTCCTTTTAATATAATATAAATTATGTCACTCTTGGTCGTGTTCCGAAACTGCCAGTACTAAAACTGTATAGGTCACGTCACATGTATTATAGATTTTCAGCACTGGCAGTCAATTTCGGAACACAGCTACGGTCTGTATTACAATATATTTTACAAAATGTTAAAAATAGTCATTGGTAAGGAGGAAAATAAATTATTATTTGACGAGGTATTCAACGTACGTTGAATGTACGGACGTAATGTACGTATTTCGTACGTAATGTACGCTTTTGAATAACAGTCTTTTAAAACGTTGTTTTTTTAAATAGCTGTACATAATTTTGCCCACAAAATTATACTTTTAAGTACGACATTCCTTAAATAGAATGTTTCCCTTGGCAAAATCGAACAACTTTTCCTATTTTAAATGTCCACTGTGTAAAACAAGTAGAAACCTACACATTGCTTACTTATAGTTTTTAAGTGTGCAAGTAGAAACTTGCACATTGCTTCCTCATAGTTTTTAAGTAAGCAAGTAGAAACTTGTACATTGTTTCCTTATAATTTTTAAGTGTGCAAGTAGAAACCTGCATTGCTTCCTCTATTTTAAGCTTGTATTTTATTCGATGCATAATTATTTGTATTTATTTGTTTTGGCTTCCTCATAGAGGAAGCTTTGTGAGCGAAAGTTAAACAATATTTAAACAATATTTAAACAATATTAAAATTATATAATTAGTTTTACGGAGTGGGTACTAAGACTGCCCACTCTAACCCTCCTCCTTTCTCAGGCCGGGCTTGGGACCGTCCAAGGCGGAGTTAAAAAAATATATATATAAAGAAAAATATTAATCCCATAATATCAAATTTCTAGTAATTTAGTATATATCACTTAATTTGCACGATTTCTTATATGTGCATATTGTAGGATACACTACTGCTTTCCGTTTTGTAAAATAATCCTTTTTGTTGGCTGTTTGCAATCCTCGAATCCTTCATTTCCATATTTTTGCATTTTTAAACACTGGAGACTATTGGTAGTCTGAGACACCAATACATATATTGTATTATATACTGTATAATACAATATATGTATTGTATTATAATCCTCGCCGGGTGTCCGGATCGGCAGCCCAAGGGTGGTTCACCTCGCTCGGTCCGGCACGACAGTGAGGAGACAATGGCCCGCCGGGAACGCAAAGTACCAACAAAAAGTAGAGATATACTTCCTTGATAGCAGTTAACATACATTTTTTTCCACGAAGTTGTTATGACAGATTTCCTAACCTTTCGTAAAATTATTGTATTGTATAAGTACTGAGACATTACTTATATCTCAGTGGTTGTACATACATAATAAGTTATAGTTATAGTTTTTACACATTCAAACTTGACTGCAAATTGTCCAAATCTATTTTTCTTGATAAAGTGTCATAAAAGGTATAGAACACTGTAATCAGAAAATGAAACATAAGAGTATGTTAAATTTATTATATTTGTTATTTCTGTAAATATTCCGTATTTAAAAATTTCTCAATAAGGCAAGAAGACAGTTACGTGTTATTTCAATAAATGTTCAAAGTTACCTTCTGGGGTGCAATGAAAAGTATAATTTATTCACAACCAGTCAAATCCGAGAAGAATTTGGTCACATCGTTAAGGCATCTGAAACCATCCGACACTTGCCTAAAATATTCCAAAGAACGCGGCAGTCATTGCTCCGACGCGGTGCTGTGACTTTTGTTGTAACGTTGGCGGTCGTAATTTTGAACATTTACTGTAAACTAGAGACCCTCTATACAGAATCTGGCCATAAGCGATTTTGTCAAAATCCTGCGAGAGAGACGGATATAATTTTCCCTTTAACCTAGCCTCATCTGATACGCTCAAGCACATTTGGCAGCTGTAAAAGTGTTATAAGTATTGCAGCAATAGATAGCGAATAATAGCGATATTGTAGAGATAATGTATATCTTTCCTCTCGCAGGATTTGGATAAAATCTCTTATGGCCAAACTCTGCATAGAGGGTCTCTACTGTAAACATGACAAATTGACGGAATAAAATCATTTCATCGCAGTCGTTGTGACGATTTAATTAAACGCCCGTAACGAAGCGTCGTTGACTCATGGTTCCTATACTTAAAGTTGGTGTATTTATTCCTTCTTTCATTACACAAATTTACGAAACTTAGTTTTTCTACACCCTGTATATATCTCAGGAACTGTTTAATATTGTAACTCGTGCTCAATCGTGGTCAATCGGGACGGTGGTCAATCGGGACGGTGGTCAATCGAGAACGTGTTCAATCGGGACCGTGGTCAATCGGGACCGTGGTCAATCGGGACGGTGGTCAATCGGGACCCTGGTTAATCGGGACCGTGGTCAATCGGGACGGTGGTCAATGGGGATGGTGGTCAATCGTGAACGTGGTCAATCGGGACGGTGGTCAATCAGGACCGTGGTCAATCGGGACGTTCGTCAATCGGGACCGTGGTAAATATTAACGTGATCAAACGGGACGCTCCCAAAAAAACGCCAGCGCCCAACTTTAAAATATTGGAAAACGCCCAATGCCATTCGAAGGAGAATCGTATGTACCCGTTTGTACCTCCGTTTAAATCGTTTGTTCCTAAAGGGTTAAGGAATTAGAGGGGGTAAAAAAACGCCAGCCCCCAACTTTAAGATATTGGAAAACGCCCAACGCCATTCGAAGGAGAATCGTTTGTACCCGTTTGTACCTCCGTTTAAATCGTTTGTTTCTAAAGGGTTAAGGAGTTAGAGGGGGTGAAAAAAACGCCAGCCCCCAACTTTAAGATATCAGAAAACGCCCAACGCCATTCGAAGGAGAATCGTTTGTACCCGTTTGTACCTCCGTCTAAATCGTTTGTTTCTAAAGGGTTAAGGAGTTAGAGGGGGTGAAAAAAACGCCAGCCCCCAACTTTAAGATATCAGAAAACGCCCAACGCCATTCGAAGGAGAATCGTTTGTACCCGTTTGTACCTCCGTTTAAATCGTTTGTTTCTAAAGGGTTAAGGAATTAGAGGGGGTAAAAAAACGCCAGCCCCCAACTTTAAGATATCAGAAAACGCCCAACGCCATTCGAAGGAGAATCGTTTGTACCCGTTTGTACCTCCGTTTAAATCGTTTGTTCCTAAAGGGTTAAGGAATTAGAGGGGGTAAAAAACGCCAGCCCCCAACTTTAAGATATCAGAAAACGCCCAACGCCATTCGAAGGAGAATCGTTTGTACCCGTTTGTACCTCCGTTTAAATCGTTTGTTTCTAAAGGGTTAAGGAGTTAGAGGGGGTGAAAAAACGCCAGCCCCCAACTTTAAGATATCAGAAAACGCCCAACGCCATTCGAAGGAGAATCGTTTGTACCCGTTTGTACCTCCGTTTAAATCGTTTGTTTCTAAAGGGTTAAGGAATTAGAGGGGGTAAAAAAACGCCAGCCCCCAACTTTAAGATATCAGAAAACGCCCAACGCCATTCGAAGGAGAATCGTTTGTACCCGTTTGTACCTCCGTTTAAATCGTTTGTTCCTAAAAGGTTAAGGAATTAGAGGGGGTAAAAAAACGCCAGCCCCCAACTTTAAGATATCAGAAAACGCCCAACGCCATTCGAAGGAGAATCGTTTGTACCCGTTTGTACCTCCGTTTAAATCGTTTGTTCCTAAAGGGTTAAGGAATTAGAGAGGGTAAAAAAACGCCAGCCCCCAACTTTAAGATATCAGAAAACGCCCAACGCCATTCGAAGGAGAATCGTATGTACCCGTTTGTACCTCCGTTTAAATCGTTTGTTTCTAAAGGGTTAAGGAGTTAGAGGGGGAGAAAAAAACGACAGCCCCCAACTTTAAGATATCAGAAAACGCCCAACGCCATTCGAAGGAGAATCGTTTGTACCCGTTTGTACCTCCGTTTAAATCGTTTGTTCCTAAAGGGTTAAGGAATTAGAGAGGGTAAAAAAACGCCAGCCCCCAACTTTAAGATATCAGAAAACGCCCAACGCCATTCGAAGGAGAATCGTTTGTACCCGTTTGTACCTCCGTTTAAATCGTTTGTTCCTAAAAGGTTAAGGAATTAGAGGGGGTAAAAAACGCCAGCCCCCAACTTTAAGATATCAGAAAACGCCCAACGCCATTCGAAGGAGAATCGTTTGTACCCGTTTGTACCTCCGCTTAAATCGTTTGTTTCTAAAGGGTTAAGGAGTTAGAGGGGGTGAAAAAACGACAGCCCCCAACTTTAAGATATCAGAAAACGCCCAACGCCATTCGAAGGAGAATCGTTTGTACCCGTTTGTACCTCCGTTTAAATCGTTTGTTTCTAAAGGGTTAAGGAATTAGAGGGGGTAAAAAAACGCCAGCCCCCAACTTTAAGATATCAGAAAACGCCCAACGCCATTCGAAGGAGAATCGTTTGTACCCGTTTGTACCTCCGTTTAAATCGTTTGTTCCTAAAGGGTTAAGGAATTAGAGGGGGTAAAAAACGCCAGCCCCCAACTTTAAGATATCAGAAAACGCCCAACGCCATTCGAAGGAGAATCGTTTGTACCCGTTTGTACCTCCGTTTAAATCGTTTGTTCCTAAAGGGTTAAGGAATTAGAGGGGGTAAAAAAACGCCAGCCCCCAACTTTAAGATATCAGAAAACGCCCAACGCCATTCGAAGGAGAATCGTTTGTACCCGTTTGTACCTCCGTTTAAATCGTTTGTTTCCTAAAGGGTTAAGGAATTAGAGGGGGTAAAAAAACGCCAGCCCCCAACTTTAAGATATCAGAAAACGCCCAACGCCATTCGAAGGAGAATCGTTTGTACCCGTTTGTACCTCCGTTTAAATCGTTTGTTCCTAAAGGGTTAAGGAATTAGAGGGGGTAAAAAAACGCCAGCCCCCAACTTTAAGATATCAGAAAACGCCCAACGGCATTCGAAGGAGAATCGTTTGTACCCGTTTGTACCTCCGTTTAAATCGTTTAGTTTCTAAAGGGTTAAGGAATTAGAGGGGGTAAAAAACGCCAGCCCCCAACTTTAAGATATCAGAAAACGCCCAACGCCATTCGAAGGAGAATCGTTTGTACCCGTTTGTACCTCCGTTTAAATCGTTTGTTCCTAAAGGGTTAAGGAATTAGAGGGGGTAAAAAAACGTCCAGCCCCCAACTTTAAGATATCAGAAAACGCCCAACGCCATTCGAAGGAGAATCGTTTGTACCCGTTTGTACCTCCGTTTAAATCGTTTGTTCCTAAAGGGTTAAGGAATTAGAGGGGGTAAAAAAAACGCCAGCCCCCAACTTTAAGATATCAGAAAACGCCCAACGCCATTCGAAGGAGAATCGTTTGTACCCGTTTGTACCTCCGTTTAAATCGTTTGTTTCCTAAAGGGTTAAGGAATTAGAGGGGGTAAAAAAACGCCAGCCCCCAACTTTAAGATATCAGAAAACGCCCAACGCCATTCGAAGGAGAATCGTTTGTACCCGTTTGTACCTCCGTTTAAATCGTTTGTTTCTAAAGGGTTAAGGAGTTAGAGGGGGTGAAAAAAACGACAGCCCCCAACTTTAAGATATCAGAAAACGCCCAACGCCATTCGAAGGAGAATCGTTTGTACCCGTTTGTACCTTCCGTTTAAATCGTTTGTTCCTAAAGGGTTAAGGAATTAGAGGGGGTAAAAAAACGCCAGCCCCCAACTTTAAGATATCAGAAAACGCACAACGCCATTCGAAGGAGAATCGTTTGTACCCGTTTGTACCTCCGTTTATATCGTTTGTATCTCAAAGGAACCGGAAATTACAACCTCTTAAAAAAACGTCCAAGAGGTAAATTCGTTAATTTTTGAGATATCAGAAAACGCCCAACGCCATTCGAAGGAGAATCGTATGTACCCGTTTGTACCTCCGTTTAAATCGTTTGTTTCTAAAGGGTTAAGGAGTTAGAGGGGGAGAAAAAAACGACAGCCCCCAACTTTAAGATATCAGAAAACGCCCAACGCCATTCGAAGGAGAATCGTTTGTACCCGTTTGTACCTCCGTTTAAATCGTTTGTTCCTAAAGGGTTAAGGAATTAGAGAGGGTAAAAAAACGCCAGCCCCCAACTTTAAGATATCAGAAAACGCCCAACGCCATTCGAAGGAGAATCGTTTGTACCCGTTTGTACCTCCGTTTAAATCGTTTGTTCCTAAAAGGTTAAGGAATTAGAGGGGGTAAAAAACGCCAGCCCCCAACTTTAAGATATCAGAAAACGCCCAACGCCATTCGAAGGAGAATCGTTTGTACCCGTTTGTACCTCCGTTTAAATCGTTTGTTTCTAAAGGGTTAAGGAGTTAGAGGGGGTAAAAAACGCCAGCCCCCAACTTTAAGATATCAGAAAACGCCCAACGCCATTCGAAGGAGAATCGTTTGTACCCGTTTGTACCTCCGTTTAAATCGTTTGTTCCTAAAGGGTTAAGGAATTAGAGGGGGTAAAAAAACGCCAGCCCCCAACTTTAAGATATCAGAAAACGCCCAACGCCATTCGAAGGAGAATCGTTTGTACCCGTTTGTACCTCCGTTTAAATCGTTTGTTCCTAAAGGGTTAAGGAATTAGAGGGGGTAAAAAAACGCCAGCCCCCAACTTTAAGATATCGGAAAACGCCCAACGCCATTCGAAGGAGAATCGTTTGTACCCGTTTGTACCTCCGTTTAAATCGTTTGTTCCTAAAGGGTTAAGGAATTAGAGGGGGTGAAAAAAACGCCAGCCCCCAACTTTAAGATATCAGAAAACGCCCAACGCCATTCGAAGGAGAATCGTATGTACCCGTTTGTACCTCCGTTTAAATCGTTTGTTTCTAAAGGGTTAAGGAATTAGAGGGGGTAAAAAAACGCCAGCCCCCAACTTTAAGATATCAGAAAACGCCCAACGCCATTCGAAGGAGAATCGTTTGTACCCGTTTGTACCTCCGTTTAAATCGTTTGTTTCTAAAGGGTTAAGGAATTAGAGGGGGTAAAAAACGCCAGCCCCCAACTTTAAGATATCAGAAAACGCCCAACGCCATTCGAAGGAGAATCGTTTGTACCCGTTTGTACCTCCGTTTAAATCGTTTGTTTCTAAAGGGTTAAGGAATTAGAGGGGTAAAAAAACGCCAGCCCCCAACTTTAAGATATCAGAAAACGCCCAACGCCATTCGAAGGAGAATCGTATGTACCCGTTTGTACCTCCGTTTAAATCGTTTGTTTCTAAGGGTTAAGGAATTAGAGGGGGTAAAAAAACGCCAGCCCCAACTTTAAGATATCAGAAAACGCCCAACGCCATTCGAAGGAGAATCGTTTGTACCCGTTTGTACCTCCGTTTAAATCGTTTGTTCCTAAAGGGTTAAGGAATTAGAGAGGGTAAAAAAACGCCAGCCCCCAACTTTAAGATATCAGAAAACGCCCAACGCCATTCGAAGGAGAATCGTTTGTACCCGTTTGTACCTCCGTTTAAATCGTTGTTCTAAAGGTTACGGAATTAGAGGGGGTAAAAAACGCCAGCCCCCAACTTTAAGATATCAGAAAACGCCCAACGCCATTCGAAGGAGAATCGTTTGTACCCGTTTGTACCTCCGTTAAATCGTTTGTTTCCTAAAGGGTTAAGGAATTAGAGGGGTAAAAAAAACGCCAGCCCCAACTTTAGATATCAGAAACGCCCAACGCCATTCGAAGGAGAATCGTTTGTACCCGTTTGTACTCCGTTTAAATCGTTTGTTTCTAAAGGTTAAGGAATTAGAGGGGGTAAAAAACGCCATGCCCCACTTTAGATATCAGGAAAAACGCCCAACGCCATTCGAAGGAGAATCGTTTGTACCCGTTTGTACCTCCGTTTAATCGTTGTTTCCTAAAGGGTTAAGGAATAGAGGGGGTAAAAAAACGCCAGCCCCCAACTTTAAGATATCAGAAAACGCCCAACGCCATTTCGAAGGAGAATCGTTTGTACCCGTTTGTACCTCCGTTTAAATCGTTTGTATTCAAAGGGTTAAGGAATTAGAGGGGTAAAAAAACGCCAGCCCCCAACTTTAAGATATCAGAAAACGCCCAACGCCATTCGAAGGAGAATCGTTTGTACCCGTTTGTACCTCCGTTTAAATCGTTTGTTCCTAAAGGGTTAAGGAATTAGAGGGGGTAAAAAACGCCGCCCCCAACTTTAAGATATCAGAAAACGCCCAACGCCATTCGAAGGAGAATCGTTTGTACCCGTTTGTACCTCCGCTTTAAATCGTTTTGTTTCTAAAGGGTTAAGGAATTAGAGGGGGTAAAAAAACGCCAGCCCCCAACTTTAAGATATCAGAAAACGCCCAACGCCATTCGAAGGAGAATCGTTTGTACCCGTTTGTACCTCCGTTAAATCGTTTGTTCCTAAAGGGTTAAGGAATTAGAGGGGGTAAAAAACGCCAGCCCCCAACTTTAAGATATCAGAAAACGCCCAACGCATTCGAAGGAGAATCGTTTTGTACCCGTTTGTACCTCCGTTTAAATCGTTTGTCCTAAAGGTTAAGGAATTAGAGGGGTAAAAAAACGCCAGCCCCCAACTTTAATATATCAGAAAACGCCCAACGCCATTCGAAGGAGAATCGTTTGTACCCGTTTGTACCTCCGTTTAAATCGTTTGTTCCTAAAGGGTTAAGGAATTAGAAGGGGTAAAAAAACGCCAGCCCCCAACTTTAAGATATCGGAAAACGCCCAACGGCATTCGAAGGAGAATCGTTTGTACCCGTTTGTACCTCCGTTTAAATCGTTTGTTCCTAAAGGGTTAAGGAATTAGAGGGAAAAAAAACGCCTGCCCCCAACTTTAAGATATCAGAAAACGACCAACGCCATTCGAAGGAGAATCGTTTGTACCCGTTTGTACCTCAGTTTAAATCGTTTGTTTCTAAAGGGTTAAGGAATTAGAGGGGGTAAAAAAACGCCAGCCCCCAACTTTAAGATATCGGAAAACGCCCAACGGCATTCGAAGGAGAATCGTTTGTACCCGTTTGTACCTCCGTTTAAATTGTTTGTTCCTAAGGGGTTAAGGAATTAGAGGGGCTAAAAAAACGCCAGCCCCAAACTTTAGAGTCAGAAAACGCCCAAACGCCAATTCGAAGGAGAATCGTTTGTACCCGTTTGTACCTCCGTTATCGTTTGTTTTCTAAAGGGTTGTGAAGGAGGGTATGAGGGGTGAAAAAACGCCAGCCCCCAAACTTTAAGATATCAGAACAGAAACGCCCAACGCCATTCAAGGAGAATCGTTTGTACCCGTTGTTACACTCCGTTTAAAATCGTTTGTCCTCAAGGGGTTTAAGGAATTAGAGGGGGTAAAAAAACGGCCAGCCCCCAACTTTAAGATATAGGAAAACGCCCAACGCCATTCGAAGGAGAATCGTTTGTTACCGTTTGTAACTCCGTTTAAATCGTTTGTTTCTAAAGGTTAAGGAATTAGAGGGGGTAAAAAAACGCCAGCCCCCAACTTTAATATATCAGAAAACGCCCAACGCCATTCGAAGGAGAATCGTTTGTACCCGTTTGTACCTCCGTTTAAATCGTTTGTTCCTAAAGGGTTAAGGAATTAGAGGGGGTAAAAAACGCCAGCCCCCAACTTTAAGATATCAGAAAACGCCCAACGCCATTCGAAGGAGAATCGTTTGTACCCGTTTGTACCTCCGTTTAAATCGTTTGTTCTAAAGGGTTAAGGAATTAGAGGGGGTAAAAAAACGCCAGCCCCCAACTTTAAGATATCAGAAAACGCCCAACGCCATTCGAAGGAGAATCGTTTGTACCCGTTTGTACCTCCGTTTAAATCGTTTTGTTCTAAAGGGTTAAGGAATTAGAGGGGTGAAAAAACGCCAGCCCCCAACTTTAAGATATCAGAAAACGCCCAACGCCATTCGAAGGAGAATCGTTTGTACCCGTTTGTACCTCCGTTTAAATCGTTTGTTTCTAAAGGGTTAAGGAATTAGAGGGGGTAAAAAAACGCCAGCCCCCAACTTTAAGATATCAGAAAACGCCCAACGCCATTCGAAGGAGAATCGTTTGTACCCGTTTGTACCTCCGTTTAAATCGTTTGTTCCTAAAGGGTTAAGGAATTAGAGGGGGTAAAAAAACGCCAGCCCCCAACTTTAAGATATCAGAAAACGCCCAACGCCATTCGAAGGAGAATCGTTTGTACCCGTTTGTACCTCCGTTTAAATCGTTTGTATCTCAAAGGAACCGGAAATTACAACCTCTTCAAAAAACGTCCAAGAGGTAAATTCGTTAATTTTTGAGATATCAGAAAACGCCCAACGCCATTCGAAGGAGAATCGTATGTACCCGTTTGTACCTCCGTTTAAATCGTTTGTTTCTAAAGGGTTAAGGAGTTAGAGGGGGAGAAAAAAACGACAGCCCCCAACTTTAAGATATCAGAAAACGCCCAACGCCATTCGAAGGAGAATCGTTTGTACCCGTTTGTACCTCCGTTTAAATCGTTTGTTCCTAAAGGGTTAAGGAATTAGAGGGGGTAAAAAAACGCCAGCCCCCAACTTTAAGATATCAGAAACGCCCAACGCCATTCGAAGGAGAATCGTTTGTACCCGTTTGTACCTCCGTTTAAATCGTTTGTTCCTAAAGGGTTAAGGAATTAGAGGGGTAAAAAACGCCAGCCCCCAACTTTAAGATATCAGAAAACGCCCAACGCCATTCGAAGGAGAATCGTTTGTACCCGTTTGTACCTCCGTTAAATCGTTTGTTTCCTAAAGGGTTAAGGAATTAGAGGGGGTAAAAAAACGCCAGCCCCCAACTTTAAGATATCAGAAAACGCCCAACGCCATTCGAAGGAGAATCGTTGTAACCCGTTTGTACCTCCGTTTAAATCGTTTGTTCCTAAAGGTTAAGGAATTAGAGGGGTAAAAAAACGCCAGCCCCCAACTTTAGATATCAGAAAACGCCCAACGCCATTCGAAGGAGATCGTTTGTACCCGTTTGTACCTCCGTTTAAATCGTTTGTTCTAAAGGTTAAGGAATTAGAGGGGGTAAAAAACGCCAGCCCCCAACTTTAATATATCAGAAAACGCCCAACGCCATTCGAAGGAGAATCGTTGTACCCGTTTGTACCTCCGTTTAAATCGTTTGTTTCTAAAGGTTAAGGAATTAGAGGGGGTAAAAAAACGCCAGCCCCCAACTTTAAGATATCAGAAAACGCCCAACGCCATTCGAAGGAGAATCGTTTGTACCCGTTTGTACCTCCGTTTAAATCGTTTGTTCCTAAAGGGTTAAGGAATTAGAGGGGGTAAAAAAACGCCAGCCCCCAACTTTAAGATATCAGAAAACGCCCAACGCCATTCGAAGGAGAATCGTTTGTACCCGTTTGTACCTCCGTTTAAATCGTTTGTTCCTAAAGGGTTAAGGAATTAGAGGGGATAAAAAACGCAGCCCCCAACTTTAAGATATCAGAAAACGCCCAACGCCATTCGAAGGAGAATCGTTTGTACCCGTTTGTACCTCCGTTTAAATCGTTTGTTTCCTAAAGGGTTAAGGAATTAGAGGGGGTAAAAAAACGCCAGCCCCCAACTTTAAGATATCAGAAAACGCCCAACGCCATTCGAAGGAGAATCGTTGTACCCGTTTGTACCTCCGTTTAAATCGTTTGTTCCTAAAGGGTTAAGGAATTAGAGGGGGTAAAAAAACGCCAGCCCCCAACTTTAAGATATCAGAAAACGCCCAACGCCATTCGAAGGAGAATCGTTTGTACCCGTTTGTACCTCCGTTTAAATCGTTTGTTCCTAAAGGGTTAAGGAATTAGAGGGGGTAAAAAAACGCCAGCCCCCAACTTTAAGATATCAGAAACGCCCAACGCCATTCGAAGGAGAATCGTTTGTACCCGTTTGTACCTCCGTTTAAATCGTTTGTTCCTAAAGGGTTAAGGAATTAGAGGGGGTAAAAAACGCCAGCCCCCAACTTTAAGATATCAGAAAACGCCCAACGCCATTCGAAGGAGAATCGTTTGTACCCGTTTGTACCTCCGTTTAAATCGTTTGTTCCTAAAGGTTTAAGGAATTAGAGGGGGTAAAAAAACGCCAGCCCCCAACTTTAAGATATCAGAAAACGGCCAACGCCATTCGAAGGAGAATCGTTTGTACCCGTTTGTACCTCCGTTTAAATCGTTTGTTCCTAAAGGTTTAAGGAATTAGAGGGGGTAAAAAAACGCCAGCCCCCAACTTTAAGATATCAGAAAACGCCCAACGCCATTCGAAGGAGAATCGTTTGTACCCGTTTGTACCTCCGTTTAAATCGTTTGTTTCTAAAGGGTTAAGGAATTAGAGGGGGTAAAAAACGCCAGCCCCCAACTTTAAGATATCAGAAACGCCCAACGCCATTCGAAGGAGAATCGTTTGTACCCGTTTGTACCTCCGTTTAAATCGTTTGTTTCCTAAAGGGTTAAGGAATTAGAGGGGGTAAAAAAACGCCTAGCCCCCAACTTTAAGATATCAGAAAACGCCCAACGCCATTCGAAGGAGAATCGTTTGTACCCGTTTGTACCTCCGTTTAAATCGTTTGTTCCTAAAGGGTTAAGGAATTAGAGGGGGTAAAAAAACGCCAGCCCCCAACTTTAAGATATCGGAAAACGCCCAACGGCCATTCGAAGGAGAATCGTTTGTACCCGTTTGTACCTCCGTTTAAATCGTTTGTATCTCAAAGGTAACCGGAAATTACAACCTCTTTCAAAAAACGTCCAAGAGGTAAATTCGTTAATTTTGAGATATCAGAAAACGCCCAACGCCATTCGAAGGAGAATCGTATGTACCCGTTTGTACCTCCGTTTAAATCGTTTAGTTCTAAAGGGTTAAGGAATTAGAGGGGGTAAAAAAACGCCAGCCCCCAACTTTAAGATATCAGAAAACGCCCAACGCCATTCGAAGGAGAATCGTTTGTACCCGTTTGTACCTCCGTTTAAATCGTTTGTTCCTAAAGGGTTAAGGAATTAGAGGGGGTAAAAAAACGCCAGCCCCCAACTTTAAGATATCAGAAAACGCCCAACGCCATTCGAAGGAGAATCGTTTGTACCCGTTTGTACCTCCGTTTAATCGTTTGTTTCTAAAGGGTTAAGGAATTAGAGGGGGTAAAAAAACGGCCAGCCCCCAACTTTAAGATATCAGAAAACGCCCAACGCCATTCGAAGGAGAATCGTTTGTACCCGTTTGTACCTCCGTTTAAATCGTTTGTTCCTAAAGGGTTAAGGAATTAGAGGGGTAAAAAAACGCCAGCCCCAACTTTAAGATATCAGAAACGCCCAACGCCATTCGAAGGAGAATCGTTTGTACCCGTTTGTACCTCCGTTTAAATCGTTTGTTTCTAAAGGGTTAAGGAATTAGAGGGGTTAAAAAACGCAGCCCCAACTTAAGATATCAGAAAACGCCCAACGCCATTCGAAGGAGAATCGTTTGTACCGTTTGTACCTCGTTTAAATCGTTTGTTCTAAAGGGTTAAGGAATTAGAGGGGTGAAAAAAACGCCAGCGCCCGACTTTATATATCAGAAAACGCCCCAACGCCATTCGAAGGAGAATCGTATGTACCCGTTTGTACCTCCGTTTAAATCGTTTGTTCTAAAGGGTTAAGGAATTAGAGGGGGTAAAAAAACGCCAGCCCCCAACTTTAAGATATCAGAAAACGCCCAACGCCATTCGAAGGAGAATCGTTTGTACCCGTTTGTACCTCCGTTTAAATCGTTTGTTCCTAAAGGGTTAAGGAATTAGAGGGGGTAAAAAACGCCAGCCCCCAACTTTAAGATATCAGAAAACGCCCAACGCCATTCGAAGGAGAATCGTTTGTACCCGTTTGTACCTCCGTTTAAATCGTTTGTTCCTAAAGGGTTAAGGAATTAGAGGGGGTAAAAAAACGCCAGCCCCCAACTTTAAGATATCAGAAAACGCCCAACGCCATTCGAAGGAGAATCGTTTGTACCCGTTTGTACCTCCGTTTAAATCGTTTGTTCTAAAGGGTTAAGGAATTAGAGGGGGTGAAAAAAACGCCAGCCCCCAACTTTAAGATATCAGAAAACGCCCAACGCCATTCGAAGGAGAATCGTTTGTACCCGTTTGTACCTCCGTTTAAATCGTTTGTTCCTAAAGGGTTAAGGAATTAGAGGGGGTAAAAAAACGCCAGCCCCCAACTTTAAGATATCAGAAAACGCCCAACGCCATTCGAAGGAGAATCGTTTGTACCCGTTTGTACCTCCGTTTAAATCGTTTGTTCCTAAAGGGTTAAGGAATTAGAGGGGGTAAAAAAACGCCAGCCCCCAACTTTAAGATATCGGAAAACGCCCAACGGCATTCGAAGGAGAATCGTTTGTACCCGTTTGTACCTCCGTTTAAATCGTTTGTATCTCAAAGGAACCGGAAATTACAACCTCTTCAAAAAACGTCCAAGAGGTAAATTCGTTAATTTTTGAGATATCAGAAAACGCCCAACGCCATTCGAAGGAGAATCGTATGTACCCGTTTGTACCTCCGTTTAAATCGTTTGTTTCTAAAGGGTTAAGGAGTTAGAGGGGAGTAAAAAAACGACAGCCCCCAACTTTAAGATATCAGAAAACGCCCAACGCCATTCGAAGGAGAATCGTTTGTACCCGTTTGTACCTCCGTTTAAATCGTTTGTTCCTAAAGGGTTAAGGAATTAGAGGGGGTAAAAAAACGCCAGCCCCCAACTTTAAGATATCAGAAAACGCCCAACGCCATTCGAAGGAGAATCGTTTGTACCCGTTTGTACCTCCGTTTAAATCGTTTGTTTCTAAAGGGTTAAGGAATTAGAGGGGGTAAAAAAACGCCAGCCCCCAACTTTAAGATATCAGAAAACGCCCAACGCCATTCGAAGGAGAATCGTTTGTACCCGTTTGTACCTCCGTTTAAATCGTTTGTTCCTAAAGGGTTAAGGAATTAGAGGGGGTAAAAAAACGCCAGCCCCCCAACTTTAAGATATCAGAAAACGCCCAACGCCATTCGAAGGAGAATCGTTTGTACCCGTTTGTACCTCCGTTTAAATCGTTTGTTTCTAAAGGGTTAAGGAGTTAGAGGGGGTAAAAAAAACGCCAGCCCCCAACTTTAAGATATCAGAAAACGCCCAACGGCCATTCGAAGGAGAATCGTTTGTACCCGTTTGTACCTCCGTTTAAATCGTTTGTATCTCAAAGGTAACCGGAAATTACAACCTCTTCAAAAAACGTCCAAGAGGTAAATTCGTTAATTTGAGATATCAGAAAACGCCCAACGCCATTCGAAGGAGAATCGTATGTACCCGTTTTGTACCTCCGTTTAAATCGTTTATTTCTAAAGGGTTAAGGAATTAGAGGGGGTAAAAAACGCCAGCCCCCAACTTTAAGATATCAGAAAACGCCCAACGCCATTCGAAGGAGAATCGTTTGTACCCGTTTGTACCTCCGTTTAAATCGTTTGTTCCTAAAGGGTTAAGGAATTAGAGGGGGTAAAAAAACGCCAGCCCCCAACTTTAAGATATCAGAAAACGCCCAACGCCATTCGAAGGAGAATCGTTTGTACCCGTTTGTACCTCCGTTTAAATCGTTTGTTCCTAAAGGGTTAAGGAATTAGAGGGGGTGAAAAAAACGCCAGCCCCCAACTTTAAGATATCAGAAAACGCCCAACGCCATTCGAAGGAGAATCGTTTGTACCCGTTTGTACCTCCGTTTAAATCGTTTGTTCCTAAAGGGTTAAGGAATTAGAGGGGGTAAAAAAACGCCAGCCCCCAACTTTAAGATATCAGAAAACGCCCAACGCCATTCGAAGGAGAATCGTTTGTACCCGTTTGTACCTCCGTTTAAATCGTTTGTTCCTAAAGGGTTAAGGAATTAGAGGGGGTGAAAAAAACGCCAGCCCCCAACTTTAAGATATCAGAAAACGCCCAACGCCATTCGAAGGAGAATCGTTTGTACCCGTTTGTACCTCCGTTTAAATCGTTTGTTCCTAAAGGGTTAAGGAATTAGAGGGGGTAAAAAAACGCCAGCCCCCAACTTTAAGATATCAGAAAACGCCCAACGCCATTCGAAGGAGAATCGTTTGTACCCGTTTGTACCTCCGTTTAAATCGTTTGTTCCTAAAGGGTTAAGGAATTAGAGGGGGTGAAAAAAACGCCAGCCCCCAACTTTAAGATATCAGAAAACGCCCAACGCCATTCGAAGGAGAATCGTTTGTACCCGTTTGTACCTCCGTTTAAATCGTTTGTTTCTAAAGGGTTAAGGAATTAGAGGGGGTAAAAAAACGCCAGCCCCCAACTTTAAGATATCAGAAAACGCCCAACGCCATTCGAAGGAGAATCGTTTGTACCCGTTTGTACCTCCGTTTAAATCGTTTGTTTCTAAAGGGTTAAGGAATTAGAGGGGGTAAAAAAACGCCAGCCCCAACTTTAAGATATCAGAAAACGCCCAACGCCATTCGAAGGAGAATCGTTTGTACCCGTTTGTACCTCCGTTTAAATCGTTTGTTCCTAAAGGGTTAAGGAATTAGAGGGGGTAAAAAAAACGCCAGCCCCCAACTTTAAGATATCAGAAAACGCCCAACGCCATTCGAAGGAGAATCGTTTGTACCCGTTTGTACCTCCGTTTAAATCGTTTGTTTCTAAAGGGTTAAGGAATTAGAGGGGGTAAAAAAACGCCAGCCCCAACTTTAAGATATCAGAAAAACGCCCAACGCCATTCGAAGGAGAATCGTTTGTACCCGTTTGTACCTCCGTTTAAATCGTTTGTTTCTAAAGGGTTAAGGAATTAGAGGGGTAAAAAAACGCCAGCCCCAACTTTAAGATATCAGAAAACGCCCAACGCATTCGAAGGAGAATCGTTTGTACCCGTTTGTACCTCCGTTTAAATCGTTTGTTCTAAAGGGTTAAGGAATTAGAGGGGGTAAAAAAACGCCAGCCCCCAACTTTAAGATATCAGAAAACGCCCAACGCCATTCGAAGGAGAATCGTATGTACCCGTTTGTACCTCCGTTTAAATCGTTTGTTCTAAAGGGTTAAGGAATTAGAGGGGGTAAAAAACGCCAGCCCCCAACTTTAAGATATCAGAAAACGCCCAACGCCATTCGAAGGAGAATCGTTGTACCCGTTTGTACCTCCGTTTAAATCGTTGTTTCTAAAGGGTTAAGGAATTAGAGGGGGTAAAAAAACGCCAGCCCCCAACTTTAAGATATCGGAAAACGCCCAACGGCCATTCGAAGGAGAATCGTTTGTACCCGTTTGTACCTCCGTTTAAATCGTTTGTTCTAAAGGGTTAAGGAATTAGAGGGGGTAAAAAACGCCAGCCCCCAACTTTAAGATATCAGAAAACGCCCAACGCCATTCGAAGGAGAATCGTTTGTACCCGTTTGTACCTCCGTTTAAATCGTTTTGTTTCTAAAGGGTTAAGGAGTTAGAGGGGGTTAAAAAAACGCCAGCCCCCAACTTTAAGATATCAGAAAACGCCCAACGCCATTCGAAGGAGAATCGTTTGTACCCGTTTGTACCTCCGTTTAAATCGTTTGTTCCTAAAGGGTTAAGGAATTAGAGGGGAAAAAAACGCCAGCCCCCAACTTTAAGATATCAGAAAACGCCCAACGCCATTCGAAGGAGAATCGTTTGTACCCGTTTGTACCTCCGTTTAAATCGTTTGTTCCTAAAGGGTTAAGGAATTAGAGGGGGTAAAAAAACGCCAGCCCCCAACTTTAATATATCAGAAAACGCCCAACGCCATTCGAAGGAGAATCGTTTGTACCCGTTTGTACCTCCGTTTAAATCGTTTGTTCCTAAAGGGTTAAGGAATTAGAGGGGGTAAAAAAACGCCAGCCCCCAACTTTAAGATATCGGAAAACGCCCAACGGCATTCGAAGGAGAATCGTTTGTACCCGTTTGTACCTCCGTTTAAATCGTTTGTATCTCAAAGGAACCGGAAATTACAACCTCTTCAAAAAACGTCCAAGAGGTAAATTCGTTAATTTTTGAGATATCAGAAAACGCCCAACGCCATTCGAAGGAGAATCGTATGTACCCGTTTGTACCTCCGTTTAAATCGTTTGTTTCTAAAGGGTTAAGGAGTTAGAGGGGGTGAAAAAAACGCCAGCCCCCAACTTTAAGATATCAGAAAACGCCCAACGCCATTCGAAGGAGAATCGTTTGTACCCGTTTGTACCTCCGTTTAAATCGTTTGTTTCTAAAGGGTTAAGGAATTAGAGGGGGTAAAAAAACGCCAGCCCCCAACTTTAAGATATCAGAAAACGCCCAACGCCATTCGAAGGAGAATCGTTTGTACCCGTTTGTACCTCCGTTTAAATCGTTTGTTCCTAAAGGGTTAAGGAATTAGAGGGGGTAAAAAAACGCCAGCCCCCAACTTTAAGATATCAGAAAACGCCCAACGCCATTCGAAGGAGAATCGTTTGTACCCGTTTGTACCTCCGTTTAAATCGTTTGTTTCTAAAGGGTTAAGGAATTAGAGGGGGTAAAAAAACGCCAGCCCCCAACTTTAAGATATCAGAAAACGCCCAACGCCATTCGAAGGAGAATCGTTTGTACCCGTTTGTACCTCCGTTTAAATCGTTTGTATCTAAAGGGTAACCGGAATTAGAGGGGTCAAAAAACGCCAGGCCCCCAACTTTAATTGATATCAGAAAACGCCCACGCCATTCGAAGGAGAATCGTATGTACCCGTTTGTACCTCCGTTTAAATCGTTTGTTCTAAAGGGTTAAGGAATTAGAGGGGGTAAAAAAAACGCCAGCCCCCAACTTTAAGATATCAGAAAACGCCCAACGCCATTCGAAGGAGAATCGTTTGTACCCGTTTGTACCTCCGTTTAAATCGTTTGTTCCTAAAGGGTTAAGGAATTAGAGGGGTAAAAAAACGCCAGCCCCCAACTTTAAGATATCAGAAAACGCCCAACGCCATTCGAAGGAGAATCGTTTGTACCCGTTTGTACCTCCGTTTAAATCGTTTGTTTCCTAAAGGGTTAAGGAATTAGAGGGGGTAAAAAAACGCCAGCCCCCAACTTTAAGATATCAGGAAAACGCCCAACGCCATTCGAAGGAGAATCGTTTGTACCCGTTTGTACCTCCGTTTAAATCGTTTGTTTCTAAAGGGTTAAGGAGTTAGAGGGGGTGAAAAAAACGCCAGCCCCCAACTTTAAGATATCAGAAAACGCCCAACGCCATTCGAAGGAGAATCGTTTGTACCCGTTTGTACCTCCGTTTAAATCGTTTGTTCCTAAAGGGTTAAGGAATTAGAGGGGGTAAAAAAACGCCAGCCCCCAACTTTAAGATATCAGAAAACGCCCAACGCCATTCGAAGGAGAATCGTTTGTACCCGTTTGTACCTCCGTTTAAATCGTTTGTTCCTAAAGGGTTAAGGAATTAGAGGGGGTAAAAAACGCCAGCCCCCAACTTTAAGATATCAGGAAAACGCCCAACGCCATTCGAAGGAGAATCGTTTGTACCCGTTTGTACCTCCGTTTAAATCGTTTGTTTCTAAAGGGTTAAGGAATTAGAGGGGGTAAAAAACGCCAGCCCCCAACTTTAAGATATCAGAAAACGCCCAACGCCATTCGAAGGAGAATCGTTTGTACCCGTTTGTACCTCCGTTTAAATCGTTTGTTTCCTAAAGGGTTAAGGAATTAGAGGGGGTAAAAAAACGCCAGCCCCCAACTTTAAGATATCAGAAAACGCCCAACGCCATTCGAAGGAGAATCGTTTGTACCCGTTTGTACCTCCGTTTAAATCGTTTGTTCTAAAGGGTTAAGGAATTAGAGGGGGTAAAAAACGCCAGCCCCCAACTTTAAGATATCAGGAAAACGCCCAACGCCATTCGAAGGAGAATCGTTTGTACCCGTTTGTACCTCCGTTTAAATCGTTTGTTTCCTAAAGGGTTAAGGAATTAGAGGGGGTAAAAAAACGCCAGCCCCCAACTTTAAGATATCAGAAAACGCCCAACGCCATTCGAAGGAGAATCGTTTGTACCCGTTTGTACCTCCGTTTAAATCGTTTGTTTCTAAAGGGTTAAGGAATTAGAGGGGGTAAAAAAACGCCAGCCCCCAACTTTAAGATATCAGAAAACGCCCAACGCCATTCGAAGGAGAATCGTTTGTACCCGTTGTACCTCCGTTTAAATCGTTTGTTCCTAAAGGGTTAAGGAATTAGAGGGGGTAAAAAAACGCCAGCCCCCAACTTTAAGATATCAGAAAACGCCCAACGCCATTCGAAGGAGAATCGTTTGTACCCGTTTGTACCTCCGTTTAAATCGTTTGTTCTAAAGGGTTAAGGATTAGAGGGGTAAAAAAACGCCAGCCCCCAACTTTAAGATATCAGAAAACGCCCAACGCCATTCGAAGGAGAATCGTTTGTACCCGTTTGTACCTCCGTTTAAATCGTTTGTTCTAAAGGGTTAAGGAATTAGAGGGGGTAAAAAAACGCCAGCCCCCAACTTTAAGATATCAGAAACGCCCAACGCCATTCGAAGGAGAATCGTTTGTACCCGTTTGTACCTCCGTTTAAATCGTTTGTATCTCAAAGGGTAACGGAAATTAGAGGGGGTAAAAAAACGCCAAGAGGTAAATTCCCCAACTTTAAGATATCAGAAAACGCCCAACGCCATTCGAAGGAGAATCGTTTGTACCCGTTTGTACCTCCGTTTAAATCGTTTGTTCCTAAAGGGTTAAGGAATTAGAGGGGGTAAAAAAACGCCAGCCCCCAACTTTAAGATATCAGAAAACGCCCAACGCCATTCGAAGGAGAATCGTTTGTACCCGTTTGTACCTCCGTTTAAATCGTTTGTTCCTAAAGGGTTAAGGAATTAGAGGGGGTAAAAAAAACGCCAGCCCCCAACCTTAAGATATCGGAAAACGCCCAACGGCATTCGAAGGAGAATCGTTTGTACCCGTTTGTACCTCCGTTTAAATCGTTTGTATCTCAAAGGAACCGGAAATTACAACTTCTTCAAAAAACGTCCAAGAGGTAAATTCGTTAATTTTTGAGATATCAGAAAACGCCCAACGCCATTCGAAGGAAAATCGTATGTACCCGTTTGTACCTCCGTTTAAATCGTTTGTTTCTAAAGGGTTAAGGAGTTAGAGGGGGAGAAAAAAACGACAGCCCCCAACTTTAAGATATCAGAAAACGCCCAACGCCATTCGAAGGAGAATCGTTTGTACCCGTTTGTACCTCCGTTTAAATCGTTTGTTCCTAAAGGGTTAAGGAATTAGAGGGGAAAAAAACGCCTGCCCCCAACTTTAAGATATTAGAAAACGCCCAACGCCATTCGAAGGAGAATCGTTTGTACCCGTTTGTACCTCCGTTTAAATCGTTTGTTTCTAAAGGGTTAAGGAATTAGAGGGGGTAAAAAAACGCCAGCCCCCAACTTTAAGATATCAGAAAACGCACAACGCCATTCGAAGGAGAATCGTTTGTACCCGTTTGTACCTCCGTTTAAATCGTTTGTTCCTAAAGGGTTAAGGAATTAGAGGGGGTAAAAAAACGCCAGCCCCCAACTTTAATATATCAGAAAACGCCCAACGCCATTCGAAGGAGAATCGTTTGTACCCGTTTGTACCTCCGTTTAAATCGTTTGTTCCTAAAGGGTTAAGGAATTAGAGGGGGTAAAAAAACGCCAGCCCCAACTTTAAGATATCGGAAAACGCCCACGGCAATTCGAAGGAGAATCGTTTGTACCCGTTTGTACCTCCGTTTAAATCGTTTGTATCTCAAGAAACCGGGTAAGAATTACAACCTCTGGTCAAAAAAACGTCCAAGAGGTAAATTCGTTAATTTTTGAGATATCAGAAAACGCCCAACGCCATTCGAAGGAGAATCGTATGTACCCGTTTGTACCTCCGTTTAAATCGTTTGTTTCTAAAGGGTTAAGGAGTTAGAGGGGGAGAAAAAAACGACAGCCCCCAACTTTAAGATATCAGAAAACGCCCAACGCCATTCGAAGGAGAATCGTTTGTACCCGTTTGTACCTCCGTTTAAATCGTTTGTTCCTAAAAGGTTAAGGAATTAGAGGGGGTAAAAAAACGCCAGCCCCAACTTTAAGATATCAGAAAACGCCCAACGCCATTCGAAGGAGAATCGTTTGTACCCGTTTGTACCTCCGTTTAAATCGTTTGTTTCTAAAGGGTTAAGGAATTAGAGGGGGTAAAAAAACGCCAGCCCCCAACTTTAAGATATCAGAAAACGCCCAACGCCATTCGAAGGAGAATCGTTTGTACCCGTTTGTACCTCCGTTTAAATCGTTTGTTCCTAAAGGGTTAAGGAATTAGAGGGGAAAAAAACGCCTGCCCCCAACTTTAAGATATCAGAAAACGCCCAACGCCATTCGAAGGAGAATCGTTTGTACCCGTTTGTACCTCCGTTTAAATCGTTTGTTTCTAAAAAGTTAAGGAATTAGAGGGGGTAAAAAAACGCCAGCCCCCAACTTTAAGATATCAGAAAACGCACAACGCCATTCGAAGGAGAATCGTTTGTACCCGTTTGTACCTCCGTTTAAATCGTTTGTTCCTAAAGGGTTAAGGAATTAGAGGGGGTGAAAAAAACGCCAGCCCCCAACTTTAAGATATCAGAAAACGCCCAACGCCATTCGAAGGAGAATCGTTTGTACCCGTTTGTACCTCCGTTTAAATCGTTTGTTCCTAAAGGGTTAAGGATTTAGAGGGGGTAAAAAAACGCCAGCCCCCAACCTTAAGATATCGGAAAACGCCCAACGGCATTCGAAGGAGAATCGTTTGTACCCGTTTGTACCTCCGTTTAAATCGTTTGTATCTCAAAGGAACCGGAAATTACAACTTCTTCAAAAAACGTCCAAGAGGTAAATTCGTTAATTTTTGAGATATCAGAAAACGCCCAACGCCATTCGAAGGAGAATCGTATGTACCCGTTTGTACCTCCGTTTAAATCGTTTGTTTCTAAAGGGTTAAGGAATTAGAGGGGGTAAAAAACGCCAGCCCCCAACTTTAAGATATCAGAAAACGCCCAACGCCATTCGAAGGAGAATCGTTTGTACCCGTTTGTACCTCCGTTTAAATCGTTTGTTCCTAAAAGGTTAAGGAATTAGAGGGGGTAAAAAACGCCAGCCCCCAACTTTAAGATATCAGAAAACGCCCAACGCCATTCGAAGGAGAATCGTTTGTACCCGTTTGTACCTCCGCTTAAATCGTTTGTTTCTAAAGGGTTAAGGAGTTAGAGGGGGTGAAAAAACGACAGCCCCCAACTTTAAGATATCAGAAAACGCCCAACGCCATTCGAAGGAGAATCGTTTGTACCCGTTTGTACCTCCGTTTAAATCGTTTGTTTCTAAAGGGTTAAGGAATTAGAGGGGGTAAAAAACGCCAGCCCCCAACTTTAAGATATCAGAAAACGCCCAACGCCATTCGAAGGAGAATCGTTTGTACCCGTTTGTACCTCCGTTTAAATCGTTTGTTCCTAAAGGGTTAAGGAATTAGAGGGGGTAAAAAAACGCCAGCCCCCAACTTTAAGATATCGGAAAACGCCCAACGGCATTCGAAGGAGAATCGTTTGTACCCGTTTGTACCTCCGTTTAAATCGTTTGTTTCTAAAGGGTTAAGGAGTTAGAGGGGGAGAAAAAAACGACAGCCCCCAACTTTAAGATATCAGAAAACGCCCAACGCCATTCGAAGGAGAATCGTTTGTACCCGTTTGTACCTCCGTTTAAATCGTTTGTTCCTAAAGGGTTAAGGAATTAGAGGGGGTAAAAAAACGTAAGCCCCCAACTTTAAGATATCAGAAAACGCCCAACGCCATTCGAAGGAGAATCGTATGTACCCGTTTGAACCTCCGTTTAAATCGTTTGTTTCTAAAGGGTTAAGGAATTAGAGGGGGTAAAAAAACGCCAGCCCCCAACTTTAATATATCAGAAAACGCCCAACGCCATTCGAAGGAGAATCGTTTGTACCCGTTTGTACCTCCGTTTAAATCGTTTGTATCTCAAAGGAACCGGAAATTACAACCTCTTCAAAAAACGTCCAAGAGGTAAATTCGTTAATTTTTGAGATATCAGAAAACGCCCAACGCCATTCGAAGGAGAATCGTATGTACCCGTTTGTACCTCCGTTTAAATCGTTTGTTTCTAAAGGGTTAAGGAGTTAGAGGGGGAGAAAAAAACGACAGCCCCCAACTTTAAGATATCAGAAAACGCCCAACGCCATTCGAAGGAGAATCGTTTGTACCCGTTTGTACCTCCGTTTAAATCGTTTGTTCCTAAAGGGTTAAGGAATTAGAGGGGGTAAAAAAACGCCAGCCCCCAACTTTAAGATATCAGAAAACGCCCAACGCCATTCGAAGGAGAATCGTTTGTACCCGTTTGTACCTCCCTTTAAATCGTTTGTTCCTAAAGGGTTAAGGAATTAGAGGGGGTAAAAAAACGCCAGCCCCCAACTTTAAGATATCAGAAAACGCCCAACGCCATTCGAAGGAGAATCGTTTGTACCCGTTTGTACCTCCGTTTAAATCGTTTGTTTCTAAAGGGTTAAGGAATTAGAGGGGGTAAAAAAACGCCAGCCCCCAACTTTAAGATATCAGAAAACGCCCAACGCCATTCGAAGGAGAATCGTTTGTACCCGTTTGTACCTCCGTTTAAATCGTTTGTTCCTAAAGGGTTAAGGAATTAGAGGGGGTAAAAAAACGCCAGCCCCCAACTTTAAGATATCGGAAAACGCCCAACGGCATTCGAAGGAGAATCGTTTGTACCCGTTTGTACCTCCGTTTAAATCGTTTGTTTCTAAAGGGTTAAGGAGTTAGAGGGGGAGAAAAAACGACAGCCCCCAACTTTAAGATATCAGAAAACGCCCAACGCCATTCGAAGGAGAATCGTTTGTACCCGTTTGTACCTCCGTTTAAATCGTTTGTTCCTAAAAGGTTAAGGAATTAGAGGGGGTAAAAAACGCCATCCCCCAACTTTAAGATATCAGAAAACGCCCAACGCCATTCGAAGGAGAATCGTTTGTACCCGTTTGTACCTCCGTTTAAATCGTTTGTTTCTAAAGGGTTAAGGAATTAGAGGGGGTAAAAAAACGCCAGCCCCCAACTTTAATATATCAGAAAACGCCCAACGCCATTCGAAGGAGAATCGTTTGTACCCGTTTGTACCTCCGTTTAAATCGTTTGTATCTCAAAGGAACCGGAAATTACAACCTCTTCAAAAAACGTCCAAGAGGTAAATTCGTTAATTTTTGAGATATCAGAAAACGCCCAACGCCATTCGAAGGAGAATCGTATGTACCCGTTTGTACCTCCGTTTAAATCGTTTGTTTCTAAAGGGTTAAGGAGTTAGAGGGGGAGAAAAAAACGACAGCCCCCAACTTTAAGATATCAGAAAACGCCCAACGCCATTCGAAGGAGAATCGTTTGTACCCGTTTGTACCTCCGTTTAAATCGTTTGTTCCTAAAGGGTTAAGGAATTAGAGGGGGTAAAAAAACGCCAGCCCCCAACTTTAAGATATCAGAAAACGCCCAACGCCATTCGAAGGAGAATCGTTTGTACCCGTTTGTACCTCCATTTAAATCGTTTGTTCCTAAAGGGTTAAGGAATTAGAGGGGGTAAAAAAACGCCAGCCCCCAACTTTAAGATATCAGAAAACGCCCAACGCCATTCGAAGGAGAATCGTTTGTACCCGTTTGTACCTCCGTTTAAATCGTTTGTTTCTAAAGGGTTAAGGAATTAGAGGGGGTAAAAAAACGCCAGCCCCCAACTTTAAGATATCAGAAAACGCCCAACGCCATTCGAAGGAGAATCGTTTGTACCCGTTTGTACCTCCGTTTAAATCGTTTGTTCCTAAAGAGTTAAGGAATTAGAGGGGGTAAAAAACGCCAGCCCCCAACTTTAAGATATCAGAAAACGCCCAACGCCATTCGAAGGAGAATCGTTTGTACCCGTTTGTACCTCCGTTTAAATCGTTTGTTTCTAAAGGTTTAAGGAATTAGAGGGGGTAAAAAAACGCCAGCCCCCAACTTTAAGATATCAGAAAACGCCCAACGCCATTCGAAGGAGAATCGTTTGTACCCGTTTGTACCTCCGTTTAAATCGTTTGTTCCTAAAGGGTTAAGGAATTAGAGGGGGTAAAAAAACGCCAGCCCCCAACTTTAAGATATCAGAAAACGCCCAACGCCATTCGAAGGAGAATCGTTTGTACCCGTTTGTACCTCCGTTTAAATCGTTTGTTCCTAAAGGGTTAAGGAATTAGAGGGGGTAAAAAAACGCCAGCCCCCAACTTTAAGATATCAGAAAACGCCCAACGCCATTCGAAGGAGAATCGTTTGTACCCGTTTGTACCTCCGTTTAAATCGTTTGTTCCTAAAGGGTTAAGGAATTAGAGGGGGTAAAAAAACGCCAGCCCCCAACTTTAAGATATCAGAAAACGCCCAACGCCATTCGAAGGAGAATCGTTTGTACCCGTTTGTACCTCCGTTTGAATCGTTTGTTTCTAAAGGGTTAAGGAATTAGAGGGGGTAAAAAAACGCCAGCCCCCAACTTTAAGATATCAGAAAACGCCCAACGCCATTCGAAGGAGAATCGTTTGTACCCGTTTGTACCTCCGTTTAAATCGTTTGTTTCTAAAGGGTTAAGGAATTAGAGGGGGTAAAAAAACGCCAGCCCCCAACTTTAAGATATCAGAAAACGCCCAACGCCATTCGAAGGAGAATCGTTTGTACCCGTTTGTACCTCCGTTTAAATCGTTCCCGAGCAGCACATATTGGTTGACCAACGGTTGGCTTTTAATCGGAAACATCGGCGTTGGGGAAACAATGTCGGACCGACATTGTTAAAATGCTACAATCCGATGAATCGTTAGACACTTTCTTTTTTATTTTTTTGATACGAATTAAAAGGCATTGTTGTGTTTTTTTTGTAAATTTTAACTGTTTTGAAATAGCCTACAGTATTTTTAACTATTTTTAGTGTATATTATTAATCGATTGACAACGCAATACCAACCGTTTGTTGAACGATATTTAGCCGACATTGGACCATCGTTTGATAATCGATGTGTAACGAAGACAGAATGATATGCTTACAGCGGCGCTGTGAGCGGACCGCAGGGCGGGCGCGCCGGGCGCGCAGTCAAGAAACGAAGATCGCGTGTTTTATGTTTTATTGGTGCTCGTGCTCGATCGTGTCAGTGCGTTGTATTGCGTTTTAGATAAACGTGCCGTATTGCACTGTGTCAAGAGGTATATAAGAGCCAACTGAAGAAGAAGAAGAAGCGTTTTAGATCATTTAGATCATTGGACACAGACGTTTAATAATTAAAATAAGAAAAAGAAGAGTCGTGTTCTTGCTTAATTGGATTGCAGGTGAGTAACTTTTTTATTTGTTTATATAAAGATATTTATGATATTTACTGACAGTTAACAACGGAAATAAGTCATTCTTAACCTAAAATAATCGTATTTGCTTGGCAGAATAAATTATATTAAAAAGTTAAACGTAGCGTCAAAAGCATAGCCAGTATAAAATCGTTCAATAATTTCTTTGACTTTTCTGAAGTACTTTATACGGCAAAATTATGATAATCCTTAATTGTAAGGTAAGACATGATATATTTGCACAGTTCACGCGATAAATATATATTGCCTATATCATTGCATGGTTAATGTAATCAAATTCTGGTAATTAAATTATAAAAAAGGATAAAATTGGAAACACTTTCATATAGTACCTCTTTTCTCCAGACTGATATACATTGGCTTCACATTTTTTATTAATATTATTTCTATGTTCTTTTCTATGTTCTAATCTTTTTTTTGGCAATTTCTGATATATGTGTCATTGTCTTATGTATTATCCTATGTATCATCATGTGAATATTTATTAATATTATTTCTATGTTCTTTTCTATGTTCTAATCTTTTCTTTGACAATTTCTAATATATGTGTCATTGTTATAGTCCTATGTATTATATCCTATGTATCATTATGTGAATATGATGCATATTCATAATTAATATCACGTAATTTTTAAATAATTACGTATTTTTATTGTAGATAAAAATGGCACAGAGAGCCCGGAAGTATAGAGAAGTTAGGAAAAGGGTAAAAGCCCATATGAAAGAATTTTTGAAGGAATTGACTGATAATAATAATGAAAATATAAATGACAATAATTGTCATTTATATGAAGATAGTTTGAATGATTCAAAAAGTAGTGATTGTGATGATATTAATGACTATTGTGAAGATTGTAATAGTAATTTTAATAATGAGTCTGTATCATCTTCAGATGACAATATGTCACAAAGTAATAGTAATTTTGATAATGAGTCTGTATCATCTTCAGATGACAATATGTCACAAAGTAGCAGTGATACACCTGTAAATAGTAAAATACAAAAATGGTGTATAGAAGAAAATATTAAGCATTCATCGATAAATAAGTTATTAAAAATTCTGAAAGGGTACACAAATATTGAAAACCTTCCCAGAGATGCACGTACTCTATTAAAAACAAGTAGACAAGCACTTGTAAAAAAATTAGGTAGTAGTGGTCTTTTGCATTATATCGGCATCACTCCCAATTTACAAATGAAGCATAAATATTATGGCGACACTATTCAATTGACTTTCAATGTTGATGGAATACCTATATATAAAAGTTCCTCAAAGCAATTTTGGCCAATACTTTGCTATGTTATTGATAAACGATATCAGTATGAGCCATTTTTAGTTTCTTTGTTTCTTGGTGAAAGTAAACCAGAACCAATTACTGGTTATTTTGAAGATTTTGTACCAGAACTCAAAGAACTATGCGAAAATGGATTTTTCCATGACAGAAGTCAAATGCAATTTAAAGTTGTAATCAGAGCTTTTATCTGTGACACTCCAGCACGTTGTATGATCAAATGTTGCAAGTTATTTAATGCATATTCAGGATGTGACCGATGTGAACAAGAAGGTGTATATATAAATCATAGAATGACATTTCCATTACAAGATGCACCATTACGTACTGATGAAAGTTTTGCTTCAATGTCAGATCCAGATCACCATAAGTCAATATCTCCTCTGTCAGAATTAAATATGGGGTTAATTTCCCAAATTCCTTTGGATTACATGCATTTGCTACCACTTGGATGCATGCGTAAGATTCTAATGATGTTATTAAAAGGAGATCTACGTGTTAGATTATCAGCTTATTCTATTGAGTGCATTTCCAATGAATTAATTGCTCAGAGAAAACATTTTCCAATTGAGTTTCAAAGGAAACCACGTAGCTTAAAGGAAATTGCACATTGGAAAGCTTCAGAATTTCGGCAGTTCCTCTTGTATTCCGGGATAGTTGTTTTAAATAACAATGTTCCTTCCGCAATTTATAAACATTTCTTGTTACTACATGTAGCTTCTACTATTTTATGTAGTACAAGTCTAATTGTAAATTATCTTGATTTTGCTTCTGATTTAATAAGATCCTTTGTTAATCACTGGTCTAAATTATATGGTGCTGACACAGTTGTTTATAATATTCATTGTTTAACTCATTTAACAGCTGATGCAAAGAAATATGGCATTCTTGACACATTTAGTGCTTTCCCTTTTGAGTCTTTTCTTTTTAAGTTAAAAAGACTTTTGAGAACTTCTACTCAACCATTACAGCAAATAGTGAAAAGGCTGTCAGAAAGTTCACATGTATTAGCTACAGAAAACAAAAAACTATTAAATGATTATACAACAGATAAAAAATTTCGCTATCATGTTGTATTAAATTCAAGTCATTCCGATGGACCTCTAATTAATTTTCCTTGTCATGTACAACAATTCAAGAAGGTAAAAAGCACTGCCTTCATTTTATCAACGTTTTCCGGGAATAACTGTGTCACCATGAAAGACAATAACATTGTAGTAATTTACAATTTTGTGACATTGAATAAGGATATATATATTATTGGATTAAAATATCTGCAAATAGAAGATATGTACAGTTATCCGTGTCCTTCGTCACTTTTGAAAATATTTAAAGTTTCATCTCTATCCAAAAACTATGAAGCTTGGAATATCAGTTCTGTTTTCTGTAAAAATGTTCTTTTGAAACAGTCTCTTTTTTCGGTATGTCTTCCTCTTCTGCATACACCGTGATAGAAGAAAGGTATATACTAAGATTAGAGATTGTTTTTATTATAATATCTACAATTATGTAATATTTTATGTTTTCTTTTTATTTATAGATAAGAATGTTTTCTGTAGTGGATTTTCCTGAAGAAGAAACTTGTGAAGTGATACCAACTTCCTGGTTGACTGATGGAAATCATAAAACTTTTTATCCTCAATATAAAGGAACTCGATTTTGGAAAGCAGTTACAACTTTCGAAACACCAAAATCATATTGGAAGACACATTCAAGGCGAGTTTTGTATCAAACAGGTAAATATATTTTTGAATAGATTTATAATATTAACTGTTAACATAATTTTCAAAATTAAAATTTGATTTTTATTTTATTATCTCTTTTCTCACAAAAACTGAAAATTCTGTTTGATACGAAATTAATTAGTATAATTTGCAGATCTGTTAACAAAAGCTAAATCAAAAAGAGATGGATATCAGTATTTAGATACTGATGAAATTCAAACAGGCACGGATCAGGTGCCTGATGAGGTAATCGCCGAGAACCAATTAAAGAAAAGAAAACGCTTTCCAAATCAGCGTTATGCTGATGTATCTGCATCTGAAAGGTCATCTAATGAAGCATCTTCAGCATCTTCATCTAGTGAAACTGATATGACTATTTCAAAGAACAAAAAGAAAGGCAAACTTTTACCAGAACCGGAACCTATTCGGTTACCGGCTAATAAAAATATCCAAAGTAAGTTAAAATATTTTTATGTTTTTAGTAAATTATAGAATTTTTTGATAGCTTTTTTTGACTTATGTTTATAGATAAAGAAATGAGTTCGCATTATTCTTCTGTACTTACTAATTGTAAGACCCCGGCAAGAGTACAATCGCGAGCAAGTACAAGTTCATCTGAAGGTAAAATAAGCTTTTATACTATCATGAAAAAATCAATACTGACTATTACAAACATTAAATTGCTGATAATTAAACATGCTTTTAGGTCAATTCAAGAACTTAGTTACTACATTTGAAGATATTAAATTTGACATAAGCAGCATAAAAAAGGACATCAAATGTATAAAAAATAAACTGTTCAGTGACAACATTGCAGAGGAAAAGTTACCTGAGGAAACAGAGACTCTTATACCTGCCTTGTCATTGAGGAATCTGTCAATTTTCAATGAATTTTTGAAACAAAAATCTATTTTTGAACTTTACGTAAGCAATTATACATATATGTTGATTTATGTTTTCTTTTAAAATTGTAAAAACTTTGTTTTGTTTTTCCAAAACTGTTCGTATTTTGTTATAAAGAAATTCTTGTTATTCATGGAATATGTCTTCAAAAAAATTATCCAAAAAATTAAGGTTATTTTATTTTTGTTCTCAGGTTAATCATTTTCGCCGCCTTGGAGGAACTTCGCAAGCGGATCACACGCGGAGGATTCTCAGACGGATTATCCATAATGAATTAGCACAAAAATTAAACTGGGCAGGAAGAGGAGCCAAAACAAGTCTTCAATCTTTTGATGCCATATGCAAACTCATCCTTAGTAAGTCTACAATTGCAAGTGATTCTTGAAAATAAATTGTAATGCAATTTTCATATTGTAAAATTGAGTTTTCTTATACTTTATAGGATCAGCAAGCACTAATCAAGAAACATCTTATAAGATATCCGAAGAAACAATTAAATCTTGGTTACGTTATGCAATGGATCGAGATGGTGGTCGAAACAGAAGGAATAAGGAAACTATAAATAATAACCAGACTGATGAAGCACAAAATTATTCGAGTTAAGAATTAAATATTTTAATGTTTTATTCTCTTTCTATAAAAAAATTACTTTTTTTTATTTGTTTTTCAATACAAATTATATTATTTTGTTCATATTTATTTTAAATTGTGTACTATTCAGTCTTAGAATTAAAATATTTAATTGTGTAACTGTTTATTTTATTGCGTGTACTATATATTATATAATAAAGATAATTCTATATCCGAATTTTAGACATGTTAATTTTATTATAGAAATTTATTTACTTTTATACATTCGCTGCTTATAATCTTTACATTTTTGAGGTTTAATTAATATCGACAATTTTTAATTAATAAATATACGATGTTTAACTAATATTATTTTTAATAATATTAGTAAATCTAAAAAATAAAATGAACGTCAATACATATATATTTTATACTTATATCTGTTGTATTTACTAATTACATGTTATTTATACATTATAATTTTATTAAATTATAAATTATATAATTAATTATATATATATATATAATTACATAAATTTTAACTCATTCCTACAAGAATACCTAGAACTGTATAAATAACATGTAATTAGTAAATACAACAGATATAAGTATAAAATGTATTGACGTCCATTTTATTTTTTAGATTTACTAATATTATTAAAAATAATATTAGTTAAACACCGTATACTTATTTTAATGCACCGGATGCACCCAATGTTGGTCCATTATCATTTAGGAACGTTGGGCCAATATCTAGAATTTAAATAGTCGACATATGTTCAATATTGGGCCAATGTTTTTGTGCGATTGAATCATTTTTAAATCGTTGGTACAATGTTGGCTAAATGTAACATCCAATATTTCACCAATCATTGGCCGTCGGTAAACCAGCGTGACGCCACCAACATCGGTCCATTGATAATTTGGAACGTCGGGCCGACATAATATAAGTTGGGCAATCAACATAGATCCAATATCAGACCAATGTTTATGTGCTGCTCGGGTTTGTTCCTAAAGGGTTAAGGAATTAGAGGGGGTAAAAAAACGCCAACCCCCAACTTTAAGATATCAGAAAACGCCCAACGCCATTCGAAGGAGAATCGTTTGTACCCGTTTGTACCTCCGTTTAAATCGTTTGTTCCTAAAGGGTTAAGGAATTAGAGGGGGTAAAAAAAAGCCAGCCCCCAACTTTAAGATATCAGAAAACGCCCAACGCCATTCGAAGGAGAATCGTTTGTACCCGTTTGTACCTCCGTTTAAATCGTTTGTTTCTAAAGGGTTAAGGAATTAGAGGGGGTAAAAAAACGCCAGCCCCCAACTTTAAGATATCAGAAAACGCCCAACGCCATTCGAAGGAGAATCGTTTGTACCCGTTTGTACCTCCGTTTAAATCGTTTGTTTCTAAAGGGTTAAGGAATTAGAGGGGGTAAAAAAACGCCAGCCCCCAACTTTAAGATATCGGAAAACGCCCAACGCCATTCGAAGCAGAATCGTTTGTACCCGTTTGTACCTCCGTTTAAATCGTTTGTTCCTAAAGGGTTAAGGAATTAGAGGGGGTAAAAAAACGCCAGCCCCCAACTTTAAGATATCAGAAAACGCCCAACGCCATTCGAAGGAGAATCGTTTGTACCCGTTTGTACCTCCGTTTAAATCGTTTGTTCCTAAAGGGTTAAGGAATTAGAGGGGGTAAAAAAACGCCAGCCCCCAACTTTAAGATATCAGAAAACGCCCAACGCCATTCGAAGGAGAATCGTTTGTACCCGTTTGTACCTCCGTTTAAATCGTTTGTTTCTAAAGGGTTAAGGAGTTAGAGGGGGTGAAAAAAACGCCAGCGCCCAACTTTAAGATATCAGAAAACGCCCAACGCCATTCGAAGGAGAATCGTTTGTACCCGTTTGTACCTCCGTTTAAATCGTTTGTATCTCAAAGGAACCGGAAATTACAACCTCTTCAAAAAACGTCCAAGAGGTAAATTCGTTAATTTTTGAGATATCAGAAAACGCCCAACGTCATTCGAAGGAGAATCGTATGTACCCGTTTGTACCTCCGTTTAAATCGTTTGTTTCTAAAGGGTTAAGGAGTTAGAGGGGGAGAAAAAACGACAGCCCCCAACTTTAAGATATCAGAAAACGCACAACGCCATTCGAAGGAGAATCGTTTGTACCCGTTTGTACCTCCGTTTAAATCGTTTGTTCCTAAAGGGTTAAGGAATTAGAGGGGGTAAAAAAACGCCAGCCCCCAACTTTAAGATATCAGAAAACGCCCAACGCCATTCGAAGGAGAATCGTTTGTACCCGTTTGTACCTCCCTTTAAATCGTTTGTTCCTAAAGGGTTAAGGAATTAGAGGGGGTAAAAAAACGCCAGCCCCCAACTTTAAGATATCAGAAAACGCCCAACGCCATTCGAAGGAGAATCGTTTGTACCCGTTTGTACCTCCGTTTAAATCGTTTGTTTCTAAAGGGTTAAGGAATTAGAGGGGGTAAAAAAACGCCAGCCCCCAACTTTAAGATATCAGAAAACGCCCAACGCCATTCGAAGGAGAATCGTTTGTACCCGTTTGTACCTCCGTTTAAATCGTTTGTTCCTAAAGAGTTAAGGAATTAGAGGGAGTAAAAAAACGCCAGCCCCCAACTTTAAGATATCAGAAAACGCCCAACGCCATTCGAAGGAGAATCGTTTGTACCCGTTTGTACCTCCGTTTAAATCGTTTGTTTCTAAAGGGTTAAGGAATTAGAAGGGGTAAAAAAACGCCAGCCCCCAACTTTAAGATATCAGAAAACGCCCAACGCCATTCGAAGGAGAATCGTATGTACCCGTTTGTACCTCCGTTTAAATCGTTTGTTTCTAAAGGGTTAAGGAATTAGAGGGGGTAAAAAAACGCCGGTCCCCAACTTTAAGATATTGGAAAACGCCCAACGCCATTCGAAGGAGAATCGTTTGTACCCGTTTGTACCTCCGTTTAAATCGTTTGTTTCTAAAGGGTTAAGGAATTAGAGGGGGTAAAAAACGCCAGCCCCCAACTTTAAGATATCAGAAAACGCCCAACGCCATTCGAAGGAGAATCGTTTGTACCCGTTTGTACCTCCGTTTAAATCGTTTGTTTCTAAAGGGTTAAGGAATTAGAGGGGGTAAAAAAACGCCAGCCCCCAACTTTAAGATATCGGAAAATGCCCAACGGCATTCGAAGGAGAATCGTTTGTACCCGTTTGTACCTCCGTTTAAATCGTTTGTATCTCAAAGGAACCGGAAATTACAACCTCTTCAAAAAACGTCCAAGAGGTAAATTCGTTAATTTTTGAGATATCAGAAAACGCCCAACGCCATTCGAAGGAGAATCGTATGTACCCGTTTGTACCTCCGTTTAAATCGTTTGTTTCTAAAGGGTTAAGGAATTAGAGGGGGTAAAAAAACGCCAGCCCCCAACTTTAAGATATCGGAAAACGCCCAACGGCATTCGAAGGAGAATCGTTTGTACCCGTTTGTACCTCCGTTTAAATCGTTTGTATCTAAAGGGTTAAGGAGTTAGAGGGGGAGAAAAAAACGACAGCCCCCAACTTTAAGATATCAGAAAACGCCCAACGCCATTCGAAGGAGAATCGTATGTACCCGTTTGTACCTCCGTTTAAATCGTTTGTTTCTAAAGGGTTAAGGAATTAGAGGGGGTAAAAAAACGTCAGCCCCCAACTTTAAGATATCAGAAAACGCCCAACGCCATTCGAAGGAGAATCGTTTGTACCCGTTTGTACCTCCGTTTAAATCGTTTGTTTCTAAAGGGTTAAGGAATTAGAGGGGGTAAAAAAACGCCAGCCCCCAACTTTAAGATATCGGAAAACGCCCAACGCCATTCGAAGGAGAATCGTTTGTACCCGTTTGTACCTCCGTTTAAATCGTTTGTTTCTAAAGGGTTAAGGAATTAGAGGGGGTAAAAAAACGCCAGCCCCCAACTTTAAGATATCGGAAAACGCCCAACGGCATTCGAAGGAGAATCGTTTGTACCCGTTTGTACCTCCGTTTAAATCGTTTGTTTCTAAAGGGTTAAGGAATTAGAGGGGGTAAAAAAACGCCAGCCCCCAACTTTAAGATATCGGAAAACGCCCAACGGCATTCGAAGGAGAATCGTTTGTACCCGTTTGTACCTCCGTTTAAATCGTTTGTTTCTAAAGGGTTAAGGAATTAGAGGGGGTAAAAAAACGCCAGCCCCCAACTTTAAGATATCGGAAAACGCCCAACGGCATTCGAAGGAGAATCGTTTGTACCCGTTTGTACCACCGTTTAAATCGTTTGTTCCTAAAGGGTTAAGGAATTAGAGGGGGTAAAAAAACGCCAGCCCCCAACCACAGTATATACAGTAGCGCAACTCTCTGTCGGCACTTTTGATGTTAGCGTGGATGAAAATGAACTGCACATGCGCGTGCGAGGTATGTAACCAATCAGAGCACCGATAATCTGTCTCACTTCCTCTCACTGTTATAAGTCTCTCTCTCTTTTTAATTTATCGTTGCGTGTCAGACGCGCGCGTTTTGATTGGGATAATGTATGGAGACGCATGTTTGACGTGCGTTATAACGCGCAGAAACCCATGCATAAACAACGAGGGTTACATTTGAGATAGAAATAAAACATGATGTACAACCAGTCGCGCGCTATATATTTATTTATTGGCACTATATATTTTTTAATTATATATATATATAGGTATATACAAAATACAGATAAATTTTAATAATTTGTATAGCAATTGTACAAATGTGCCATATTACTTCTTCGTGTTATACACGAGTTGTATAACACAAATCAATAAATTATTTATGCTATCAATATTTAAACGGTCACAAAAGGAAATATCAAGGAAATATTAAGAAAATTATATAATACAACTTGTAACTTAATTTTATCTAATTATTTTTATTCACAATGACAATTATGTATATATAATATATCTAGGTATATGTATATGTGACAAATGTATAAACTGTCAAGTTACATGATTTCTGCAATGATAATTGCAATGACAAAGTAAACGAAATGAAAGAACTAATAAAAGTTAAATCTGTTACATGCCTTTTTAAAAAGCGGATAAAAAGTATGTAAATAAGTTGATGACTCGTGTTGGCAATATTCTGTAAAAAGAAGAAAAAAAATATAAAAATTATGAAATAATAAAAAAATAAACAAACATACAAAAACTTAATTATATAAATAATACAATAATATATATGTAAATATCATGCAAATTAAAGAATAGTAAAACAAAATAAAAAATAATAAGAAGTGCACAAGATGTAAAAAGAATGTTAAATATAGTTTAAGTAAAAGATAGTGTGTATAGAAATGCAAATAGTATATTGAGGTCATGTTTCTTTGAAAAAATTTTATTCTAGTGTACAATTTCACAAAATATATAAAACAAGTACAATATGCAAATAGTGAAAAAAAGTAGCTAAAAGAGAATCATAGATAGCTTACACCAACCAAATACATAGTAAATCTTCTTCTTCCTTTATAATGGCACCTAGCCTCATCGGGGCTAATGCGGCCAGATAGAAAACACATATTAATATATTAATGTAAGTTAACAAAGTTAGTTCCAAGCATACATATATAAAATAGAAATTTTATTGACAAATATTAATACATGAAAATAAAAGAACGTCATACTAAAGTTATACTAAAGTTAAAAGTATACAATAATAAAAATATGCAATTTGTGTAAAACATAACAAAATGTCTTGACTCCTAATATTCCTATACCTAAAATATATTTATTAATTTCTTGTGTCCAACTCAATCATTAGTCCGTACTTCAGTTACTCGATCCACCTCAGTACGAACCAAAGAAAGAGTGGTAAAGAAAGTAACTTAATATTTACAGTTAAAACTTTAATATTTAATACTTATAACACTGTATGTAACTATGAAATCTATTTATTATAAACATAGCATGCAAACAGAAAATAAAGATTAAGAAAATTATAAGTTGTTATTACCATGACCATAAACTGTTATAACATAAACACGTGAAAGTATATGCTCGCAAATACAATGTCACAATCAGTCATACACTTAAGAAATATAAATTAGTAATGGTATATAAAAACAAAACTGTCTATATATATATATATATATATATATACAGGGTGTCCCATTTTAACTTGGACAGCAAAATATCTCAAAAACTAAGCTCCACATACAAAAATGTTTCAGACAAAAGTTGTATGGTTTCAAGGGGGACATAAGATGGTACCATTGGTTTGACCTTGGATGGTCGTTTAAAGCTCACATAAACGACACCTTTAATTTCTTAAATGGAAACCCCTATTTTTCAATGCATATTCTTGTAGCTAATCTCGAGAGCTTTTCAAAACACTATAATAAAGTATTTTTTCGTTAAGAACTTTTGGAATTATGAGGCTTGAAAGTTCTAGTATTTTGACATAAATTACAAAATATCTTGTAAAACATTAAGTTTTCGGTAATGTTACCTTAATACTTTTATGCACAGAATAATGAGACGAATCAATTGGTATAAAAAAAGGCACAGTTCCTTTAAGAAAAAATATGTAATTTGCAACACGCATCTGCATACTTTTTCTTAAAAGCAACTATGTCTTTTTTTCATACCAATTGATTCGTCTCATTATTCTGTGCATAAAAGTATTAAGGTAACATTACCGAAAACTTAATGTTTTACAAGATATTTTGTAATTTATGTCAAAATACTAGAACTTTCAAGCCTCATAATTCCAAAAGTTCTTAACGAAAAAATACTTTATTATAGTGTTTTGAAAAGCTCTCGAGATTAGCTACAAGAATATGCATTGAAAAATAGGGGTTTCCATTTAAGAAATTAAAGGTGTCGTTTATGTGAGCTTTAAACGACCATCCAAGGTCAAACCAATGGTACCATCTTATGTCCCCCTTGAAACCATACAACTTTTGTCTGAAACATTTTTGTATGTGGAGCTTAGTTTTTGAGATATTTTGCTGTCCAAGTTAAAATGGGACACCCTGTATATGTGTGTGTGTGTGTGTGTGTGAAGTGAAATAAAGAAATCAATATATATTATATATGAAAGAAAAGACTTATAAATGTAAAATATTCAACATTTTTCTGTTTCTTTTACCAATACGTTTACATGCCTTATTATGTTGTTTTAAAGTATAATAAATGCGCATACGGAAAAATAATTTTATTAAATAAATTGTTGGGAAATGTGGACACGGCGCTTCAAAAGTTACATTCTGTGCAAGTTGAAATAAATAGATACCAATGTTTTTTTTAAAGCAATTACTTTCAAACGTTTTCACAAATATTTCCTCTAATTGATGTATATAGCACAAAAATTATTACTTGGTAAATTTAATTTTCCAAAAGGATTTTCCTCTGTATTGTAAGCTCGGAAAGAACAATACAAAGCAGTATCATCTAAGACAGTCATATTTTCATTTACATAATCTGTACACGCTTCACACGTATGCATTTCTGTACATTTTTTTATTAAATATCCGCAAACATATTTAAAGGCATTTTCTTCTGGTAGTTCCATGTTATGATAATCGTGATTGGGAATATCTAAAATTACACGTGCCGTAGATGGAATAAATTCTGAGGAAGTAGACGGATTCGAACATGACACACCAACTAAACTTAACATGCGATCAGTATCTGCAGCACAATTTTGCGCATCTGAATGTTGTAACATCTTCATACTAAATAATTTTTTAAAGGCACGACTAAATTGTATCGGTGTCGGATTTACAGAATTACCGCCTTGTTGTCTAACACAGCCAAAGAAATTTTCTAAACAATCTTGATTGATTCTTCGTGTCCGAATATGTGGAAAATTATGACATTTTAATTTTTCCCAAAGTTGCATCATGCTATTAATAGTTATTTGCCAACATTCGAAGCAATTAACTTTTACACGAGATCCTTTCTCATTAATTACATTAATAGTTTTTAACAAACATAACATTTCTTCTAAAAATTTAATTTGTTTTTCGCTTCCTGTAAATACTTGCCCATATTCCTTTGGACTATTTAAACTGGAAGAATTTAAAATATCGAATAATTTATCAAAATGGTCGATATAATCTATTGTTCCAACTGCTGCGCTTGGAAGAAGGCCCAAGGGCAAGTAAGTGCACATGCCTGCACACATACGATTACTGAGAACTTGAACAGCGTATGATACTCTCATTTTATCTAAATTATTTGGCTCGATATGCTTTTTAGTTAACTTTGGGACCAATTTTATCCACTGTTTACTGTCTCTGTTATAAAATTCAATAATATAATCCCATGAAGCAACTTTGTTATTTCCAAATTGTATATTATGTTTCAACAAATTATCACGAGTTCTTTTCATTAAATGCGGAGTATCGAATATATATAGTACCTCATGTTCGTCAACTAAAAAGATTGAATTTTGTACAGAAATACCTAATTCTCGGGATAGTTGTGTAAAGTTAGATCCCATGTCCGAAATTAAAGCATGCACAGTAGCACCGCAATGTTGTAATTTACGTATAACATCAAATAGAATAGGTTTCAATACATTAGATTTACATGCATTCTCGACAAAACAAAAGCAAAGGGGAAGTTTCCAATTACCTGCAATGCTACGTGCCATAATAACTAAAACACTTTTTGCAGGTAACGGTTCTTTCTGATCATTACCGGTATCTTGAAAACCAATTATTTCATCTTGTGAAACATTGTAAAATAAATGAGCTTGTAGACTCATTTCATCTATGCACAAAATGCAATGACGTTCTAATAGTGGCAATGAATTTAACTTTACAGCTAACACATCAAAAATTTTATCATTTATACCGGGTTTAATTTGCCACGTTTGTGTAAACTTGTGTAGACTGCGTATGGCAGGTAATGCTAATTCTTTTTGAAGTTCTTTATAACATCGCGGACTTAGAAAGTATATACTTAAAGCGAATTGTTTAAATTCGGAACTATACCGTCTTCCACGTTTGCTTTTAATTTGCGCATCAATTTGGGCAGATAACAATCGTGCGAAAGTTGGAGAAAAAAACTTACAGCCTAATTGACGTAAAATCTCATGGTCCTTAAGCTTCTCTTTTTCTGATTTCTTCTTCCTTATAGTTAAAATCTTCACTTTCTTCTGAAGCCGTCTGTTTCTTTCGTCCAGTGTTTTTACTCTCCCTTGTAATCGTACAATGCGTTGTTGCAATTTTTTCTTCCGCGGACTTTCTTCTCTTCTTATTGAGCGTGTGCTGCTGGACGTGCTCCTATACATAATATATACATATATTATAGCAAAAAAAACAGATAGTAAAACTCTAGAAAGAAAGTTGAAGTATTAATTACAATTTTAGAAATGTCAATAACGAAAAAATATAAAAATAAAATAAACCAAATATTTATTATAAAATCTTGAAAAACTTATATTTGAATATTATAATTAAATAGAGATGGTATTGATAACCTTATTTATTTAAAATTATCTTATATATGCATATATTTCTTATATGTATATGCAGACATGTTAAAATAAGACAAATGTTTATAAAAACAATTACTCTCACGTAATATTATTTATATCTTGTTATATTAAATGCAGAACGCAATTTTTAAAAGAAAAGAAACATAAAATGGAATGTAATAAGTTGTAAGTTTAAATCAAAATCTACAGACTGATTATAAAAAACTGTATAAAAGAAATAATATTATAAAAATACATATGTATGTATATAATGTAAATACAAATACGTACGGCTTAGCAATATGGACATCTTTATCACATTTTGGCATCTGCTCTGTAGGCGGGAATGATTTCGACTGTAAGTCACTGAAACATATCATTTTAGTGTAATATTACTTTTCATTGTAAAATAAAAAGTGTCTAAAAAAGTTAATTATAAGAACAAAATGTATAAAAAAGTTAATTATAAGAAGAAAATACTATCTATAATAGAAAGATAAATACATTTTCAGATATTTAAGTACCTATTTGTTTCCTCTTGTTGTAAAATATAAATATTTTCTTCTTCAGGTAGCTCTTCATCCATCTTTTCATTTGCTGATGTTGTAATACATGCATTGCTATAAATTATATGCAATATCATTAATTAATGTGTATATTATAAAAATATTGTTTGATATTGTTTAATATACAATATACTATTGAATATAAAAAGAAAAGATTATACATTATAAGATGTGTATATGGGCTTACTTTCTTCCAAAAAATATTGTTGGTACAGCATCTGGTTGAAGATGAGCTCTACTCTTACTTATCTTGTACCACTTTTCTTCAAAATGTAAGTGGCACAATCGGTAATTGCGATGGCCATATTCTGCACCCATTGCTTCCAAATCTAATCTTTCACAAGCACGTATCCATTGCAACCATCTGTAAATATTATTCAAATTTGTAAATGTAAAGAATATTGCAATAATATATACATATGCATGCACATAATAATATACATACATTTAGAAATATCAAAATAGTATTTTATAATATGTAAATTTATACTTGTTTTAAAAAATAATAATTAATAAATAAAATCATTATACCTTTCATGTTCCTTTGGAAACCGAAAAAAATGTCGTTTTTCTACAATATTTTTATTGCATTCCCGAACAACACACCACGCGCTTGATTGATGGGCCATCTTTTTCTTCCAGATTATCCCTCAAGATTTCTTCACAAATACCTGCAACAAAGCTAAGACCAAAGTGCTTTTCCTTTATAAGAGAATCGAGAATCTGTACAATTTTTGTACAGATTAACTATTCTCCGTAAAGAAAATAATTTGTTCTCGGTTTTCTTGCACCGTTTACTAAACACCTGTACACTATTCACTGAGGACTTATCACTTCACCACTTTATCACTTTATTATTTCTCGCATCAGATCACATCAATGTCCGTTGCCGCCACTTTCTACTGAACGGCCATTTAAGGCTGCGGTCCACTTGACGCTACAAATGCTTCGAAGCATTCCTTTTCTCCTTTCTTTCAATGAAGAAAGAAGGAGAAGAAGAACGCTTCGAAACATTTGTAGCATCAAATGGACCGCAGCCTAAATGTCCTGCATGGAGCATCTCAACGGTGCTGACAGAGAGCGAAAATACAGAGAAGAAGTGAGCAGAAGTGAGACAGAATATCAGTGCTCTGATTGGTTACATACCTCACACGCGCATGTGCAGTTCATTTTCATCCACGCTGAAATCGGGAGAGTTGCGCTACTGTATGGCTGCGTTCGGAAACGTCACCCGGGTACACACGGGTATACTCCCTTCTCCTTCTAACTCGCTGAGATAGAAAGAGAAGGAAGTATACTCGTGTGCACTCGGGTGACGTTTCCGAACGCAGCCTATATACTGTGCCAATGCCCAATTCTTCAGTTTACAATTTCAGCTGGAGCGTGTTGATTTGTGTTACGTGATTCTGACAATTACTTAATTGCGATTGATTGCGATTCACGTTCGTTTTTCCCTTCTTATGCCCGCGTAGCCAAGATGTTCCCGTATAGCTCGCAAAAGAAATACTGGATGTTTAGCGATGAGAGCGATTTGACCGCTTTGAGGGAGAAAACAAATGCTGATTTTATTGCAAAGCATGGCGCTAATATGACTGTGAGTCTACTTTTTCGTAACTATTTATTTAGAACTGTTGCTTTTTTAAATAACGTTTCTGTACGTCTATTTCTGTGTGTACTTATGACTTCCGGGATCAAGTACCGTCGATGAAAATCTAGGTTATGTGTACATTAAATATATATATATATATGTATAATTAAATATACTTGTGTGTACAAAATACTACTAATTATCAATACTGCTATTATATTGTGAATTTGTTACATTTTTTCTGTATTTATCTCGAATAGCAAATGTAATTAACCAATACATTGTAGTATAATTACAAATGTTTGATTATAATGCAGATGGAGGAAAGGGAGGAACATTTTCTCTCGCACACAGATGAGCGCACATTGCTTCGTTTCTATGAATTACAATTAAGGGATTTCTGTCGTCGATTCAATCCACCGATGCCTCGAGCTACTGTAGCCACTGCCTTACATTACTTCAAAAGGTTTTATCTCAGAAACAGTGTGATGGATTATCATCCGAAAGAGATTTTGGTCACCTGCGTTTATCTAGCGTGTAAAGTAATTATTTTCCTTGATATATAATTTTTTTTATAGTCATTTGTAATTTCAATCTTTTCACACAAAAACTCTTCTATTTTAGGTTGAAGAATTTAATGTCTCTATATCTCAATTTGTAGCAAATATTAAGGGGGATAGAGAAAAAGCATCTGACATAATTCTTAATAATGAATTACTTCTCATGCAACAGTTGAATTACAATCTTACTGTTCATAATCCATTTAGACCTGTGGAAGGGTTGATGATTGATATAAAGGTACATAGTCTTCTGTTGACGTTGTCTTATCTGTGACAGAAGTAAATATCTTGTGCATGCTTTTATAGACAAGGTACACGTCTTTGGAAAATCCTGAAAAATTAAGACAACATATAGATGAGTTCTTAGAAAGGGTTTTCCTGACAGACAGCGTTCTTCTTTATGCTCCAAGCCAAGTTGCGTTGGCTGCAACTTTGCATGCGGCATCCAGAGCTTCCGCAAATTTAGACAATTATGTCACTGACATACTATTCTCGAGGGAGCAATTGGGTGGAATTATAGAAGCTGTGCGAAGTAATGACGTTTTACGTACTGCACGATATTTGCATATATTCTCATTGCATAAGTTATTCATATTTACAAATTAATTTTTATAGAAATACGTTCAATGGCTAAATGTGTAGAACCACCTTCACGAGAAGTAGTAAAAGCTTTAGAGAAGAAATTAGATAAATGCAGAAATCAGGAAAATAATCCTGATAGTGAAATGTAAGTATATTTATATGTAAGTTCAACATTTTTTTTTACGAAGACCACTCGTACAAGTTTGGAGAATTTCTAGATACAAACAGAGAATGCAGGAAATGCTGGATGAAGAGGATTTACAAGATAATGAAAAATATGCAAAGATTATTCAGGATCAAGCGGCCCACGACGATAAGATTTTGGGAGTTAATAAAATTTTATCTCCCTCTGCTTTGTGATAATAAATGTAAGTTTTGTATGATAATAAAATTTCTCATATAATCTCTATAATCTCATATAAATTAAATTATTAAATTATAAAAATCCTGTACACATTCCTACAAAAATTCATTTTTAACTTTATTTTTTTCACTCTTATGATATACATCGAATTTTACAGCGACATTTTCACATTTATCACTAATTTAAATATGTAAATACTTTTATTTTGTTCATTTTCTTTGAAAGTAGTTGCGTCACAAATATTGTATTAAATTTACATATACATATGGTAATATTAAGAAATTATTTTGTATATGTACTATGTACTCTTATAAATGCATGTATAAAAAGATAGTCATACAAATCTAGTAACATTTACCTTTTACCTTATCTTATCCTCTAAACAAATTTCGTACATTGTTGAATTTCACGGCAAATAGGTATATTTGCTTTATCAGAAAATCTTGCGCTAAAAGCAGTTCATTTATATGAGCGTATTTATATTATGTTTCTTATCCGAGTACTTATTACATTTTTAAATTAAATTATTCTCTAATGTTTTTGATTTAATTTATTTCAATATTGCACTATGAAATAATTTAATCCTCTGGGGATGATGAATCCACATATGCGTTCGGCGATAGTTATCTCTTCGTGGAATTTATTATACATATATTTAACGAAAACAATCGGCGTGGCCAATGGAATCATGTATGACTTTGGTAAACATTTTTATTTTACGCTCTCGACACAAGCACCAAATTATCAGTATTGCAATGTATACAAACACGTGTTCCGAGAGTTATTGTGGTAACCAATTAATAAACTTGACTTTATTTGTTTCGGTAATGTATCTCGATTACTCAGAACGCGTCATCTTTTTCATCTATTTTTCAATACGAACATTCACTGATTTCAAAATCTATTTTAAAGTTAAGTCAAATAAAATATTCATAAATAAATAATATATGTTTTATAAAAATAGAGATATTTTATGTAATTTAACTTGAATAACAAATTAAAATAGTGACAGTTATACATTTCGTAATCGATCGGTATCTCGATGTAGTACGCGGTACTAAAAAAAGCTATATAGTTATAAATAACGATTGTTATCGCTGGCAAATAAGTCCGATTTCATAGCCTCATATTGCTCTGTAAGCAAAAAATGATTAATTATTTTTATATGACTGATTACAGATTTAATTTAATGGATCATGAAAATTATGGATCATGATGCCTGAAGTCCAATCTCTGAGTTAGATGATGCGCGATATGACTGGTCGGTATGTTTTGAAAGATGGATGTTTGTTGCCTCATCGATATATTACTAGGCAGTGGTTGAGCAATAGGTAATGCAGGGGGTAACGGTAACGGTGTTAAATGCTGCGGGAGCAATGTTCCTGGTTGCGGTTGTCCTGGGTAATTGAAGAACCTACAAAGAGACATACGTTAATGTACCACAAAATTCTAATCTATATTTGACTGATTAAGGACAGTGCAATATCATAAGACAAAATGCTCTATCTTTGTTTCTTTTTTACATTATGGGATTAACGTGTTTAAATCACCTTTTTTATTCTTTTTCATATATGATTGATTTCGATCAATGCTTTTTCTAAATAAGTGCTTTCTGAATTTTAATTGTGGTTTGGAATAAGTCAGATCTTTTTCTGCAACTTTAATTTCTCGTAACTTTTGATAAAAATTATAATTTTTCAAAATTAATCGATCAAATCATATATCCATTTCTGAAAAGATTAAAAAGATTATAAAAGTTCGTCAGTATTTTCCACGAAAAAGGTACATAAAGATAAAAAACATGATTTTATAAAAGATCACTTCAAAGATTTTGTCATCGCAATCTGACATTCTTTACAATGATTTGCAATTCTCTTTTTCATGGTTTATTTCAAATCAAAGCTAGTAGAGGATTTGGCATTATTATATCGATATGGAAGATTGTAGAGAGAGAGAGAGAGAGAGAGAAAATTATTTTGAAAAATAAAATAAACAAAGTATTGTTTTTGTTCGTGTTTTGTTGATTTTTATTGAAATTTCATTTGTATGGACTTTCTATTGTTTTTACTTTATCATTTTTATTAACATTTTATATATTTATATAGTTGCAGATATATTGTTTATTATGATCCACGCAAGAACTATATATTTAATTTTTTTTTAAATACAATTAAGCATATCTAAAAATTATTTTTAATTGCTCAAAATTGCATCTTATTCTTTAATTAAGAGATACGGTAGCGTTTATATAAATATCTAATTAGCAATAAAATCTTGTGAGACAAACAGTATATTTTTTACAGGGAGAGAAAAGCTTTCGTTGGAAATGATTGTATTTTTTATTAGATCTATACCATAAACGATCACCGACAAAAATGGGTCGTGGTGCTGGAATTCCTAAGCTCGAATAGTATTGCTGCGCCAATAGTTCGACGTCATTAGTGTACTTTCTTTTCCATTTAGTCCGTCTATTTTGGAACCATATCTTTATCTGTAAAAGATAAAATTAATAAAGATTTACGTGTGATGCACAAAACATAGAAGTCAGTTAATTAGAGTATTTAGACTAACTGAGATTAAGTATTAATTGCGGATTTGTTTTTAAAAGTTGCAGCTTCCAAACCTTCGAAAGTTTTTGACAATTCAATACATATGTGCCACAATTAAATATAAATAAGGAAAGAAATAGCAATTTAAAATAACATATTGTTTGTAAATGAGTACGAGGTTTATAAACGATACGGATAAATACATTTTAAATCTTTATTTTATGTATTAAATTTTATATGTTAAATCTCATAAAATTGTTAAAACATATTGTCTTTTTTGTAACGTCCAATTTTAATAAATAGTAGCATATTGTAGACCGTAGAAAAATCATGTCATCTCTTATACAGATCAAAATTTCTCAAAGAGTCTCTAGCAGCCAGTTCGCGAACATAAGGGGCCGACGACGTATTCTAATTAAAAAATCGACGCCTCTCCGGTTCGTCGCCTCGACGGCGCGCAGCAGCCGTCGCTCGGTACATTTCGTTCCGCGGCGGATGCAAGCCTCGCGACGACGGAACGTACGAGATGGGCTTGCGAGAAGGGGAAAATAGGGGTTCTCCCGAACTGGCTCGTTAACTCCGAGAAATATTGTGACAGTTATGTCTGCGGCACGACGCGTCTCTTTCTTGCCTCTGATCCGTCGTCCGATCGTTCTTCCTTTCGACCGCGATTGCGAGAGATAATTATCCGGCTCGTTCGCGATATTTCGACCGGCGCTGGCAATTATTGCCGGCAAGCAACTGGTCGGCGATGACGGCGTGGCGCAATCTCGGCGATGGCGAATATTCTGGGGGTGCGGGTCGTAAATTAATTAGTTTAAAGCGCGGGCGAGTATCACGCTACAAAGTACATTGCCGAGACTTAGGCAACCATTGCACTCTGCGAGCAATCGTCATGTCGGGAAATTATAGAGTGCTCTTTCGGGACCGGTTAATATTAGAAGATAATATCGCCACGGAAAGCCCGTGGCGTGATTACATATTTCCTGCCGATGCAGGAATTGGAGCGAGATTTCAACGCAGAAGGAAAATTATCAAATCATGCGTTTTAGACTAACGTTATAAAACTATTAAATTATCACATTTATATGAATATGATTATGCGATCATTTTTAATATGCTGCTTCTTCCATTCCGTGAAATACTTTTGCCTAAATCTTTCTTTACATTATATTTTAAACACTATATAGCATATCGAGTTCCGGTTATGTAGAATAAAAAAACTTTCGGAAAGGTTAAATACGTAATAAAAAGTTTCCTTCCATAACAGTTCGCGGGAAAGAAGGGTAGAAGTGCTAATTGGTTTTAAAGGACGATCCTCCCCCATGGCGCCGTGACCTGGCGCCTGCACATATGGTGCTTCATAGGCTCATAATTTAGAGTCAGTTGATTTTAAAGAACTCCAAGTACAAGAGACTTAAACTCTTTCAGGTGCTGAGGAAAGTCTACGGAAGTCAAAGGCATTATCGCAATTTATTGAGTACAATATCCTGTTTTGGGACAACCGCATCGATCTTCCGTGTTCTGATCCAATTAAACGCAACATAAAAATATACTGGAATAGTTGGCAGCAGAATTAGAATTAACAGCTATTATTATTATTTATTATTATTAGAATTAATAGAGTGTTTGTAAGAGCATTAGGATAAAAGGGATTTATGGGACTTATTGTTAGTTTTAAATTAAAATTGTGAATAAATAGCTTCTTCTAAAAAGCAGTTAAGAAGGATGTATTGAACATAAGTATTAATATAAGATAAGTAATAAATATTTACTTGTGTTTCCGTGAGCTTTAAATTTTTGCTCAGCTGCAGCCGTTTTGCCACACTCAAGTACTTGTTCCTTTCGAATTCCGCCTCCAAGGATTTAATTTGCGTGGCGGTGAACGCCGTGCGTGGCCTCTTCTTCCTTTCATCGTCGCTAATAGCGGCGGTCTTCTCCTGCGTGTCCCTGTCCGCGCTCGTGGTTGAGTTCGCACCACTGCTGCTGGTGCATGCTTCTGTAAAAATATTCCGCCCCTTTTTAAATCGAGATAAGAGTAACGTGAACAAAACAGCTCCGCTGAGATACGAGCTTTTTACTCTTAAAGCTATTTTGCAAGCAATTAACAACGGCATGTATCAACGATGACACTTATGACAGGCGAAAGGCGCAATCGGGCCTTAATACTTGAGTCGTGTAAACGCCTCTTTGATGATCAGATGCATATATCGGTATCGAAAGTAAGCCATCTCAAATACGGACCGATTAAGTAACTGCAAATTACAACGCGTAAGTTCTTCAATATGGAAACGAGAAAGTATCGCAGCGGAATGCGAGTAATTGATGCGAGCATCGAAATCGCGTCATCATTCACTTGAAACCCGTTGTATACACGTCGCGGACACTATATCTTTATTCTTTTAATCGCTTTTGAATGAAGTAAATAACACGCGCGAACCCATGCCGTTGAATGTGAGCGGACTGCAATTACCCTCGTGGAATTTTCTTTCTCATCAATCTCGGGACTTTTTGTACGTCGAAGTTGTTTATATTTATATTTATCCCGGCTTACAAGACTTGCCGTACACGATGTCGCGCCGCGTGTCGCGAAGAATGTCTTCGGGCTCGCTTTTAGACAGTTGGTAACAAGACCGCGCTCTTTTAAGCGTCGGAGAATCATCTTCTAATTATCTGCCCATTCGTCATCCGACGAAAAAGTGTGGCATCGCAACGGCCGACTAAGCTTGCGATAAACACTGAGAATATTATGCTACTAATTCTACTGATTATCACTGAAATAATCTCGATACTTCGACAATAGTTTTTTAAGTTTTTTTTTTCTAAACAGCAATACTAATTAATTTCATAAAATATTAAATCTAAAAAATATTAAAATCTATAATGCGCTGTGAAGATTAAAAATAAGCAGTCAATAATTAAATACGCTGGAAAAGTTGTACTAATTTAAGATTAAAACTAGAATAAAATTAAGAATAAAAACTGGCAATTATGAAAAATTTTGAAATAGAAAGACAACGTCTGCCCCATAATCATTTAAACCTATTGGCATAAGTTATTTCGATAGAGTCGAAAACTATTAAACTTCTACTCAGAAGAACGGGAAGGAGCCGTTCAACTTACGGTTCAGGTGGTTTCTCGTGTGCCACACGACAATAAATATTCCGAAAAAGCTATTCGCGGCGACATTATGCCAAGAAGCGCCGTTTACTAGCTACTAATTGTCAGATGGCGACGTAATTGTCGCGTTTCTCGCGCCTTTTTCGTGGCTTTCTCGCCTATAGCCGTACCGCAGAATTGTCGGCTAAAACTGTACCGCCTCTAATTCACTTCGCGCGAAACGCACTACCGACGTGCACACTCGATGCAGTTATCCATGTCTTAAAAGAGAATCATGTCCGCCGTTGCAGCAGTGGTAATATTTCGTTTCTGGATTACCGTATAGCGCTTTTAAGTACGCTTGCAAATTATGGTATTGAAACTCCATTTATTACGAAAACGTGCAAATTTTTTTGTTCTAATAAATATTAGCATTACTTTTTACACATCAGTGCACAGTAATGAACAATAAAAAAACAAGTTGATCAAAATTATTTAACCTGTGTAAAGTTAGCCCCTCCAACATTAAAAAAAAAATAATTTTCTTATAGCTCATTCGATTGCTGATCGTTTGCACAGCTATACATATTTCGAATTTAAATATTAAATAACATTCTGGAAGATTATTATGATATACCATTAAGATGTGATGCATATAAAATTATCACAATCTGCTCTCGCAACCGGAAGGATGCGGAAAAAAGAGGAAGAAAAGAGTCTGCAAGGGGCGAGTCTCGCACGGCTCATTTGTCGTCGAGTTTCTGACTCGGTTGCATTGACGAACGAGCTCTGGAAAGGCGGTAGGAAAGGATTGGTGCGGAGGAAGCGGCCGCAAAAAGGAGTCGACGACACGGAGGGCAAAGAGGAGCGAAGCTCGAGGGACAGGAACACGTTGGACGTCGCGGAAATAGAATACCACGCCTTCTAGTTTACCTAATTGCCGCGAGCCACAGCGAACTTGTCCCCTAATTATTCGGTGATGAATGGCACGAGGACACGCAGAAGTGCGCGATAAAGCGCGGCCAAATCTCATTCGTCTGACGTTGCTAGCCATTTTATACTCGCAATCGACCCCGGAGTATAATTAATTCGCACGCGAGCCGCGACGATTGGCAAATCTGCCTCGAAAATGACTTTACGACTGGGTTTTTTGTTACCACTCAAGATCTTAATATCCAAACAGTAAAATCACTTAAATCAACGAACTTATTAATAATTTAGGCAAGAAAATATATTCGAAAATTCAATCTGACATTTAAAGATGTCAGATTAATACTTAAATTTCTACGACACACCCTTCTATTTTAACATCATTCATTAATATTTTGATAGATATAATATTCGAGAATAAAAAATTAAAATTATACTGATATAGGTGTTATGTACATATATGAATGCAAAATTATCGCTCGATATCATAATGGGCTCATTTAAGAAGCGCTTCTCTGGTATCACCCCTTGCCTTTATGCTGTTCTTTCACGAAGATTTACGTGCTGCGTTGACGGCTTTGTAGTTGAACGCGACATCCCACATATCTCAGTCCCAACACACGGCGCAAACGGAGAATTGTCCTTTCCTTAGATCTCGAATTTATCGCGTCGGCCATTACGGCGTGTAAATCACGATGCAGTTACGTGCCCTCGGATGGAAATTAGTCGTTAAGGTCCTCGAGGGCGTGTGAGATGTCGCGGAATTGAGTCGCTCGATTCTCATATTAATTATCCGTAAAACGTAAGCCGGTTTTCCATTATGCCGCGTCGAATAACGATTGAAATATATTAAAAGCAATACTGTCTCTAGCCTTCTAGCAATCGTATGTTGGTATAGTAATTATTCTCGGAAATAATTTTATCTGAAAAATTTGCTGAGCAAATTATAGTAGTGTATAAAATGAACTGCATGTAATAATAATAAATTAATCGTTACGTTTTAAGAGAAGCTTTCCCGAACTTTCAAGTTTACAGAGTTGCGATTGAAATTTCAAACAATTCCAGTGATTTAGCACATTTTAAAAGTAACATCTCGAAAGAATTTCGAAGAAATCTTATTAGCACCGTTCTTTTACTGTAAGTAAGAGAGTTGCCGCATTTCCATGGTAGAATTAGCAGGGGAGACAGATAAATAGTGGACGAAGAGCAGAAACATTGAGTAGGCGTGGAGCCTGCAGGAAGTAATGGATCAAACTCACAGGCGACGGTCCTCTTCGTGCGATCGTACAGATTCGTTACCGCAAGAGGAGTCTCGTGTGGATTTTATAACAATTAGTTCCTCTAGGATCCGTAATAATGTTTCCAGCTAACCGATCCAGGAACCGAAAATCGGTTCCGGCGGATGGCGATATAATTCTTGGCGAGCTCAAAAAGCTTGAAGAATCTTTGAAGATTTTACATGCATGTGCAAGCATATACTTATCATTTTTTCTATTAACATCATCAAGAATCTACGCGGATAATATATTGCGAATAAAAATTCGAAAACTCTTTTCACCGAAAACATATAGGCAACTGTTAACGTCAAATATCAATATAAAAGTTTGCTTTTTGAAGACAATCTATTCACTACCTGTTAAATGTGTAATATCATTTCCTTTGAAGTCGTAACTTCAGAGAAACATCGCTCAACAGTATCTCTTCTACAATCAACGTGAAAAGATTATAATGTTTAGAGATTTGATTATCTTTAGTAGAATTGTTAAAATATCAGAATCTTTTTGAGTTAAATTTGCGTAACTACGATACTACGCAGATATCATTAACATTTGATTAAATGACTTTGACATATCACACATGGGAGTAATATTTGACGGTTAAAAAACACAGTATAGCGAATATCAATGAACATGACTTTATCTGATTTGAGAGAATAAATACATGAATTAAATTTTTCTCAACGAAATGTACCTATATGTGGCGTTATTGGCTGTAATAATTTCAATGACTATTATCGACAAATTCAAATATTAGGCCAAATTTTTATGTCTGCTTTCGCTCGAATCTTCTTTTGGGAATTTAACAAAATAAATACAAGTGTTTTACACCTGTGTAAATTTTGGCATTGGCGTTCACATAAATGAAATTATTTTCGCACATATCTAATAAAATGCTGTTGAACATTTAAGACATTGTTTATTTAATATAGTTGTATTTAAAAAATAAAATGTATCCGTTATTTCTTTGGATACTTCTTTAAATATTAAATCTATCTTATTATAATAAATGAGCCGAGAAAGTAGTTCTAAATAAATGTTGATCTTAATCTGCTTAATCAATTTTGAGATATTAAATATAGTAATTTAAACATCTAAAAAATGCGATTAAAAGTGAGATACAGTTATATTAATGTCAATTTTTGATGTCTTCTTTCATAATATTTGCTTCTTGCAGGGAAAATATTCTTTATCGTTGCTTTAATTCAAATTAAAGCAATAAGAAAAAGAGAATGTTCTTTCAAGTAAGACATTATAGATATTTATGCGATTGTCTGAAAATGTAGTAGAGCGTAATGATACTAATGAAACTCACCATAATACATCTCTGGCTCAGGAGATGTCGAGCATACCATGTCAGTATCGTCGAGCTCAATTTCCTCCGCCATTGACATGGATGAATCGGGTGCAACAACCATTCTCGTCTCCAATTCATTATCTGGCAAATGTAATTAATTTATTTAATCCTCGCCATGGATTGTGTTACATCGAGATTGCTTACAAAATCTATTACAGTCAAAAAAGAATGCACGTTTTTAGAAAAATTATCTTTTGTTATGTAAGAATGAAATATATCATTGCATTAATCAAAAATTTATTTTAAAAATGGTATCATGTGCTTTATATCACATTATGTAGTACAATACTTATTAGAGATTATTGTTAATCATATCATACGAAGAGACGAAAGTAACAATTTTTAACAATAATAGAATAATTCAAGAATTTGTTGAATAAAAGGAAAGCGGAAACAAACTACTCATTAGTTTCTCTAAAGACGATTAACAACCGACTGTAATAGGAATTAGAAAATTTTTTATCACTCACCTTCTTGGCAAAGCAAAGACAAGTCGGTGTGTTGTGAGAACTTATTTTGTTCTTCATCTATCTTGCTCGGTGCCAGTAGTCTCTCGATGCTGAAAGAGCACAATTTCGGATTTTCCGCAGAGTCGTTCGTTCCCTTTGACGAATCTGATTTTTTCATCTCTTCATCAGACATCTTAAACATATTTTGTCAAGACAATACTCAGAATATTCTGCTATATATAATAGCATCTATAAAATTTTCTCCGATATATTCTCGGGTGAATACCCCGCGTTCGAAATTAATTCTTCAACTGATATTAGTTCTTCAAGGATCAGATTTTTAAGTTCTTTTTATTAATCTTGAATAGCACTCACTTTTTTTCTTTAAAAAAACGCGGCTTATGTTATTCAATCGGCGTCCCAAGAATCAGTCAATTTACGATAGAACTTCACCAAAGCTTGATTGCACGATTTTGATATTTCACTATAGCATCCCCTTTTACTAATTAATATGTTACTTTTACATTTTAATTAAATGAAACATGAGAAAACGATGATACCGGCAACAATAACCGAAAGAATCGACAACAAAGCTCTCTGGTTACATTGGTACCCCCTTGATCTGTTCGGAAGATTAGAGCCGAAACCAGTCGGTGACTGTTTTGTCGGGGTTACTCACGGTGTCCAACAATATTTTTTTGGCACTCAAGTCAAATTCTTCGTTCCTTGAGGCGGTATCCTAAAGCCACGTGCTCACAACGTCATCGCGAGGTCAACCAATCGCACAAACCTCTGGGCGGGTCTTGGCAAGCACGTGCGTTTCTGGAAGGAGCTTTTAATGATCTCGTATCGCGAGACGGTAGCGACCACTAAACGGTGGTAATGAGGGTACTATAAATTTCTGTCACTGCCACGGAACGCCGTTTAATAATCATGATAGGCAACAGATGTGATGCGAAATTGATTCAGTTATAAAGCCTGACATAATTTAATAGAAAGAAGAGAGAAAAAGAAAGCTGTCATAGATTTCGGCTGAATCTATCCGGTTGAAAGGCATAAAAATACTTACATAAATAGTATGTTTAAATAATAATGACTGAATCAGACAAATTTAAAAAAATACTTTTATACATTATTACTATATCATGTTAAAAATGAGTTTAATTAGTTATTTAGTTGATTTAAAGCGCAACAGAAGTAATGTTCACAAAAATATATGATTATATCATATGGAAAATGTGTAACATTTAATTTAATAACTATACGTTATTGTCTACAATTAATTCGATAATATGACACTGCTTAATGCATTCGACAAATGCATTCATGCTATTAAACCGCTATTTCGGTGACTATTTGACGCTGGTAGTTATTGCGAAGAAGATCATCTTTCTTATGTGCGGTGCACATATTTACGGATTATCGTATATAATAATGAGATCGTTTTGAGTGCGTTGCCCAAAACAAAAACTAGGTCTTCGGTATATTATTAGACACCGCTAAGAAGCGGCGTCCCGCGAATATCCGCGAATTTACATCATACTGCCATTTCGGTGCGTACTTGCTCCTTCGTTTGATATAAACTATGATTTTAATGAGATTATATTCCTGATCATGTACATCTTAATGCACACGATATATATGAAGATAACGAAATAAATTACACAAATTTCTCTCTTAAACTTTAAACTTATAATCTACTCGTAATTCCATCGCGCAAATCGGTTTTTTAAATAATTTTTGAGCTAATAAAATATATATGATTTAAAATCTTTAATTATAATAATAAATAATTTTTTTATATAGAATTGCTCCTTAAAATGTTTGCCTCGATCAGAGATCAAGTGCCATTTTATTTGATTTATACGAAGGATTTTGTGAAGCGCAGACAGAGTTCCCTAGAAACTGTCAGTGGGTGTGACTGCGTGATCATGTTACCGATGTATAGTACCGCTCTGATAGACTTTTGCCGCCTCACATTCAGAAAATTGAAACCTTTGCGGTGGCTGGTAAGCCAAAATGTTTGTTAATTTCACGCTTAATTGGCGAGTGGCAAGTGCAACAGTTAAGATATATCATCATTCCTCTTAAACATGTCCGCCGCAACATGGAACGACAGGTTCCTGGCGTTTGTTTTCTCTCGCCTTGAACATATTTTTGGAGTCGTGTTTCAACACATGAAAAATCTTCTGTAAACGCACTATCGTACATATATTGAGCTGATATTGTATCATGTTTGATATACAAAATTTTGAGAAGCTATTAAATTAAGGTATAATTTAATATCAATAACAGTCATTAATGCTTTACGATAAACATAATATATAATATGCATATTTCATGTTAAGCATGTACGGAAAAGGATTTAATTCAATCAAAACGAGATCATGAACCTTTGTATTTATTTCTTTAGGACAGGCCTACATCTCATTCGTATCCTGTGCTCATTTGCTATCTTCAGAAAATAACCACCCCTAATTATATTATTTCGCATAAAGACATTTACATGTATGGATTCCGATATCTAGTTATTTCGACTATGTAATTGTATTAACTCATAATTACATTCTTATTATACTACAAAATATAATGAAAAACAATGAATATTAGTAACATTATCAACAAAAAGTATATTCATCGAATCTTAATATAATTAATTGTCGCAATCTTTAACCGCACTCAGATAACATCCCATTGCTTTCCGAAATTAAAAGGAAAAATTTAATCAGATAAAAGAAGAAAAAAAACTTACATTCATCGAACTTGCTCTCAATAAATCTATATAAATATTAAAATTTCAACAATCTAAAATCAAGACATTCGCGAAACTTTTGTAGAGCACACGATGTTTTTTTAACGAGCCTTTTCGCATTTGGTCCATGTATCACTTGTAGCTCAATATATTTCCACGATCTTTTTCTCAAAATGTATTTTACCATTTATTATAATGCATTAATGTTACACACTTCAGCATTATAACAAATGTTATATTATGATAACAATCCAGATACAATGTTCACATTATTGCTAATTGTGATATCAATTGTAATATCAATTGTAATATCAATTAACAAATACTCGTTCTTGTAATGCTACATTACGAACATTTAAACATTTATGACAGAACTCGCTTGTTAAAACTTAATGCTTGTGCATTAATAAAATATGTTGCAGATAAGTTTTGTACAATAGAGAGTGAAAAGTCGAATATATTAATTAATAATTAGAACATAACGATTTATATAACGGGAATAGTAATTGCATGATTGAATAGCGATTGCTTCCAATGTGACTGGAGCGAGATTTACATTACTTTACATTTGCTGTGTGGAGTTACCGTTCCAAGTGTTATTCTCATCACTATCATCCCCACCTGAATGTAATCTGTGTATATTCCCTTGCGCTCTGATTGTAGTTCCTCCTTGATTACCCAAGTATCTTCTAAACAAACTGCATCATGAATAGAAATGTTTATTTAATATATTAAAAATTATATATTTCGTACAATTTTGTTAAATATATTTAAACACCATGTAAATACATGTACATATAGCTCTATAATCACGCCTGTGTATGTAAGAGAGAGATTGTTTAATATATTTATTGGGAAACCTACCCCGATTGAACTACATTTTGCTGATTCGGTGAAATAGCTCTATCAGGATTATTCGTCGTTTCTACAGAATCATTGCTGGAATCGCCACGTTGTTGATTCGCGTCTCCATTAGTGCCAGAAAAGTAACCTACTATATAATTGTAAATACGAATAACGGGTGTGAAAAAGGACCATATGAAGCGAGAGAAGAACCCAACGTCTTGTGTTGAACGGTGAAGAACCACCTTTGTGACATTAGACTGGAAGCATATAAAAAGATATAAAGTGAATATAATTAAAAGTGTAATATTTTACAAAAAATCTCATTTTACTTACATTTTTCAAAGGAAGAATTAGAATAACGGCGGTTGGAACTAATTCAAGTTCCAGAAGGGTTTTGTCATTTTCCTCATTAGTCAATTCTCTTCTGGGAAATGATGTCGACATGGCGAAATGTCGGAAAGGTAAATCGATGTTTTCGGCAACGTAGGTGCGTAAGGTGCGCAAAGTGTTGGATGGTTCAAATTGTCCTGTATGGGAATTGCCGGACGGTAGTCTAAATTGAATTCTGGTCACAGTCACGTTACTAGGTGTCGGATTATATTTGGGTTGCTCTTGACATTGCGGCTGTTGCATTTGTTGCTGTTAAAGAAAATGAAAGGAATACTTTTAAGTTATTCTAATATAATATAAAATAAAAATCATTAATGATTAAAACAATGCCAACCTGCAGCGCAAGCTCTTTTTGTTTTCGTTCTAGTTTATCTTGAGCGATTTGTTGCCTAACTTTCTCGCGAGCTGCAGTCTCTGCAGCCTTTTCTCGCATCCTTTCCTCTTGAGCTTGTTTTATCTCTAAGTTTTGCTGCGTTTGCCGGATTTTTTGCACGTCGCGCCCCATCTTGCGTCGTTCAATCTCGCGTTCTCGTTCTTTTTTCTGCTCCTCGTCTAGTCGTTGTTTTCGTTGGAGCTCAATTAACTGTCGTGCCCTTTCGAGCTTTTCCTAAAAATGTGACAAATATTACTTGTTGTTCAAAAATTATACTGATATCGTTAATGATCTACATACCTCAGTTGTCAATTCCTCATTTTGATTAGCTTGGTTAGCTTCAGCATTTATCTGTGCTGATGCCTCATTATTGTCTCGATCCCCTGTGTTTAATGAAGTTACAGCCTTTGCTGCATCTTCTGTGACATTGTTTTCATTTGAGATATCTGATGTAACCGATTCTGTTATGTCAGAAGTTAAATCTGTATTTGGATTGGAATTGTTATCATTTATGTTAGTAGTCTCAACGGCATTATTATTACTGCTGCTACTGGCAGCTTTTTGTTCCGCATCAATTAAGTTTAATGAAGATTGTTTATTACTCTTCCCTGCCTTTGCCAGCACATCATCAATTTTGGATTCTAATTCAGCTGCAGTTGCACTGCCAGCAACAATTTCCAGTGGCGTGCCATTTTCCCCAATGAAAAATAAGGATGGTACTGGTACCAATTGATCTGATGGTTTAATTTAAGGAAAATTCTTAAAAATATGGATTAATTAAACTAAATAATATTAACCCTCCATGTACACACGTGAGTCTACAGTGTCCGAGCCAAAGTGACATCCGCTTGTAACTATATAGATGGCAAGCAAAACAAAACCAATGTTTAAACGTTTATAAAAATAACTATGAAATCATCAACTACAATGTAGATAGATGTTGCATGAATTTTCAGATTTTTTAAAATACTTTAAAGTAGGAAAAGTAATGTCAAACATGACAGACCACGCGTTCATATGGAAAGATACTAGAAAAACATATGCACTCAGCAGTAAGATAAATATTATATAAAAGGATACAGATCTGCGCAAAGAATCTGTAGGCCTCGGACCCACTTTCTAATCTTATAGCTACAAAATGCTCTCCCTCCAGACGGGAAGAGACTTCTGTAGCATCAATTGCCTGGGCAAGTTGCACCGATGTGTCATCTTTGCCTAAAAGAACATTATACCAATATCTGTGTGACTGTTTAAATTTATATGGCTGATCTGATAAAGAATACATTTTGTGTACTTCACATATTGTATCTGTCACGTATCTGTACGTCGTATCAGGTTTAGAAAGATGATTTGAGTCCGACTAAACTGGACTCAATTCTAACCTAGAAATCTGATTACACACACCTTCGATAAACACGACGAAAACTGCCTTCCTCGACTTCGACGTCGCAACCGCCTCGTTAATACTTCCCGCAAACCACTTCATTATATGACAATATACGTATATTTCGTTTCCTTATGTTCTTTAACAATATTGATGACGTAATGAAGAAAACTGCAGAGTGAAATACTAGAAATTTTGCGATGGACCTGGCCACGACAGCTACGACACTTCAAATTCTGAGTAACGTTCAGATAGGTGTATGATGAGTCGTCACTCTCTACTGTTTTCTGATGACGACTCACGACAATGATTTTACCCCCACCTATCTCTAAGCTGAGACTTGAAATCTTCGTTTGTTGTATATGTGTAGAATATTTACTTGCCAACTGCCACTTTAATATCTGCAGTAATTACATATATAAATATATAATTAATTGATATATATATGTATATCAGTATTCAAAACGGAGTGCTCTACTTTTGGATGATCGAATTTATAATGCTATTGGTGGCATATCTGGACTATTTTTTTAATAGAATCTTTGTTATAAGCCAAACCTAATATAGAGATATATAAACATCTTTGTTTCAATTAAATCATTCTGAAATTCTGATTTATTCGACTTTTCTCATATCATTATTGAAAATTGCGATTTATTTGCTGTTGCTACATGCGTTCCTTTTGTCGCTTTCAGCGCTGAAAGCATCGCTCCATCTCTGTTTAATATTCAATGTTCTGTGTGCAACGAAGACAGAACGATGTTTAAGCGGGGAGCACACATTCTGCACAACGCATAATACGTAAGCATAAGAAAACTGATTGGTCTATTTCCTTATGCACATGTGTATGGACCAATCAATTTTCTTATGCTTACGCATTATGCGTTGTGCAGAAGTGTGTGCTCCCCGCTTTCAAGCGGGGAACACACACTTCTGCACAACGCATAAGGGCTCAGTCACAATGAGAAAAATAAGGAATAAGATAAAGGAATATAAGGAATAAGGGAATGTCGCATCTCACTTCAGTACATGTACATACATTAAAGTGAGATGCAACATGCCTTATTCCTTATTCCTTTATCTTATTCCTTATTTTTCTCATTGTGACTGAGTCTTAATGCGTAACCATAAGAAAATTGATTGGTCTATTTCCTTATGCACATGTGTATGAACCAATCAATTTTCTTATGCTTACGCATTATGCGTTGTGCAGAAGTGTGTGCTCCCCGCTTAAAGCGCTGAAAGCGTTAAAAGGAACATATAGCCAAAGATGCATGTCCAATGTATTAAATGGACAAAATCGGAGTAATCGCTCATTGTGAACGCGTCTATACCGTCTATAGTTGGTTATATCCGGAACAAGAAACGGCGGACTGGAACCATTTCTGCGTAGTCTGTGCTATGTAAATGATGTTGCGGTAACTTGCGGGGAAACGAGTTTCTCATTGTTTTTATTAATATTACGACTGAGTGAACGTATTCCTCGAGAATGGCGCAGTGTCTGAAAAAAGGTACGTATAACCTATATCGATCTTCAACGAGCACGATCACGTGTCACTCGAGAATCGAGGAACCGTTCGGCACGTTTCTGAGGTTTCCGTGGGTGGGTGATGGTCTGGTGGTGGTGGTAGTGGTGATGGTGGTCCGTGTGCGCCGCCATCTCATCCGATTCCGTCGTTTCGGGCGTGCGAGCACGACACGGGGGAACGGCGGAATGAAATGTTGTAATGGCGAGTGCGTCTGTTCCGCATATTTGATGTCGCGATAAAGTTGGGGCGTAACGCCGTCCGCCGTTATCGGTTGTCCCGACGTGATTCCAACGCTCGCGGGAGTACTCAGCGGGCCGTCGTGTCGCCGGCTCGGCCCACGGATCCGTATTCGTTCCGTCGCTCAAAGAGGTGCCGAGACGCGACGCGTACGTACATACGTGAATCATACTCCGAGATATGGAGAGGTGCGACTCGAATAACACGCGATAATCGCATTACTCACGTCGATTACCCGCGACACGCTACATTCCGCGACACGTGCGACCGACGTATCCGCGAGCTCCCGCGACGGGCGGACGGACAAAAACTCTCTCGCGCGATCTCGCCATTGTCTCGCGTAAATCTTTGGTACACATCTGCGTGCTTATCTCTTCATATAATATGAAATCGGAGCGAGCATGAAGGTAACCGTGTGCTTCGACAACGTCAGGGTGGTGGTCCCATGCGGAGATGGCACTCTGCTGGTCAAGGATCTGATGCACGAGGCGATCCTGAGATACAAAAAGGCCACTGGCAAGAATGATAACACCTTGACGATCAACAGCCTGTCCTCCTTGACCGGGGGCGGCTTATTGGATCCGGACGACAGATTGTGCGACGTAGCCGACGACAGGGAGCAGATAGTGGCTCATTTCACTAGCTCCGACATCAGTCACGTTGGTGGAGATGGCGCGAGCTCGGTTGGCACCAACAGCCCTGACTTTTTCCACCGAGACGTCAAGGAGCAAGCATATCCAATCGATATCCATTCCTCTATGTCTAATAGTATTAAGAGAGAAAGTGCCAAGCGCTTGTCGATGCACGCATTGTCAACGAGGGAGCCTTCTCTCACAACGTATTCTGCTCAATCCCTACCTAGAGAGTCTCGACGTAGGGAACCTTTAGGTCAAGATTCTAAAGCTTCGTACGAGTTTGGTAACAACGTTGAGTCTGGGAATCAAGAGGTGCGAGAGATAGTTATAAAAAATGAAGCAGGGCCACTGGGGCTCCACGTGGTGCCATGTTACGACTTATTAGGCAACGATCAGGGACTCAGAGTCGAAGGTATCGAACCAAATGGCCGCATCGCCAGGGACGGACAAATTGATTTGCATGATAATATTATAAAGATAAATGGTCATAACTTGTTGCGCATACCGTTTTCAAAAGTACAAGAGATTTTTAGAACATGCATGAATGATCCTTGTTTACAAATTTCAGTTGTTAAACATAAGAAGAAGATGAGGAACGAAAAATCTTTGCATAAGAATCACGGGAACACCAGTGGAGGATCGGAGAAGACCGAAGGTGATGAGAACGTCAAGAGACTTCAATGCAGCAACTATAATCTTCTGCAGACTGCGAACACTAGGAAAATTGGACGGATGATAGAAATAGAATTAGTTAAAGGAAGTAACGGTTTAGGATTTAGCGTTACCACACGTGATAATCCTGCTGGAGGACATTGTCCCATATACATTAAGAATATTTTACCAAAAGGCGCTGCGGTAGAAGATGGCAGATTGAGACCTGGTGATAGGTTGCTAGAAGTAAATAATAAGGAGATGACTGGCAAAAGCCAAGCGGAAGTCGTGTCGCTGCTCAGAAGTATTCCTCCTGGTGGTAAAGTAAGGATGGTAGTATCACGTCAAGAGGAGATTTCTTCAAACATTCCAGATTCTCAGGGTGTTGCGACGTCTGCTGCTGCCCCGACTACCGAAATAATGGATAATTCAAAGTATTGGAATGCATTAAATAGATCACCAGCGAAAAAGAATGATGTACACGATAAAGTAAGCGCTCAAATTTACGAGAAGTGCACTTATAAACCAGTTCCGAGTAAGTCTTCCGAGGATATCGTCTTATCTCCACGGAAGAATCGCGTGATAATGAATTTAGATATACCAGTACACGATTCTGAGAAGGCTGGTTTAGGTGTTAGTGTTAAAGGCAAAACCAACAGTTCTGACGATAACACCAATATGGACTTAGGTATTTTTATAAAAAGTGTTATCCACGGAGGTGCAGCGTCGAGGGACGGCCGCCTGCGGACCAATGATCAATTGCTCAGAGTTAACGGCGTATCTTTGCTGGGATTATCTAATTCTGAAGCGATGGAGACTTTAAGAAGAGCAATGCTTAACACAGACAGCTCAGTAACCGGTGTGATTAATCTTATAATAGCTAGAAGGGTATCATCGTATGACACAAGTGAGAAGAATACTGTAGATAATTTACAACCTCACCGTAAGCCGGAATCTGTTAGCAGTATATACATATCGGATTCTACTAAGATGAATGATGGCATAGTCAAGGAGAAAAACACTTTAAATTCACAAACCGATGTATTGGATAATGGAGGACTATTGTCTTGCGTAACAGCTTCGCCATGGAACCCTGTCATTGATAGACTAACGGAGCAGTATAGCAAGAACAGCCTAAGAAACGAAAGTTACTGTCTTGCTACTAATAAGACATGGATCGAGCCTATTAATAATGTAAAGAAAATTATAGGGCCACGCGACGATCGAGTTGAAGCGGTATTGCTCGAAGAATCTAACAACGACAGCTCTCAAGGAAGTGACGCCAAACGAAATACCGAGGATAAAGACAGCCAGTATTCCGGAGATCCTACGTATGACAGTCAGTTATCGTTGGAAGAATTAAACTCTTCTTCAAATAAGTTTTCTCGTGATGCTCTTGGTAGACAGAGCATGTCTGAGAAACGACACGCCGCGCTTGACGCCAAAAACACAGATACTTACAAGAGGAACAAAAAGTTGCGTGAAGAGAAGAATAAAAATGCGGAACAAATCAATCAGAAGTCGACCAGCCAAACAAGTAATCACTCAAGCGACTTAGGAGATTATTCGAAGAGGAGCGGCAAGTCAAACAATTTCGAGAAACATACGAGTAAAGGGGCCTTAGCTGGAAATACAAGTGCCGACAATAATGTGAAACACTACGAAAAGTCTGTTGATGTTGCTCAATCGGAATACATGTACACTATACCCGGATGTAATAATAAGTTTCTCTCGCCGAAGAAACATTGGCTTGTGGACGATGGACATGGTGAAGTTACGAGTAGCAATAATATCAAAGATGAGAGAGAAGGTTTTTCGAACAGTCGCGGAGATGTAAAACAGGCTTCTCTTAATTCAGCATTAGATGACCGATATAAGCGGAAGAAGAACGGCCTTCGGTCAATACTCCGATTGAATAGGAATAGGAAATCACTTAATTTTGGAGATAGCATAGAAGCGAGGCACGAAACTAGTAATTACTGCAGCGGACGAATCAGTTATATCGCATAAATGCAAAGACAGTATGCAAAATCAATGCAGAAATTCTGCATAAGTAAATAATATATGTATACACATTATCGCGCATCTGCAAATATACACACTTTGCATAAATATAAATATATATTTTATCTATATATATATACGATCTGTTCCAAAGTGCCTTATATCATTAAAAGAAAGTAATTAATTCTGTATATATGATTTTGTACTTGTCTTTAATTGATACGGATCATGTACTTATACGATATAAACATTACATATGTAGTTTATACAACACCGAAATTAAATAATTAATAGTTCCAAAGGAGGAATTATATTCCGCTGCAAAGTTGATTCAAACTTTTATCGTTCTCATCGATTTAACATGTACCTATAGAATCTTGAATTTATAATAAAAATGTCAATTGACATCGAGGATAAACATTGTAAAAAGGTCACAACAGTCACGGTGGAAGGTATAAATTTTTAACTGACCGACTTTTTTTCTAATTAACTTTTTAGTATATTAATGATGTTACTTTATTATGTGTTTCAGCTTTTCAGATTACTCCAAGCACAATTCTTTATCAACAGAAGCGTTTTCGTGGCAAAATTAATATACAAAAACCCAGAAAGCCACATTACCTGAGAGCATTGGTAAACGAATTTCTGAAGCCTTTTTACCCACTCCCAAATCAAGGCAAGAAATTAGAGGAATTATGCAACAACACAAGAAAACCTATGGCAAGGAAGGAAGAAGAGGAATATAATCCTTACCAAAGAATAATAGCACGTGAGGTCCGCAATTGGTTTGACACTTCCAAAATGGTTGCCATTTGTCATCAGAATTCTATGACATCAGAGGACCAGTTTGAATTCGAAGTTCCATTGAGGAGGGCAAATATGTACTACAAACGTTATGGCGCTAAGATTATGAAATTAGCACTGACAGATTCACCTTACGCGGCAACAATGCCGTTGTATTCGTCACACTATTCCATTGTATTTGGTTCTGACGCGAACGTCGCTGCCTTCGAAAAAATTGTTAAAAAGTTTCCACAAGTTATTTTAATGGGTAAGTAACTTCAAAATGTACTAAAATAGTGAAATAGGGTAAGAGAGAAATGATAATAAATCTATCTGTTTTTTTTTTACAGCGGGTATACTAGAGGGACGTGTGTTCAATAAGGACGATTTTTTGAGATACGGCAAAATGGATCTTACATCATCCCGGGTTCATCTTGTTCAGGTGTTACAGAACGCAGGCGGTAACAACTTAAATCAGCAGCTCACGCATCATCAGTCCACATTAGTTACTCGATTAAAACAGATCGGTAAAAATGAAACAACTTCCGGCGAGAACGAAGAATCGGTGCCTGTATAATTGCAAAAATTGCTTGTATCGATAATTTATTATACATCTTAGATTTATCGAAAGCTTTAAGTAAAGTATGATTTATTTCCTTACACTTTGTATTTGCGGTAAAAATAAGAAGAAGCATTGGTACAAAGTTAAGTGTGTTCCTCTTTTTATTAGAATCTCACTTTCGATCCTGTCAAGGACAGTGCCGCGATAAGATTATAATCATTGAGCAAACAGCGTATAATTCCTATTGCATACTGATTTATCGGGGTTCGAGCTTACACTAAACGCACGTATAAAAGATCGTCGTACGTCGCATCGAGTTTGTAAATTATTATATGTGTCAATATGAATAATAATATAAAAGCATTTCTAGGACACCTTATTATCATCGTAAACTTCGCGTTTGCTCGATTGCCGTGGTAGTTGTAATTCTTTAGTGGCAGTAATTGCAACGGGGATGACACTTGACTCCGTTCTCACCACATCTACAGCCGCCGGATGTGTCCCCTTTACCCTGCGACAAGCAACAACCACGATCAATAAGGTCGTAGAATCATAACGATGACGTTAATTGTTAACAAGTATACGCTCGTTAAAACCCATGTAAGTAGACATCGGATTTTTTATATGCAAATTGGTGGGAAGAAGCAATTAATAACTAAGATTATGTTATTTATAATATCCAAAATCTTTATGCTGCAACATATGTTAGGTATAAATATGTTGGACATTATAAATAACAATCTTAGTTATTAATTGATCTTTTTCCACTAATCTGCATATAAAAAATCCGATGTCTACGTATAAGCTTTCAGAAATCCTAATACATTAAAATAAATTAATATTTACTCCTGGGCCCCAGCGCGGTCCTCTGGTCACCCAACATATTTCCGTTTTGCACATGGAGCAAACCAGCCAGTCGCAACCCCATTTCTTCATAAGGACGACGGCACACGTGGGACACGCAAGTGCTTCTCCTCTATCGACCATCTCTTTGAGCATTGCTGCTGTCCTTCTAGATTCTTGGTCGGTCTCTTTAGAAAGTTGCAATTCTTGCTGATATTGTTTGCAGTTCTTTCCGGTATGAACGACCTTTGAAACCAAAGTTTATACACTCTTCATCACTTTGCAGTTCTTTGGTTATATTATAAGTTAATCTCATTTGATGCTTAACCGTATGCACTGCTAAATAAATAATTCGTGCTGCAATATACTACGAGAGAGAAAAAGAGAAATAGAATTTTTAAACATTTCCATTCTCAATTAAATATGAAATTGAATAAAAGTGTTGGCAATATTTTATTTATGCAACGAAAACCAGTAAATGTATCTATGGAAATAAAACAACGAAGAAAGAATTCTCGCCGCAAATTGAGCGCAAACATATATATAGTTTGATTTATATAAAATAGCTTTTAATTTTCAAATATATTTTTATTGTTGGAAATAAAGCGTGGAATTTTATTATGCATTGTTTTGTTAATACCGCATGTTGATTTCACGCACATAAACTAATAGTGATATTTTTATTTCTTTATTACATTTCATATTTTAGTCTTTCTAAATTCATTTTCTCATTTTTCGATAGACATATGCCTCGATAGAGCAACGCTCACCTGACAGGTGAGACAATTATTGGCTCCGCATACAGGACACAAGAAATTGTTCACGTCGTCGTCGTAAATGCACCAACCAGGACAGTCCGGTGTCTTGCAATGGAAGGCCTTGTTTCCGGCGTTGTTCTCCGCTTGCGCGATCGATTTCGCGAGGTGCTGCTGATAAACTTCCGGCTCGACGAGCTAAGCGTAAACAATAATAGGATCATCGCAAACTTTATTAAAACTTGGGTCGGGTAATCTTAAACAGAAGCTCACCGCCTTGATCTCACGTTCTTGAAGGGTCGATTCACACGTATAATCGGGGTCTCTGTATGGGCATTTCACCTCCGCTTCTTCGCAATACGCGATCGTATTGACGATGCATGGTCTGTGGAACCAGTGTATACGAGAAAAATTCATTATACGCGGAAATTAAATGCGCACATTTGTCTTGGTTAGTAGGTAGACAAGTAAAAAATGTAATTGGGCCATTGCGCAATTCTTTTTTCCTTTTTGCGGAATTCACTGCACGAGAAAAACAGAAACTGGAATGGAATATTCGTGCGCACGATTGTGGCGTGTTTCGCAGTAGCGCTAGCGTAATTGTCGCATTAGCAATGTACATGAATCAGCGTATTATAGAGCAGATAAATATATCTGTGATGCATCGTGGCTTAATGTGTAACGCATACATATCTAGACGCTCGAGCCAGCTAAATGCATCTCGCTAGGATAAATTAGAATCGACATGGGCGATTGTAGGGAACAGCTATAATGAGCGAAAGCGATCTATTGTAGATTATCTCTGTACAGGGAAAACACCTATGTTGAAGCACGATACGGCCACTGAAATTGGACCGTGTACTTAACGGATTAAACAGTAATTAAAGCTGGGGATGTGAGGCAGATTAAAGGGTTCTACCTGCAGAACATGTGTAAACAATCCCTCAGAATTACACCTTCGCGCGGACCATATGTAACGAAGCATATTGGGCACTCGATTGATTCGGAATTCGGAATGACGTCCCAGTTCTCCAACGATATCAATTCCTCGTATCGTCCTATCTTGGCGTCTTCCGACATGTCTGTCTCCGCTGTTTCTTGCTATTGTTGCGCAAACATATCAAAACGTGTATTACATATCTCCCATTTTGATTAACATGCAGCTAGTCAATAAACAAATGAAAATTAACAAAAAACCGCAAAAATAACGCTTATTTAATAAATAAAAGTCTCATTTCGTTGAGACAGTCTGAAGAACACGTACGTAGTACACGATAGATTTTCACTTACTGGCAGCGAACATCGGAATGCAGCCAGTATATCGATGCGTATTTGTTACCTGATGCTCATTTGTTGTCAATATTATTTCATCTGTCTCCTTAGTTTCTTGCTTTTCTTCGATTGTTTGCAAGGCTTCCACTAGTTCCACTGTGTGTGGTGGATCTTGTGGCAATTCCTCGGGGATTTCCTCTGCTGGCTGTGGCTTGTTCGCTTGTGCTGCATTGTCGACATGTAATTCTATAAAATTCCATAGTATATTAAAATTGATAATTAAGAAAAAACCATAAAAAAAGTATTTCGTATAATTAATTCTAAATATATGATATAATATATTTAAAATAAATTTCCAATGATCTTCAGAATAAAGGATAAACTTTGAAATAAAGAAATGTGGGAATAGGTTTTTGTTTAATCTGAGTAGGAATCACATTCAATAGAATGAATCAGATTACCGGGTGCTACGAGATAGAGAAACACCGGCGAACCATCCACTGCGTGTAACTCGTCGAGAGTGGCCCCGTCGCGATCGGCCAAGTTTTTCCCAATGATCCATCGCTGCACGTTCGTGGGTATCTCAAACTCCGTATGTATCTTTGTCTTCAGCTCAGCCACCGTCATTCTCGTCGGCAGCTGTTATCACAGCCCGGTCCATGAAACGTTTTGTTTGCATATCGAGCAACCGTCAGTATCGGTTACTTACCTGAAGTGGTATGGGCCCTTGGTGAGCGAGTTTGTCTTCGATATACATATTGACTTTAATCGACTGATCCTTCAAACATGCCGCCGAACGCTGTCGTATCACGGAACAATGGATCTTGAGTCTTGCCAATTCCTTCGCTAATCCCGCCGCTTGCTGATGATGGCCTGACGCTATGGCCCCTTCCAGATTTCTTAATAATCGATTTATAGCCAGAGTATTCATGTTCCTCGCTGTTGAATTATCATCTGTAACAATAATCGTATCGCCAAGTTATTTTTATAATTAAAAATAAATTTAAAAAAATCTAAATCAAGACAAATTAATTGAAAGATTAATTTTTTTTTTATTTTTTAAAGATTATTTGCTTATTTATTAATTTTATTTATTTTTTCTTTATTTAAAACGAATAATTGAAACAGAAACTTTATTCCAATTTTGTCAAATCATCATTTTAGTGAATGCAATTTGCGATATTACCTTCATTTGTAAGCTGATCATTGTTCAACATGATTTTACTCTCGTTTGTAATATTGGACCGCTCTTCAGGCTGATTACTTTGCAAAATATCCTTAGATGTCGTCGGATCCGATCGTTGTTTCGGCGATTTGGGAGGGACGTGAGTATTGGCGTACAGCGACGGTTCTATCACATTGGCATAAGTGTTTTCCTTGGATATCTCCTTCGTGGTCTTCGAAGCTTCTATCTCGGCGAAATCGCGCGGTCGTATCAGTTGGAAAGTATTTTTCACAAGGACCGAACCTTTGCCAGAAGTTCTGTAGAGCACGTTCTCGTGTTTCCATCCCGACGTGGACGGCCGCGCGGCGGAAGTCGAAGGCTGATTTAATCTACGAATGTTTCCGCTGGTTTGCGCTGACGAGGATACCTTTTGCTTATCTGTCTCGTAATCGTTCGACGACGTCGTCGCCGCCGTCGTCTTCGTTGCCGTGACCGAGGCGATGTAGGAGGTCTTGTTTGCAGGTACAGGTGAGTGCTTCTCAACTTTTTCGAGAACATCGCCGTCGTTTGACACAGTCTTCTTCGACTTGGGCCGTTTCGGTAACGAGTGCTTCATCTCCTTCAGCATCTCCTTCAAATCCACGGTAATTGGGTCCTCGACGGTATTGAGAGCGGTTAATTTTGTCTTGCTGGACTTCGCTTTCCGGTCTGAATCAATCAAACGCGACGTTCCCTTGTCTCGCATCGATCTTTCCGGCTGTATCACCGTTCTCGTTTTACCATCCTTCTCGGCTTCCACCAGGATATCAAGCACTTTAGCCACTTTGTTCGATACGGCTTCATCCTCCGGAACTTTGCCTCCGACACCGTCAGATTCGGCTGCCGGTCTCCGTTCGATGAGTTTGAACTCTCTAGAGCGCAACTGTCGGTCGATCTCGTCGAAAATGTCCGAAAATTCCTCCTGCACCCCTTCCGCCTTTTCTCTGAAGGGATCTAACGCGCTTTCCGCGCCCTCAGCTAAGTTACGAGCACGGGAAAGTAGAAATCTTCTTCTTGTTTCATTGTTCAATCTCGGCGATTCTTTGCCCTTCATTTCTTTGGTGATTTCTTGACGCGATCTAATCTTTTCTTCTGGAAACGCGATATCCTTTTGAGCAGTTACAGACTCATTCGTGCGATTTGCAGCGAGCTGACTTTGTAAATACGATATTCTACTAGACGCGTCCTTCATCAGCTGATCATTCTGCTCTTTGCCAGAGGTAATTTTGACGTCAACCGACTTTACGTCCGTATGAATCGGTTCGGTTCTATTCCTCGATGATCTCTGCTGCGGCAAAAAGTACCTGGAGATATCTTTATCAACGCGGACGCTTTGGCCGAGATCTTGCTGGACCGAGAATCTCTGATTCCTCCAATCTCCGATCTCTTCGAATTTGCTGTTTCTCGTTGCATCGCGATCAAGCTTATAACCCGGCTGATCCTTTTTAGCGTTGAAGAAATTAGCGTTGACCGTGACCTTAGTGATGTTACTGATGGCATTGAATTTTGATATCAACGCGCGCGTGCCCCGTCTAGGCGACGAGCTCTCAATCGCCGAGGTGACCATGTCCTGAACAAGTTCTTCGTTGACGTCGTTCCTCCTTTCGAACTCGTCGGCAAATTTTGAGGTCCTCAACAACATCGACGCCCGCGTTCGCGCCTGCTCTTCCTGCACGATCGCCGCCGCTTCTTTATCCAGCTCGCTGATGTTCGTCAGGATGGACAAGCCGGACTTTCGTTTGGCCTCCTGTCGTTTTCTGTCATCGCTCTGCCGCTCACCGCGATGGAAGAAACTTAGTCTCGATAGAGAAGCATCAATGGAATAGCTCGGAGAAGAATTTACATTCGTCCCGATACACTCCTCCTTCATTTCGGCAGACGTCATTGGGCTGCGAAAGACGGCGCCTCTCTTGGACGATCCGGAGTGCTCGCGAGAGTGCTCGAAAACGCTGCGCTTGTACCAAGGTCGAGGCATGTTCAGGGTACCAACGGGGCTCTGCGCTTTTTCCTGAAGGACCGTCACGCTGGACGCTCCCGCGTCGCTCTCGTTGTTCTTCGCGGCCTTTGGACTGCCGCAAACTTCCTTCTTTGACAGCAACATCCCACCCTGAAGGATCAACGTGTCGTTGCTGATCGACTGTCCTTCGTCGGCATCTTGCCGCTCCTCTATCTCCATGCCGCCGCCATCGGTGACGGGCTTTGACCGTTCCACCGACGCTGTTTCAGGAGGTCGTGGCGCCCGTCGTTTGCGTCTATTGCTGCTTCTCGCCGGCGTTTCGCGTGCATCGACCTCCACGACCTTCACCGCGCCGGGGGGGTTGGGCGCTCTCCGTTTTCCCTTCACGTGGACCCGTCGCCGTGCGGATCCATCGAGTCTCGCGCTCCCATCGAGTCCTCTCGACGAGTCCTTTTCGGTCGGCAGAAAGTTTCCGCACGAGCTGAAGGTCGTAGGTTGCAACGAGTACCTGGCGGTGATGTCTCGTCGCCGAGAGTGTACATTAATCGGTAACGTGCAGGCGTTGTTCTCTTTGTTACCCGGGTACACCTTCGAGGCTCCCGCGGCGAACGGGCCGACCTCGGCCGCCTGCTTGAGTATATCCAAGGACAGCACGTTGCAACGGCCGAGAGTTCCCGTGTGAAACGCGAAACTACGGACCGTGGTGGTGCTGTAAAAGGTGTCTACGCTCTCCACGCTGGAGTAGATGCTGCTACGTCGTCGGACGACGCCATCGTCGTCCGGCCTCGCGCTCGTTCTCCGTCGTTTCTCCACGGTTGAATCGCGATTTCGCTTGAACCACCTGAACAGGGAAAACCTGCCGCTACCACTCCCGCCGCCGCCGCCGCCGCCACCGCGTGTTAGGGAGGCTGTTTCACCGTCAGCACCACGCGCTACCACCGCGTCCGTCGCGACAACGATACCGGACGTTCCTCCTCTGCGGTCGCCGTTCGGTACGCCATTGAGGGATGCGCTCGTCTCGTTGCTACATGCGGTTGCTTGCTGTACCATTCTTACTCACTCTCTCAAACATATCCCGAGGCACCGCGCCCCGCCTCAGCCGTCTCGTTGCATAGTTCTTTATTTAGATTCACTCGAAACGCGCGGTTTTAAGTTCCCTCCAGTTTCTGCTGTGCGCGAACGCCAAAAATCTCGTCGTGCGTCGGAGCAATCGGAGAGTTTCTCTCGCGACGACGGTTACGTCCGCCGAATAGACATCTCTTCGTGGGATCCTCTTTTCCCCTCGCTCGTCTTCTCTTTCGGGTCTTCGTTCTCCCGTGCTTAACTGGCAGCTCCTAATTCATCCGCGTCGGGAGACTTCATCCGCGGACGGAGGTGTCAGTTGCATCGCGGCGACGACGTCTTCGGGCGACGACACGCGTGCACGCACGCGGACTGTATCGGCGGATTTTGCGGCCGAATCGCGCGTATAGTCGATGCTGAACCGGCGACAAAGATACTTACGTCGGTAAACTATTAATAGATTTGGGTGGTCTCCTCTCGTGGCGGGGTTATTTTCAAGTCCACTTTGCACACCGCGCGCCACCGGTCGAAATCAAAACAGAGAAATACGGGGCTAACGTGCGCGCTTTTTTAATGCACGGTGAAAAAAATACCATTGCTTGCCTCCGGGCTCTAGTCGACGTTGAAATGTTTTCGATTGAAAGTGATATGCGATTCCGCACGCAGCACGTAGTTTCCGTTCCTGTATTTTAACAACGCCTGCATCTGAAATATTTGAACTAATGGAAATATGGGAACGATGAATATTTTGCAGAGAACGTATACGCCCTGGTTTGTCTTGGAACCATAGTAATATGTTCACAGTACCATATTGATCATTAGTAATCAATAAAAGCTATTGATGAAAGCTATGTTTCACTTATTTGTTATTTCATTCATTGTTCATCGATTTAATGAACGACCTACGAATTCGTGGCGTTACGAAATTATTTTTATATCATTCAGAAGTCTCACAGCTTGTTATAGATTGCCACATATTTATTTTTTTTTATTTTCACAATGGAACGTATTAATAGTTGGTCGATACACGAGATCTTCAAGGCGTTGACTAAACATCGTCCCCTGAAAGATCGCTATATTTGTACACGGTATTCTCCAATTGTATTTATTTCCGTAATAATTCTAGGCGTTATCTGCGTTCGGTAGCAACTCATGGGTTACAGACACTGGATCTTAAATTCGGAGGATCTTAAAATGTTTGATTTACGTCGCCGTGGCGATTTGCATCGCGATGCATGCGCGGTATTATTTTTGGATTTGACTAATCCCGTGAGAGGGCATGGACTAGCGAAGCAATGACCAGGCGCTGCCTCTGTGATGGCGCGTGACTCTTCGTCGTCGAGTGAATCAGCGCGCGAGTTTTGACAAAATTCCGAAAACGCGGCACGATACAATGGCCCCAGAAAGTTTTCTCTATGGCCTTGAAAAACCCACGCAACACAGACACGCGCTTTTTTTAAGCTGATCGGATGTTGCCTCGCACCATGTAGGATTTTGCACCGAAAATAAACTCGCGGTTTGCACATCATGCTCGCGCATTTCGGACTGCGTCCTCTAAAAATACGCGGAACTTCTTGTAGAAGTAGCGGGCACAGTAATACTGTCGTCAAGCATAAAGAAATCTGTGGCAATTTCACGCATATTAAATTTATTAACTTAATAAAGTGTAAATTTTAATTATTTGAAAATGTGCCATGTGTACGATAAATAATATTTAGCAAAGTCATGTATTTCTTTAAAATTTAGCCTGTATATAAACAAAATAAAAATTAGTGAGTACGATATTTAAAACACATGTAGTAATGTAATAACGATCATAAATTATAATCTTTTTTGTATCTGTGAATGTAGAACAAAAAATTAGACCTGTATGTTATACTTGTATGAAATATTTTAAAATTATTAATCGTTATTTATAGTAGTAAAATTTTGGATATCATATTTTAAAAGCTTATAATTTCGTGTATTTTTTAGTTTTTTTGTCGATTTTTTTTTGGTAAAATATTTGGTAAAATAATGGCAGAATTTTGTGCGTAAACGTCTAACAGTCGTTGTTGGTCGTTATCGTTGACGATCAATCTATTCTTTAATTTACGACTATCGAATAAGTTCTTAGTGAAATATGGTATTCTCCATCGTAAAGTTCTCAGCATAATTATTCTAACGAGGCAGTAACCGTAGCAATAAAATGTAAATAATTTTGCTGTGCAGAATTTTACATTTGAACGGTACTAATTTTTAATGGTTTTAGCTCTTCTATTATTGCACATATTATAACAATACGTCGTATTTCTTAAACGCATCGGCTATCGATTATTGTATTTTTCTTGTTTCCTTGATTTGGATTTATATGCTCAATTTCACCGTTCACATTTAACATGTTGACGTATTGACTAAAAAAAATATCTCTCTCTCTTTCTCTCTCTCACTCTCTGTCATTAAATTTCTTCTATTTGCGAATATATAAAATATATTAATACAATTTTACAAGCAATCATTAATTTATTTTATAAACTAAAGTATATTTTTAATTGTTTTTGGATTTCGAAGAATGTTCTAATAAAATAAAAGATTGCTTTCAACAAAAGATTATTATATATTATATATTTAAAACATATACTTGATTCTCGTAAAAACTAAAGCGATTTTGTAAATACAAGCACACAAACAGGCATACACATTTTCGTGCAAAACGCAAATGCAGAGATGCAGACGACTATCTCGCAATAACTCGGGAACATGATCTATTGAGAGAGCATGCATAAGCAATTAGGACGACAAAAGGAAGAAGCGTGTTAAGTATTCGAGCAATTTGCAGTTGCGCAACCGACGATCGTGTGCCATTAAAATTAATTAAATTCTGTTATTGGACGAATGATTTGCTCGGATTACATCGGTTCATCCACGTTTTGCCAAATAGCAAGAAGATACTATCTAGCGGTTTGTTCTGCTTGGTAGAACACAGTGTTATAGAAATAATCATTTCCCAATCTTCCTTGATTATACGAAGCGACGGAACAGATCGACTTCCTCGAGGCTCATCGGAAATTCAGGGGGATTCGGGGGTATAGAACAGAGACACAAGCTAAATCTGCTTGGCGAGTAAACGAGAAATTTATTCTACCTAAATCACAATAATAATTTGTGGAAGATTTCACACACAATTAACTCAAAATGTTTTCGCGGAATCGAATAGCGCGGCTATTATTTTTTCGTGGCGAGCATAATGAATGGCCCCCCTTGATGTTTATTAACGAATGTACGTTGAAGTATAGATTATATCATAGGGTTGTTACGAGGGTACTTAGCGCGATGATTGGCGTGATGATTTCGTAATGAGGCAATAACGAGACTAGCTCTTTGCATATAGAGATTCGATGTATCGACTATACGCCGTGAGGAGTATAATTTCCTTTTATATGTAACAACCTATTTATGGATAGTAATGGCGAGACTCGTCGAACGATGCTTTCGCATTTGCAATGCTGGGATTCGTAACGACGGTAACGCTATTACTGCTTGATTATTTTGATCTGGCATTGGTCAGATCGTGTGCGTTTGGCCGAAAACACTTGGCGGAGAACACTCCACCATCTGATTCCATTGACTCTCGGTGGAATCAGTTTCCAGGTATCGAATTGCGAGAACAGTGCTTGGACCAGTTCGATGCACTGGCTCACGATGCATGGTCTTAACTCTCTTTTATTATCGGAAGTCGAACTGGAGCGCGGGGTTGCGCGCCTCCCCTTTCCCCTCGCGTCGCCACCCTACGAGGGAGTTTATTTCGCGATTCCACCGGTCTGCCCCCTGCCCCTGGGTTCTTGGCTTTCGCCGTGTCCCGCGTTCTGAATACAAATCGCGACGTTCTCTTTCCCGTGGACCGTCAGGGCGCTGCGCGATCATTACCATTAATGAAGAAACCGGTAGGGATGCTTCATCGGTTATACCCCCGCCCATTCCCCCGGCTATATCCTAGACGCATAACTCACGATGACCGAGACGGAAGTTCCGAGGCCGAATGCGGATAGTAATGCGGGATTATTCCCGCCGGATACACAAGTCCGTCCATATTCAGCGATTTACAATTTTTATATTCGTACGTCCTCGGGGAACGTCGATGTCATTGAACCCTGGTTGGAAAAGGTCGACGGCGAGAAGAACGCCGGAGTTTCGGCGAAGGATATTTTATTTAGACAATCTCAGTCCTCTCTCTCCCGTGGCGTTTGACTATGCGAAATCGGATGTAAATTAGTTATCGAGCAAAGAATTCTTATGCGGCGAGAACGAAGAAACGGCGAGAGAGAGAGAGAGAGGAGGTTCAAATGAGGAGACGAATGATTTTGGATCCGAACGCCGGAGGATGACGAGCTGAATTATGAATCGTTCGTTCCTCAAGATTTTTTAGTTATGAATGGGACATGTAAATACGCGCGAATGCATAATAAAACAGCCGCGCGAGGGTCCGCCGCAAGTACGACGGTCGTGTTATTTATTTTATAGAAACGTTTGCGTCGCGTAATCAAACCGCGAGATTAAAACGTCGTGCTTCAAGTCAAGTCGAAGCACCGCCTTTAATTACGTTCAAATTAAAATTGAAATAGTTCAACGACAAGATTGCGAAATGTATTTCATATAAATTATTTTTATCATTTCTCTGATTTCTCTTGCATATGATATCTGACGAGTTTATTCTCATAAAAGCTTTTCCTGTAGCACGTAACTTTATTAACCTGTAAAGGACGGGAAACCTATTTTTAGGCTCCATGGGGATCGCTTATTTTTCGTATAACACTTTAACTCATATATGTAAGTTATAAATGAAAATCATAAAAAGTCATGAAAAAACTTGCCCGTCCTCTAAAAGTTGACGGAATTAAATAATGTAGATATGTCAATAACTCAGTTGCGATATGAGTTTTATCTGCAGACGATAGACGAATGGTAAAGCGAAGTTCAATTCAGTCTTTCTCTCGGAAGGTTGAACAAATAACAAACATTTTGTATCAATAAGTCGATATCTAGGTTACCTTCTGCTCGTTTTAACTTATAATAAAGTCGAACTTTATTATTACGAGATGAGAGACATTTTGGAATTGCATGCGTCGCTAGTAAATATATGTTACTTAGAAATGTATAGCATTACTGCTACGCGCACCTTTTGCACCAAGAGAAATGCAAACGAACGCGGTCGACGATAATCCTGGATTCTCAGCAGTCTGATAAGGAATTGCGATGCCTTCAGTATGCAAATTTTACGATGTTCGACACCTATCGGACCTGCTCTTCGACGGACACCGAAGAAGAAATAGCCATTCCATTCGACAAGAGAAACAGCTAGAGATACATCCATACACTTGCAAATACACTTGCGTTATCCTACATATAATATTTAATTTGTCCTAACATATACATTTATATTTGCAACATTATCTTATTATTGTTTAGATTATAAGGTTCACAGAATGCTGCAAAAATGTCAAGAGATTATTCTTTATATGAATTGATATTTTTATCGGTGCAACATTTGAAATATTTGTTGACACATAATTAGGCACATCTAAGAAGTTCGTTAAGAAATTGGCGTTAATTTATATCACACGAATGCATGTATTAAATAGTGTCTTTAACTTGTCAACGTTGATATTAGTACGCGAGTACAAATATGGATTATACAAATACTTCGCCGCGACGCAGGGAGACAGATATGTATCCCGGCTATACAGTGAGGAAAGTATTTCTCAAGCAGACTTCAGTACATGTTGGAAACGCTAACTACGTACTTCAGTTACACCGCCGTACGTGCGCGAGATAGTTAGATTGCCTTCCCCAAGTTATCCTTCTACATGATGTTAAACTTCTCTCTAGTTTCCATTGACCATACGTATGTTACCGTACTTCCACAATATCCGCGGTGTTCGCTGATGAATATGAGACCGTGGACAGAGATTAGATTACGTGAATTTGTGAACCTGTCAACAGTACTGACAGCAAGTAGTCTTTAGCGAATTAAAAGCATGTAAATCTCTTTGTAAATAGAGGTTTAAGAGATATTTCGATATAATTATAATGAAAACTCGATAGTCGCGAAAAGAGACGCTATTGTCAACAGCATTATCATACAATGTATAACGACTATTATAAAGCTAATGATCTCATTTTTATTTTTCAATGGCATCGATAGACGAAAGACGACTTTTCGATATAATTGGATACATTAAACGAATTAGATACACTATACTCATTTACAAAAGAATATCTTGACACGATAGATAATATCGTCTACCCATCGGGTGATGTTACACGAAATTCTCTCGAGATGCGAAATAAATTATGAGATACGCGCTTGCTTCCTTCGCATCGCCTTCCCCACGTAAATTCGATTTCCTACGCGTTGTCATCGTGAGTTTCCAACGTGGAGCGTACTCGTTTAATAATCGTATTACGTGAGGCTTAGCAATATCCGCGGCGTCAATCAGTACGGACCCATCGACGTAATCTGAAATATCAAATCCGATCTGGCGTTCCATTAAACTGAAAGCTGAAGAACTTAATCTGTACCCGCCAATCAACCCTCCGCGATTTGCGAGGTGCTGATCCTTTTTCCTGCAAGAATCTTCCGTATATAGTATTTTACGTCAGTGTGCGGTACTTTTTTATATATATTATATCCGTTTTTTTTTTCAGGCATTAAATAAAGTAACGGGAAATAGACATAACTGTTCGTTAGAAAGAAAGAAAAGTCAGATCGATTACGATAACGGTAAGTAATTCTCCATCCGCGTAAAAGCGAATTCACAAGTTTCTACATTTCATAATAACTAAAAGAATGCTCTTAATCCTGTGAAAAGGGAGAAAATTCATTCTTCTAAATATTTTTGTTGAATACCTCTCTTCTTCGCGAGATATTTTACGTTGAATATACCTCTATTGTATGTAATACTCTCTCTTCTCTCTCTCTCTCTCTCTCTCTCTCTCTCTCTCTCTCTCTCTCTCTCTCTCTCTCTCTCTCTCTCTTTCAATTATTGTATGGCGTACTAACTTTGATGAATTTAATTAAGTGTGCAATAATATCTACAACTTTTGTACTATAATTTTATTGATTCTAAATCATAATTTACGTTTATGTTCGTTTTAATTTAGTTTTCTTGGTTCCAGCTCGAAAGAGAGAAGTTCGCGAAAATTGAAAATTCAAAAATGCATATCGCTGTTTCGCCTGGCATATTTTATCGTCGTCCGGGAAATTCGTTACCATCAGGCGACGCGTCATTTGAACACCACGCGGCGCCGCGACGCCTAACGACCTAGATTTTTCTCGAGACTATTTTACCACGACCAATCCTCTTCTCCTTGCGTAAGCTTCAACCGCAATTTATCGTCTGTATGTGCAAGATGACGTCGACGTTATTTCGGCGATTCATGAGTGAAAATACGAAATATGTTACACGTTGATAACTCTGCAATTTTTTCTTTAAATAAACGCGCGCATCGTGGCAGCTTTGTTGATATATAGTAATTTATATATATTTTTTGTTGCAATTTTTCCTGTCAGATAACATCGGCGATACTTTCTAAATTTATTACGAATGAAAATATCGTTCGCGATTACAATATATTTTTTGCATATATATGAAGTGCCAATTCTTGCAATCGATGAGAATGCAAATTCTTGAAGAAGATTAATCATCTGTGTAGTTGAAGCTAGAATTGAACAGTTGCATTTCTTTTACTTTGCGACCGGTCAGCGTAAAGCTCATTGCGATGAGCTAATTTCTGTTTCCTATCAATGTTTCAATCCTGCTCGTATCTGTTATAAATATTCCGTTCATTAAGCACAGATGCAGTATGAAAGCTCGTTTGAATATATAATCACCTCCTATGCATTAAATTCAACAAAACTTGTACAAACATTTCTTATTCGATACAAATTCCTCGTAGAATAAACAGCAAGATATTGATGCCGCAGCTGTATTTGAAAGAAAATCAACAGCAAAAGGTACAGACGGTCATATAGCGCAACAATATACCATCGCACGGCGCAGCACGGTATTGTTTGCGCCGTTATTTCGTTTTATTCGACTTCCTGAATATGATAAATTAAATACTATACGTAGCAAAAATAAAAGTTACGTTCTTCTTATTGTGCCTTTTCCACGTACTGTCTACGTACACCTATCGTAAAAGTTAAAGTGGCTAATAAATGACAAAATCAGACGTCCGGAAATTTATTAGAGGATGGGAAGTGTAAAAAGAAAAATCATTAAAACGCACCTGCGTGCGTGCTCGTGTGTATAAAGTTATTTCGTTATTCAACTTTCTAGCCGTGAGATAATGCGTGTATTTATGCGTGCCTGCGTTCACACGCAGTGCGTGCATACACGCGTGCATATTCATCCCGCGTTAAACGCCATTCGGTGCCTCGCGGGGCGGGAAAATCGCGCGGCGGACTGTACGCGAATTTTTATACGACGCGGATTTTACGTCTCGCGGAGCGCTTGTTTGCCCCTACGTTTCTCTCCCCCCGTCAACCCCCGCGCGGCATTTTATGGTCTGCATATCCGCAATCCCCGGTATTATGCAGGTATACTATTCGCTTAGGCGTCGGAATCCGGCCGCCACTGTCGGCTGACGCTTTCCTAGGTCTGGGGGTTCACTGGCGCATATGGTGCTCGCAATACGATATGCCCAACCCGCGCTTCTTACGCTCGTGAACGTTTTACGACATCGTCGAGAACGTATCTGCTTTTTGGCCCCACGTGGCCCCGCGATATTGATTGCGAGACTCGTAATTTCGCCGTAATTAAAACATATATCCCCTGATATCTCTAATCTCCGTGAAAAACGACAAGAATTTATCTTTTGTCGATGTTTCCTGATAAATCAAATCAACCCAAAAAAAAACATACTTAATCAATATTTCTTTTAATCTTACTTTTGCAATTCTTATTATTTTAATAAATTTCTGCAGTTATTTGTTAATTAATTTTAGGTGACAAATAGAATATTGCTAGCAATAAACATTTGATAAAGGTAAGACGTTGAGAATCTCTTCGACGTTGATGATGGAAAGGCTGAAAAATGATTAGAGAAAGTTGTCTCGAAAGAGATTGAGAACGGAATCGAGGAGGGCTCGATAACGACTTAAGGGTTTAAATTGTTGCTCCTACGGCGAGAGATTCACGTATCTAGAGGGGGATAAGAGGAAGGACAAGCAGACGATAAGAAGTATCATCCTGTCTCTCTGCGAGATGCCCGGCTGTCGGCTCCAATAATGCAATCGCGTGGGATCGATTTTCAATCCAATTGTCAGAGAATGCAACGTGTAAACCGCAATGGAAAGTGCAATATATTTTCATGAGTGCACCCACCATCGAGCGGGCGGGAAAAGGTACCGGATAGTGCAGTACGGTTATGCTCGCCCAGGAGGGATGGTTTAAAATCGAATACTCGAACCCGAACAAACTCTTGTACCGGCTCAGGAAATCCGGTATAAACTCGTAATATCGCATTTTCCTTCGCCCTTTTCCTTTTTTGTACCCTCTTGATACCGACCGGATTTTTCCTCTTTCTCCTTATTCTCCCTCTCTCTTCCCTGCACTCGCGGTTGGCATTACGAAAAATCCCGACTTAACTCTCGCACTTATGGAATTATTTGAATCTTTGAACGGTTGCACTACTGCATGCTATACATTCATCTGTCTAATTTGATCTAAATTTTTGGCACGCTTGTGTAGAGCCGAGAACTTAGTTTTGATAACGTGGTCTACACTTTCGAATGCTGAACTGCTGCACTACCTTTTAGATGCATGCGTATCTTCTATACCTTGCAGCGCGCGGCCTTTTTTACTCCTATTCATGTTCAGCGATTTAAAAGCAACCGCTTTTTTCGTTGCGCTCGCTTTGCCCGTGTCCGTCTTCAATATCACCGTGGTTCGGTGTATGCCGAAGCTTCTCAATGACCTCTGTTGGATTTGAGAGCATATTTTTCCTTTTGCTTTTTTGGTATCCTATACGTATCTCCATTTCATGCCTTTCTCGTATCGAACCTATATAGTTGCAGTTCCTTTGATTTACATTTAATCTGTATTACAAAAATTTACCTCTATTAACTTATGAATGCTCCAAGTAAGTTAACGAATTTATCCTGACTCAACACATCTTCTTTAATATTGCACATCAAACATCAGATATATACCTCGCCCATGAACGTCGCAATCATATTTTTCGAAACGTACATGTGCAACGCGCGATGCAATCCTTTTCTTTTGCATTCGTTCGCAACGGCTGGCATGCGTACAGCTTCATAGATCCTCCATCGGATTCACTCTTTTTCAGCTCAATGCAGGATATACACAAAAAGAGCGATGGAACGATCGATACTCATCCCGCCCTTTTCGCATGCAGTCTAACGACGCTAGAAAATTGAATGTTCATTGTGATCCGCGAGTTTGACTTTACAACCAGTTTAGAGAAACAGCTAAAAGAGAACATCAACTTCGAATCCCATCGTTGTAGTTGAACTTTCGATTTGCGCGGGCGATGACGCGTAGGCGAGAGAAGCCGCGAAGAAATCTAAACTTTAAAGTGCGTTTCTTTCTTCCGCCTGCTCCGCAAAATATATAAGACGCGAACGTGACATCTTCGTCGGAAAAGTCCAGCGAGATTGCTCGAAGATTGGGAATCACTTTCACAATCTGAAACGGAAACGAGAAACGAAAGAGTAAGGGGAAAATTAATACTTATAGACGCCAAACATGAGAAACCAGTGATAAGATTTGTGATGTTTGAAATATTCTGGAAAATGAAAATAAATATTGTAACGACAGTTACCACTTGCATTTCATATCGTGATATTTTTCTCGCGACGGAAATAAGAAAGTATTTGAGAAGATTTTAATATTTATTTCATCAAGATTCGAAGAGCTTCGGTCATTTTAGCTTCGTGGAAAAATGGAAATAAACGTAAATAAAGATTTATTTTGCAATTTCCAATGTCCTTCGCTTTAACAAGAATTTAATTGACAACTTGATTGCCAAGATAAAGTCGCGATAAGCTTTCACTCGGAAACAAATTGACTACAAATTTGTCAAAGAATCTGCGGATGATAAATGTCACGGTGACTCTAGGACATCCCATTACGTTACGATCAATACGATCGTTTGTACATGAAAGAAGGTGAATGAAAGAGGGAAACGATTTACCGTCTGCTGGCTACAATTGCGATAAAACATTCACTTCCCGAAAGTGTGCTGTGCCATGAAAATTTCATCCACCATTATGCCGCGCAATCTACGGCTGGATATCGGTTATTGCTACCGTCAGTTATAGTGGTGCCGGCAGATTTACGTATATACAGATACTTATAATACGGATGCCGCGATGTACCATTTAAGCAGTCAGACCCATGCCAACTCGAGGATAATGTATCTGGGACGCTTTTGCCTTGCGTCTCTCCAAACTAATTTCTGGGCGCTTGAATTTGTTGTATTTCTTCACTCTCTATTTCTCCACGCTATACGCGAGCAGTTAATCCGACTTAATTTAAATGTTTAAGCCGCAGAAAACTGTTTTAGTTTATGTTTCGTTTGCAAACGAAAGCGCGCTATGAAGATTACTGAAGATTATTGCCTGAATTACGAGTGGTCAGCCGTGAGCCTTCTCGCAAAAATCTCAAATTCCTTTTTCCGCTCATCTCTCACGTCGTATGTGTACGTTATTTAGAGACCGTGATTTATTTTCAAGGGAAATAAAAAAACTGCGAGAGGTCTCACCGGCGATTATGCGCCAGGGCATAGCGAGGTGACGGTGGAAAAGTATAAGGGTTGCGAGGCATACGCGTTTCACACCGAAACCACGGAGTGTCTGTGATATGTCGTCGTTGCACAACGACGACGACGACGACAACGACGACGACGACAACGTCGGTCAGCCGTAGTACGTTTTTCCGTGGCGTCGGGCGCGCGTCGGGGTTATGATTTTCCGCGAGGTCGACCGGAAAAATGAAAATTCCAGCAGATGCCTCGGTCCATTATGTCGCGGCTACGCGGAAGCGCGATACGAGCCATAGCTGAAGAGAGCGTTAAAGTCCCGCACGCTCGAGGTACCCGGCATATTCTCGCAGCGGCGCTTTTATGAACTTTTTATGGGGTCATTCTTCCCGACGGCGAAGTATGCCGCAGAATCCTGATCCTTGCGACAAGGCGAGATACGACACGCGTGTGCGAACGTCATCGCGACAAATCTCTTCTGCCTTGAGAGAGAGGGAGCGAAGTACGAATTGCCGCGTGTGATCAATATCCGATGATACATGCCATGCGATAATCGATATGTTATGTTACATATATAGCCGTCTATTAAAGCGTGTGTATACATAATTGATGTTTATTATTACCCCTAGTTTCTTTATTTATGGAATTTATGAATCTAAAATTGTTTCGCAATTTAATAATGCAATATATGTTGTAAAATTTATATAAACAATAATTATAAATTAATTTAACTTGTTTTCGAACTTAGTAGTTGACTATTAATCATCTCTTCAGCATTGCCATAATCTTTATAAATCTTTTAAATACTTTATTGTCTCTTAGAGATGCAAATGGGAACGTAGAGTTCCACCAAGCCTCTCTAGAGCTTCAATTATCATCCCTACTTACGGAGAACTTTGTATTTCGAAAGTGACATTTGACTTCTTCATGGACTTCCTGGGGAAAGATTCGCCTGCGCGCCGTTATAACATCGCGGAAAACAATATTTTCCATCCGGCGCTCGAGCATATGGCTAATACGTTTACTCGCTCAGGCGTAAAAGACGCCATCGGGGAGAATGGAATTAAGGGGGTGTCGGGCTCGACGGAGCGGAATGATGTAGGTGATAGTTGCCAGCAAGTTGTATTTTGCCCTCAGGTCGGTATATTTTCGTGTCACTTTGCATGAAGTGGAAGTGCCTCGCGTTTATTCTACCTTCGCGGTTAATCTCATTTTGCGAATCCGACGTTGGAGCTTTGTAAAATTTTGATCCCGTAAAAGCATGGCAGTAGCTAAACAGATTTGGAAACCCACTCATATAATAGCGTGCGAAACTTATATCTTATGATATAGCTATTTTAGTATTGTAAGCCACTCCGTTTTCTATTTTTCGCGTGCTTATCCGAGGTTTATGAAATTTTTAAGTATTTGATTTTATTTTAAAGCTTTTTTGCCGGTGTAAATTCAACAGTCTAAAATTGCACTCAAACCTTGCCAGAGGAAAGTTTCATTTGGATTTATTTTGGGGACGTATATATAAATCCGCACTTCCACTAACAATAAGCAAATCGATATCTGGAATCTGGATATAGCAGCGATTTTTATAAGCTGCTCGCTATGTGTAACGGAAAAACGGTTGTCGCGCGCTGTTATTTATAGGCAGCGTGCATAATGGAGTAAATGAGAAGATCCTGTTTCTGCCGCATTGCTCGTGAACGAAAAAGATATCGGGTCTTGGCCAGAAGCGGCGCGCGTAGTGCGTTTTTGCCGGTGGAAAATCCCGCGCGCGGTGGAGAACGCCGCGAGACGAAATTTGGCCGAACAGTAAATCAGAAAGATATGATTTTTTTTCCCCTCCCACCGGAAGACGAGTATCCGACCGGAAAAGGCGGCAAAGTCGACGCTTACTCAGCGTCGTTCCGCGTCTCTGGTCCGTGTGCCTCCCTAAAAACGTGCCAGGACTGCGCTTTAAAAATTGGGACGAAGAACCTGTTTAATCGCAAGGAAGGAAGATTCGCGCTCTCGTGGCCAGGCCTAAAACATTATCTCGGCCTTGCACACGATTAATCACCTTCTCTAGAATTTATTATTCAGTTAAGTGTCATTTATAAGAGGAAGATAACTCCTTTTTTTTACGTGTTACAATGTAATCATGAGGTATGGCTATCGTTTATCACTGTCGTTTACCCAGGTTGCGACAAGCCTGGCATTCAAATTTTATATAATAGCATTAAATTTTGATCGTTATAGCCTACAAAATTTAGATATATTGAAATAACATTGAGTTGCATTGGACATATTTATTATTGATTAAAGACAAAAAAACAACGGATACCTGTTTGTGTCAAGTTTTAGTATTGAAAGTTATTGTATGAAATATTGTTACATATGTATTTATTGCGCGAAACTTTCCATGGAACGCGTATGACGAAATGGAAATAAATAAAACGATATGGAATTACATTAAAAGTTATTCAAAATTGATAAGTTATTTTATACAACACATTTTATACGACGTACTATATTGAATTGTTCTGATTTAAGATAATAACGAGCATTAAGTCATTATCATTAAACGGTCCTATATATAATTATTAAAATACATATAATTTTAATAAATTCGGGGTAATTTTCATAAATGGTTTCTAGATATTTATTTGACACTTTCCGGCGCCGTAACAAATATTATGCGGTGATATTATATTACATTCGCGGCAAGGGATTAACGGCATTCATATGACGGAATTATATTATTATTTAATGCGATTATTTATATAACATGCACTATGCGTACACCTCTCTTCATTAATTGATAATTTTCGTTAATCAGTGATCCTTTAATCTGCTAAATAAATAATTTCGTTCAAACATTATTCTTACCGTGAAAAATTCTCGTTTTCGTTCAATGTTAAAAATTGAAAGATTAAATCTATATCCCTGTTGCTCCAAATTTGATGCAAATTCACCTGCTCTTTGACTTTCGTAATGTCGGTTTGCAAATATCCGAAATTGATCGACGCAAAATACTAACTAATTAATGTTTCGCGCTGTTGAAAGCGCATATGCAATCAAACGGACCATCCGCATTTCTGCGATGCACCCTTTCACGTATGTACGCTGTTTTCGTCAAAGTGTTGGCTTCAAAAACGGCGACGCATTACCGCAAATCCGGGGTATAGGCAATCCAAGCGCGCGAGAAGGGCAGTTTTATTGCGAACGCGTGAGCAGTTTAACGTCGCGCGCCGACGTGATTCATCCAGGGCCGTTCCTAGTCCGCGTACGCTATTCGAATTAATCCGAAAAGAAATAAATTTCTTTTTAAAACATAAAACTTTCATTACATGAAAAATCCAAGCTGTCAATTTAAACCGCGTCATTTTTAAAACAAAAAGATCGCATTTCGATGCCTCGTTCTTGTACCGCGATTATTACGGTACGATAAATTGGACAATGCGTTTTCATGGCTTTGTGTCGGTTTTAGAATTTATGCGCGTTTGCGTTTGGAATTTATAGAAGTTGGCACAAAAATTTTGTTATAAAACAAACTATTCGTTTTAACCCCTAGCTTATGCCGCGCGCGATGCAAATTTTTTGCCGGGCCTGTCGAATGTGTGGCTCGCAAGGACAAGGACGTCGGAAAGTGCAGGATCGACCCTGATTTTCCCCCCTTCACAGAACGAGTGTTTCACACATGTGTTAAACACGCGCGCGCAAGCATCGACATCGCCGCCGCGCGCCGCCCGCGCCGCTGGAATGAATGACGTTAAATTTAACGCTGCCAATTTATCGAGGCGCACACCCTCGCTCCCGTCGCATATGCGCGCGGACGCATGCTCAAGCTTAATTCACATTTGCGCTTATACGATGACGGTTTTATGGTCGCCGTTTTATGATATCACGGCGTGACACGGTGAAATTTTGATTAAAGGAAAGCTCGGTGTCACGACAGCACGGAGAACGTAATCATGAGTTTGTACAACACGATATGTCATTGCTATTATTTTTTTTCCATTTTGTAATTTATCATATATTAAAACATATTACAGGTATAATAAAAAATATTATGTAACATAATATGAATATTGTATAAAATATTATATGAATCGATCTTCTGTGTTCAAGAAAATTATTCGAAGAATATTCCTCTTCTGTGAAATATCGCTGGTACGGATGAAGCTTCAAATGGTACCAACATTCGCACGAGTAGCACGAAGCCTGATTGCAAATGTATAGGTATTATTTGACAGGACATTCGACGTGCTGCATAATATATGGAGTGTGGCGTGACGCCGTCGTAATTGATTGTAGCGCTATGCGGTTTGGCACCCGCTGGCCGGAAGTGTTCGCAATTACTACAATGGAATCGCGCAAAGTTAATGACAAAATATTCATTTCCGGAATGGTAATTCGCGGCCGGCCGCGCGGCGGGAATTCATTTTCGGTAAGGCACCCGACGGGCGGAAACCACCTAAAAAGTCTGACCGGAAGTGGCCGGACGTGTGCTCCAATTGAGAATTTTGATCGTGCTCAGTTGCGGCACGGTAATCGTTTTTATTACGTCGTAATTTTAGTATAACGGCGATAAATCCGTAACGCGAACGCGGAACCATTTACTAAAATATACATACGCACGTCATGTATACCAATAGGTTCTAATAAATCGTGTATAATATATAACAAGGTTATTTTACATACTTGCGTATATATGGTAGAAATAATAAATACACGAGTATAATATACATATTTTTATCCTGCATTTATCAAACAATTGTGAAGTATTCTACACGTTATCGTGCCATAAAAGACGTTGACGCGTTTCTCCTCGTCTTAGTTGGCTTCATTTACACAATTTTCTTTACACTAGCAAGCGACGTCTCTTTTTCTGACAGCGAGAAATAGTATTCTCTATAATTTCTCTCGAGCGTGAGTCCCGCTTCGCAAACTTTTCTGTCGCTCGACACACTCTAAATAAATTTCTTGAAAATAATTCGTCAACGGTCGACGGGTGAAAATTGTTCCCATAGAGAAAAAAGATTTCCGCGCAACAGATTTAACCGGACAGATTTAACGGACCTACTTTTAATTGTTAATTACTCGTTTACTTTTGGTCCGTCGAAACTTTCCCATCAGCGAACTCGCTTTCGAACCGGGCCGGGATGTGCCACAGCGTTTGACACAGAATTTCAGGTGTAATCGACGTCAGCGGAGCCTCGCGCGATACCGCAAACGAAAATCGGGGACTGGTTGTAATAAATCGCGCTGGGGATTCGCCGCACGAGCAAACACTAAAGAGGACGTGTTTGGTCAGATGTATATTGCCGGAAGCGAAAAAACATTTTTTTTACCGCGTTGCTCTCTCGACTTTAAAGCCGCGCGCGCGGCCGCGCGTGACGAAACCGAAACGCGGATCCAGTTTAAAATTTAAGCCCGGCTTGGATTCCGAGCCGACCAATTAGCGGCGCCGAATTGGCGCTAATACCGGGATTAATGCACTGATCAATTTTCGCGCGACAGTTGTGAAAGCGGAACGAGCACTCTGAAACAACGTATTCCTGTAACCATGCGCACGTAATGTTGATTTTCGATATTGCAAACGAGCCTCTTTCAATGTTATCGATAGGAATGAAAAGGCGTGTGCGTGTGGAGCGTATTCCGCATTTCTCCGGCGCTCATAATAGTATCAGAATAAACAAAAGTCCAGCAAATTAGCGCATCGGCAGCGAGGATAAGCTGTGAAGAGCTATATGAATAAGCTCTTTAGGAAAACGATTTTAATGAATCGAACTACGTTATGGCAAAAATATTATTATCTGTTGCAGCATTATGCGACAAAATTATGCAGCGTTCTTTCTCTCCACAATGATTACAATGAAGATTATTCCGTGCTGTCTGGGATGATTCTCATCTAATAAAACTGTAACACTTTAATGTGAGTTGAAAGCTCACATTTCATATTAAACCCAACGCTAAATAAAAGCTGTTGCAAATATATATCTTCTACTTAGAGGAAAGAATATTTTCTTCTCATTATTAAATAACTTCTCCTCGATGCATGCCTCGTTAAAAATTTTTGCGCTCCGCGCGTTTCTCTCCCTAATGGATGGAGTGTTGCGAGTTTCGCTTGTTGATGCAAGCAGGATTTCATCAATTGAAAAGTCGTTAGGACGAGGGAAGCAAAGACGTATAATACAATTTCTCCGGGGCTCCGCGGTATCTCTCTCGGCGGGGTGAGGGGAAGGAGACGCAACTATTTCGATTCACATTAATCAAGATTCGGAAGGCCCGTTCTCGCGTGCAACCTCGCAGACGCACCACCGTTCGCGCACGTGAGCATAACGCCGACTGGAAACTTCGGTGCCAACTATTCATTCGGCTACGGATTAAAGAGAGAGAGAGAGAGAGAGGGGGGGGGGCGGGAGGGGTTCGCAGAGGCGTTTAAACTTACGTCGGAATCCTTCGCGTTACCTCGTCGGCGCTCATAAATCAGGCAACTTTACAGAACGCCCTTAGCCGACGACATCGTCGCTTTCGTCGGGTACACAGGCTCTCACGGAGGACTAGAGTGTTACGAGCCGACTTTGCAGTTTTCAAGTTTCGCTAATAAGACGAGGGTGGGAGGGGGAGCCTCTTTTGCGCTCGACGCTATCGGCTCTTTACGCCTACGTTTCCCCACCAAATTTATCATCTCGTCTAAGTAGCTCAATACGACGAAAATGTGTACCCGGTAAATTAAGTCAATTAACAATTCCTTCTGTATTTAAAAAAGTAACTTTTTTACCATCATTGTTACATTCATATGCTGACTCTATTATACAAGCATTTCATACGCGACGTCCACGTAACTATAAGAGCGCGTATGATTTCTGTTCTTTTAAAATATTACGTTTTTACGAGCAGGAGATTTCATTCCGGAACGATATTCTGGAATATACAACAGAAACGATCGATAATCGTATTGAAATGTGATTCTAGCTCATTACAACGAACGTTTGCACGTTCAAAGAGATTCAATCATCCAGTACGGTGAGGGGAATCGGAAGGTATTCGAGGGTGCAAATGAAGTTGATACGAGAGAGAGCCGGTAAAAGAAAGCTCGATATATAGGGCGCAGCCATTACATTTATATACCATAATTGCGGATGAAATGGCGAACGTTGTACGATCTCGACGTTACGACTGGCAGTGAGCTATGGGTTTAATGAATACAAGAGTTATTTCAAGCTAGCCAGCAGCTTCCGATCACGTGGCGTTAGCTAAATAAAAGTTTCACGTTTGTATTGCTGGCTAAAAGCTCGGCCTGTCGCAGTTTTGTGTCTCATTTACAATTCTGTTTACCTTTCTTCCCTTGATTTCGCCCGGCCTGTCAAGCGATAACTGAACAGTACGTGCAACGTTCCTCGTACAGGAGATACAATGGAAAATCCATCAAACTGAAATTTGGTATCAGAAACGTTTGGTCGATTGGCATTTCCAATGCATATAATATTCAACTATATAGCATAACTGTATAGCATGACCAGGACAAAAAGAAGAATCGTTATTCAAAGAACTCGCGATATCCCCACGATGTCGTGCGGAAATACGATATTATTCATTTCATAAATTTTATCTTTAATTACTGTAATTCTTTCAGGGTCTACCTCGATATCGAGTGTAATCGCATGCAATCATGAAATAATGTCGTTTATTTTGTATCTTCATTCCCAATGCAAGAGAATAAAGCAAATAATTCAATAATGGTTTCATTGTTCATATTTTAAATATCGATACTCTTTGTAACTACAAAATAGGAAATTTTTAGCGTGCAATATTGTGGAACGTTGAATAAAATGTTTCCACCAGACCATATTTATATATTATTTGAATTCCATATTAGATTCCATAGATATTGACAATAATAATAATATAAAGTATAATCGAGCAATTGGTGTCGTAAATACATTAGATCCATGCCAGGCATCGTTAATAGGGCAGACATCCGGGAATTCAGGTAATTTGGGGATGGGATATGGGAGAAACAGGAGGACTATAGCGTCCCAGCTGCGAATGGATCATCCCCGAAGCAGGTATAATTCAAGCACTCTCGTCCAAGAGAGTAACGGGTGTGTGTGCTCAAGGTATTAGCTTCCGAGCCGGGTATTGACTTGATATCGCTGCACGTTCGCCAATACGCGGCAGTGGAATCAATTTTCTGTTACGGACCAATAGACTGTATGGCGCGCGGTGCATTGTTATTACGGTTGAATTATTGATGCTTAAGTAACACGGGTATCATTAGCTCGCCACCATATATGTCGCAATAGTGGACGGCGTTTGTCATATCCCGACTACTCTTTCGAAGTCGTACTGGAAGCGGCATTCCGATATTTCGCGCCAGTTATTTCTAATATCTTCTGTATTCCGCGCGATACAAGCGCGGAAGTTGAAGCGCGCTGGCTGTCGAAGTGGAAAACAGACGAGTATAGGAACGGCCGAATGTGTCATAGATATTCCATTTCGCGGGAATTCGAGCCGCGCCATATGGCAACGGGTACGGGCGCCCCGCCGGAAGGCATATATCTAATATCCATGAGAGATAATGTCATTTAGCATCGTAAGAGCGAGTCTCGATGAATTAATCGATCGCGGTTTATCGAAGGTGGTGAAACGTCGCGCTTAAAAACCTCTCCCCAAAAAATCGATCGACATTCCCGTTTCAATTCGCGATCGCGCAGAAAAATGTGCCCCATGGCAGCGCGCCGATGAATAGCCGGTCGCAAATAAAGGAAAATAACGGAGGTAAATAAAAAAAAGAGCGCCAGCGACAATTCGTCCGCGACAGAGAGGGGAATGGATCGCGGAACAGCGCGCGCGGCCAATATTGTTTCGCCGTCGAGGAATTTTAACGCACCGCGGAACCCGCATTAACGTTGACATGGATTTCGCCGGACGGGTTGCTCTCTTTGTAACGCAGTGTAACGGGGAACGTGCGCGCTTGTTTTCCCCCTTCCCTACCGTGCCCATTCTCCCGGTTCGGTTTCCCCGGCGTCATCGTTCCGAAGCTGCCCGCTCTTTGTGCCGGGATATTCAACGCCATGCGCGACAGGCGCTAGGCGCTATCGCCCATCGTTCTCTCTGTTTCTCCCTCTCTCACCTTCCGAAATGATGCTCGGCAACGCGATGCCGAAACGTCGAGTCGGGGCGAAAAGCACTATCTGCGTATTTCGTAAAAAAATGTATCATTTTTTAACCGTTTGTATTGCCGCTTCAACATTTCAACATGATTTACAATGCTTTTGAACTGTTAGCAGGGCTAAAAAAATCACGCGCGTCTTGGGACGGAAATTTGTAGAATCTGCCGCTGTGAAAAATTGGCCGCGTGAAAAAGCGGAAATATCAAACTCGCCATTGATGTGAATGGACGACGTGCCAGTGTAAAGAAAGAGTTGTGACAAAGAGGCTCGGCAGGCCTGAGATAAGAGGAAAAGGATGACCGAGTTTGTCACTAAGAGTAATTTGCGGCGAAGCATCTAGGGATAAATCGTATGCGAAGACAGGTGTGAACGCAAGAGCTTCGTGGCACTCGATCATTCGACTGTTCTCTCTTTTCAGATTTGAGAATAGTGAGATCTGTAAGCGCGTCCATGGACGCTGCAAACTGTGGTTGCAAGTGAATACACATTGTTACATTGCCAGACGACGAATATACGATGGCTGTGACGATTGAATAAAAAATCCGTTTTGCACGAAATCGCGCTTATTTGGTTCACAATGATGACTCGATAAAAACCGAGTTTGCATCGAAGTAGAATAAAGGAAGCAAAATAAAATTATAGTAACAATTAAATTATAGAATGGTACATGATTTTGTGTCAGTTGGAGAAAACGAAGTTAGAAATCACATTTCGTAAATAAGATATTTCAGTAAGATATTACAGTTGGAATATTGATGCATTTTTTTATTGCATCAGCGAAACTTTTCGTGACCGATAATCGAGAAAACATGCAAAATTGCAGAGAGTTCGCAAAAACGTATCTTAATTTAATACGATATCGATATGTTAATTTTAAACAGCGTAATGTTCAGCGGAGAGCAAATAGGTCATCCCGACTGATAATACGCTAAACAACCGATAACCGAGGAAATTGACGTGTACAATTTAGCCAACTTTAGTTTCGAATTTGAGGTAACTCGTATATTTGAGATAATTCGTATGTAACGTATATAACGTATACATGTAACACTAACTACTCCTGTAATTCCATCATTTGCTATTTTGTAACTTTATCCTGCACAGAGTTTACGCGACAGAGACAATAAAATACTCTTACGTAGCCCAAAAACAACGTTACGTACGCGAGGGAGAAAACTTAATCGAATATACCGTGCACGCCGAACGGCCAAATTTCGCTCGCATACACGCGCAACACACGCGCGTGCACCCATACCGACGCGCGGAGTTTAGCACCTGATGGCCTACCTGAGCGGCATCCAATGTCGCCTCCGCGCGGGATGAAAGGCGCGCAAGAAGAATAAAATAGGGGGGGGGGGGGTAACATAACTGGGGTAACTCGCGCGGTGTGATGCCGGCATACTCGCTATAAAACTGCCGTTACTCCCCCGTATAAGCCGCGTGCGCGATGAGTTTCCCCGGCGCGGATCGATGAATAGAAATCACCCCCGGGGTCTCCGCGCGCACATGCTGCAAGGACGATAGCGGCCGACACGCGTGCGGAATATGGGGGCTCATAAAGTGTCGCTGCGCACCGGAGTAAGACCTCCGTGCGATATGTGTTCTCGCGTGATAAGTGTGTCGGGCCCGGATATGATTTACCGGGTGTCGTTGTTCGTGAAAAAGGAGCGGCGAACGATAAATGCGCCGTTCTCTCGACGCCCGTCGTTTCAGCAGGACACGCGCGCGGCCTCGAAGTGGATGCGAAGCGCGTGAAACGCGGGTTAGATCGGCCGGTCTCGCGGCACTCATGATCAAGCGGCCATTTGTTACAATGGGGTTTCGTGTCACGGGAAAGCAAGTCTAATAAATCGTTACTGTATACCCTATACATCGTTATGAGCCATCGTTATAAACGGCGCGCTAGCTTTGAAGTTAACGCAAACGCTGGTGCGCCTGCGAATTTTTCAAACTGATGCATAACAAATACTTCTTTTGTACTTTTATTTCAAACTTATATATATTAGGTGTGGCGAATAAAAAATTATACATGTAGAGCTTGAAGATATTAAAGCAATTAGAACTATCATTTTGTCGGGAATTGTACGTTAGATCATTCACAGTAATGTACAGCGTAAAGGAGCGCGGTAACAATAGGTCGACGAATCAGCGAGCAGCTATAGTAAAATGGATAAAGTATCTGCTTTATTATTCCTCTTTGAGGCATAAAGCTGTCCACTTAGGAGCAATAAGCAAGAAATCCCGACGCGGATGAAGAAGAGGAAATGTTCGACTTATAACCAACAGCGTTGAGAATCCTCCTTTCTCTCCGTCCGCTTTTTTGCTCGAGCGCCTTCAGTTTCCTCGTTTCCCCGCGCTTGTTTCGATTCTTCCGTCGTTTCTTCGTTCCTTCAGTGGCAGCTCGTTAACTATCACCAGTTGGTTGCTATTTTCCGGCCATCATCGACGATACTATCTCTTCCTCTTTTACGTAGTCTCGGCAAGAAACTCCGCTATACTTCACTGGAGTACGAAAGAAACATCGTAAACGAAGTGTCGTAAACGCAATCGGAAGAAGCCGTAGTAGATATTTTATGTGCTCGCTGAATGACTTTCCTATGTCTCATAATATAACCGAAGAAAAGCGAGATTAGAAATCATATTAATTAAGAAAGAGAAGATAAACGATTTTACGCGATGAAATTAATTTAGAAACCATTTGACAGCAAATTTGCAGCTGTGAAAGCTGCTGAAAACTAAACAAATATAATACCCAATTTGAGTAATAACCTATATGTAAATTGCATTCCTAAATTAATTTGCTCACATAATATTTGCCCTACATTTGTCCGAAAATTCCGCATATATCGAAAGGGGTTAATATGATTGCCACGACCATTCTATGTAATGTTCTCTACGCGCCCTTTGACATGGGGTACAATCGAGGCTTCATTGGTCATGCCGGAAATGATCGCGCCGGATGAATTTGAGAGAAAATGGTAAACCGCGTAACTACACGCCGCGGAGCTACGACGAATTGCTATTTCAATACCGGCTCGATTACTCTTCTGGATCGAGAGAGCCGCTGGAATTCGATTCTTCGGCGTGTGGTGGTGTACCGCGGCTGTGTGTACCGCCCGTAACATTATTGGGTATGCGGCCGTGGTCGTATGTCTTTTTGCGGCGTACCTCCGTACGCCGACAATAAAAAGCAACCGGAAGACGTGGATGGAGTGCAGAAAGGACGAACGACAATGCATCTAGCCGCGGCGACGGCGACGGCGCGGGTGGCGGTGGCGGTGGCGGTGGCGGCCGGCGCTTCATCTCGTCCTTCTCCGACACTCGGGCGAAGTCATAGAAACTTTTTTCTTGCCACAAGCAACATGGAGGTGATCGAAGCAACAGCGGTCGAAACTTACTTATTTCCTGCAGGCTGCAAGAGCTCCGTAAATAGTTCGTCCTAGCGCCGAGGGAGCAGACTTCTTTTCCTTCGTGAGCGATAAACAAAGTGTCGGTACGAGATAAGTATCTGATATATTGGGTCTCTGTGCGAGTAAATAAATAAAGCGAAGGATAACTTCTTAAGAGTGTTGTATTGTAGATGGATGGGTGACTTTGCGTCGCAATGAATAAAGATTGCGATATTATTTTTAATATCCAAACAAATAATGTCCAACTTCTGAATTCGATTTTGTTATCAATGTTTCCGGTAATTGTATTGATATGCATATTTTATTTTCTTTGCTATCATTGTGTATAATCAACTCAATTTTATGATAATATAAAAATAATTAAATTATATGAATTAATTTTTTACTTGTTAAATCATGTCGTCATCAATTTTGTTGATGTATAATAGCAGGAAAACTGAAACAAATGCGAACAATAGTATAGCCATAAAGCGTGATATAACGTCATAAATTTGTTCCACTTTTCAATGTGATATTTATCGTGTCATATTTTATTCGTTTCTTTGTTCCAAAATTGTGACTGATACGATAAAATATTTATTCCAGTTTATTGACGTAATACCGATATATAGAATCGGCGTGTAATCACACATCGGTGAATGCAAGTACTTTCTCGATAATTTATACGCTCGTTCATGTTCAATGCATCACGTGTTTCATTAGCGCGCGAAGCTGTTATCGGCCGATGAAGTGTCCCGCGATCCGAAACCGGATGACCTTATCGCGGTATCTCAAGGCAGGCAGGCAGGGGGGGTTTTGTTCGATGCGCGAACGGAAGTTACGCACGATATCGACGTGGAACCGCCGCGCCCATCCAACTCGTGTCGTCGCGTTCGGGGGTTTTATCTTGGCGCGAGGGAATGCTGGACGCTCCGGCGATAAATACCCATTTGATATAATGGATGGTGTGTTCGCAACGCAACGCGTGGAACAAATCCTATTCGTTTCGCGAACGATTCCGCGAGTCGGTGCACATGCGTAACATCGATTGCAAATCCGTATCGTCGAAATTGATATTAGCGATAAATTTATACTCTTATTTATGGCGACGTATCGGTGTCGTCTACATGCATACGTAACGCACACCATATTTGCATGCGCATTACGACTTATTAATTTTCCTATTCATAAATACTTGTAATTTTAGTATAATAATTTATTTAACTCGGATGACGGATCAGCCAGATGATTATTATAACTATTACTGTAACTATCATTATAATTATTATTATACATTATTCATTATTATTATATTTATTATTTGCGTTTATGAAACAAATTGATATTTGCCTAATAGGTACGCATTAATGTGTGTGTTCGCCAAATTTATACCTCTCTAATAAAGATTTATTAGTTGGTAGAATTTACTTGCAGCTCTCTCGTTGCAGTTTATTCTTTTTAACTTTATAGGTATTCTATTACCGTGATCGCGGGTACGTCTTTCATTAATGGCGTTCCGGAGCGCGTTGGTATACCGAGCTAAACTCGCAACTTCAATCGTCCGCGATTCCTCCACCAGCCAGCCTCTCTCGGCGGAGTCCTTGCGAAATCGCGCAATAAGTGATCCCCTGATCCAGCCGTCGCGCACCAGACCCATAACTTTCCTGACACGATTTGGCCGGCTTCCATCCGTGGAAATACACCGCTGCCGCGCCGTGGTATAGCGGGGCACGGAGGATTGCGTGGTACCATCGCGGGGGGGTGATGTGGGGTGCGTCACGGGGCACGGCAATGTTATGCCTTGACTAGACGGCGCGCTTATGATTCCTTTCCGCCCCCTCGGTGCGACGTTACGCGTGATATAGCAGCCAGCTTTGCGCTATAAATAGCAATGTAATCGCGATGCGACCTCCGCGATCGTTTAAAGCTGAATCAAAGTCTATTACGGATGTTATCGGTGATTTGATTACCGCGCACAAATGATATTCAGACATTAATTGAAATTAGCTAATTACCCGACTTGGAGGTAGCAAACAACCAATTGACGCTAATCAATTTCGAGTTTTAAAATAGACTGTTACAAACAGCATTTCTATTTTAATTACTGTTTTATTATTAATATTATTACGCGTAATACATTATTTATTTGGTACTGCTTTATCACTAGTATCTTACAATTATATTAAAAAAACAATTTTTATATTACGACCTTTTGTTATTTTTTGCAAATTTGTCTGTTCTTGCTAAGTTAATAAGTTTTATACATATAATATTTTATATCGATCCCGTATTTAAATAAAACAACGGGGCTTCGAGCATAAATACGAACGATGAAACCATAAGTCACAGGGTAGGGTGGGAATTACGGAACTCCGTGCAAAAGGGGTGTGATGCAAGTCTGGGTAACACCTAGCCGTGTTATATCTCGACTAGACATGGCGGCTTATGATTTTGGCCAGCGGCATCGTGCGTCATGCGGTAACCACCCTCGTCCTACTGCAGATTGCATCACGACCACGATATTTCCATTCATCTGATTGCATGACGTCGGTGGAAAATATCGCGGACTAATAACGCTATGCACGGCCGGCATATATTTGCGATGTGAAATACGTGCCGTGCCGTAACATACACATCCACAATCGGTGAGCAAACAAATGCGCTTTACACTGCAAGGTAAATACTTAATGTAAATGGCGGAATTACAACGCTTACTGGCCGGATGTGGCGACGATAATTACATCGATAAAGCGTGTTCTACGAATCGTGAATACGTTTGGCCTTTTCGCACTGACGGCTACTTATTGCCCTCGATAGATTCGATCAATATCACATTGACAATTTATCTTTTCACGACAATCTTTTCGTACTTATTCTGCGAAGCGCGACGACAAGAGTATAAATAAATGATTCGAGTTTCCCTCTGTATAATCTCCGTGTCACTTATCACCTTTACATTTACTTCATTTCAGCCTTGGGTTGCTCTAAAATGGAAATGTATAAACGGCGAAGTGTGGAAATGACTGAGTTATAGACATTCTATTACAACTCGAACATTTGTAGTTATAGACAAGCATGACACGACCGATGGAGGAGGGTGGCGAGCGTCACGTAACCCTGTTTAGCAGCGCAAAGACCGTGTATATTCCAAAGAAAGAGAGAAGTATAGCGTAGCAATTGTGCGCGTCAACAACTCGATACGATTGTTATGTCTGAACTAGACGAGGTAGCTTATGATTCCGATTAGTTACAGCCTGCGAGACGTAACAGCCACATTTGCTCGGCGCGCCATTAAATCCATTGCCGCATCACGCGAATTGCGAATTACAGTATTACGACTTTTCAATCGCGCCGCTATCCATATCGATATGAATTATCTCGCATTTGTAATTCGTGACGTTGCCCAGTGCTAGCTGAATTAATTGTACGCGTCCGAAGGCAATACGCTTAATCCCATTCTCATTATTAAACAAAATCTATCGAGATCTGTTTACTGGGACATGAGAATATGATAATGATATTTGGATCAAGGATTAAAATAAGTACATATCATTATCCAGAATTGTCTTCTTTTTTAGGAAATACATTTATTTATTCAGCCTTTCCAAATTAAATGCAAATCGAGAAAACGATTCAAGTCGACATCTGCTAACGAATTTATTGATTTTGATTTTAATTGCATCTCTAGAAATGAGACACTAATGAATTAATTAAACTTCAGGTCGACAACCTACGCTTCGATTGTACGTAGCTAACAATAAGTGAATTGTAAGTATCACATGCAATATCGTAAAATTAATTTCTGCGGTGTACGGAACTAACTTTATTCGTTTACCAGAGTCTAGAATAATTTTTAAATATTTAATAATATTTGTTGCATATCTCATATTCGCGTTATGAAATTTAATATCGGTAATTCTGGTCTTATTGTAAGGCGCAATATATTTCAAACAATTTCTATCATGTCCTCGTTGTTTTGTTCTAAAAATCGGAAACGCCATTTTTCACGAAGGATAACGTAAAAAGATTTTAAATCTCGCTCGTGTTCAATTCCGATGGCGATAGTAATAATAAATATTTTATTCCCGTTAAGACGTTATTCCTGTACGAGATATTGATTTCGTCGGTATTTCTTTCCGGTTTATGTCAGATCGTAAAATATTACGTTTCAATTTGTGGGACTAAAATCGAAAATCATGGATTACGAATTACGTCACGATAGTAGATAATAAAAAGTTAATTCAAATTTCTATTCGATAGAAATTTAATGGCGATACAAATTATGTGATAATCTAATTATTTGCATGCATTTTTAACTTCTTTATCCGTCATTTTACTGTTTAATTTCACAATTTAATACAATTCAAAATAATTACAGAGAGAGAGAGAGAGAGAGAAGATAGAATGGTAGAGAAAATAAAATGTACATGGATTCATTCATTGGAAATTGCAAAATTGATTTATTATCTTGATACATCCATTACAAAACTATCACATATATGTACACACACGCACGCACACGCACATAGAGTCTCTCTCTTCCTCTCTCTCTCTCTCTCTCTCTCTCTCTCTCTCTCTCTCTCTCTCTCTCTCTCTCTCTCGACAAAAATCATTATTTAAAAATTAATTTTTTCTAAAATATTCATTTAAATTTTATAAAACAAACATATGTCATTTATACGTGATAAAATTCGCTTTAATTAATTTTCAACGCATCCAATTTCTATCAAATATGTATCAAATGCATAATAACGTATTCGTTACGCGGAGATATTCAGGAAAGCCGGTCGGCCACATTGGAATTCGCGGCGATACATTATTAATAATAATTCCGTCCCGTCGCGGTACGAACGCGAATTTCAGGCAGGTGGCGGGCGTCAGGACGACGATCGGGCCGCATTACAATTTGCTCTTTGATGCCGCCGGCGCGGCGGCGGCGGGGAGATCCGGAAAGCGTGTCGGGCGAAATTTTCGAGGTGATGAGAGTGCGACGTAACGTGCGAATAATACGGATGTCGCCCGCGTGTCATGATCGAGCGAGATCGGCGTGTGTCGCGCTTTGATGATGTAAAATCGATACCGCGGACATCATTATCGGGGCTTAACGACGTCGGGCGTCGCGCGTCGCTGTGCAGCGCAGATCAGTTTTATCGGGAGTCGCGTCGTCAGCCAATTAACGTAACGACGGCGCGACGATTAACGCTTGCCGCGTGCAATTTGTATGCACGTGTGTATATGTATCTGTTTACGTGCATACGCCCGTGCATTCGCTTCGAATCCGCGTTATTTCGATCGACACCGATGTTGAAACGATATATATATATTTTACGATGGTACTCGGCTCGCCCTGCTGCCATCTTGCCCGCTCACCCGTCTCTCCGGTTATGCTTTATGGCTATCGTCTTTATGGATCCACCATCTGGACCACCGCGATATTTCGCTGAGTATTAAATCAATGTCTCATATGAGAAATCCTTGCGAGACGCCAATCAAGCGCTCACTCGCGAATATTTCTCCATTTTGTTTCGTACAAGAAAAGCGATGTAATAAAGAGCAATGTTTTGTCATTTCTCATTCATGATTTTTACCATACTTATCTTTTTATTACGACGTAAAATAAAATTAATTTCTTGCGCATAGCCTGATGTAAAATAGGACGGTAATATTAGCCGGCACAGAAAATATTTATAACGCAATATGTTAGGCTTGCAAAGTTAACGTTCGATCGAATTAGTGTGTCAGACCAAGAAATACTTTTACTAATCTATCGCTGAATAACCTCCACAGATTTCGTCGTTTGCATAATAAAAAATACAAAAATTCCGGAAACGTTACCAAGCGCTAAACGTATACATATATTCATATACAGTCATATCTCGCTTAATGTTAGATGTGCGTTCCGCGAAGTCATTACTTTAAGTGTAAGTAAATCAATGTTAAACAGAGTATATTTTAACAAAGATGAAAAGAGATTTCAAAGGCTCTTGAATTAAAAATTAAAAATCTGTAAATTCCATTTTCACACACATACATATTACTCAAAATAAAACCAATTACGGTATAGCGGGCTAACGTAAAGCGAGGTATGATTATATATCTTAAGAATCTTTTGGGATATATTTGTGAAATATTTCAAGGCATGTATACCATACAGACGGGACCCTTTTGTTTAGTCACAAACGACCCTTACTCATCAAAATTCCTCTTACGTGTTTTCTGACTATTCAAAGGTCTCAGTGCCTTAAATAGGAAATAGCTGAGATTCAATGGACCGATCAATTGATATAGGTATACATCATGTTTGTATCAAACAATTCTAACATTATTAGCTGCAATATTGTAAACACAGATGCATGACGCAATCATAAATAATAATGTCCTGCAAGCGCGAGTAATAATTCGAAATTATTTAATTACCTTTAACGAGAATACAAAGGATCGTTTGTTCCTAGCATTGCGTTGCCGAGAAATTTTGCGATTAATCCACCAGTTGGGAATTATTGATCATCCTGCCACGGTAATTATCGGCGTTCTGTACTCGACGTGTCAAAGGGTTAATCACGGTTCGTACCATACACGATGAGACGGTAAAGCGACGATATGAAATTTTGTACTGTTTATGGCCGATTTGCAGAATTCCACCAATTCGATTCGTGTTTCAATAAATGGATCGGTTATAGACGCTTCGACTGCGTGTTACCAACTATATCTCCATCGAATTTAACAAAGTAGAGGATTGGTCGTATATGTAATCCAGCTTTACTGGAATTATTTAGAGAGCTTCAGAATAGAGTTATTTAATATCAAATCCTGGATTATCCAATGTATGTATTATTAACTATGTATTATTAACATCATAATTTCTTAATATGATTCTCTTTTTCTACTCTCTGGGATTAAGAGAGATATACACACTGAATGTGATGCTATGTATGACGAACTCATTCATATTTTGTTATTATAATGTGAGCGCTAATTAAATCATTATAATTAAATACTTGAATGATATTTGATATGACAATGTACCATTACAAATTCTTATTCACGATATAATCATTCACGAAATGGCAAACTAACTTCATAATAGAATTAAATGCATAATAGTTATCATTTTAATGTTATTATAATTATTTGATAATTATATAATATAATATGGTAAAATGTATTCTTTTCAGTTTGGAGATTACAACCAGCAAGTTTCTAGAAATTGATATATCGCGATAAAACGCGCATTGTTACAGTACATACAGTACATAGTTTCACATCTTTCCATATGCGCCTACCGCGTGGCAATCCCCGTTCTTCTTCCAGAACAATCGATCCATCGTACCAGGAAGCAGAGGGTACTTTACGGTAACTACAGGGTGACAAATTATTCAGTACACGGCGATGTCTCCGCGTTAACGATGAATGCCAACCGTTAGATATTCGCGTGATAGGACGACTCGACGAGCCGAGACAACCGTAAGAATTTTCGATGAGGGCCGTAATCGCCATCCGTGATTTTCGTCACTCGATAAGCGGCGAATCTGATAACAGCGTTCCAGAAATTGCTGATGTTATTTATATCTGGGAATCTGTTATAAATTTACGCTGTTGACTTTCAAACGAGATAATTTATTCTAGTATGTGCACAAATCGCGCAATTAGAAATTTCATATCGAAAATCAATTGTGCAGCTTGATAAAGATCATAATTGCAAATCCACAAATAACTCGAAGTTACGTTAATTACTTCATACTTCATATGTTAAATTATACTTCATTAATTTTTCATTTTATTTCAGTTATATTATCATACCGTGAAAATATTCAGCATGTACGTTTTATTTACAAAAATGATTTTACTACAACATTTTCTGCATTTATTTCTTATAACTCCGTAAATTGGATCAAGTATTGAGATTTTTATAAAATTCCTAGAAGAGAAAAGCACGGCGATGTGGAAATAGTTACGCGATCGAAGACTTCACAGAAAGAGCTCTACTTTTCAGTAGTTACGATGCGACTTTAGTCAGCCGCTCGCGGCGAGGGACTCGGCGATGACCGCGATGACGTCTAGACTGCGAACTCGCTCGCGGCGATCTTGACGACCGAAATCGATCTCACTGGCGAAATTCACGAGCGAAAGATTCTTACTTAGAGCTGCTCATCGAGTATCCTCAAAAGGATAGCGGTTCGCCGTTCGAAAACGGATGAAAGCGGTCGGCCCGCTAGATTTCCCGTCTCGACAACGACGCTCCCTTTTTTTTCATCGTTCCTACCTTGCTGCCTCCCGCACTCCAAAGTTGAGCCCGTGGGAATTGGGGATTTGCGGTTTACCGAGAGTGCCAGACGCAAAAAACAAATGAACGGACCGCCGCCGGATGAGTAGGACATGGAATCCGGCGGCTCTACCACCGTCTCCCTTTTACAACCTCCATTTCTTCCTCGCTGCCTCTGGTTCACCTTTTTCAAAGCTTGATACGTGACAGCACACACGTCACTCAGTTATTTCTTCCTATACCTTCCTATACTATTCTATTCTTTGGATACACGCAGCACGATGAATTTCAAGTAAATGAAAAGAAAACAATTGCGTTAAAGATATATCTAACTCTTTGTCTTTTTACGGTGTTCCGTTAATCTTTCTGCTTTGTATGGAGAAGCACATGCTGCGCTTCAGCGTCGCTGGCAGCTGTTCTTTATTTCATCCGCTTGCTTCGTAATTTAGCGATCAACAAGGGAAAAGACAATAAATATTCCTCAGGAACTTTTATTTTGCAATTCCTAAATTATGAAATTGAATTGAGTACGAACAAATATATGAACCGTTGTATTTTTCATTACTAACAATAAGATGTAAAAAGTTCATGGAAGCGAAGAATACGCAGTCATCAATCGTGCATGCACGTACCACGCTCTCATAAGTGAATCCCACGTGCGTACGACGCATCTACCGCGGAAGATATAGAAAGGCCCATCAAGACCGCGATAAACGAACGGGAAAGGGATATTGCCGGCACGCATTTATGCGCAGCCAGGTAACTTGCCGCCCGAGGGAAGGAATCGCTCACAGTTTTCTTAAAGCACATCGTAAAACGGTGCCGCTCGTAAAATCGACCGGCCGTATCGCCGCGGCTCCCTTGACTGCGGTCGCCCGCGCGGAAGGGCCGGCCCCGAGCATCGGGAATAAGGACGAATTCGTTTACCGATGCGGTAGACTAGACGCGGTGGAGAGAGGAGTCGCGTCCCGAATGATCGCGGACTGAATTCGTAAGATTACAGGCGGGCCATCAAGCGGATTGAAGTGTTGCGGGCTCTAATTCGGAGTATCTCCATTGTGCTACGGTGGTACGTGATTTGCTAAAGTGCACAATAAGATCTCGGCAGTTCCGCGATAAATATACAATGCGATAAAAGTAACACATATGTGTACTTTATCCTATTCGGCAAATGGTAGAGGCCTGATAATTATCGACGATCGACGACACCTTCGTTCATCAGTGGCGATTGGACCTCGTTACGCGTGGAACGGACGAGTTGAAGCCAACGTGAGTTTTCACGTCATTAAGCACGTCGATGTAATTATGCAATTCAAATTTGAATCAATGTGCGCGTGGGTCGAGCCGGAAGCGGACCGTGTGTAAGGTTGAAAGGCAGGTGAAAGCACTCGCGGCGAGACTGGTCGGTAATGGTAATGACGGCTGTTACACGACGGTGGAATGAGATCCCACGACATAATTCTGCACACACACACTTATATATCTGACAGCTGGGGAAATTATATTTCTCAACTGGCGTTTAAGTTTGCGCGTTGTTCCCCCGTTTATCAGAACAGGAAACCTACCCCTGTTTTCATCCCGATGAACCCTACCGCGGTGGTGTCTTCCGCTCTCGCCGAGCCTGATCCTCGCTTCTTCCCGGTTGGCCGTCTAAGCTCGAATCTCAAGAGGAACAGAAGGAAGGGGGCGAGAATCACTCGCCCGTCCTTCTCTTATCCTTCGGTGATCCCTTGCAATTCCAGTCTGGCTTAATCCCTTGATGGTAACACGATCCCGATCTCATGTACGAAATGCTTGCTGACACTCGACCACGGCACCGCTGACAATGGCAAGACGTGCTATGATATTACTTCGGCGAAGGGATGATACGCCTGTCGGGAGGGTTCTTCTTGCCGGCGTTCAAAGATCTTAATAAGATTACTCTTGCTAACGTCGTTACATTGTATTTTTCAGCGCATATGACAGCAAAATATTCATTTAAATCTTGTGGAAGTGGTACGTTCTATTAGCTATGCGTTTCATAATTGACGCGATGAATAACGTGAAAATATACAATGTCCACGAAATCTGTAATAGTATAGCCGAAAGCTAATAATTTATTAGCTTTATTACGTAATTAACACGTGCTGTGTAATACAATAGTAATACAATGTCTATCGATCATGAACACAACGCGTAACCAGAAGAGGATACGTGAGCTAATGATACGCCTACTTGCCACTCGATCACATTACAGTCGAGAGTTTAATAGAGCCACTCGACATGATGATCCATACGCCAGGGGTTGAAGTGTATCGCGGCGACCCGATTCTGACGCCGAGCTTGAAATGCTACGGTCGTAATCTCATCTCTTAAGGGGAATAAAACGAATTGGCATTTGAAGTGTCGCCGGGTTTAAACGCGGTCACCATCGACGAAAATATGCCGTCGCCGTTCCCGTATTGCATGAACGCGGGTCGGGGACGTTAAAACAACCGAGAACCGACGCAATGAAGGAGTTTAACGAACTTACTGAAGCACATCGTAAAGCTTTGCTTTTCCGCGATTGTCCCTAGCTCGTTTTCCGCGAATCGGAATGCGAGGGAGGTAGTTCTGAAAGAGAAGCAAAGGGCGGAACAGCGATGAAGAAGTAAAGAGAGGTACAAGCTAGTTTCTACTGATCGTAATTGGATTGAGGAACACCGGAGTTCAACATTCTCTGATTTTCGTTTTATGACGATATCCTGTAGTCGAGCTTCGCAAGAGTACAGAAATTAAGAGTTTCTTCCAAGTTTAGCACAGACTACACACGTATATATTAATTAAGTAATAAAATAGACCTAATAATATTGTGAAATAAATTACAGTAAAAGGTATTTATTAAAACATATACATAACATGACTCTAATTACAATTTTGGGTTAAATTAAAGTATTAATGCACGACCTGGTATTAATATTATCGCGTGAAATAAAGATATCGCCAGACATAGTCAGACATTCAACCTGCTATCAAATGTGGCATCAACGATTAGCATAAAAATATACTAATGAACGATCGTAAGAAAACTTTAGATAGTTGATAGTTAAAAATAATCGGGAGAATTAAACGTACGTATTAAACCGCGTTAAACCAGGCGATAGTTAATTTCACGGGGATTACACGCGTAGCGCCACAGGCAACGTGAACCAGAAATTTTGGCCGTCGCTGTACGCGGAATAGACGCGTGTTCGTCCGTGAAATGACCATTAGATACAGCTGGACCGATACATCTACGCAGAATTCCGGAACAGGAGTCGCGGTAGACGGCAAGCTAAGCCCCCGTCACACATGTGCCGGGCAGGCACGTGTGTATACCGCGCGTATATGTATCGCTTTCAAACGAACCGGCACCACGCCGTCGGTGTAAATAACTTTTCGCCTACCTGGGATATGCGACAAATACCGTGTTACGTGAGCACGATATAGAATGAGTAATGAATATGGATCTAACGGGCCAATAGGGTGTGAGTAAGCCGTTGATGATTTAATGTTGGCAAGAGCCAATGACCGATTAGTTAATAAGGATCAAGTAATAGAAGCGATTAATTTTAATTATGTTAACAAAATATATCAATCGCTTGCAATAAAACGAAAGTGTTTTATCAATAATAGGATTACATAGTATCTAGGAAATAATATTATATTTGCATGCTGCTAAAATAATTCATGGAGATGAAAATCAATCCCTAATTAAGTGAAAATAGAAGCTGTCAGTGGCTATCAAGCCATTTTCAATTTTATCGATTATTTGATTAGATAAGATTCCTATCTCTATAATAAGTTAAATATATTTTTTTAATAACTTCATGTATTATAATATATTTTTATTATTACATATAGATGTGTTTTCTTATGTAAATTATACCTTTTTATGGAGCAATGAGAGAGAAATGATGTAATAAAATTTGAGAAATAATGAAATATATATTATTTCTTTTATAGCTGTCTAGACATTAAATTGATTGGAATTCATAAATATTAAACTTGGTTTATAGATTAGAATAATTAGATACAAATCATTGGGGGATTAGTTATTTGGTAACAACATTCATATTTTGTAGCTAATAAACTTGCTGGATTTGCTATAAAATGTATATGCAAATTTGTGTGCGCCATTAAATTATTCCTCTTCAAAATTCTATCAACGTTTATTCACGGTAAAGTGGCAGGTATAATTGGGCTAACCGACGATAGTTTATTTCTCGTCTGACTGTATGGCTCGAACATGTCCGCAATGTAATTTCAGATAACCGACACGCGCGCGCGCGCGCGCGCGCGTACGATCTGAACCGCGGCTGTTCCAGAAATACATAATTTACTAGCCGACGATGCATTCTGCGCGACCAGATTCGTTACGGACGCATCCGTCATCGTTCGTTTAACCGATCGACCGACGCCGGCACGCGACGCACGGTGATTAATCATGTAAATTCGCCGGCGCACAATTGGTGCGCCGGACAGGGACACCGATAAAACCCGGCTCTGGCGACTGTAAAAAATTCATAAAAATACTCTTCCGTACCAAGTAGCGCGACGCCGACGGGTTTCGTCGATCGATATCGAAATGTCGCACGCGGGTCTATTTCGACGGGAGAGAGAGGGGTCGCGGTATATGCCGGGCGTCCCGACGCTCACGCGACACAAACCGTCGACCGCCCTTGTGTACGCGTCTCTGTCACGGGGTGTCTCCGCCATTTCCATGCGCCGCTTCAATTTCGTCGGTTTCGTATGCCCGGGCTTGCTTAAATTTCAGAGCACTATCCGGGTGCCGGCGTGTACGTCTCTCGCACCTCTTTCGCGCCGCACACAAAATCGGCGCGACATCCGATATACATCGCGTACGCGGGAAATACGTCATCCGTCTTTCCAGACACGTTGCGACATAAGAGAAACTGGGATGAGTACGCGAGTATCAAAGCGACGATGTTAAACTAATGATCGCTTCGTATTTCCAAAACAAAATGTGGTAGAATGCTTCTAACTCAAAATTAGTTAGCAAATAAAATGAAAAAGTAACTTAGGACTCTCGATAATAAATCAGCAAATTGTGGTAACAAAAGGGCTATGAGAGAGTACAACGCGGTTGTTCATGTGTAATTTTACAGATTAGAAATGATTTATTTTAATTTTCACGATATAATATTCCGAACGTTTCGGCTTCACATTGAGCCATCCTCAATGGTGTAAAAAAAATTAGTAATATCTATTTCTCACGTTCTCCGTTGTGCCAAAGGTCTTAGGAAATGCCTTGTGAAATAACATTTTTAAATCGATGGCTAATTAACAATATCGAGAAACGAGGATGTTGGAAAATATACAAATAAAAGATACATAAATGTTAGATATAGTTTTCCGGTAATACACCGATATATTGTGAGCTACAAGCTCCCTTTAAGCGTCCAGGAAGTAGCGGAAGTGGGGCTCGAAAGTTCCACGACGCCGGATTCGCCGTCGGTAAGAAGCCGGAGAATCGCGAGGCTTTTCACAACGAAAGATTTCTACTCGCTGGCCGGTGTAATAGCTTTTTAGTTACCTCGCGCACACAGCGAGTATTCGAGTTCTGACGGTACGGAGTAGCAATTACTCCGCGAACTTGCGCCGCGCCGGTGCGGTGGGGTGGGATGGGCGAACAAGTGGGCATTCAACCGCGGGTGCGCAGCCAAAACAATTCCCGCGTTCTTGAAAACGCTTTTCGCAATGTGCCGCGGGAAGAGTTATGGGAAAATTTTCTGTATCCCGACTCGGTCGCGCGCTTACCTCCGCTAACTTCCGGCGTGGAGTTTTGATTCATTTCCGCGCTTCCTGGCGGTGAAATGTATCAGACACACAGAACGAGAAATATATCAGACGCGGAACGAATTCTCCCTCGGTGTGATTGCGCAATTAATAGAATGAAACGTTTGTAAATTATTTTACCGAGTAGCGATCGAGATTGGTTGATTGGGATTTGTTAGGTATCAGAAAAATCTCGAGCCTCTCTTCCAATTCTCGCGTTTATTCCGCAGGGTCTCGCCGTTAGCCGACGTAACACGTCGGAGATCTCGTGCGACCTCGACGAAGCGCTTGTATTACCCTCCAGCACGTGAAACCGTGAACAAGATATTACTGGCGGGAAAGTAGCATGCCAGACACGTTACATTTCCGGCGCATTATCGCCGACAAGGAATTCAGAGTTTAATGCGTTTTGCGACTTCTGCCGTCTGCTAACGCGCTTTCTGTCGCGAGTCTCGCGCCTTACCCCGAGACGTCTAATTATGAGTCGCATTTTTCAACGAGACCTATTTCAAGAGACCTTATCTAATCGCGTAAGTACCTGCCAAGGGTGTACGAAGAGGAGTCGGTGTAATGCGGTTTGTAGCCTGGCAAGTTAATTTCGCCCGACAATTCCACACGCGCGCACACGTTATATTTTAACAGGACGACGATGCAACGTAAACAAGTTTTCCAGCGTTAAAACTGCCCCGCGGGCACTGACCGACTTCGGGTACCTCGAATGTAGTAAGAGCATCACACTGGGATCGTCGACTTAACGACCAGTCGTTAAAAAGCTTATTGCAACTGTCCCGTGAGAAATGAATACCATGAAAATTATTAACTTTGGCATGGGCTAAATATGTGTCCTAACATCGCGGGATGATTAAATTTTTATCATTTCAACTGGACATTTACGTGACGTTAGCAGTGACTCTGAAAAATTATAATATTCGTCGAGGACGTTTTTCATATTAAAATTTTGGATTCTACTCAATCTTCAGAATACATAATTAAACCATTGTATGATAATCTGTGTGACATACTCTATATTCACGGCGAAAAAGGATAAACTATAAACTATTAACACGGAGAACTTGAACTGCGCTCGAATTGGAAACGCCAGAATAATATATACTGTTTATTGATAAAACATGCTGCCCGCGAATGTCGTTTTTCTTCATGGCATTCACTGCAGTTTGATAGAATTGAATATGGAATGTTTTGTTTAATTGAGTAAAAGCTTTTGTAATTTAATATTTAATGCACTAAGTCACAGTTAAACAGACTGATTCATATGTTGAAACATGAAATTCATCTCTATAGAAGTTATAAAACATATTTCGCGAGCTTATTATATTGTGAACAAATACATATTCTCTCTCTAGTAAAAATTATATTATGCACAATTATAAAAATACTTTTAAGTTTAACCAAATATCTTCTTCTTTTTTGAATATCTGTCAAATAAACTGCAAATTTATTATTGCAATTTTATTGTACAATCGGATTTTTCTTTATTAATTTCCACATAAAGAGAGAGAGAGAGAGAGAGAGAGAGAGAGAGAGAGAGAGAGCTCATACGTTTGTATCTACATATATCGAACAGTTTTAGAACAAAATAAAAATTATCTCGACACAGACTGTAAGCTGGGCATTAAAATAAAAATACTTGAAGAAGTTACTGATACCAACACTGCTAAGACTGTATATATGTAGGAGTATTAAGTTTAGTATATTGATTTCACGTTGCATCCATTGGTTCTTTATAAAATTAAAAACTGTTCCAATTTGATTAAATCCAGGTTTTCAATGCCTTGCTGGAAATGTCGGCTTAACAAACTTCGTTAAAAAGCTGTAATCCGTATTCATCATACTTTCATATGTAAGGTCTTATTTCACAATTATCTATTACCGCATTAAAAATATAAGTAAGTGCGCATGTTTTATTTTACACTACTTATTTATTATTAAATTACCCTTGTACTTTATAGAAAAAATATGTATACTTATATAAAAAATATAATACCTATTACAGTTCCTTTGTTGAAAAGGAACTGACTCTAAACAATTGATGAAATAGAATAAAATACTCTCTAATATATTATTTGTTGAAGAAAATATAAGTCACATTTATAATAATTTATAATTCGTATTCATATATTATTGCTATTTAAATAAAATATTTGTTTCTGTCTGTGCAACTCGTTTCGCTTAAAATCCTACTTTTTGAGCGTATTGTAAATTAAACTTAAAACTTGCTATCTTATAAAAAAGTAATGGTGTTTTATACACGATCCAAATCAGTACAGAATATATGCCTACATATACAAATTTCAAGCGTATAATCGGGACGTAGATGCGTGTATATACGTATGTGTGTGTGCGTACGATAAATTTTTTCTTGATGAAAATGTGTTTTGCAATATAAAGATAAATCTATGGCGATATACGTCCATGATTCACGTCTTTTATGGTTTATTAGCTTACTAACCGTCGCTAGTTGGTCTGCGTTGTAACCCTGTCCGTGGTAATCTGGATGGCTCTTTTTACGGCTTTTCGTAATATCGTCACGCGAGGATACTAGAGGCCTCGTGATTTCTACTTTTCTCATTTACGGTTTATCTCTGGATTTCCGTAAGACTCTACTGCCGTTACGGCCGCTCTATAAAGCGCGCTACTCTCGCGGACACATTCGACCATTTTGATAGCCCATACAAGTTATGGATCGTACAACTTTTCCTATGTCAAACTGTCGGAAATTATATCGCAAGACATAACATGTCTTCGAATGTCCGATATACTTTTTATTTTTGAAAAGAGCACGTTAAAATTTTATTCTCTATAAATTTATCATATTATCACATGCAAATCGCAATGCGATATTTATGGGAAATTATTTTTAAAATAACATGGTCGTTTCTCACTAATTCGCGATATACATTTTTTAATTTTCACGAATACAATTATGTAATTAGTCAATATCATACGATCGACGCCTGAGACATATAATTATCCGTTGTTAATTGTTAATAAATACCATTATGTATAATGAACTATAGCAAATCTAGTGTATTACAGAATAGAGCAAGATTTATATAGAATATGTACTCCTGAATTGTTTACGCAATACAGTGTAAAGTGTAGCAATGTGCAAAGTGTAAGTAAATGCACGAAGCACCAAAGGAAAAATTCCAGATTGACGAAAACGCGCCGGTGCACAATGAAAGTCACAAAATATTCCACCGCTGCGGCAGAACGTTGACTCTCCCGATGTAGTAACATATTTCCCGCGTTTGATCGATAAGGGAAACTATACGGGAGGTAACGTGGTTACAAAGGTTTATAAAGTAGCTGCAGCCGAGAGACTGAATGATTGCCTATCAAGCATTGAGAACGTTTCTTTTACGCGGAATAAATCTTCGAATACACGTCGCGAACATGGTGCAACTGCAGCTCGTGTTTTGAAAATGGTAATGCCACCGGTGCTGAATTTCAACTAAGGTATACTGTAACGATGCATCGAATTTCTTAAATAACAACGAGCGTATTGTCTCAATATTATTGTAAACCTAGGAAAACTTCTGGAGACGCGAATTAAATCATAACGAAAAATATCAAGCTGGCAGAGAATGCAGACAGTCAATTCATATGAATACATGTAGAAAAAATTATTTGCTAAATACATTTCAATTCGATAACGTGTTAAATTATAGATGAAACCGCTAATTTCTGTAATGTATTAATCGTTAATAAAGCTGATAAATCTTCCGATAGCGATCACTCTGGTTATAATATCATTAATATCGTTCAATTAATACCGTTACAAATGAACGTAACATGGCAAAAGTGGCGATGCTCCAAAAACGCGTGTCAATATTTAATTCATTGGCGTTTTAACGCAAAATTCTCGCTAGAGCTTTGTTTGCGGCAGATTTTATCGACCAGTGCTGGTTACGCGCGATTATTAAATTAAATCGACTTGGCTCTCTGATGCACAACGGCGCATTGTTATCGCCGCAATCAACGGTGGAGAAAGTTTTATCGGTTACCGTATTTATATACACACTAAAGCATCTCGCGCAAGCAAGCACTCCGGTATTTATGCCAATACAGCGGTACGGATGAATTTACCGTTGGATTCACGAGCGATTGTGAAAAGGGTATATGGTGATGCACGCGTCGCGCCGCGCGCGATGCACCGACGTTATTTCACGGTGGGACGCGCTGGAAGGCTATGAAACATTCGAGATGTTAAAAAACGCGGTTGCGTTCGACGCGCGTCGACATATTTTGGCCCGGCTTGATCGATCGCGGTTTATCGGGCGACACGGTTACGTGTTATACGGTTATAGCGCAACAAGAATGCGCGGATAGGTCGAATGAAGCTCGCGGGGACACGCGGGGGTTGCTATGACACTGGATATACGGCGGTGGATGTACTGAGTAGTTTTCGCCGTGCCGATCGAGCGTGAAAAACGCATCGGCGCGCAATAAAAGCCGCGATACATCCGTAAGCGCGATGCGCTAAAAGGCGAGACCAGCGCGCGCGGCTTGTATTCCGCGGCGGCTTTTATCGCCCAGCCGGGCGTGAGAGCTGCATTGATCGCATATCAGTTGGTATCACGTTCGACATTTTTATGGAAAGTAATGCGCGGCTTGAAAAAAAAAAAAAAAATAGAGACGCGACGTCGAATTTTTCTTCACGGTATTTATCCGCTAAACGATTGGGATTCTTTCTTTTGCCAGGAAACACCGGCTCTGAAAATGGCACAGGTGCCGGCAAAAATTTCCATCACCCATAACAAATTTTGCTGGGTTTTTTTTAGAACAGAATAGCTGCAAGCGAGAAAAATATTACGCTGATAGGATATAATGTTAAGGTTTTATTAATAAACCAAATAAAAAAGTAATGTACGTACCTCATTTTGCTGGGACGTCAGACACGGATTTGCTGGAATATCGATTACTCGCCGATATTACCTTAATGCTTTCGATTCTATTAGATTCACGTTTAGTGCCTGCACTTATGAGATTGAAGCAGTAATAAAACAGGCATTATATTATGTGACATTTTTATTCGAACATGGTTTATCATGTTAAGTACATAGTTCCAAGCTTATTGTGTTTGACCATCTCGCACGATTTCACAATTCGCCCCGCCCAAGACAAGTCGATCCACTGTATCCACGTAGGCGAACGTATCTCGGAGAAAAAATTCCCCACGAAATAGGTAGTTGATGCGTCACGATCGCTGGTGCTTATATAGGAGCGAGCAAAGAACGGCGGACATGCAGTGCAAATTCGACAATATAATTCATAATTTTAAGCTATATCTTGATTTTTAAAAGAAATCTGTTTCGCGCTTTACGTTGAACGATCCCCGTTCGACATAAATATAATCGTAAATAAGATCGATCGTTAATTCTTATTATACGGAAGACCGTAAGTAATATATAAATCACAGAGCAATTGCAATAATAGTCGGATAAAAACAATTAAATTAGCCATCGGAAATAGAATTCCCCCCTAAACGAAAACTTTCGACGAGTCGCTCGAAAAACACTCCGCGATAGCCAGTTTCCACCGAAGAGTAGCGTCGAAGGAACCCCCGAACTTTCGACTTTACGTTCGTTCACGCCGCTCGCGCGGAGAAGGGAGGAGAGTCCGAGAAGGCGAGGGTGTAACAGGTGGCACGTTCTCCCCCATGCCCTCCGCAGTTTGCCTCGCGCGCTCTTCTTCTCGACGACGACGCGCGATTCAGCTACGAGCCGAGTCGAGGCTGCCACGTCGTGTCATTATTGACCCGCTCCTCCTCTACGGCGAAGGGGGGTTTACTAACCCCGGTCGTCTCTTGGTGCCGAATGAATTCCCGTTCACGGTCGATCAAAGAACCGCCCGCGAGGTCTCGGAGACCTCTGCTCGAGTGCTCGCGCGCCGCTCCTTCGTAATAAAGTTCGACCGGCCTCTTGTATACACGCTGCGCCCGCGGAATAGAGATTGTCCGGTCGACGGATGACATAGCTCCGTATTGGTTTTCTCGCATTCGCAAACCTTTGCACAATTGAGACCGTACAAGCCGTTCTCGCAGGCTCGTTGATTGCACGTTTTACCAATCCAACCTGGACCGCATGCACAGGTACCGTTACTAGGATCGCACGTAGCATCATTTTCACAGGTGCATTCTTCCGGAACCGAGAGCTCCGAAAGCTCCGAGAGCGCCGGGCGAAAATTCAAAGATTCGACATCGTGAAACACTTTTATACTTCAAAATGTAATACGCCGTGCGTCGGTACGGTAAACGCTCCGAACGTTCCATTATACTTCGAAATGTAATATGCGCTGTAATCCCGCAATGGATATGATCATTTCCCGGATCGTACGTTTGCAAAAGAAGCGGGTTTTAGGAATTCGCCTCGGGAATAATATTACCGTGTTACTTGAACGAACAGAAAACTCCGGGAACGTTAACGGATACGCAATTTCTCACAATGGATACGAATGAATATTCCTCGTCGACTCGTTCGAAATGTGTAAAGAGTCACCTACACAGCCCTAGTAATTTCTACAGTTTCAACATTTATATCCGCCGTCGGAGAGTTTCAAGACAACGTTCTCAGGTAAATTTCTCTCCTATCGTTCACCATCCCGACGCGCTGTCCCCATAATATTCTTCGCAGGAAACCTCTTGTCGCGAGGAACGGCGTATTTGGGTCGACTGGCTCGCAGAACATAATTTCACGACGCTCGGTATTTACCGTCGTCGACGGATGTTGAAATATTCATGAAACGCGAACATCCGCCGCGTCCCGCGCCATCGCTCTCGCTCGCTCCTAGTAGCAGTCTCCCTCTCGATGGTCCCTATTGTCTACCCTGTGTTACACGCGCACATCTTCTCTTACCTCTTCATCATCTACGTCATCACGCACGCCTGGACGCTAGCCCGGAAAAGTACTCCCCGCGATCGCGAGTGCTCCTCGTTTTCTTCCTGGACATTATGCTTGATCATCTGCAGTCTAATCCCCCTCTCTCGACGAGTCTTTACCACACATGCACGTAAAACGGAGGCGCACACACGCACACATACGTACACACGCGAGAAGAAGCTAAGCTCACGCGACCTTCGTCGTCCCTCCGCGGAAGAGATTGGCAGCACAATTATCGCGCGCGGCGTTTCTTCGTTGCCACATTTCCTTCGCGGGAAAATGGGAAAGAATAGAGCAAAGGATCGTAGTCGTTTTTCTTTTTCACCTCGAATCGACACCATCCTCGCTGCACTTACACGTATTTACAAAAAATTACATATGCTGCGTCGCGCTCGTGAATGTGGAATGGTGTATTCACGGTGTCTGCCTTAAACGAATAGATTCGGCGCGCATCTCGCTCTCGCGTGCCACCTCCTTTCTATCTTAAGAATTAAGTGTCTCGTTTATCTATCGCGTAAATCTAAACTGCAAAACACCGTGTGTTTCTCTCTCTCTCTAGCCGCGTATCTTCTGTGTCTTCGAGCGCTTATCGAACGTCACGTACATGCACATCTTCGAGAATTCGCTTGCCGGCTGAGGAGGAAAGCGTTTTTTTGTACATATCGATGAAAAACTCGCGGCATCTTACGTAATACTACAATTAGCGCTCTTGTACAAATTTTTGTTAAATGTAACCGGTTACTAGTAAAAAGTAACAGTGAACGCAATCACACCTATCCACAAGTATATACACACATAAAAAGCGTTGCACCGCTCCCTACTTAGGCCAACGATATTTGTTTATGTCGTTTACCGACAAGCACTATTAATTTATAAAATGCTATTTCGGGTCTTAATAAAATGGCTTATTTCGATTAATATCTAGTGCACTTTCACATTTGTCGCTCACTTCGCTATATTTTTATACAAAAGCTCCATGATAAGACTGATGCAACGTTTTCCCTGGTGTGTATAATAACATGAAATGCATGCGACCAGTTTCAATCCTGCTCATCATGTAACGCGGCCATATGAAACAGATCGTATATCCATTAAACGAACTCTACATTGTTTAAATAGTTTAGTAAATCGAACATTCGTGCATCCGTGAATGTAGTCTTGTGAAAGATTAAATCTCAATGTAATTGTTTTTGATCTGCAAATTTCATTCGATTAATCGCCCCGGCGATATTCAAGATTTGAAACGAATTCAGTAAATAATGTAAGACAAATTAACAGCGGAACAATGATTTAAAAATACACATTAGTTGAGCATCTCATTGGCGTTTAATAAAACTGGAGTAATAAACTTGTTTAAATAATGGCTAAGTTATATATTAATGGATCGAGGGAATCTGTGCGCGTCAAACAAATGAATATTTTCAGAAAAACGAGGAATTCAATTTCTGCCATGGCTCCGCGATTTCTCGATCCTAAATTGGAATCCACTCGATCATCGGGCGAGCGCCTAATTGGTGCGTCCACTCGCTTGATGATTAGGCGGTTTATCTGGGGCGGTAATTAACGTTGCCATTATTAGCGTGTTAGTCTCGTTAACCTCCGCCCACATTATGCTCCAGTTAAAAGCGGCGCGTACGGATATCCGATAAAAATAGCAATCGCGGAATCTCACGCGACGGAAATAACAATTAATGAATCAAGAATAATTAAATCGGGATTTGGTGAAATTAATTTCGAGGTAATCAAGATAATCAATAAGTACCGCATCGATAGCTTCACTCGAGGCTCCCATAAATTTAAATTAGCGCAGAGAGTCACCGTCCGAAGTTACTTTCTATTAACGCTCGGGGAGAATTGATTAAAGCACTTCCGTTTGCGAAACTTTTACGTGCTGTACCCGGCGATTTTTGCACATATTCAATTCTCTCGGTCCACGTGCCCGACGAGGACGGAGATAATTCGTCGGACGATGCATACCACGACGAATAAATCAGCCATAGCGGGGAGTCAGGGATCGCTAATTTGTTTGGAACACGCGATGACGCGTGTCCGAATCGTCGTGGAATCGACTTTTTCTACTTTGTTGGACGGCTTCCCTCTGGCTCCGTTTTTTCTTCTCTCCCGTTAGCATTTCTGTCATATCTCCGACATCCAATAAACTTATTGTACACGCTTGCTTTGTTCCCGCTTCAGAAACAAAGAGTCCAGTAATCAGGAAATGACATTTGGCTTGTGAAATATTTATAAGCGATCGCGTATTACATGATTATCGTTAAGATTATGTTGTAATGAAGTAATTTTTTTTTATTTGAATCGTTACATTCAGCAATATGATGAAATAAAAGCATATCATATTTTTTGCGATGTCAAAATGTTACAAACAGCAAAGTGAGATATAACTTGATATACATATCTATATCAAGTATATCTGCATATCCTTTTTACGTGAATATTATCTTGATTAAAAATGTAAAATATGGAAATATAAAATATGTTTCTAATTAGGATTTATTTACGAGAGAGACCGGGAGCTCGTAATTTACGTAAATTAATGCATGTGGCTGGAGTGAGGACGAGGACGCAGTGAACATCTCCACGCGTTCTTTTCACCGAATGTTATGTCCGCTGTTTCCCGAAATTGCTTGAATAGTCGCCATTATGCGGCGTAGAATAGATTCGCATTCGGAGGGAATTGCGATAATTTGTGTGATTTGTGTGATGATCGCGGAAACAAAACGTCAAGAGAGACAAATATAAATACGTAAGAATATCTTCGTAATTTGTTCGGGGCACGCGAAAATACGTGCGTGACCAACGGGAGTTCGGCGAAGTTCTATTTTTCTCGTTTGCTCCGTCTGTAGTTTTCCTTAATTTCGTACGTTTCGCCGTGTTCATTCGTCGCAACGCGTGTACTAGCTCGGTTCGGTTTTCAAGGGAAAGGTTCGCTTTCGAAAATACTTCGTGTTCTCCCGCGTAATTGTATCGTAGTTTCTTCGTAGACATCCGTAAGAAATTCTTTGAAGAAGATGTAAGCGAGGAAAAGTTAATTTCCTGAACATGACGTGAAATATACTCTACGTCATACGTAACAAGAGCTACAATGTAAATAAAGAAATTTTGATGAAGTTAGAATTCCTTCTTTTATATAAAATGATTCTTTGTGCTTCCCAAAGTGCGATAGTGTAACGTGATTTGTTTATAGAAAAACCTTTAAAATTATACAATGAGAATATGAAATCTCTCTGTGAAATATAAATCATGAAACTAAAGGCAAAGAATAAAACCAAGTTTTGCCGCTGTAGGATTTTTCGATACTTTTAGATAAGCGCATCATAAACGATCCAATCTAATTTTTCAAAACGCAACGCACATGTAAAGTCTTGACTTAGCCTTCTCTCGACCCACAATACGAGTTGCCCTCGCTACACCGCTCGTCATTTGTCGCAGCATTTCGAATCGAAGTCACACAGCACTACCCTTCGTATGATTACTTATAAAAAATTTAGTGCCGAATTCGCCACCCTTAACGGACGCATTTTATCATTCGATCGCGGCCGCAGGCACTCAACATGCTCTCAGTATCGTCACTCCACCCTTGTTCTCCAACACGACACTGTCGAGCGACGACGAGTCGCGCCATCGGACGCACCTGAGCGTGATGTTTCGACGTCTTGAAGTGGTTTCGGGACCGTCTGAATAATTCCCATCGAGATCGTTGTTCGGCCAGCTGCTTCCGCGTCGGCACGTTGTGGATTTCTTGTTCGGACGATTCTTCATCGCTGCCACCGTTGTCACTGACAACGCTGTCATCGTCGCCGTCAACGTCACTATCGGTCCCCGGAAAATGATGGGCCGCAACGGCTAGGTCGCCAGACTCTGCAACACACAAGAAACAATTAGAACAATTAGTGGTGTCTCTCGTTAAAATGTTTGATGGGGGCAGCAAAAAGATTCCACTTGGCCATATTGTACGCGAATTAAAAGACAACAAATTCAACGGCTAATTCGTCTAAGAGACAATGAACGTTAACGAGAGAAGGTCGTCGTTAGCGTCCTTCGGACGGCGCAATACCACTTTCGGCATTTTAACCGTCCCCTCCTCCTTCACTGGACCATTAGTCCATTTTTCTGCTTGATGTGACTAACGGCGCGCCGTCCCATTCGAATGTTATGCGCAAAGTGCCGACGCTGAGTCGTCGCGACGCGGCTATTAGGGCCACTTCTCCACCCTCTCTTCCTCCAATATCGCAAATGCGTAAACTTCCACGCGCGTGAAGCAATTATTGGCGTTTACCGTATCTGCATAATATCGAAACTTGCTATTGCGAGATCCATAAAAATATGTATTATATTTTTAGAGAGAATATAAATCATAAAATATTATACCCAGAGAGATATATTCTTGGAAAGTGTAGACAATTTAATGCGTCGATGGATCGAAATTGTTATATAAATGGTACGCTTTCTATCTCTTCTTGTTATCTCACTGTGATACAGTGAATTAATTGAGTTTTTCTATTCCTCCATTTTCTGCTATTTTTTAAGCAACGTGTATTTTTGACAAAATTTGCAATTCTGTCTGGCCTCGATGAAAAAAAAAAAAGATTAAATCAACGAGATCGCCGCTAACAAGAGATTCAAGATTAATCAAATCGTCGAAACTGATGTTTGCAGAGACTCTCGTCATTTATTTTTCTAACACGATAGCATTTGTCTCCATGTGGAAGGATTCAGGCTTGTTTAATTAAATTTGCTAGAAATGAAAACAGTTTTCGATAACCATAACTGTATGAAGTGCGCTGGAACGTGACTACGATACGTCCAACTCACGAACGAAAAGCACACGTAAATGATAGCTATAAAAAAATAATGTATCATCGCGATATTATATCTTTCAGATAGTTCTGTTCTATTGCACTTGTTATCCCAGCACTGCTAATATTAATTACAATGAATAATTTCTGAAGCTGATAAACGATCTTTGATTTAAAAGAGACAAGAATAAAAACGATTTTAATTATTGCAAACTGGTAATAGATTGATAACATTTCTTTCTTTCTCTTTCGCTAAAAATCTTTCGAATTCAAACAACTCGAATTCAAATAGTCAGTTATATCTGCAAAAATGAAAATTTCCACGGAATCCATCATCTACCGCTATATAAAGGCAGAGATCAAGCGGCTATAAAAATGAGACTTAAGCCCCGAAGGACGGCGGCGCCGGACGATTTTCCAATAACAATACGACCGTGGAATGGCGGCGCTATCTTTAATGACACCATTATATTATCCCTCACACGAGTCCGTGTATAAAGATCGCCATTGCTGATCGCAATTTGCGCGATCACCGATATTGCGCCCGAGCCGTTTCGCATCGTTGGATATTAACGTTGCAAATCGTCCCCTCCTCTACCCGTCGTCTACTCATACTTCCAACCCTATCTTCCTTTCCACCCTATATGTATAGAGCTCTAGCTCCCTCCCCCCCCTCTCTCTCACTCTCTTCTCAGGGTGCTGTTAATAGCTGTTCGAAGTTCTATCGGGGACTGTACGCAATCAGCTGCTAATTGGGGAATGATTGGAGGCGCCTCCGCTGATAGTATCGCACCCCTAACTACCCCTGCTGTACCGTTATATAACCACCAGTCAGTATAAATGCCCCCATAAATGCCAAAGCAGGCACATACGCAATTCTAACAGTTTTGCGGCATTGTGCGAAATAAGCAGCAACCACTTCGTTTATTTGCTGCTGTCTTATGCTCGATATTAAATATATACAATATCTGCGTATTTTAGGAAATCAGCAAATGGTGTTGATAATAATAGGTCTCACTATAAATAATTTTAGACATTATAAAAAAATTCTTAAAATGTGTGTGTGTGTGTGTGTGTGTGTGTGTGTGCGTGTTCTGTATTCGAGTAAAACTAGTAACTTTCTTCCATTGTTACATATAGAAAAGTGTATTGTATATGACAATATATTTTATATTATATATACTATAACAAAACAATAATTCAGTTTTATTATAAATAACTTAAGTCTACATTTTTTTGATAGTTTATATATTTACATGCGTCCAATAATAATAATTTAAAAAATATTAATATTTGCTTTACATTTCATGATGAAATCAAGTTTTTTCAACAGCTTTAGAGAGTCGATCTCTGAATGGAGTAGACGATGAAAGCGAATGGACGTGTCGGCGTTATTGGTAAATCATTTATGATGTCTATCGGGTCGCGCTGTTTTATCTATTTATGAGGCTCCTCTTTCGTGCTAGAGTTATGATGCTCTTATTTCAGTGAAATGCAGGTCAGCCGACGATCATGAGTTTTTGCGTTGCGCCGCGTGGGAGAAAAGTCCAATTATACGTTTCCGCATACGAGCTGGTTATTAAAGGAATACGTACACGTTTAAAACGTCTAAAAAGTGAATTATTATCAAAACGAGAAACCAAAGTGCAAATAATGGTAATATAATTTTAGTACTTTGTATCGCAACAATTTGAAACGTGGATCAAAGGGAAAAATGTTACCTTTACTACCTTTTTATGTTTCCGTATGAATATTAATAGGTGAGAATTGCAAATTCATTCTAAAAACATTTAGATAGATTAGGATATATGTCCTTTCGGCTTTAAATTCTCGAATATCGGTACTGTTTGCGATGAGTAATTAATATTTACAAATCGATAGTAGAAGTCTTTTCGAAAATAATACGTGTTCAACTGTTAATGATCGTAATTTTATTCGTGTAAAATATTTCATATCTTTAAGACAATTTTCACGTGAAGAGACTTTTGTGCGTGTTATTTCGCAATTTGTAGAATCTTCAAACAAAATTTCCTTTATTGCGGAAAGACGTACAAAGATGAGGGAAAACGAAGGCGACATCACATTAACCCTCGTTACGCGTGTTCGAACTCCGACACGCTATTGTCAGAAACACATGGAGGGTTAATAATTGGTCTGTCTCACTTTCTGGAAACGAGGGGCTCGTAAAACTAATTTCCGCATTTTCGCGAATACACCTGCGAACGAGCATCAACGATGATTACTACGGAGGATCGACGAAGGGATTATTCGCAACCTTGACAAAGTCGCTTTGTTTGTTATAATCTAGTGCTTAAGGCCAGAATATTAAGTTAATAGCCTACTTCGAGTTTGCTGTCTCCTAACGGACATAATGCCTATCTTAAAAGATATATGTTGACGGTAATAATGATTACTTTATAACTGTACATTACATACATAATGTAGAGTGTAATCATCATTAAACGGAATCAACAGAATCCATTAAAACTACCGCTATGCGTGTTTAATTAATTAGAAATGGTATTTCCATTAACTTTTACAGTTAGCACATCTTTAAATGTAAAAAATATTTATGTAAATACATATATATACGTATATGCAAAAAATATATATGTGTGTATAGTAATTTTAGCAAATGTAAAAAGTATAAACTTCGTCTAAGATATACAAAAAAGGTTTTCTTCCTGTTGGCTGTGGTAGAAAGAAAGAGCGGGAGAAATACAATGAAAAACTATTCGTGAGTCTAGTAACCCCTTGCAATTTTTTTTGTAGTACAATTTCCTAACAAAACAGGTAGCTATAGTAGCGAGAACACGCAACAGTGGCTAGCGAAGTTATTTCTTCTCGTCATTCTTTCAGCAATGCCGTTTTTAGAGTGCACTCGCGTTATGAATAGACACATTCTTCTCTCGGGATTCGCACTTTTCCGACAGAAATTTTGCAACTCGCCGGTGGAACTTCTGCTCTCGGACAGTGACTTCGGTGGCTCGATCGTGAAAAAAATCATGAATTTCTTCATAATAGAGGGTCGAAGAACGTTCCAGATTTTTAAACGAGCATAACTTTGGTGATTTCAACTGTGATATTAAAATGCAACAGTTACTTCAAGGAATTGTAATTTTCTCGTGGCATTAGTTTTTTACGCCTTCGCTGCCTGGTTAAGAAATGACAGAATGGTAAATCCATCGAGATATATTTTAAAAAAAGTATTATTTAAAAAAGTATATTTTTGTGTCATTACATCTAGTTATTATGAGAGAAGATAGTTGACTCTATATTAAATATAAAATTATTTAAATAAAATGTTTATTTATCTATTTTGTTTAATTATTATTATTCAACACTTCTTTACAATTATTACGATATTTACGAAATAGATATCCATAATATTTGCAAATGACTGTACGTTTAATGCTCAGAAAAAAAGTAAAATTCTCAATACAGAAAACAGTATATGCGATACACACACACACACACATCGTGACCGATGGATTGAAAGTTGTTCAACTTTACTAAGTCGAAACTGGATACGAAAGTTCAAAGGAAAAGGAGGACTGTCCTTCAGCGAGGACTGTCATCTGCATCTTTCGTGGTCACACAGAATGTCGAATACCCAGTTAAAATTTGTTCGAATTCGTTAGGCAAAGTTGTAAGTTCCTACGGTGACTTGGTAAATTACAACGCTAGAACGAGTTCCGATTCCGGTTTCGTCTGCTTCGTGAGATATGTAAGTATTTCCTGTGAGTTTCTCGCGATCCTTCATAACGTTATACATCAGAAGAACAATCAATAGATACCATTGTCATCAAAATAAGCTTTAATTAATATACATTTTATAAATCGTAAATGATAAAGACATAAAAAATCGCAATGAATACAGAAAAGATTAACAAAGTTATAAAAATTTAAGGGATCAATATAAAAATTGATCGTTGTTTTATTATACAAAATATTGCGGTGGTTACTTCAAAATTCATTTAGAATTATTGCAATCTAAATTGCATAATAAAATTGACCCCTTATTGCGCGCACGGATTCTCGAACGACATTTGCGGAAACGTTTTGAGGTCTCATTCGATGGAAGATGTCCTCAGGAATACTACCGAAACATCGCCAGGGAAGATCACGGTGGCGACGATATGAGAATACGGCGCCAACTGCGAGTACGTGTAACAAGGTTTCACAAGCCCGATACACACAGTGTCGTGACGCCATTCCCCCCAGGATTTCGGCGGGGTAGAGTCGTGGCAGGATGGCGAGAGGGTAAGAGGACAGCACGATACGACGAGGAGGCTGCGGCTAACGGATATAACCGAGCAGATAACACGTTTAGCCCCCTGCAGATGGGAATCGTTTAATTGCCCAAATTGGTATCGCGTCGCCCTTACAGTCGCCCCACTCTCAACTCGAAACCTCGTGCACGGGGTGCCGACCCCTTTAAGGCGTGTAGTAATTTCTCGCCATGCAGCGAGACAAGCCACAAAATTTGCAATCTCCAATATGCTATCTCCTTCTAAAGAAAAAAATGTTGAAAGAATTAGAAAAGAGATATCTGACCTAAATTCATTACATGTACATAATTGCGCGAGTTATATTTTGATTATAATTTGCGCGTGCCAACCGTAATATAATTCAGCTGAGAAATCGAATTGTAAATTAAATTGCATCCAGAGACTCTTCGCGGGAGCTTTCATTCCTAAGCACTTCGTGAAATATTCTCTCGCCTCTTCGGAGCGCCGAGTCACCGTGAAAGTGCCAAGCAGCGAAGCAAAAAATCGCGCAAAGTATGCAAAAACGGTAACCTGTCCTTTGACACTTTTCTTTTTTAGAGGAGCGGAGATCTCCGGGCACCATTTGTTATTCTAATATCTATGTATCAGAGACTGGACCAAGCCGGAGCTACGTGGGTTGGTTTAAGGTCCGATTTCGCATCCATCAATGTCGGCGGCGATTTTATACCACGTACTTCGCGCGGCATGGCTCGCGTGTCAAGGCTTTACGTGTGCACGTCTCGCGCGCAGGACATTCCGCGCTCGTTTTGTGGTTTTACCGGACTCCACACGCGGAACAATAATTAGCAATAAATCGTTGACGGTTGACGTGCCGTCGGCTTTTCTTGCCGCTTTCGCAGAGAAAGAAAGCGCCAACGTTCACGACCGGTAGTTTCGTTCGCCATTTGACGAAAAAACGATGTGCATATCGCACAGCCTAACTAGGTCGTGCATGAACGCGAAAATAGTATTTGTGCGGATCTACTTGCATCTATGATGCGTCTGTACGTTCTCCCTATAGTAACATATTTAATCGAATGCTATATTATATTATTGTTAGTAATATGACATAATTGAGCGTGACGATAATAACAATAATTGCAATTACATTGTTGCATTGAAATAGTAACACGATCGTGCCAACGTTATCGCGATTGAAGCTATTAAATATAAAATAATTATTGCATCGGAATTATTATTAAAAATTAGATCATTTATTTTATTACTCTAAAATATCTGTCTTCAATATTTGCCCAGCCATTTTTCATTATTATATAATAGCTTTATATTTTCTTAATATCGTTTTTTTTTTTTCATTTTACCCGTAACAAAAAAAAGCTGCGCATATTCTAAAAGAACCTGAGGAAACCTTCCATCAAATTAAAATATTGACATTGCCATATATCTCGATTGTAATTTCATCGATGCAATCGCCTTCTGTTTACTAGCGAACAGTTTACAGTCCGTTATAGTACACCGTAGCCATAGTTTGGAAAACCCAGAGATTAAACCACAAACAAATATTTGCAACTCTCGTTTTAGGACTATTAAAAGGTTTCATCGCTGCAAATTGTACTATACGCAATCCGTCCTTTCCGATTTCATATCTCGCAACTTATTCATAACATTTGTTTATTTTAATACAACAAGACCTTTCGCGATGCTGCGCATCGATAAACCCGACGGAACAATAAATAAAACTGTCCGTTTATTTAATAATAAAAATCAACATGCCTCTCTAAATTATTTTACGTGTCAGTTTATTAACGTCAGGGGGAAACAAACAGATCAACCTGTAAATTTCCATGTTTGCAGACTGAAACAACAATAGGAACAATTCGGAGCAACGCGATTTATCACAGTTGTAACACACCTCTTCGAACCCGGTTTGATAAATGGGCGAATGTACCATTTATTTCTCGCAAGAAGTAAAATTCTATCTATCAATAACAAACGACCGAGATTAACAGTACGTTTAGATTAAATGTCACGTCTGCAAATATTTTTATCGGCAAATTAAAATGCAGAATTGTGCGTGTTACAATATCGACGGTACACGACGATAAAAAAAATAATTAATATGCGAGAGCGCTACATAATGTAGTTCCACATGGGCGGAGTTCGTAAAAAAAGTACATAACGCCACGTGACATTTTAATCTAGGCGTTGTAGAGGGAACATCGCAAAAAAGATTTAATAATAAACTAGCCTACCGATCCCGGAAGCAGAATTCCTGTGTTATGCTTCGTGACGCGTGCTTCGATATCTTTGGACTGACCGCTCGGACGCTTTGATCGGGGCTCTCGAGTAAACGACATTGTATGTTACGGGAGCCTTTGTGCCGTGGTGTTCACCGGCGCGAGTTTACCAACTATACGCGATCTCGCATCGATGTCGCCCATCCTCGTGCCTACAAACCCTGGCCTCTCCCATCCCCGAATGTCGAACGCAACGAAATAAATTGCACGCGCAATCTGCGTTTCGGTTTCGCTACTATCAAACATTCATGTTATAATGCTTGCGGGGAAACACTCGCAATCCTAATTACTTATTCATATGACCACCATAATGGACTTGCGAACTATCACTTAAAATCGAATAAATTAGAGATATTGAAATAGAAACAGGATTTCCGGAATATAAATCACAATATATAAAAACAAAATTTTCCAATTGTAAAATGTACACGCTATCTTTTTTCATTATAAAAATGTATAAATAATCGAGTAAGTAATCTAACAATAAAATGTTACGCGTCGCAAGATTTAAAACATTGTTTCAAAAATAATTTTAATATTTGTTTTGCATTCCGTAAAAAAAAAAGATATTTTTACATTCTACGAAGCATTCTACGAAGTCTCATGCATTAGCCAAGTCGCGCAAACCGATAAAATATGATCCACGAAAGGGCGAAAGGTAATGCGTTTCGATCTAACAAGCCTTTTACGACGTTTCGCCTCACGTGCACGAAATGCTACCGCGCGCGGCAACGTGATGTCTCTCCCTTGAAGATCAAAGCATTCAAAGCAACAGCTTCAGCGAAGCGTCCGTGGGGTAGTATCGAGGCACACGAGGCACACTGAACGTAATTTCGCTTCCGGCTAAAGGCGTGCGTGGAACGCGGCGACGACGTGCAAAAAAAGCCGCGCCATTGCCGGCATTGGTCGCGCGCTGGAATTGTCATCAAGGGATTCGCCCCGGGGCGCTAAAATATTTCCGTCGGCTGATTCTTACCCCGCAGCATTATCTATTTCGCGCTCTACCCTCCCTCTCTCGTTCTCGCTCTCTCTCTGTCTCTCTCTCTCTCTGATACAGCCCTTCCTTTATCTTCGTAGCCATGGATTGTTGCCATAACCATTCCTCTCAACGGGGACTCTCTCTTTCTCTCTCCTTCTCCCTCTCTCATCTCTGCAACCCCAGGACACGTTTCCTCCGAGCGGACACTGACTCTGCGGCTGCAACCTTTCGTGTCGTATTTCCCGATCGTGCCGGGCATCCACGTGGGCGTCTTCAAGTTATTACCTAAGGTTGCCATTTACTTCCAAGCATCGCCCGCAGCGCTTCGAGCCGAGTTCGCTACTTTCTTTGTATTATTTTTAGTCTGATTTAATCCCTTACCGATATCGGTCTTTTTGAAGATGCACGGTGACAAAATTCATAACGTTTCGGATCTTATTATATTTCTGTATCATTCTATTTTTCTCTTTATATATCGATGTTAATAAACATTATTTAATATAAACGATATCGTATAATAATTGTATCTAACAAATTACCGGCCTTGCTCCTATGAAGATTTCCATAGAAACAGTTTCGACATCCAAATTTTAATTGTTAATTTTAATTTTAATTAGGAAATTTGACGCAACGAGGACTAAACGTATCTTCACGTCAGATTAAATTCAATAAATAACGCATGTAATTAAATTAATTACAGGTTAATTTTTAGTGAGAGGCACGGGCAAGAATATTTAATGGAAATCAAACGCTGTATCCAATTAACGCTTTCAACTATCGATGTAATCTACAAACGCAACTTCAGTAAATTCACGTGCCAATTTCCATGCATACTAAATCGCGCGTTTCGAAGTTTATATGGATAAGTTCGTCGCCTCGCCTCCGACATTCCGTCCTAGATCTGCCGAATTATCGGTCGCGTAACATATAACACGTTTATGAGCGCACTCTCGTTTCGATATATGTAACGACGTGCCGCGAATTTTCGGCCGATTACACACGCCGAAACAAACATTACCCTCGCGTTTGTGTGAGGGACAGACGCGGAAGAGGAGAAAACGGAAGGGGCGATGTCGCACTCGTAATTACACTTTGTTCAACTAGTTTCACAGTCCGTCGCAATTTCGTCGATCGGCTGTCGTATTCCGTGCAAACAACAGACATTCACGACGCGTAGGCCCGGCTCGCGCGATATTCGCTTCTCGATTTTCGTGTTCAAATCAAGGATGGATGGGAGCATTCATCGGTTCATCCATGGGAGAAAGTATCGGTTTTGAAAGGGTCGAGTCTCTAAATTGGTCGAAAAATCGAAAGAATGGAGCGGTGATCCGGCAATACTTTCGTTTGCCAAGGAAAAATGCTGAACCACCCCAGATGTTCGGTTGCGTGATAAAGCAAATTGAAACCTCACGTGTTCAAGAATTACGGAATTAGATTTAGGCGGGTGTAGCACGTACGCGAAGGTAGGCGGTGCCTCTCTTTTCTGACTATATTTCTTTCGGTCTGCCCATGCCTGTTATTTTGCAATACGTGCACGGCCCTCTATGTCAGCACTCGCACCCCACCGGAAGCGCGGACCCGATTGCCCTCTCCCTCTCTCATCGTCTCCCAATACTGCTGCAGTCATCGTCGGGGTAGAGAATCGCTGCCAGGAACGCCGGGGTAGGTTTTGTTGCTGCCGTTTGAAACACTCGTCAGGCGAGAACGAAATTGTCCGCATGGCCCCAATCTCGTCATTTTATCGTTTACGCTCGCAAAGGGCATCCTCGGTCCTAGCCGAGGACATTAAAGGCATGATAGCTGCAACTACAGTTTTATGTGATCTTTAAACGCCGGGGTAGAGAATCGTCACATCCTAGTGTTCTATTAAACGATAGATCTTTTTGTATATATTTTCAATATCTCATTCATTTCTCAATATAATAAAATTTCAAAATGTAAATGTAAAATTCATTGTGCATGCTATTGTGAATTGCAATCAATGTTCGAGCACTTCGCAATTAGCTTGCGCATCGAATCTCGCTCGATTGCGATTTGACGAATCGGCAATAACGAGATTAGCAAGCAGTAACGATCGGCGATAATTCGCGCGGAATTTTTACGAGCGCGAAAGGACGCTTAACGAGGAATTTCTTGCGCGGCGGCAATTAACGAATGGATGTGCCACGCGGATCAACAGATTTCTTGTCGCACGTGTCGAGGCGTGCAATTTTCGCGAGCGAACGTCGGCCGTCCAACTTCGGTCGTATCCACTTAAATCCGAGGTGCCAGAACAGAAATCCGCGGCGTTACAAATTCGGGCTGGAATGCGATTTTAATGAGACACCATGTGTTTTACAAAGCAATGAACGTCGCTGACGAGAATGCCGCACACCTGATACGTCCTTCCCCCCCCCCTTCCCCTGTGCAAGTAGCGTCAATCACGAAAGTTAATTATATATTTAACATGTTGACATTAAAATGAAATTATAAATAAAAAGGGAGATAAATTAATATTTGTCGTCCTTTAATGAAAGAGCGATTACGAATGATTGAAAATCCGAAATGTTAAAGCTCTCGTAACGTGGCACTGCTCGTCAACCGACGTTATTTAAGCATTCTTATCTTGACGTAGAAAATGAAGCTGTTATCACGATGAACAGAAACGATGTTACCACTACACGTACCATGTTATTTGTGATATTACTCTAAGAGAGCGTAAATAACACGCGATTTTCACGTAACGATAGTCACGGTAGGGTGTGGTCGAACACGGTCAAACGCGTATCAAAGTAATTAGTCGAGCCCGGGTCGATACTAACTTCATCTCGAGCGGTATTTTCTCCAGCAGCCCGGGGCAAGAAAATTCGGCGAAGATCGAGGGAGATCGACGAGACTTTCGCGGAGAACACACGGTTAATTCGCCGCGGTGTTTTCGACGTAGGTCCGTCGTCTAATCGAGGTCACTGCGATTTCTGGGATACGGAAAGGACATCGCGCCGATGCGCGAAAGCTGGCGGATGCTGGAAAACATGCCCAGCCGTCGCACCCGTGCCGCTGCATCTCGTCTGTTTGCAAATTTCGTAATTTCGTTGGTACGTGTCTAGGATGCGGGATGGTCGCAATATTGGGCCGAGCATGACGCACAACGTAGGCGCGTCTAAATATCGCACGCAACGCGTTTGCCGCCGTAATTTATTATAAACCGTCGTATTGGAATATCGTGACGTCGTCGGCGTGGCGGTGCATCCAGCGCGGCGTCCAGCGAGCGGCACGCGCGCTGGATATTTCGTCGCGTATCGAGCACTTCGTGTCGCAATTGTTCCTCATGCCTTGTACATACGTGGACAATTGAACAAAAGGTAGTTTGAGTGTCGACATTGCGCTAAAATCTCTGCAGGATTGTGACATCGCGGGTAATCCCTTTTATTAGTAAAAAGTCAATGAATGCAATCGCTCATTCAGATTTATGACACTATTATGATAAAAATGTTTACGTTGAACGTGAATTCGCATTAAACGCGAAGAATTTGTTTGACAATTCAATAGTAAATCCGTCTCCCAGAGCGTGGAAAGTGAAAAAAGAAAATCTTCGGATACTAGAATCTAATCAAGTTCAAGGCCATTTCCCGCAAGGCGCATTCTCGAGGAGTTTCCTGAAGGATCTCGGTCAATGGGGTGGCTTCCGTTTTCGGGAATGCACGTGGCGCGACGCGGGGCTAATGGAGTTCTCGAGTTCTCGCAAACGACGGGACAAAGCCGTCTCGGAAACTTTGGTGAACGCGAATCGCGTCAAAGCCGCCGTTACGACGCGACGGGGGGAAAGTAAGAACTACCGCTATGAACCGAACCGCCCGCTAATTGGCTCTTACGTCTTACATATTAATGTTACCGAGATGCGATCTGTTCCGATACGAATGTCGAACTTGCACAGGCTTTAAGTTTAATGCTACCGTTGTCGAATCGAATTCCAACTTTGACGCTTGCCTCGCCGATCATTATAACATCGTGAAGTTAGGATCACGTACGTGCTCTGACTCAGCATTCTCGCACGTTTCTCGGAAGACGTTACGCAATCTTTTATTTGTTTTATTGAATTTTAATGTACGATTCTGTCGAAAATTACGACATTAAGAAATTGACAAATGCTTTCTCCTCGCACCTAAATTTTATTCTTGGAATCTAGATAAAATGGGAATTGTTCCGATAGAAATTTCAAGCTACAGGAACATAGCACGCATCGAACAACTTCTCATCTCGGAAGCGTTTCGGACGCCTTCATGCGCGCGGGACAAAAATTGAAGTTAAAATGCACAAACATCGACCTCGCGTTATCGAGTCGGCCGGGAAAAGGGATCTCTTTCCTTCTAGTTTTCCTGCTGACATCGGTCTCGAATCGGGCAGACCCTCGGTGCCCGTCTCCGTCTAAGCTCAAGGTCGCTGCACCAAGACCGTCTCTCCGAGGAATATCGAGCAGTTGGCCCCTATCAGTGCCAGCGACAGTGTAACAGCTGCAGTATTCCAAGATCGCGGAATAAAACGCTGAAGGCGCGTGAAAGGAGGAGCGCGATATGCGGGAAACGGGACACGCGGGGATAGAGGGCAGGGGTGGGAAGGGACCGGGCATGCGGAGGATGCCATCGAGAGGCCTCGTCGCTGAGAAAACATCGATGCTGCATTTACGTGGAGAATATTCCTGGGTAACCCTGCATCCGTAGCGAACGAACGAGAGAGAGTTGACGGGCCAGCGAGGGTGGCGCGCCAGGGGATGGGATAGCGGAGGAAACGGAAGGTGGGAAAAGGGGGACGCGATACCGGCAGCTTGCTGGCAGCTATATCGAGTTACGCTCCGGCGCCTATCTATCCACCAGCCTTTCGAATCTCTCACCACGGGCTCTCTCCACTCTCCAGCTTTCTCGTCCGTCCACCCTTCGCCCTCCTTTTCCCCCCCGCTAACCCCCCCCCCCCGCGTATTTTACATCGAACGAGCGACAACGCGTTTTCGAAATATACCGACAACAGCCACTGATGTCACCCTGCCGCTCGTATGTCCTGGCTGATACAAACGCAAGGCATTTGCACTCGATCATGTTGAAAGTAAAATAGGTGATTTAAAGGAGAACTTGTTTTCCGAAAGTATGATATACGTGAAATGTTCGTGTAATATTGTTATGGAAACAATAGCGAGATTTGAAAGTAATATTTCGTGTATTATCAGCGTAGAATTGATAAATCACTTTTTTGTTGTAAAATATTAATTGTACATAGATAATGAGATATGAAGTGAAAATAAACTTTTACTCTATTGTAGTTTGACAAAATCTGAAGCAATCCAGATGCGTTCGATAACACGATAAAAAATCAGAGAAATATCTTTTCAACGACGAATGGAACCCCCTTTCGTCGAGTTGACTGTCGGATGATCGCGGGAAGAATGCTCAAATGGAAAATCCGGGAAATTCCCTCACGGTGGCTATCGATGTAAGTCAGGACGGCACGTAGCCGTAAATGTAGGGAATTCAGCATCGGCGGCCGAAATTGACATTCGGAAGCCGACTTTCTGGAAAGGGATCTGATCTAAAACGCCCGCCAGCTGCCGCAGATTCGTGCATTCCCTTCAATACCTCTACCTCTACCTCTTCTCTCCCTCGTCTCCATCTCCGTTTCCGCCGCGGTAATCACGGAAACGGGATTTGAAATTCGAGGCCTCGTTAATAGCCGGTGACACTCATTCGTCGTTCGTGCGGTAATCGGATCGGCATTCGACGGCAACCTACCATTTGCGCTCATTTTTCTTACAAGAGACGAAAAACATCGTTCCGTCAACGTCATTGGTTTCATCCATATCTCGACGTATCTCATCCATATCTCAGAAATAACGACTCTTCTTTTGCGCGGGGCAAAATGTCTTAGGATGTCTCGCGTTTAATCCGAGGTATCCACTGTATCACGAAAAAGCACAAAAAGCAGAACTTTTATCGATAATATATCGCTCTACTTATGTTTCATTTATGAAATAAGAAAAAGCATCGAGGATATATGCCCAGGGTATTAAAATCGTCTAGAAAAATTACAGTTCATTGACGTATCTAGCGGGATACTCCACAGGGGCAAACAAGCGGCAAACAGGACCTTGATGACACGAGTCAATATCGATCAGTGTTCGGTTTACATCCTGTTTACCCTTGTTGCACGCTCCGCGAAGCGCGCCGGACGCCGGCGCCGGCGTTTCACCCGAACGTAGAACGAAAGCTGATAAATTAACGCATTAATTAATCGCAAACCGGGGGGGGGGGAGAGGGTTAGGGGAAGGGGACGCGACACTCAATGCGACGCGAAGCGATGGAGATAGTACCCCTGATACGGCCGACGGGCATCATACGCAGCTGTCCCGAGTTATCCCGGAATTATGCTGGCCTGCGTGAACCTGTCCGCGTATAACGGCCTCCAGTCGGTTCGCGTGCGTGGCACGTCGGCGTAGATAGCAACTGTCTCGCGTCGCCGACGTGTCCCGCTCACTGACACGTGGGTAGCCGTCGCACACGTGCGCCGGTGCGTGCTATTCCGAACAAATATGTATTCGCCCGCCGCCGGCGATGAGCAACGGGCGGAATTATGAATGCCCGATTCGTGCGCTCGTAATGACGTGGCCGGTAAAACGCCTGCTCAAATATACCACTCGGAAATTGGAAAGATGCTCCTCGTGAAGGAAAATCTCCGAATCATTGGATATATATATATATATATAGGCTAAAAAAATACGTAGAAAATACGATTGACTCATATTACTGTGACATAAAATAATAAAGTTTAGTAACGTGAATTCAGAATCCAAAAATGATTCGATGAATCACACGAATCCTACTATCAGACAGTGAACGTTTCTGTTTGCAGTAGCGACACAATTCAAAGACAAACGAAATTTTAACGTTAATTTATCAAAGGAGTGCTACATCGACAATATTTCACCATTGCTTCTCTACCGTCGCTTTTGCCTTGTGAATTCGTTGCAAAGGGACTTTCTATATTCGAGACCGAGCTGATTTTATTGGATAAACATGGCGTATCCTATCGACGTAATCCTATAACGGTTGCTATCGTTTATCCGCGCTACTCTAACAGAATTTGTAAATTTTACTCGTAAAAATGCTCGGTATTCAGCGACAGTAGTCAATCTCGTCCCGTCGAGTAAACATTATTCCTGTCGGTTTCGCCGCGCTGTCAGATACGGCCTCATTCGGGAAGCGAATGTGTTCCCAAGCGAATTATTTTTTTTAGTTGCCGCAGCATTAAGAATGTAAATGGAATTTGAATTCCTGGTCGATCCGCGCGAACATGTGCTCGTCGATAACGTATATCTATACGCGTCGCGTACGCGCGTATCCCCGTCGCACAGGTGGCTGTCACGCATCTTGCGTGCTACCCTCCTGGTCGCATATTGCGTGCAACCGGACTCGGGTGCGTTTGGACGGACGCATGAATGTCCGATACGCGCTTTGAGGGTCCGCCGCGACCACGGCAGGAACGCGTTTCGCAAGAAGGTAATCGCAGGTTGACGTGTCCCAGCGGTAAATAGAGTGTAGCGGCGGTGGCAACAGCGGCGGTGGAGGCCGACGGCGAAATTCGCAATCCCGTCCGTGATGGGATTTGACGGTGTTGCCGTAGATTTTGCACGTCGCGGCTTGCCGCCTCGGATAAACAGTGACGCGACGGTATTCAGCGCCGGTCGCCTTTTTCAACGCATAAAGCCGTCGCGCCAACGGATTTTATCTTGACGGACGCCAACATTTTCGTCCGCGATTGCGATGTAATTTAACGTCGAGAGGCGCTCTTGAAACTTAGCGAGAAAGAGACGGTATATCTAATTGTAAGAGTGTCCAAGTAATAGGATAAAATGTACGTTCTATCGTTAAGGTGTTTAGTGTAAAATAAAATGTTCGTGTCGTGCGAAGAGAAATGTAGTTTCCTTTTTAATATTACAGATTTTACTATTTCCACGTTTCCGTCTTATTCGTCAACGGTGGTTGCTTGAAATATTCCTTTTGGCTTTCGCCGTAATTGTTTTCATGTAATCGACGGTACCCAGTTCTGGTTAGGTAAGATAGTGTTAACAAGCTTTACATAAGCAACGACGCAAGCAACTACCAACCACGGCGACATCAAAGAGAATCCGTGTTCTCCATTCTGATCCATCGTTGGTAGAACCACCCGCGTATCGAACTAGACCAATAAAGCAACATCGAAGCAAGTCGAAGGACTACGCTAACACGTCGTGTGTCGACGTGAATAAATGATTTTCGCGAATCGTAGGAACAAGGTAATTAAAAGCGTTAGGGACGTTTCGCAAAATCATGCTATGAAAAGAATTCTCGACAAAATACCTCTGACAATAATAGACAAAGATAAAATTTGTATTATTATTTTGAAAATCCCTGAATGTAATATTTGTGTAATATTGATAGGGCTTTGATATATTTCTATTAAAATGTATTCTTCTTGCAGTTAATTTACAATGATTAATTAATCATTGTGTAATAATACCGTAAAAATGTGCTCTTTTTTCAACGAATACCTTGTTTGTTTATAATAAGACTATACATAAATAGCTTACAAACAGTTAAGTAAACATACTGCCGCTTCTATGTTTCGTCAGGTGCGTCATACGATCGTCCTGCACTAAGCATAACCGAACATATACCTAAAGGGCGATCGTACATGATGCACCTGACGACATCGTTCCAGCGATTCTCATTAGCAAACATTGCATAAGCAATTCGCAACCAATTGACGGTGGCATCAAAGAGAATTCGTGATTTTCCAACGGACCCATGGCAATGACCCTCTCGAGTATTTCACTTAACATCTACTAAGCAATGCCCGAGGGACCATGCTCTCTCTCTCCCTTTTATCCTCTCGGCCATAAGGCAACACTAGTTTCGCGAGAGCTCGGGAGATGTTTCTGACCGCCAATCAGCCGGCGGGCGATAATCGCGGCTCGGTCACGTCAATTAAAATCGCTGTCAATCCCGGCGGGTGACTCAAAGGCGAACTTTCTGCGTTGCGGTTGCTGCGTTCGATGTAATAGCAGCAGGGTGCGCGCGCGGGGGGTGAATAGCCGCCAATCCTATGCGCGTCTATGCCGTGCCGCTTTGCTTGGGGGTACAATGAAGCAGCGCGCCTGTTTCCCGGGGGGAATATCAGAGAAGAGGAGCGTGTGCGGCTCCTCTACCGCCCGGTCGACGTAACCCACCGCTCTGCCCATTGGCCGCCGCCGGTGAGAGAGCACTTCCTGGTAGCCTCGGCCATCGTTCGCAACCAGCCGCAGGCCACAAGCCTCGGTTTCTGCAAGCCGTAGCCTCTAACGTCACGCTACTCCAGGTTTGACCTCCCGCCGACAGCGTAATTGTTTAGAAACCCCTTGATCTGTAATTTCAGCGCACCCAACCATCCTGCATCCTCCCTGTGCGCGTGAAACATCGTTAACACGATCTCGCTGCCTTGCCACCGCCGCCGCCGCCGCATAACGGTGTCTTCTCTCGCTGTCTCTCCCTTCTCGCCCGGCGCGCACGCTACTCGATAGCTCTCGCGCGTGCATAACGCGTGCTTCGCACGCTCCGCTCTGCAGCGGTTATTTGTTTCGCGAGATTGAAGGAGGTATGCGAGGAATTGATTGCGCTGTATCCGGAGAAGCATCCATGGTTGGAAATCTTGGATGAGTGACAACGGAAGCGAAAAACGGAGAGTATGGCAAAGCGGATTTCTTGTTAATTATTATGCTCTATTGCGATTAGATATAAATTTTAATGTGTGCAATTAACATATTGCTGACTCTTTTCCTAATAATTTTGCATATTTTTTTAGAAATTTTAAAAATAGAAAATACAAAAGTACATTTGTATGTACAAAAGTACATACAGAACCTGAAAATATCTACATTGCATGAAATAAAAACTTTAAAACGTTGTGAAAACGTTATGAGAAATAATTTTTTGTACTTTTTGTACTATCACGGTGGCAACAATGACGGTTGTTAAAAAAAATGAATATATCGCACAATAGTGCAGAATATCAAACTTTTACACTTAAAAATGAAATAAAATATGTACATAAATTACAAAAATTTTCCATTATCACACGTTCTTTCTACTCTCTCTTTCTCCCTCTTCCTCTCTCTTTCTCTTGATTTTTTAAAAATAAAACAGTGAAACCAACGAGAGTACATTTCTAGCAACGACAGATTTATTCTACAGGTGGTCTAAAATTTAGGCGAATTTTGGTGAAATATATTTTCCGAGGGAAGATCTGACGCGAGAGAAAGAGAGAAAGGAGAGTTTCTGTCCGACCAGAGCGCGACATCAAATTCTTTCTGACGGAAATAGTTTCTCGGAGTACACGAGAAACTTCACCCTCGTCCCTTTCATTGGAAAATGTGTACGACGTGTGACTTTTACTCAAGTCAACCGCATGTTACATACGATATATACTTCACATCCACCGCTCTCTCAAGTTCATGAAATTCTTTAGAAAGTCACGTATGCGCGGTCGTCGGAGCGAATTCACAGGAATGCGTCTGTTTAACTTAACTTCTAAATTGTTGATAATTTAAGATTATGCTTTCCATGCAAATTGTGACTTTAAATGTTGCAATAGCTATATAAAGTAATGTACTGAATTACCTTGTATTGTATAAAAATCTTATATATAATATTAAAAGTTACTTGTATCAAAATATTGTATATATCATAATATTAAAAGTTACTCTTAAATTTGATTGAATTTTCGTCCACCGTTATTTCATCCTATCCGCTATTTCTAAACGCGTTATTTCGAAATTTAAATATAATATTCTTAAAATAAAGATACGCAGAGATAAAAATCGACTTACGATATCCTCCAGTTTTGAGCATCCTTTCCTGGCGGTGCAGACCAAGGCGACGATGACTCCACCGCCAAACATGAGCAGGAGAAACACCGCTAATTTCCAACCGTGATCTCTTTGCGGGATAAGTTTCTTGGCCGCCGGTAACCTGGCGACTTCTGCCGTGGAGACGCCGACGCGAGACGCCCTCACGAGGATCGTCCTAAGGCGTCTCGACGCCTTCTCACAGGCCATCTTCGTCGGGTTGCTCTTCGAAGCCGATCTCGACTTCACGTGCACGTGATCCATATCTCTGGGATTTTCACAGCGTTTTTCGAGACAAATTACACGTGCGAACTCGCCCGATTCTTTTGCGAAGGAGAGATCCTAAAGCTCTCCAGCTGCTTACAGCCTGTCCAAGTTCCGAGCGGTGCACGAACAGACATCGGACGAAGTATCGGCGTATCGGCGATGTCCGGAAATGGACTCTGTCCGCGCGCGCGACGATCACAATATCTACCAGGAGATACAGGATTCACTGAACTTAACCGATGCTACAATCTACGCGAGTATTCAAATATCGCGCGGTCCATTTCGTGATTGAATTCCTTCGTGTCGAACACGTCGTGCAACGTCTCTTCGGAATTCTGCCGGACCACGGACTTTACGATTCACCGCACTGCGTTTTATCACTCTCGCGTTACGCTCATTTTGAGTATATAAAGATCGTAGAGTTACACAAGGGAATATGATTTATCATTATCTGCCCGTCTCTTGTCGATCTGATTTTTCAGTCAACTTGATTTAATGTTTCATCCTTCTGTTTCAATTTTGGAAATTGCGATTTTTTTGTCCGAGAACGGCGACGGTATTCACCGGCATTTTCCTGACTATCAGACTATTCGGCAATTCGGAACGCCACCGCCGTCGTCGTCGGTTTCGCCGCTCTTACGTGAACTCTTCCACGAGTTTTACGATGTTATACCGGACGATTCCGTGCTATCGCGGTGGCACTACGTGCACCCTCACCCTGTAAACCACGGATGTAACGCGTCCCAAAAGTCGTTATACTTTTATGTCCGCGACGTGGGAAGACGCGGAACGATGGTTGAGGCTCGAATGAAAAGAGAGCGATAAGAATCGCCAGCCAAATAGAGAGGATTGCCACCGAAAGGTGTTATATCACCCCGGATCTTACTATTTGCCGAATGACACTCGCGACTTACCCTTCGTTGATCTGCCCCAGCTTTCGACCACCGTCGATTTCTCGCGCGTCAGAATTTTACGTTATTTGGAGGGCCACTTTTGTTAGAACTGAGCGGGTAATATTTCAAACGGGGGATTTCGGGAAGATTGACACGAAGATTTCAAAATTAGATGGCTCAGTACTATCTGCTTGTCTTCGTCTTCGCCTTTTGCGTCAACGTGAGGAGAATTTCACCCGATACGGCTTGCCTTCTTGCGTTGGTGAATCTTCCGCACCCGTTCATGGATCGAGGAGGGACCGCTCGTTGTTCGTTGATCGAGCGACTAACGTGAGATCCGAGTTCTCATGAAGACACGATTAATCTCGGCAGCATGATCATTTTGCCGCGACCCGATGACCAGAAGGGAAATTAATTCACCTCGATCGAACGAACGCTCACACGGCCTCATATTCTTCCGGGGAGATGCTTCGTGGCGCCGTCAATTTTGCTTCGATTTTACCGTTCGACGCGCGCCAGCCCATCCGTTTCTGTATAGCGTAGCGTATGGCCGACGGTGCCTTTTATTCGCGAGATATTGGCACTTTCACGGTTTATCCAGCAGACTCCTTTTATGACCAAAGATGAGTCCTCAATGGCCGAAAGACGCTGCACCTTTTCCAATTGCCCGTCGTTCCCTCGTGTGTGATATCTGCGAATCAACAGATGCAATTTTTTATTACCGTTCCGCGCCTTTCACCCCTCTACGTGCGAGACTTGCGAATCGCGCTCCGTAAAATTTATTATTTCGATCAGCATCGAAGCACTGAATTATCGAATCCACAAAATTATCGAAATCAAGTGAGTTTTCTGCTCGGAAATACCTAAAAGTTGTTTATCTTTTTCTCATTACTTTATAGCAAAGAATCACTTTTCAATCTACGAAATCGCGCGAGTACCAAAACAACTGACAGCGCAATAAATACAGCACGGAGCGCGACTCCATCGCCGTAAAATTCAGTTTGGAAAACAGGCGAAAGTGGCCCAGCCAAGTTCGGCAAATTTCGCTGAACTGCGATCGACGATCTCGTTTCTCGATTTCGGTGCCTGCCCGATCGACGTATAATGTGTCTCGAAGTGGATGGATTTCGAGTGCATTAAAGATGGAAGCAATATCGGAGATGGGATTATCCGCGCGCGGCCGGTTATACCACGACGAAAATACTCGTCGCCGTCTCGCGGGGCGTAACGAATGGTTCGTCACAAGGACTGTGTCCGGGGATTAAGTGAGAATTATCTTGGATTCCGCTTCTCGAATTCCATCCGCTTCATCCCGTTTCCGTCAGCCCGCGCGTATACACGCATATAACGGCCGACCGGCTCCTTCTTTCCCGTAACTTTTTTCCCGCTTAATCTCCTCCCGCTGGTAATTGCGTTATTATACGTCTGACGAAAGTACGCTCCTTTTCACAGCAGTCACGTACGAATATATCGTTTCCCGCGGATACGATCTCATTGTTTCCCCCCGATGCTTCTAAGCGCCGCTATGGGTGGAAAATCGTTTTCTTAAGAGTTACGAGGATGGAAAAATGTTATAAGTCTCTGTATATTGTCTTTATGTTGTATTTATACATTTTACGAGTGCGCGTGCCAGGAAGATAAATAAGTCTTAATTGAACGGTATCTCTTTGTTAAGTGACACTTCTTACACGGGTTTAGAAACATGAACTAATTTTAAAACATCTAACAGCAGTGTTTCTTACCTGATGGCATTTTCGTTTACATTAAATGCAATTGAGAAAATAGTCAGTTTTATCGTAACTGAGATTAATATTAGCACCGAAAGATGAAGCAATTATTGCAAAATATTATTGCATTTTATATATTCAAGAAAAAGCAAACGCGTAATATCACTTCGTGGTCTCAAAGCAAATCTGGCCGTGACGGGTACGCCATTTATAAGATAACAGAATGGCACGGAGAGCGATTCCGAAATGTTCCCGAGTACCGGGGGTGCCGTATCTATTGAAAATCCCAGCAGTGGATACAAACGAGCAGAATGGAGTCCAGCCGACGGAAATTACGTCGCGCGTGGTCCGCGGGCGTTTCTGGCTTACATCAGCGGTGATTAATTTCGGGAGATTAGCGGGGTGCCGGTCGTTAGAATTAAATCGAGGAATATACCGGTCGAAATCGCCTTGTCGGCTCTGCATTAGACCGTCTAGCTAATCAGCTCGTCGCAATGGCCGATGGATGTAACTGCCGGATCTAGACCGCATTAGAACTTAACGGATCGTACACGATCTTAACGTGGCGCGTTCGTGTGCGCGTTACGTAAGTTCACAATTAAAAGCTACGTACTCTTAAGCTGGCTGGAAGCACACCGAGGGGGGGCAGAAGGGAGGGAGGCAAGGGACCGAGAACGAGACCTCAAAATGGTGAGGTTCCTTGGCACGTTCTCATACGCGGGCTCTCATGCGAATGTTACGACTATTGCAGTCTGGAGAGTTTCGAGTGGAAATTAGCGCGGCGCGATTAAGCTTATGCCCTCTAAGGCCGAGATTATCGTTAGCGAGAAGTGATTTAGATACAGGCCGGGCTCCCGTGGAAAAGTTGCTAAGTGTTGGGGCGCAACACAGCGGTGGCGCGCGGCCGTTCGGAGCAAGTTTCGCGGAATGGCTCGTGTGACGAACTCCCACGGACTTGTTCCGCAAAGTCGTTCGCGATAGTATCGCGAATATATACGGTGCGTGTATGTGTCGCGTGAAGCATTGCCGTCTGAGTTTGCACACGAAAATTACTCTCCACGGCCGAGGAGATTCGATGAATCTAGAAATCCGTATATAACGCGACACGCGTTAAATGGCAAATAAAAAGTAAAAGTCCAAAACCCTTTTTAAATTCCAACTGTTTTTTTTTATCATGCAAAAACAATTATCTCACATTTTCACGCGATTTTATACATTTATAATTGCTAATCAAGTTATAACTTCGCAGGGAGTGTTTTTGGAATTGCGTCAATTAGTTCCGTTTATTTGATAGATCAAATTTAACTATATAAATATTAAATATATCAAGAAAATGTCTACGGCAATATCTAATCTCACGATGATTGTTCGCTTAAAAACAATCTTCTCCCACAGTCGCTTCGATTAATTTCGTGCCGTGTTAGTTCTTGCGATTGACTTAAACGAGAAAATATAGGCGACTGCATTGTTATTAACGTTGTCGGGATCCAAACTTCGACGTCCACGTTATTCTTTCAAACTCGTAGTTGGAGGCGCGTCGCGGGAGCGAACAAAGTTGCGAGTTTGTGCTCGGTAGACCCCTTCAGGAGAGGGGAGTTAAATAAACCCGGAAAAGACGATGGCGTTTCTCTTTTTTTCTTTTTTTTTTCCGTTCCCGCGCGGTAAGCGTCGACGTTGACCATCGAGCTTCCAGCCCTCCGTCGAGCTTCCATCCTGCATCGCTCGCTCACTATTCCGAAGTCCAACCCCTTCCACCCCATCCACCACGTACTTCCCGGCTCGTAGATCGCGCCGTCCTTTATCGGATAAAACTCAAGGAAGAAGCACGGCCGGCGAAGCCATCGAGCGGCCTGCTGCTCGCCGAAGAAAATGAGATAGCTTAATAAGGCGGCGCGCGTCCTCCGGTGTAATTACGCGCCCCAAGTTCCTCGCTATTTTCGCGCTGCGAGTAATTAGAATACCGATAGCTTCAGCGAGAGAGAGCCGAGAGCTCGCGCCACCGTCTCAATGCGACGCTTAAGGTCCCCATTTATTTCCGGCGAGAGATGTTACACAGGATTCGTGCCGCGCGCGTTTTCACCCCCGGAATTCCACCCAGATAAACGTCGCAGACTCGGATTCGCTACGGTAATCGACACCGTCGTCGACATTCGTCCGCGGCGTCGCGTCGAAACATTAAATGCCGAGCATTATTTGTTCTGATCCGATTACAAGGCGTACCAAGCTGCTGCAGATGTCTAAACAATTGTGATGTTCAAAGAGACCTCACCTATGTTGATAATTACAACACAAAGTGCTGAGAAACAATGCAGACGCTATATATGACGCCATATGAGATTCAACTAATATGTATATACATATATGAACATTTTATTTTTATAGTGTCTACACGTTTCTTATTTGAGAATAAATTGACAAATAGATATATCAGTTAGAAATTGAATAAAATTAAAAATAACATGCATCGTTATTCATACAATCTGTTACTAAAATATCTGAATATATTTTGGCCCATACATACATAATTTATTGACTCACTCTATGTTGGTGCTCTTTACTTAATTCGCATCTTAAATCTAAAGTTAAATTATAATTTTGGCAACTCGAAATAGCACTGAAAATCTTATTTTGATAATATTACCAATTTATAATCAGCCGGTACATTTAATATCTTCAAAGTGATACTGTTAAAGCGATTATATCCTCCGCGCCGGGTCGACCTATTCCGAGTTACGCGTCTCGAAGGTAAGGCTTCAGGATCGCTCGGATGAATAAATAAAGCCTCGATGCTCTCTCTCAGTAATTTATCGGCGTGCTATCGAGCGTTCGATCTGAGACGCAGCGGTGGAGGCAAAATGGAAGATGCTGTATTGGGTCGTACTGAGAACGGTAATTTAAATGGCATCGGCAGGAGCGAACGCGCGCGATGGAAATATTTTCGGCTGGAATATCACGTTGCGGCGTTGAATGATAAAACGCGTAGAAATTGAGTTAAGCGTATTAACGAAGCGTGGGTACGTTAATGTAGTTAAAAAAGAAAAACCGATGATTTTAATTTGCAATTTGCCAGCGAGAACGAATGGAAACATAACGGCGGCCGCCGTTATTAATTATGAAATCGATGGAGCTTTGCCGCGATTTTTCTAATTTATTATTAGCGGGCTTAACTTCATCAAATTTATAGCGAGCTTCCGACTGCGCTCTCCCGATTCTACGTGTTTTACGATCGAAGATTTATGCTCGTTTCTGTCGGAGGCCGAACTCGTGCCCGTTTAAGTATCGGCGATCAATCTTTTCATATCGCGAAAATTTTCGACGCGAAATTAAGCATATTCGACGGGCAGGAAGGGGGAAGAGGAGAGAGACGAAAACACGTCGAATCTCGCTCGGCTCGGTTATAGCTTGATATATCGTCCAGTTACACGCACTCGGTGGACTTGCCGGGCTTAATGTGATTTACAGGAGGGACAGAAGTTTCGAGCGATGGACCGTATGTTTCGAAAGCCTCGGGAAATTATTGGATACGTGACAACTCGGGTTACTTTGGGCACGTCCAGAAGCGAAATTGACATCGGCGAGGACGGGCAAAGATAAAGTCGTAAAACGATATGACTCGTTACCATCGCGTCTCTCCACTCCGTACTTACGCGACGCGTAACAACTTACAAGCAATAAACTTCTTCATCAATAAAATACTACCACAAATACTTTTTTGTGTCCGATGTCATATATTTTTATATACGTTCCAAATTGTTTTCAACAGATACGGATCTTTTAAATTGCGCAAGAGAAGGAATTTAATTTTAGACAAATTTTGAATATTGCGATACATTATATGTGCGGAACTATATTTCTGTATCATAAAGAAATAAATAAATTTTATATATACACGTATATATAAACTTTGTATAAATTTCTAGTTTTTCCAGAAATCTATAGACTGAAAATCGCTGAAAATAGTATCTAATATTATCAAGATCAAAAGATCAAACGTGTCTGGCCCTTCGTTGATCATCGTACGTGATCATCCGTAGAGTGTTCTTTTTCACTCTCCCACATTTCCCTCGAAAAGCTTTCGATGTAGAGCGCGAAATTACGTTCCCTACACCACGTCAAGCGTTAGAAATTTGCCGGTGACACTGCTCGTTTATCGCATGAAATTACGTTTTCAACAAAAAGTAATAAAACAAACTCGCGGCATGCAGATGTATTGCAAAACAAAGATCGGAGAAGCCCAGCTGTTACGCGTATTTGCATTTTTCGGAGATTTGTTTCCAAGAATTAAAATAAACTGATATTACAACAATCTTCCAGATATTTTCTTTTTTAAATCCCGTCAGAAATGTAATTTAAAATGCGGGCTGCGACATTCCACATCGTCATCTGTTTTCATCGTTGTTTATAATCGCGAGTATTTTCTCGTGAGAATTAAGCCAGACATGAATCGCGATTTTCCTCGCTGTAAATAATACAAACGTTTGTTATCCGCGAATCTGAAATATGCAGGCAAACTTTACTAATTCGAATGCGTGCCGTGAATAAAGATTAATGTATTCACGTTGCACGCAGGAAGAGTACATGAATAAATATCAGTTGGAGAGGATAAATGAAAATCGATCGGTCGAATTTAAAAATCTCCCCCAGCAAGGAAATCGCGTCTGTTGACCTGCTAAAAAAGCTTTGTTATTTTCTCGACTCATCAAATAGCAACGTTTGCATCTTCGAGATGCGTTCAAAAAGAGATCTGAAAGTTTTAGATCCATCTTGAATACAAGTTTGGCAATTGTTCGTATTGTTACTGAAATCGGTAAGGATTTGTCGTCGATGTTAACGAGAACTTTATGTAAATGCCGCGCCTTTCGTTTGCGGACGAAATTGCAAGATCTCTCGGTAAATCGCGAAATTATCCTCGAAATTTTCAACGATATCAGCGATCCCCAATCGGCTCTTCCCTATGGCAGCTTCAAAAATAGTGAAAGGCTTTAGATATTCAAGGTTTACTATTTTAATTATCAAATACGGCTAACAAAGAGAATTGATACAAAGATAACATGTTTTAGTTCAGTTAAAAATTGGAGAATGTTCTGGACAGCACTTCTGTTATTTTACTCAAATTTAAACTTCTACATCTCCGCTCGCTATATCTCATTAATCTCCAGTATTCTCTTGTTAACCCAGCCTCAAATTAAATTCGCGCCGAGAAGAGTTCATTGTCAAAAGCGCACGGTACTACTATTTTCACAAACAACTTTCTCGGCTCTCTTGTCGCTCGTATTACATTCAACGTGCGGATATTATTCTAAATAATTTTTACATATTCGATAGGAAAGTTTCCGTAATAAACGCCGCAAAATATCGGAGCACATCGGTTACATCATAACTCGTGAAGAAATGCGAAAGTGGCAAGGCGTAATTATATGTATATCGACGACAAACGTGAAGGAATGAGGGAAGAAACGAGAAAAAGCGATAGCAAGAACAAGGAGCAAAAGCAAGAGCAAGAACGAGAGCGAGAGCGAGAAAGCGAGCGAGAGGACGAGAGAGATCGGGGGTATCCCTCAGAGGGTGAGAGAGCGTGCTCAACACGTGTTTCCCTTATCGCATTCATTTCGAACCGCAGAGTGCAGTCGCTCTAATGCCGGCGTGACGTTCGTCGTTACTACACGCTCGTCCTTTACCGCGTCGCCGAGCGTCCCGGGGGCGAAAGCGCAGAGAGGAGGGGGCGTTGATTTATTTCATTCCTCAATAATTCTCTTTTATTTTCCTCGTCGCTCTCAAACGTGGCTACCTTTTGATCTATCGCCCTCGACGTGTCGGCGACGATTCATTTTTATTTACGATCCGACGCCGCCGGGCGATGAGATTCATCGCCTTTCCATCGCCCTCTTCTCCCTACCGTTCTCTTGTCCACCTCTTGATTCGTCCAGCTGTTTGCGATTTTATTTCCCCTCGTCGAAATCATTGCCGGCACCTCGCGTTGACGGTCGGTGTATGCCGAGTGGCCGAGCCTCTCTGATAAAAACTCTCTGGCGAAGCTATTTGACGAGCTTAAAGGGAGGATACGGGAATTCACACATAACAACGGCGGCGTCGCGTTGATTTCGTGATTAAAATTTTATTACATTTAGTTGATTTTATGTTTGGGCGTTACAACGCGAGTTTGTTTTAACAGTACACAAAAAATATTTGTGCGCTGAAAATTAAAGCGATGAGAGATGAAATTTTTCTGCAAAACGATAATAAAACGTGAACAGAGACGTAATAAATGAACGATGGCGCGAAATAATATAACAAAGCCTTAGGGCGACTCAGGAAATTTCTTTTTACAATAAAGGAGGACAATTAGAAAAATCAATCATTGTTTTCCTTCGTAAACACCCACAATGTGTGCAATAAGGTAAAGTTGTACATGCTGAAAAGATATCGCGGATTGATCTCTGCGCTTCAAAATGTTAGACATCCTTCGTTCATCTCACAACTCGGTGGTAAAACGCGATAAAGGAAACACGTATTGAGCACGCTCTCACTTCTCGCAGCCACTCACTTCTAGCCTTCATCATTATCTCTATCTTCTCTCGATATAAGCTCACGCCCGTTCATATCGCTTTTTCACACCCTGCTCGCTTCCTCAATCTCATATCTCAAGCTCGTTCGACTTCCCCTTTCTAGAAATTTTCGACAACGCCTAAAAGTCACGAGGAAAAACGATAATTGAAAATGTCGCTCTTAAAAAAATTGAATGCTTCCACAAATAAAATTCGTTTTCAATACAAAACTTTGATAGGGAAATAATTATTTTAAGTTTTGCTTCTTAATATGTGTGTAACTGAGAAACAAGAAAATAATTAATATTTTGTGATATAAAACATAATGTAAGAGAATAAATAATGTTAAAAAATTGTGTAATTTAACAATGTCCGATTAATTAGGACAGGTCAATAAATGAGAATATAGATTATTAAAATCGAGATGAGGTAAAACTTTATATTACATCGAATTTCTAAATTGTTATAAGTATATTTCCAGTTCCCTAACTTAATTAATTGGTTTTTGTATTATAAAACTGAATAATTAAATAATGGGATATAAAAAAATTTATAATAGAAATTTTAAACCTACAAGACCTATTCAGCAAAAAAATTCATATTATTAAACGTAAAATTAAATATTTTATTCTCCTGCTTTTTTAATTAAAAGTGATCATATTTTTTAATAAAAAAAAAATGAAAAGTTTTGAATCGAAATTGCCTTTTCATTTATTCTTTATGTATAAAAGCCATGATAGTCAATAAAATATATGCTAATTAATAAGTTTTATTTATTATTCGTTTACATATATTTTTAAAATTATTTTTAAAAGAAAAAGCTTTTACAATATACACAAATTTTTACACATTATCTGAATTTCTAAGCATTATCGCATTGATAGGATTTTCAAGTAAAGTATTAAAATTAGAAGTGCAATCGTTATGTCTTACCGAAACTTCCTGAAACATTTCGCGTGATCAGTTTTTGTTTCGTAAGCCGAGCAATGCCGAGTTTGATGAGCCACTATTAACGAAACTCTCTATACGTCGGATAATCCTGAATCGGTAACGACCGCCGGGAATTGGGTCAAAAGCCTGGTCAAGCGATCATTCGGCAATCGAACGGGAAATAACTATTCCCACTTGCACTCGTGCAACGCCGATTTTGTAATGATTCCGCGCACGGAAATGCAATCCACCGCACGCGCTCCTACGCGTGAAATCGATCTTTATTTTCGCGTGTACATCACGGAGGCCGAAAGTTATGGCTGTGTTAAACGTGCCAGCATGACGCACGTTCTACTTCATCGATTCTACGATAGATAACAGAGGATTGCACGAGAGCCGATTAAAAAAAAAACCGACAATAGCTCGAGCTTTCAAAAATTTACTTGCATTGCGATAGGCACTCCGAAATATGTAGATATAATAGCACAACGGCTGTCAACATTAGGAGAAGTAAGGCAAATTATACTTGTTATCCTAGTCGACTCACGAATAACGAAACGACAGTGTTCACGGAACACTGGAGAATGGGTTAATCGATTGAAATTTTGCATAATCTGACCCGTCATGACGTAGATGGTTTCAGGGCATTCACCGACCCCATATAACCGAAGTTGCTTGCATTATAATCTCAAGGGACATTGCGAAGAAACTAACGTGAAGATATCGAATTTCTGGTTTGCGCGGTATTTTCCTCAATAAAGATTAAATGAAACTCTTCAATCTTGTGATATAAATAATCTTTTCACGAACATGCATATATATATATATATATATATATGTATGTTAACTTAATATAAAACTAAGAAAAAATCCATAATCTGGATAATTCAAGCACTACACATCAACCTTGTCCAATTAGTTTTTATATCGCTGAGTCAAATAAAGCTATACATTTTACAATAGTCATTGCTACAAGGATTTTATCTAAGAAAAATAATCGATTCATCCTCATCTATCTCGTTTATCTCTTCTTCTGCGGAAATCGTCGCGTCACGTTCACCAAAGTACCATCGATCGCCGGGCGATAATTCGGCCGATGATGATCGCTTCAATTTTCCATGTGTCGATTGCGAATGTGAACATCGTCGTCGGACGAGCGGATACCATTTTTCTCGCACGTGAGATTGCTGCGCGTGGCTCTTAACAAACGTCAAGTCATTGTTATCGGACGTTCGAAGGGGACGGGTTTCCGGCGCGAGAAAGAAACGGCAGAAGGAAAACCGATGAGTCGAGGCAACACTGATCGATCTTGGACTATTCTCGACGGGGTTTATAAACGAAGCGCATTAAGGCGGACTAACCGCCGCTATTTAGTACTGAAGGTAAACTCAAGCGCTAAGTAATTAATTTTTAAGTGAACCTTGCGTAGATTCTTCCCTAGAAAATTTTCCGAAAAGGAATTTCAGCGCAGCTATTAATAGCGGATTGCATATTGGCGCTCGAATGGAAGCGCATGAATAAACAAGAGACATTAGACGCGCGCGAGATTGACGTGAAACCATTATATGATCTCTATTTATATCATCTAAATGGAAGATTCCTGAAAATTTCGTAGAAATATTTCTACCTCGAAACATGATATGCGGGATAAAATTTTCGATTGTGTATTTATGAAAAATTCACTGGATTCAACTTACTCACATCTCACGTCTATAAAACGGCTGCAATACTATAACTGCAAGTCTTCAGATCATATATTAAGCAGACCATGGTAAATGAAATACTGAGCAACCGAATTAATTCTCTGCATTTAAAACTTATGGGGCAACTAGTATAAAAAGCGTGCAAAATGTACAGCGTGAAAAGGATAAAACTCGCGACGGTGTAACGCAACGCGGATAGCTCAATGCGCATTTAATTAGCGGTGAATTTTTCTCTTGCGTACCTCTAACGAGCGTACCGCGACGTTGCATCGCGGCAATTGAAAACGGAAGAGAAATGCGAGATAACGTCGTGTCTAAGAGTGGAAGAAAAAAAAAAAAGAATCTATATGTACCTACATATATATTATACGTTCGCTTACATACGTTCGAGGACGGACGCGAATATCCGGCTTTCGTTAACCGTTCGCGACTCGATTTGCTCGGATGCATGTCATTCGTACCGTGTAAATATCGCGGGGAAATCGAATTTACCCGTCCAGTGGCGTATGTTCATGGTAAACGAGGACATTGCGAATTTCCGCATTCATTAGGCAACCGTTCAGCCTTATCTCCCGCTTACGTATTATCATAGTTATTGAATATTTCAATCCCATAAGCCGCATTCGCTCCTCATTAATTCATACTCCTAATGAAAAAATTCAATTATAACAATTGTAATCCTACATTCATAATTACGTCTTCTCGTCTGGTACTGATATATAAATGACTTCATTTGGATATTGAAATATCACAAAACTAAAAGATCAAGAGATAAAATAGAAAAATCATTATTGCATAATGTCGTGAAGCAATCACAGAAGAAAGATTTGTCGTAACATTTTTCAAGAACAAGAAAATACGTGTCTCGAATGATTATTATTACAACTATACGAATCTTCGTTCCTTTGCTTTTGCCTATCTCACTCCCATTTACAGTGCCGCATCTAGATTGAATGGAATGTAAATTACACTTATCGCATTCATGCCGGCAATTATTCAGCGCGGCGCTGCAAAATTTCCTAGCGGGACGTGTGTACCGGTTTTTTAAAGGGCAGACTCGTTCCTTTCGCAGAACGCAACCTGGCTCTAAAAGCACCGTGTGTCCCTGCATTTCTCCCGTGTCTCCCGGAATCCGGTAAAAACCAACCTGGTTGCTCCAGCGCCGGAGTCCGTCTGGGTCATCCAGAGAGAGAGAGAGAAAGCTCTTCCGGGCGGATCGAAACGCAGCTGCAGCTTCTCTACGGTACGGGATACCGCCGCCGCGCCGCCCTTCTTCTCTTCGGGCTGGCTCGCGGCTCGATAGAAGCGAAACAACTCCTTCGGCACTGCACACCGCCGGGGTAATACGCGACGAGAGCGGGACGCCTCGTGTACCGGCGATCACCGGTTGTGCGATCCATGCGACACTCTCCGCGGAGGCGTCGCGACGCTCACTGCGGAGACTCCGCCGCGTACCCGCCCTTATAGCATCGTGTTGCGCTCGCACTGCCCCCCCTGTGCCCCCTGACCACCCTTCCACCTTCCTAGTCCGCCGCACCACCGCCGCCACCCTTTCCCACGTTCCCCCCTCCCCACCGACGCCTCTCGCGCGCAACCCCAACCCTCTCGCGGCCCACCTTACGGGATAACGCGAGCGCTCGTTCGAGGGACCGACCGGTGCATTCTTCGGAGATACTTCGTCTGCCGGTGCAGCCGGAGCTTCAGGTAGGAGCGAGGGAATGGGCACCTTCGTGCTCCTTCGGTTACTCAATCCTTTGTTTGCGATTGCATTAAAGCGGAAAAATACGCTTCGCCGTATCCTGAGCTCGCGACGTGCCACTTTATCGTCGTCCCGTCGCTGCGCGGACGATACGTCTCGAGGATCTGCGTATCAAAGGTCTGACGGGACGCGGATGACCGCTTCTGCGTAAACTTTACGTCGACTTTACGTCGACATTAGCAAACAGATCAGTAAACCATTCTAAAAAAATTAATGTGACGAAAAGCTTTACAAACTTTACAACAAGATGCTCAACGCGACGTTTTCTTTTATTATTATTTTACTTACGACATTCGATACTAAATTAACATTAACATAGCAATTCCGGTACTTGTAAATTTCGTGCTTCGTAAATAGCCGAGTCGTTCGTCATAAAGCCCCTTCCGGAAATATTGTAACGCGGTACACGTCAGCCACGTGCTTCAGAAATGGCCGAGATATTTGGTCGAGCATTTTTTCAGCATTTTTATATGGGATCAATTTAAGAGCGTGCAACGCATTCCCGGCCCGTCGAGGCAATTAAATTAAAAGTCGCACGTATCAAGAGAAGTAATTTCTGCTTTTACGGCACGTTCAGGTGGACTCGCGTATCAGTTTACGGAACAATGCAGCTGCTCAAGGGATAAAAGTGCCTCTACCTCAGAGTTTCGGCGCTAACAAAGTTATTTACCGCGTCAGGCGCAAATGCCAATTTAAGAGGTAACCGCTATAATGACGCTAAAGTCAAACCGACGAGCTGATAAGATTTAACTTGTTGAGCGTCGCGACAGACATTGAGCGTCGCTAGCGAGAAAATACATCTCCGTGCAACAAGAAACTTTAACTCTGGAAATGGTTCGGAGCATTTCTAGATGTCAGCGAGTTAATTCCGACATTTACATTCGCGTCGCTCTCGATCGATAAAACGCTGATTTCCCGACAGTGACAGGTTTGATAACGGAGATATATTCTTTACTGCGCGAATAAATAATATAAATTTTTATTCTCGCGAATTGAAAATTGCGAAATGGAGTATAAAGACAATTGAATTATGTCAATGTCGCAAAATTTTCCGCTGTCAGGAACTGTCATTTCTTTCAATAGCTCTGCGATTCTCAATTAAATATGTAACAGGTAACGACAGTATCAGTGCGCAATAATAAAAAATTGAATTATTTCATCAAGTGTGCATAAATCAACAGAAGTAACAATATTATGCTCGCGTGTTTGCTAAATTTTGATTATTTTAAGTTTTCTATTATTATATCTATTTAAAATTTTTTTATTTCCCATAAAAATGGAAATAATATTGACTATTCATTCAGAAAAGGTTGATACAGCATATCATTTATTGATTATTTTTTAAGAAAAATAAACTCATAAAAAAAAACGTCTTTTTTTTAAAAACCTCTTATATTTCTTTAGACTCTAACATATCTAATGTTTCCGTGACGAATGAACAATAACGTATAATAACATTATAAGACTGATGTTACATTCAACTTTCTTTTACGACGAAACATATACTTGTACGACACGTGTTGTCGCTCTAGAAAATTGCGATCCTGAGTAAGATCGACACGCATCGCATTCAGCAGGGTGCTCATAAAATCCTTATCTAGTTAATATCTAAGAGATGAAGATATGTATCACGACGTAATGTTAAAAATAACAAAAAAAAACATTCTTTGTGACGTAGTTATTCGTTGAGATAATGTACCACCATTTAGACTTATCCAAATATGTTTGAATTATACGTATTTGTTAGAAATATATATTAATTAGATAAAGAGCAGAATTCTGTCGCTCATTTACGCTATTTTTAGATATTACATCTATCATTCTGACCGTATTTTCGACCACCAAGTCTTCAGCATCAGTAATTCATCCATCGTAGGGACACACACGTATCACGGTATCCAAACTCATCAGCGGGGAAGAAAAACCCAAGGGTCAGAGCTCAAAGAAGTGCTTCTTTCGAGGGTTAGACTCCTTCGTTCGTGACATGACCCTAACTACTTCTGTCAGGCGACCAATTGGTTATCCAGCTATGTTTCACATGAATATTTTTTTTATGCTTTCTTTCATCAATGGATTATACAATATTTAATGTAAGATCCTTAAATAAAAAGAAAAGATTTGTTATTCAAGAAAATTACATTACGATTACATTACAATCAGTATATAATATAATATTCAGTGGCGTGGAAGCAAGTTATTAAGTGAAACATTTCTTGAAATGTACAATTTAAAAAATTACAAGGGAATTCAAAAAATATATAATGCTTATAAAAAATTGTTCAAATAATTCTTCCTAACTTGATATCCTAAAATAAAATTTGTCAAAAGTTTTACTCAATAACTCGCTTAATATTTTATTCAGTATTGTTTCCGCGGATTTTGCAAGGGTATTACATTTCAGTGATACACAAAGTGATATGTGTATCAAGAAAGAATAAACCCCAACATATGATTTCCGCCTCACTGAGGAGGAAAAAGAATGTGCGGGTCATGCCCTTAAAAAAGCTGTCTTTTCGACGATCCACGGGACAGCCCTTCAGTTTTCCAGCTGAGAGGATAATACTGGAGCCTGCGGCCATTCCTGAGGATGCGGGACAAAATTAAACAAGACTAATGTGAAATATCTTGTTTATTTGACAACAGTTTTGCCTTCTCCGGCGTGGAAGCGCCGCAAAGTTATTGTACAAAAATTATTGACTCCCGCTGTACACACCTAATCGCTGGCGACTATTTACAGCTTTTTCAATTATTATGTAGAAAATATTCTTATAAAACAAAATAGTATCTTCAAATAATGCCCGAACAATCTCGCTTTCGCTTCAACGTTCATTCGCGAAGATACGTATAAGGCACATGTATTATCAAATTTTCAGACGGACGTAAATCATCGCATTGTAATTAAATGACGAGACGATGATTCGAGGAATTTTCCCCCCACCCGAAATACAAACCGGAAGTTACGTAAATCCGCGATCGGTGAAAACGACAGTTTCACGGGGAAGCGACAGGTCGATCGCGAGTTTCTCGTGGAGGACTTCCTCCTTCACTTCTACGTCTTCATCCTTTTTAGCGCACCCTTACACCACGGAATAGTCCTCGATCAGAGTCTCGCCAAAATGAGTTACAACGTAATCGTGATAATACATCATTATACAAAGTGGTTGCCCGATGATGAGGCTCGCCCATACGACGATGTTGCCCCATCTGGCGCCGCAGTATCGTTCCGCCATCTTGCTCAACACCGACAGTGGTATCTAGAATGAACAATTAGCGTTGCACGACCGGAATTTCCGTACTTAGGGACGGACAGGGTAGATCTTGTATGTGCACACAAGATGTAGTGCGCCACGTAATTTCATGTAAAGCATAGCAAATGATGTTGTAACGTTTAAAATCCCGGAATATGACAAAATGTACATAATGATTAAAGGCACATTAACCAATATCTATTAAGAGTAGTTTAACTCTAGCTCTTTACACGCATTCTTTTTCCGATTGTGTTTAATTTATTTGGAATTTTAAGGCTTGATCGCGAACTCTTTATTTTATTTTACAAGATCAATAATGATCATCACCAGTCCAGAATATTATTGAAACTGTCTAAAGCCGTATAGTCTTTGAAGGATCAACAAGAATTTCTTGATATTACAGTCAATATTTGCACATTCAACAATACACGCGAAGGAAACGCGGGCAACTCTTACCTGTCCCATCATACCCATAAACGCCCATATCTTGAACGTCTTCAAGGGTACACTGACAAGATACTCGTGGAAGAAAGCGCTAATAAAAAAGACAGTTACCGACGCCGTGGTTTTACCATAGCCCATTTCTACTACTGGAATATAGAGATGTCTGTAACATAAATGTATCGTCAATAAAATACATTGTATTCGAATGCAACATAATCAATTTTCATTTGTGTGTATGTGAATTCTGTTCAAAAAATAAAATGCAAGAAATATATTTTTTTATATTAAAATCATATAAATTTCTTTCTTTGCTTCTATCCTATGATGCTTTTATAAAAAAATTGCTCACGTTTCGGCAGAATTGCACATTCGACCTAATAGAATAACGCTCTAAACGACTCAATCGATTAAAGATTCTGATTCTAATCGTGGAAGGAGTATATTTAGAACACGTTCGCCTATTACGCAGACAATATCATTATCGGTGTCACAAAGGAATACGCATTTCTACGGTATCCATTCTCAGATGACGGTTAAGCTACGAAATACACGCGAAAGCCGTTAGGCCGATAAGGCAAACAAAAAGTACGATGGCACGAAGTCGCTCCAAAAAATTAAAGCAATATTCAAGAAAGTTTCACAACATCCCGGTTTGGTAACACTCTGCCATTATCGTTTTCGTTTGTATGGCCGAATAAGCAGAACCGGGCAACTCGGGAAAGAGTCGTTAGCCGCTTGGCTATCGGTGGAGATGCATCGAAAAGAGAGCAAGACGCGGAAGAACATTTTAAGAGAGAAAGAAAGAGAAGGAATGGAAATAAGGAATATAAGAAGAAAACAGCGGGAAGAAGAGAACATTCAAAGGTGGGACGACGACAGTTCTAAGGATTTCGGACCATGCACGTTTTGCCAGATCCTCCTGCGCGTCCCATCGTGCTTTCTTTTCCTGCAATCAAAGCGTCTCCCTCGCGCAAGACGTTCGGAAATATCTCCAGTTATAGGGGTATTATAAGTGCCGCGGGGAATAAACAGCCTTAAGTGCGTATCGCGATGCGTATCGGCTTTTCCCATTACAAACCTGAAAAGGCGCCGACGGTGGTCTCAACGTCCTCGTCAACAACGACACACCTCCATGCGTCTACGCCGCCCCTCTCGTCGTCTAGGGAGCATTTCCATTTTCACCTCGACCACCCCCGCGCATCGCCGCGGATACTATGGCTGCGTGCCAGTCGCAGCTTGCAAATGCTGCAGCTACGTATCTCGGTCGTAGCAAAAAAACAAAAAAGGAACGAGCAACCGTAAGCGGGCAGGTGCGTCGCCGAGGTAAAAAGAAGCGCGAACGCCGGGGTGAGACTTTGAAATTCGCGTCGCGGAAACTCACGCGCGGCGGCGTCTCTTTAGCGAGCCTTATTTTTCTCCATTTTTGTGTCATTTAAAAAGGGAGCATGGCCAGTCATTCTCACGGTACGTGTCGCGTTTTATAAGGGTATGTCATAAGAAGACAATCCCGCTCTGGTTATGCAGCGGTGGCTACTATTCTACGTTACGTCACGTCTGTCGGAACTAACTCGAGTAACGCGGTTCTCTTTAGCGCAATAAAATTAAGTTTCTTCATAGCGGTAATATTATTCGGGCTTAATGCCAATGCCCCCGAGAAGAAAAATGCGTGGAACACTTGATAAGCGTCTCAACGTATCCTGTCGCAAAATATCTAATATCCCACACGCGAAAAGCAGTAGATTGACTCTTTATACGACATTCATGGTAAACCTCGTGCAGTTTGTACATGGCAATTCCGACGGCTCCCCTTTCTCTCGGTCACATAATAAGAACTTCGTACGGCCACTTTTACAGGGATTTAAACTTTCTTTTGGGCTACTTTCGAAGTACAAAGAACCGGCGCGAGCTCTTGAAAGGAGGTCGTCACTATGGGCTCGAGTTGTTAGGTGCACGTGCGATGGGTAACCGTGGAAGATGGAAGGCCCGCCGGAAAAGTCTTTCGGAAGTTCGCTGATTGTATTGAGCGGGGGATGTATAATCTAATGTGGCGGCGACAGCCCCGAGACGTATGGGTTGAGGGAGACATTTTAGGCGAAATAAAAGGTTTTCACAAGAAAGCTCATTCTTATAAGACGAAAGACTGTCTCTCGTATATAACGTCTCACATAATATATGTACTCCATATATATAACTGTTCGAAAAATTTGTACACATATAAACTCGAGCTGCTCTCACAATGTCGACAAGTTTATTAAGTTAAGTTGCACGAAAGTTAGAGACAACCAGTACCGTGACATTATTTTTCTTGTCTTGTCTGATGTTTGTACGTAATTGATAAGGCGTGTCTTACGTTAAAATGACGGTCATAGTTGCGAAATAACCTCAGCGAGGCGCGTATTGCATTATTATATAATCATGTTATCTCTACAAGTCAAAGGTGCAAAGTAAAGCGCTGGAAGAGTTTTTCCTTCTATAGCGCGGAAGGTACGCGAGCAGCTGAGTATTATGGAACGGAGAGATGGCGAGGGTAAATAGCATAAGGGAGCGGTGTGTAAAAAAAGAGAAAGAGAGAGAAAAAGAGGTAAAAGCGAGCAAAGAAGCGGAAGAGATGAGGCCGTTACTACAAGCCGGACCTTTGATCGACTTTCTCTGTTCAATCTAACCGAGGTTAAACTTCGTTAACAAGTATGCTTCTCTTTAAGAAGATTCAATTACATCTTTCGCGAATAATGATAATGTGATCTAACGTTCTATCTGCGCAAAAAGAGGAGTTTCCATGCATCAGAAACACCTGACCACGTGCATTTTTTGAGCAACTGATCACTTCACGATTAATTGTGTTAAACTTTGATAACTAACAAACGACGCGACGTTCTATATATATATTGTTCGATCATAGCTACTATTTTATTATATCCCTTCTTAATAAACTTTTTAATAACTCGTATCAAGTTATCGTAGCAACAAATCACTAAATTATATGTAAAAAATCACGTATAATATAATCACGTTTACGTTTCTAAAATGGCAATAATGAATATTTCCCAGCTAATAATAATTAACAATGCTTTGAATAAAGAACATATTTGTCAGTCGATTATCAAAATTTTAAGAATAGCCAACTCAAAATATAATTAAATAAAGTTTAAGAACTTCATTCTTATCGCTTAATTTTCTCGAAAAGCTGAATTCGTAATAATATTAGCGTAATTAGACGATTATTTTTAACCAATTTTATAAAAATCAAAATGAAAAAGTTCCTGTTACCAAGTATTACCATAAACAGAAATTGATTTACTCACCGCACAGCCCAGCGATGCACTGGCATATTCCAGGTTCTCCAGAACGTATCGATATTGTTGGCGTTCCACCAATCGTTGTAAAAATTTCGATCTGCAAAGTGTAGTAACTCACCCAACAGATTCAAAAAGGAGTGAAATATCAAGTAGAAGAAGCAAAGCCATATTAAATGATTTGGTATCTAAAACAGTAAAAATTTAACATGTAAATATAAGTGGTTAGAATCATTAAAGTCGTACGATGTCATTTATAACAGGCTTAAGAGGAAAAAACTTGCTACGAAGAAATAATCCACGTCAAGAATAGAAATGTATTAGTCCGTCTAACATAAGGAAATTATTTCGTCAATATTTTAAAAGCTCGGAATTTCGATTATTCCTTTTCGATAAGAAAGTTTCAGACGTGTAATATTAGAAAATATAAATTTTTTAATATAATTGTATATTAACCTCTCCGGGACCGGAAGCCTAATATTAGGCGCTGGAGTGGCGCCGTCTTTTTCGTAGTTCTATACCCACTGACAAGGACAAAAATGTTCTAAATAGTTCTAAAACTAAAAAGGTCATCCAAAAAAGGAGCCGGTCCTGTAGAGGTTAAGAACGCGATTTTATTTCAGTATTAGATTAATAAATATATTCACACTTTTATTTCCAGAGCACACTATCAGTTCCTCAATGTCACTGACAGAAGATTGATTTAATCTGGACACTGTTTATTCCTATTTTCTACAGCATGGAGAGATAATAACTAAATATACAATATATTATTATTGTACTGTAGGTCTATTTTAAATAATACATTTTCAATATTCCTTATAATCATAAATTTTTCTAATTTGACATTACAAAATGAGACAAATTCTTTCTTAAAGTATTTCAATACTGAAAATTACTCAAAAATAGAAGATATATTTATTAAGAAAATAACACAGTATAGTATACAATTTTATATTTCTGTATACTTTGTTACTGTTGTAAAGAATTTACAATTACTATTTCCCATAAAATTTGCGAACGAGAGACACGTGTTCGAGCGGTAAGGTACGTTCGAAATGCAAACGGCAAGGAGAAGAGCTGCGATTATAAAAAAATAAAAAATTTATCAAAGCTTTTTCACACACAAACACACAAACACACACACACACACACATATGCAATGTATCATGTTCTTAACGGACTGAATAAAATGCGAATAAAACGCCCCATAATGACGTAAAAAAAACTAACTAAAACGAGGATAATCAGGGCGCGGAGACAAGCGTATTACAGTAATATTTACGCATCTGCAGATGAAAGTGAGACGACTGCATAACGAACTTATAAATTATCTCGTCTGTTCCTTTAATTACCCTTTAATGGAAGTAACTTAGACCGAGCCTTTGATCATTTATCGCGTACATAATATGCTACGCTAAAAGTCTTTATCTATTTTATTACAGCTATATTTTCTTAATATTCTTCCTTTTTTAATACTGTTAAAAAATTAGAGGGAAAACAATATGTCATAATTTCGTCGCTATATGTGTATAGGTATATTATTATCGTTTCTCTTTCTTTGCGTTCTTTTATCTTTTATCTCAACTTTAAGATTGATTGTTTTACTTTGCCGCAACATTCATATGTCCCTCATGGCACAACGACAGCCGAAATAAATGTTTTCGCATCAAAGAAGTCGCGAAGAGAGAAGAGGAACAAAAAAACAGGACCTCAGTATCAGACAAATACTTTCGTGAAAATTTCTCGACGGACCGCTCGCTTTCATGACGAAGAATTTCCAAGTTATTTCGTTACGGATGCCATTTCGAGGCCGCCGAGTCGCGGTATCATCCGCGTGCTTCCACCGAGCTCTCTCACGCGAGGCAAAGGACTTAATAATGTTGCCAAGCACAAAGGTCAAGTCTCTTGCGCCGCGAGGCATTCGTGGCACTTTCGCGAAAAAAGGACAGAAAGCCCCCTCGGCACTTTCTCCCGGTTCCTAGCAGCCTCTTCCGGCGTCCACATAGTCCGGGAAAACTTACCTCGGCGTTTTAATTTCGTTTACTCGGGGATGCTACCGAGGGAGAAAGAAAAAGACGGAGAATCGGGATCTACGAAGAGGGAAGAGAAGATAGTGGGAGTTGGGACTAGAGCAGAAGCCAGTGAATCGTTTAAAACACGTCGACGATTCCACAAAGGGAAAAGCGGTAAACTTTAAGCTGCTTTTTTTGGCCAGAGGCTATCTAAAAAGGAAGGAACCGCTTTTCTCTTTAAGCAGTTATATGAGAAATGTAAAATATTGCCGACCAAAAAGGATACGTATATGCGTTTAGCCGATAGGGAAAAGGTGGTAAAAAGTTGATTCCCCGAGATGTTCAATTTTTAAAATTCTCGTTTATACATTGTATCTATATATCTTCAAATTCCGGGAACTTGATCTTTTCTGTAATCCTTGAATATATATATGTATATCTTAATAAATATTTAGACACATATCAATCTTTGGATTCTTAGATTTTTTGGAATCGAAATTAAGCCATGCATTATTAAAAACGCAAATGGTTAAATAGTCGTCGTAATCTCGTTTTCTTCCTTTAAAGATATAATCTTTCTTGGGTTAATTGGATACAGATTATTGATCAACGTAGATATTCAAGGAAGAAATATAATACTGAAACCAGCAAAGAGCCCTATAAAATATTATCCACAGTCGCGAACAAAAGAGCATTTCATTCATATTGATGCGCGGCTCAAACATTGATCCCCCGTGCAAGAAACCAGCAATACCGTTCGATTCGTGCTTGATCCCATTGCCGGCCGCATAACATTAATGCGTGCTTGGTTTATGTGCACCATCCGGCAGTTGATTTTCATCGATAATGCTGGAATATCGTATTACGAGGCGCGGCGAGTGATCCGCGAGATTTTCCACATCATGCGCGTAGTACGGATCGACGTATTCGCGTCATTAGTAGTCATTGCGGAAAAAAAAAGTAGGAGGGTAAGTCGACCTGCCTAAGCGCGTGCATCGCATTACGTTAGCAATCGATATTTTCCATTTTCTTCCCGATCGCTGACGTTACCCTTTCCCTCAACTGCCATTCTCTCTCTCTCCGTGTCCCGAGGGTGCACGACGTGTACCTGTCTGTCGGAGACGTTTACGCTTACCAGGTCTGGAAGGACATTAACATGTGAAAGGTATAACCCAGTAATAACGGTCGGGATAGAGAATGCAAATGAGGGCGGATTGAATTTTTTAACTTTATCGAGAGTCAGCTATTGGCTTGCGAGTAGGAGAGTGGGGTTATATATTTCACAAAGTATGCAAATGTTGAATATAATCGAAGTTGCTGCTCAAGACTGTTCGGAAAGACTTATCCTGAGGGTAAATATTGATCAATTACGAATATTTGGCTAATTATATCATTGCCAAAAAATATTTTAGGAATTTTAGGAACAACAATATTAGTATTTTTACTTCTCGTTGCCTAACACTTCAATTATCTCAACAGAAATAATACTTTAATAAATGTTATATTGACTGAGGTGCAAACCTCTTTTACATCGTCGAGGATTATGTGTCAGAAATTAGATTGTGTCTATCGCTATATTGCAATGCTCGTGATCGATAGATAAAAGCGGCGGAATAATCGGCAATGACGGTGCCATCATAGTCGTTTTGCACTTCGGGTGATTTTCAAAGTCAAAGAGATTTCGGAACGAGGCACCGACACGCGGGCGTATGCAAGAGGCGAGATCGAGCCGAGAAAGAGACGGGGCGAAAGAGAGAAAGGGCCTCATTGGCGAAGCGGACTGCGGGAAAATTGCGTTTCCCCATTACGGCGAGATTAAAGTCCCGTCCCGCATTGCAGTTCCGCCCTGTTTCTTCCGGTGCCACCCTCGTACATAAGAACCGCAATTAACCCACGACGGTCACACGATCCCGGAGTCCACGGTCCCTCGCGGCTATTTGCGGTGTAAACGAAAAGTAAGGGCGCGCGAAAGATCGAGGGACCGACTCGGTCCGGCGATCGGTAAACAATTATTTTTCCTTCGCGCACGCGAGGGACAAATAGAATGTCGCGGCTGTCGCAAATGAGCAACCCTTTGCCTCGCCTTGGCGGAAAGAAGTCTTACTTCTACACGGCGAAATTTATTTTGCCTTGAGGCCGATGTATATGTCTTGTGTGCGCGCGTTTCCTTTCTCTCTATCGTACGTTATTAAAGAACACGCCGGAGGCTTTTTTCCCCCTTCAATAACCAATGTTAGTATTGTTTCGAGAGACTTTGATCTAATCTAAAAGAGTTCTGGGATAATCTCCTTTTAGATCTTCTTCTTTTGCGCAAAAATTTATTTTAGTATTGTATCTGACCTAGTATCTAATTTCGACGTATTTTATCGACTTTTAATGCTGATGTATCATAGATAAAATGGATGAATAAATGGAACGGATCGGATTTTATACGCTAACTGACTAGGTTATATATATATATATATAATGTAATTTATAATTACGGAAGGCTTAAATATAAATTACATTTATTTCATATCTGTAGTCGCGCGTTTAAGGCGTCTCGATGACGGAAAACTGTCGGTGGCGCGAGTCGACGGGCGGGCCAATAATTAACAGTCGGAGCACAGAGTCGGCTCAATTAACGTGGAGCGAACGAAAGTTCTATAACAAAACTCGGTCATGCATGACCGTCGGTCTGCTGTTTTAATCGCGAGTAATCGACGTCTACCGAACGGCCTGGACGCAACGGGCTAGTTCGCCGCGCGCGCCGTTATACACGCTCCCGAGGACAGTCGCTTTGGGACGAATTTATATAATTGAATTCGGTTCACTGGACTCCGCCCAGCACTCGAAACACCACGGCCGGCTAGTTCCGATGCGGAGCAACCGGGCTAACGAGAGAATAACAAGCAACGGCGAACGAACCGGACGCGGAATCGCTCGAGCCGGTCTGAATGTCGAAGAGTAGCGGAGCGTGTCGGCGCGCGATGCGAGAAGAACACGAAAATAAAAAGACACGATGAGCGCTATGACGCTCGCATGAACAAACTATTGCATCGCGCAAACTAGTTCATTTTTTCTTTCTTCTTTTTACATACGTTTTCGATGTGCGGAGAAAGCAATCGTATGTTCTCTTAATTGCAGAAATTAAAAACACAAAGAATAACTGTATAGTTTGAATATCGAGAGATATTAATCTTTTACAACGTCAAACTAATTTCAGATAAGGTTTATTTCTGATAGAAATTTCTCTCCAAGATTACGATTTTTTAGAAATTATTTAGAAGATTAAAACGGTGAAGAAAAGTTCGATTTGAAGTTCAACAAAGAAGCTACCGTTAAAAGTAATGGTTCCTCTATAGACTCTATAAAAATGCATACCCGGTTATTCCAAAAAGTTTACGTTCTCTTAGATAGATTTACTGTTTCCGATATTCACTTTCCAGCAACTGCTTTTATAGCGGCAGAAAAAAACAGGCGAATCGGACGTATCGAAACAACATCTTCGGCATATCGTTGTGCATCGATCTCCCTGCGGACTTAGCGACAAACGACCTTTTTCCATCGTCGGGCGTGCATATTTCACTCGGAAGCGTCACGGGAATATAGCCGACGCACGACGAAACTTAAATCAGGAATTCATAGATTCCGGCGTACTTTCTGCAAGAGCCCCGAAGCTCTTATAGAATCTTCTCTGTACCCTTCCAGACTCGCTCTTCCTTGAAGAAACACAACATTCCTATTTCACGTTCCCGCGGATAGCTTATTTTATTTTCCGACGTGTAACAGATCCAACTTATCGTAAAGTAAAGATCTCTAACCGGGAACATCGAAGCTATCCGTCTCTCATGCATTTTGTTATTTTAGGTAAAAAAAAACACGTCCACAAAGAACGTGTGAAGAAGAAGAAATGAATAAACTGACCAATAAAATTTGTAGCATTGCATCGACAAGGTATGAACAGTTTAGGATTGCGCTAAATAGTCTTAAGGATTTTGAATATTCTCTACGTTTGGAAATTTTATCTTAAGCATTCCCGATTATGTTCTTGGTGAACGTTCGCACAAGAAAGTTAGCGTCAGCTTGCAAACTTATGCACGGAATAGATTTACAACGCGTTATATTAAGCGCAGCATTTATCGACGACACGTAGTTCGATACAAGTTTTCTCTATCCCGCGTTCTGTCGAACGAGCTCGTAGTCATGGCAAAACTCAGGCGGAAACTGCGTTTTGTTGCGGGAGGGAAGAGATTGAATTCGCAAATATTGCCTCGAGACTTTCCTCGCAAGAGGCGTGCTGGAGAAAAATGGCGAAAATCTAGCACGGAAAGTTGAAAGTATCTATGTACGCTGTTTTTCTCTTTTTCTTGACAAGATATATAAATATGGTATCAATGTGGCGACAAATCTAAATTACCACCAAGAAAAATCTACATATTATTATCTTCATATCTTTTTTAGAAAAAAAAAACATAATATTAAAATAATATAGATGTTTAATAATTTTATGTAACACGCGAATTAAGTATTCACAAACTAATATTTATTCGCAACAGCGTTTATCAACAGTGTTAATCAAAAAATATTTGACACCTTTGAAGATAACTTCCTAGATTTAACTCACGACAAAACTTTGAAATTGTTGATTTACAACGTATTTCGGACACATTCGGTACACCCTTATAAACTTGCACGTGTATACATACATATATGTACATACTCACCGCCAGCTTGAGAAGACGCTCGGAGGCCTTGGCTACGTCCATATTCTGCAACGCAAACGAGAGAGGCACGAGATTATTAATGTAGAAGGTAAATAACGTGGGAAACGTGTGCGGAGAAGGGATGCGTTAAGAGAAAGAGAGGGCAGGAATGAGGCAGATATGCCCTAAAGCTGAACGCAAAACAAATGCGAGTTAGGAGGGCAGGTGTGAGAGGGCGAAACGTGCTACAAACTACAAAACGTAACTTTCTAATTGGATTTAAGATGCGTAAATACGATAAACTGTAAGATCGTCGGGACTGAATTACTTCACATACTTCGCATTCGAATAGCACAATTCGAAATTCGCAAAAAAACATCACGATCGAGCGCAGCGATGGAAATTTTGAGCTGTGCGTCACGGTTAAATCGAATCAATAAATCGTCAATTCTTTTGAATTGAAAGGATGCAGCATTTATACGTATCTCTATACAACGTACTACGCTTTGCTGCAGCACAATTAAAGGTTTACTTACGGATGAACGCCCACGCGAAATTAGATTAACGTCACTATCGAGGAAGCAAACCGCAAAATTTAATCCGCGTGTCGAAATGCGGTTATATGATATCGTTACTATTCTGTTATTATTTGAAAAATATCATAGCACTGATATTTTCGAGAACTCCATCAATCAAGAATGCGAGTAAAATTACGAGCATTAGGTTCTTGAATAAAATGTGTCTTAAATAAAAAAGTTATCAGTTTTTGTAAATATAACTCGATAATTCAATTATTATATTTTAAATGTTTGATCCGATTATTATTCAATACGTTCAATTAAATCTAAAAAATTAATCCTTTTTTTTCACGCGATATGATTCATTTCCATTTTAAAGCATTTCGATTCAATTACATTAACTTATGAAATTAGGAAAGTGCACGAAAAAATTTGAAGTGATGAAAAATTCGTCGAATTCGTTTACGTAAATGATATTCGTCTATCCTTAAGCATATCATCGGTATCCAAATTGGCATATTAATGACATATTTATCGAAAACAGAATTTTGAATGACATAATTAAATTTAATATGCGGATCCAATTGAATACTAGAATTAATCAACAAAGTTTAACGGAGATCCAGATGTTGTTAATTCACTTATGGCATATTATTAAATTAAGCAACAAACTTTTAACTTAATTTAACAATAGCTTCTCCATCGGGCGAAGATACCCGTATGCTTCCTTTCCCCGATATAGATTTGCACTTGGTCTATGTCGAATGAGGAGCTTTGCCTTGATGGAATTGATATTTCGTGCACGGCGCTAATTGAACACGAGGGAAGGAAGCCGTCCCTCCGGCGCGGCGTTTCGCTTAAGTGGCGGTTGTCGAGAGGTCCCTCCGAATGCTACAACAGCCAGCTAGCCGCGCTTGTATACCAGGCTTGCAAATAAATACCTTCAGAGCTTCCTCGCGACTTCAACGCATCATTACTATGCGTATATATGCACGCGCCAATGGCCGCATTCCTCCTTAAACTGCGGCATCTCTTTGTAAAGGGAATGTAAAGGGAAAATGCGAGTCTCGAAATATTTCATTTAGCAAGCTATGCATATATTTTTACGTATAGTTCAATGAACTCTTTTCAATAAACTTGAATTTAAATAAAAATACTTCCGGTTATAATTTTTTTATAAAACACAAATTTATAATAATAATCTCTATTTGCATTTCTAAATACAATCTCATTTTTACTGTAATATGCAAATTATAAACACACATTTGGAAATTAATTATATATTTATATTTATTTAGCAAATTAAAAGTCGTGATAACGCATTTCACCTCCCAATTTGCCAGTAAATAACAGATTCAATATGACAATGAAACATACGCAACTGGATCATGCTAATTGCAATTATCGTGACGTATTGCCGTTATTACAGTTAATATTCTGCAGCACACGTGTCGCGACAGTATCATAATGTTAATTAAATTACTCGCATTTGTCGCTGTTGCGACAACGGGATAAATGGAAAAACGGCGAAGGCGAAATGTAGAATGATACTATTATCTAGTGATCCGCAAGTTAATGTCATATGAAACGACGTAACGTATTGAACGTTTCATCTGCTTGTACACTATCAATAGATGATATATTCAATTATTGCAGTGGTTTCACCGTGATAAGTAGAAGCTTGGAAATTAATTGCGGCGAATTACCGGCTTGAAAGGACGCGATTCAAGCAAGTGATACTAAAATTTAAAGACTATACCATAAACAAACGCTTACGTCATGAAGAAAATAATTTTTTTACGACAGCAACAAGTTGTCCCAACGAGGACGTTTCCTTAGCGCCAACTTTACAGCTCAGTTTAATGAGGCACGATACGTTAGCCGGCCTGATAATTACGAGCTGGGGCAAGTGGCGAGCTCAGCTTGCGCCGCGCATCTGCTATAAAACACGACTTTCCTGCGTGTAATTGAACGATTAAAAGAAGCTTCTTAAAAGAACGACGGTAAGAAGAATTTTTAAGACGCAGAAGCAAGAAAAACAGTCGTTAATGAAAAATCTAAGGCGCCATTATCAATATAAGATCGCTTATATAGGCGGCTCGGAAAAAAAACGAGCTGGTTGAATTTGTATTCTCATGAAATCACGGCATCCCAAATGATTGCATTCCGACCGGAGTTGCGAGGGTACTCGGTGGTTCGAGAGAGCCTTCGCGAATGAATAGCAGCACTCGAGATGCAGACGAAAGAAGGGGAAAGTGAAGGGCATCCGAGGGATCGAAAATAAAAGCGGGGTAGATTTTCCTCCGGGCGATCACGTCCGAAACGTCTCACGTAGATATCCGAGCCACATTTTTCTCTCTTTTCTTTCTCTTATTCCATTTCTTCCTCGTTCTCTTTATCCATCCTGTTTCCGCTGCGTTTGTGTAACGCGAACGATCAAAGCATTGGTCTTTGAATGAATATAGTAAAGGCGCGCGAGAGAAGAAAGCGCTTTTACACCATGCATTGTAATTCTCACACATGTTGTAAGAAACAATACTTTTTTTTTACAGATGTACAGTTAATAATAAAAATTGAATACGTCATGATCGCAAAAATGCCAATAACATATCCGCCAAATGTTAATAAATTGAAATTAAGCACGCGAGTTAAACGCGAGAAAATATCTGCCAATATATTTAAAACTGTGCAAAGTTGAAAAGCTATAACTGTACTGATGCGGTTCAGGAATTTTTCTTTTTCGCAACACTTCCCTCCTTCATCTTTTCTATCCGTCTTTATTCGATACAGTCGATCGATGATATACAGTCGAACGTTGTAATCCTTTTCGCAGCGGTATGAAACCGAACACTGATGCTCGTGGCACTTCAACGAATATATATGTTGCGGAACTCCGGAATGCGAGAGAGAATAAAAAAAACGAAGAAGAAATAAACGCGGGAAGGAAAGGAAAAAGTGAGGAAAAAATTTCCTCGACGTCGTACTGTCGAGGAAACGAAGCGACCTCATCTGATCCTCTCATCGCTGTTGGTCGTTTCCTTCGCGCGTCGTCGTTTCAATTAGCACCGAGAGATTTACGACTTTGCATCCGCGAACATCTTGTCCCGTTGAGAAGAGTCCTCGAGATACTAGAAATTCGCTTCAGACGGATTGAATCCCGGCTGGCCGACAATGGCGTGGCGAACGAGAGGTACTTATGTAGACATCGCGTCACCCTTTGGCCGAAAGGCCGATCCTTTATCACGCACGCAGATGCTTTGGTAGATGCTTTATAGAGATTTTATAGACGAGATAGAACGAAAGGACGAGTAGTCGATAGGAGATTCGTGGGAGTTTTTCTAAAAAACAGCGAGTTTTTCGAATAAAGTTCTTATTGGCTCGGATGTAATTACGATAATTATGTAACAAAAATAATAATGTAACTAAAATGATGATTAAATTGAATCAAGATACTCGACCAAGCTCTTACTTATAAACACCGAAACCTTTTTCTCTTCAAAGAATAAAATTTCATGTTTGTCTTACTGTGTTTAATATTAAATATACACTCAGAATAGAACGAAGATATAAAGATCTTTATTCGAATAGTTTAAACGACGCTTTTAACAGCGTTAAATGAATTTCGGTTGTGTTCCTATACGCCCATTACGCGAGAAGCCTGTTTTTCGGCGAAATAACGTCCGGAGTTATGCCTAGAATTCAACTCAACTCCTTTCCGGAGGCAACCAAAATATTTACTTCGATCTGACAACTTCCAGAGTCGCACTTCTAGACTACGCTACTGGAGCGCAGCGGAAGACAAATAGGATTAAAAGGCACTCGACGTGGTCTTAAGTGTTTCGTGCCGGAGCGCCGGCAAAAAGGGGGTTCCATGGACAACTACCCTCGCTGTTCTCTATTCTCTACTCACTAACGTCTTCTGGTACCAGTTAGCAGTCGAATAAATACCGCCTGCAGTTTTTCGCTTCACTTTCCCTTCCTCGCTTCCCCCTCTTTTTTTTCTGGCGCGACAAACAGGCCGGGAAAAAATAAAACAATAACTAGTTCGTGGGGCCGCAACGATTCTCGCGAAAATCCAAGACGATTGAATCTCTTTCTTACAAAGATCTTAGTTCCTCCGCGTCTTGTTTGATCACGAACGCTGGGAGATTGAAATGTTTCTACAAAATATTCGATGTACAACTCGCGCCCGCTTTTCGCCGTCAGTTAAAAGTCGAAGAAATACCGACATTCTTCTCGACAAAGATACGCTGGCAATAAAACTTTGCCTCGCTTTTCACTTCTTTTAGCGAGTATGTAATACCGCCGTCGTTATACGTTAAGCTGGTTGTAATAACGTCCAGCGAGCGGATTTCCAAACTACTTTGAAATAACACTAAAGTCTGAATCCGACGATGTAGTTAGTCGAAAATGGATTATACAGCATCAAAATTCAAAAGTTTCTACGTAGATATAAATTTTCAGGAAAATGCAAGAAAAACATTAGTCGAAGAAGTATAAAATCCACAGAATTTGATATACTAAAATGTTAATGAAGAAGATTAAATTAAAACGAAACGCGCTCACGCAAATTTATCTCTTCGAAGCTTAAAAGAAGGACTGGCAAAAGCACACGAGATCGATCCCGTGAAAATCCGATTCTTGAGTCACGTACATTGAGTCTCATCAGCGATTTTACTTGTTAGCTATCGAAAGAATTTTTGCAGCGTTATAAACTCGAAGCGGAACTCCCGTCCGGCCGGCGCGGCGAGCGCATATCGGCAACTTCGATACAAGAAGGTGCGATCGGCTTCTGGTATTCCGCGAATTCCGTCTCGACAACGTTGGTCAAGTATCTGGAATCCTGCCGACGGAAGGAAAAACGAGCAATGGGCGAATGTCCTGCATGCCGTGCAACTTTTCCCGATTCGCCGCTCCTTGACCCTCGCGCCTTAGCGAGATTCGATGCACGAAGAAAATATTAGAGAGATAAAAGAACATTAAATTCGTGCATAAATAAAACTTCTCTAAAATTAACCTTTCTATAAAAAGTTTTTTCTCAAAATATTACTTCTCGAAGAACCCCTTTCCCTTCTCTCTTCCTCCCCCTTCTCTATATATATTTTTATAAAATATAATCGATTATGTTACACATAACTAAAATTATATATGTATATATATGTGAAAGCATAGTGCGTATTATATGCGATTAAAAAATCAATACATTTTACATGTTCCATATGTTCCGTCGTAACCACCATAAAGCCGCATGCTTCTCGAAGCAGTAACCATTTGCGACGCACTTCCGAAATCCTTTAAACGCTCATCCCTTTAAGCTGCACTATGCTGTGAGCCGATAAGCCGAAGTACGATGCACCGTCTCTACCACTGCTCGATCACTCAATCGATCCGGGAAACAAAATGCCGCACAATTCTACAGACAAATGTCACAGAAAAAGTTTCTTAGTTTCTTCGTGACATAACAATTATTCGTAATACTTAACATCGTTGAATTGCATGACAGATCGTATTTACGGCATTAAACAAATCTATAAGACGCTAGTACAAAATAAAAAAGACTAAACGAAAGTAAGAAACAATGTAGAAACGAGATAGCAAGCAACGCTAAATAAGAGATGGACAGTTACATTTAGTGTAATTGAAGCGAGCGATATTACTCGGAAAAAATTGTTCGTGCAGAAGCACCGACTGTCACTAAGCAAGCGCAGCACGATGGATATTTCTCAGCGCTGGAGGGGTTAATCGCCCACTTGCCAGAGGAAATCGCGAGGATTTCCGGTCGCGCGCGGCGCGGCGCGGCGCGGCCCGTGCCGACCTTCTTATATCCATTCATTCCACCCTGTAAGAATAACGAGGCTCAGGCTGGAGCAGTAAAAAGTGATTACCCTCCGACAAGCATCATCCGCAGTTATCAATTTTCTCCCTTCGCGACTCCGCGATCCGGCGGAAGCAATATCCACGTAGATTTCTTAATCTCACGATTTCCCTCTCTCGTCTCCTTCCTCACCCCCCCCCCCCTTCGTCAACATCCGCATCGGGCGACAGTGATAGACCACGGCGAGCTAAATCGAGGGAAGCGAACGCGCCCGTTTCTCAGCGCCAGCTGGACGCTCGATCGACGAGACGTGACTGTCGTAATCGCGACTCGCAATTATCAGATCCAATTTGTCGCCGAGCGAAGAAAGAATGGCGCATGGAACGAACGCGGAAGCGATCGAAATGGAAGAGGATTGAAACGGTGGAAGGGATAGTTTGTCGTTCGGCCCCCTATCCCGGCATTAACTTGCCTGCAACTAGCAGCAGTGGCAATTACTTTGCGTTCGTTCGGTCGATACCGCGATCTCGAATGCCACTATCGCGCGGGAATGAGGCGACGGAGGAACGCCGCTATCGTCTCGGTATTTCCACGCGGTATTTCCAGCGTGCGTCTGGGCGAAGCGTTTTCTTCGGGTCTCTTTGGGAAATCGAAGAAGGATGGGGGAGAAGGGGATGGCAGAGGGGGCGTCGAACGATTTGCAGAAGCAATTTGTCCGTGGCGCGAAATCATGCGGCCGGATTCCCAGGGCCGGTGAGTAGCTCGCGTCGATCCCGATTCTCGAGGCGATGGAAACGCTTAATAATCCTGCGTGGGATAGCCTCGAATGCGACAATAAGACGTCAAGGAGAGAACACGTCGTTGGACTAATCGCGAATGCGGAAATTCGATTAACGCCGTTTAGAGCCCGCCATTATGGGAAAGAACAGTTACCACTCTCTGTAATAATACATCTGACTGTAAATAATATATGAACACACAGACCAAATGGACGGTAGGCGCTTCAAAGAGACTACTCTCCGATAGAGCAGGTTTCATTTTAAAAAATGTAAAATGTTATTTACTAATTATATTTGTAACAAACTAACAGATGAAAACATTTTTGACACATCAAATTTGCGTATATTTATTTCATTATAGCTATTTTAATTATACGGAATGTACGTGAAATATCTTAATTAATTTTTAATTATACTGAAAGCTAAAATTGGAATTTCTAGTCTGAATATGCTTTAAGCGTTTACATTTGTTTGCGATTCGTGCTTTGTTAATTTGTTTTGTTGTATTTGTACAAATGATTGCAAATCAGAAAGCACCCTGGATTGATTAAATTTAATCAAAAATTAATTGTCTTTCCATTTGTGCTCCCAGCTTCTATATCAAATAAATCGACTTCCGATAAAAGAAATGCAGTAAATATACAGCAAACATCATCGACTCCGATTTCATCAGACAGATCGCATTGATTTGAGCGCGTGGGAATTTTTTTCGCAATTTTACCGAAACATGGTGCAGTCGGTATTAGTATGAACGGCTGAATTATTAGCAATTCTAGCGGATCGATGGCAAGATCCGGATTTTCGATAGCATTATGTACGAAATATGGGCGTAGCTGGTGAACCGCGGACGCCCGCCACGGATCAGTTGTGGTTAAGCCCAGCCACGTAAAAGGTCCCATTTAGATCCACGGGCCTCTCACGAGCACACAATACAAAATTCCCGTCGTTGCGGCACATATTCACGCACCCCTTGTTACTGTGCGATCAAAGCTGTCCGAACGAGGTTAAAAGTATATGTATATAAATATCAATATTACGCGCTCTTCGTACTCCTCTAATTGGTGCTTTAAATTGCCCCCTTCCTATGATTCCTATTCTATTATCGATACAGCTTATTTAATTAAGCGGTTCATTATTACACCTCATCGGCAACGATTGATGATTGGCTAATTAACTGCCTCTTCGCGCACATGGATTTCTTTTAATTAATTTGATGAATATCACAATTTTATTATCTGTCTTTATTAAAAAATGTAATAAAAATCATGTCAGAAAGAGAGAGAAAGAGAGAAAGTTTCTTGTTCAATATAATATAAATATTATAAATATGTTAAATAATTCATTATGTAATTTTATTGTTTGAAATAACAAAAAAATGTACCTATGGTTCTTTATTTCGTTGCTTGTTGGAAAGAAAGTAATTATTACAGATAAACTCGCGCAGTCGGTCTTGCGCAAGGATATTGGAGAGTTGAAGATTTAATTCGAGATATTTGAACAAAATTAGGACGTCGTTGAAAAGCGACGAAACTCGTAATAAATAACCAGTAATAATTGTAGATTTCGCAAATGTATTTAACCTTTTATCACACCGACGGGACATCGCCCGGTCTGCAAGTGGAAGCATGGGATATTTGCAACGAAAATATCGCTCGCGTCATCCTCCCGAGGCATTAAATATAACTGCCAAATCAAGGCAGAGGATTTAACTCCGTGTGAGATAAAAACTGATGGCGTGCCTCGAGCATTATATTGCGACGTAAACGGATAAAACGACATGTCGCTGACGCGTTCTTCGTTTCTTCTCATTTTCGCTTATTTCTATCGAAACCGTCACCGTACCGTTACGAAAATAAATTGGCTATATACCGTTTCCGCTGTAAATGTTTTGTTGTCGCGACGGACGGAGACACTGCGAGTTCTCGCGACGAAGTTATTAACATCTAAAATATATCTGCGACACCTTCGGGCGAAATGTAAGCGATAAAAAATATACTTTGTACGTGTCGCTGAAACCCTTAGTTTCCCTCCTTTCGCATCTGTTTAACATTTTAAGAAATACAATTTACATCGCGCTCGTGATATTATGCAACGTTATGTCACAGACGGATATATTGCCTACAGGTGTAACTTGCAACAATATTACTGCAACTGTGGCACATGCGACAGCTCCCTTTTTCCTGCGTATTTTATCGCGAGGAAATTCGGTAGCGCGGGGGATACCTGTTTGTTCGGGGTAGTGCAGAATTTGCCGTATATTTGTGTGTATCGAATTTCCTGGCGGGAGTATTACTCAAAAGATTGATCGTACCTATTTGGCGAAACCAAATTACACTTCTGCTCGTCTCTCGGCCCCTATCTTACCAGCTGTTTCGCTCTCGTGGTTAGCCCGATTTATTTATGACCAGCATGATAAATAATTAGCTTTCATAATAAAGCAGGAGATATCGTCCGAAACATCAATAGATCATTACTTACATTGTTCGAGAATAAAGGCTAGTAATAAGGCGAACAATGTGTTGTGCTTTAGACAAAATTGATTTATCGGAAAGGTTTTCTAAATATAAAGTGATATTTTTCCCCGTAGATCTAGCGAATTTAATATTCTAAACTTAAAAGTCGGAGCAAAATGTTGTTTAAAAATATCATAATAATGCAATATATAAAACACTCACGCTAAAAGGGATTAATGAATTCTTCACGGAAGGTATCATCCATTGTTGGAAAAGCGACATCATCATTTGGCATCCTACGACAACTTCCAATATCCGTTTTATAAGAAACCTGTAAGTTATATTGAATAAATTAGATGGATTAATATGCAAAAAAGCTTAGCTTAATATTAGAAAATATGATTTTAAGATTAACACTGCGCGGACACCATGGGCCTTTTAAGACACAGTCGATTTATAATTCCCACGGGAATGGGAAAAAAATTGCAACAGTTCCGGCCTATGTAAATAGAAAAATTACTTTTTGAAGCTTTAAAGATGGTACATGAATTTTTATAAATTTTTGGTAACGCTTTCAAAAACCTTTTGGACTTAAAAGTTCCAGGGTATTCGGGTGAGTGCTCCAAAAACACGGTGTCAGCGCAGTGTTAATATAATTTAGTACGAATAAAATTGTTTAATATTATTTAATTTTAAAGTTTAAGCGCAAAAAGATATGTGTGTGTGTGTGTTTGTGTGTATATAATTTCAAATTGTATATTTTAACAATGCAATATATACAGTTTTGATTAAAAAAAGTAACACTTTTGTCTTTTGACATTTAAATGTATATCTATGTGTAACACTACAGTAAACGAGAAGATATATCTTTTATTGGATTTACGACCGTCCAAACTAATTTGCTTCCATGTGATTCTATTACATTGATCATTATACACATATATTTGCTCCTAGATTTTATCGACAGCGCAAACCGATTTCCGACCAGACCCATGAATTTCCACCCCCGTTCTCGTTACCCTCCCAGTCACTCTCTCGACCATAAACCGCTTCTCGAAAAATCGAAAATACGACTTTTGAGTGCTATCGCGTGAAACGACATTCCCATTCGGCGATATGTCGTCCGCGCGAGTTTCGTTTTCGGCAAACTGCTGGCGACAAGTAAAGTCTGGATGCATTTTTCGACGAACGTGACTGCACGGGAGACGATGCACAGAAGGAGAAAGCGCACAACGAAAACGATTCAAACAGCGATATAGTTAGAACAACAAACTTGAAAAAAGATATACTAAGCGTGTGATAATTCAATTTATGTATTACGTCTGATTCATTCACAAATATGACATATAATCTTTGAAGAGTATTTAGCATGTTGTAATTAATATCGAACGGGTAATCCGGATTAAAATTTAATACGCACACAATAAATCAGTTATTTATGAAAATATTTAATATTAAATTCCTTATTGAAATATCCTATAACAATTCACATTTTATTAATAATTTACATTCACGTTACTTTTTATATTACAACATTATTATTAAACATATTATATGCATTGAAATTAGGAATTAGCAAAGAATCCCTTTCATTGATTCATGAAAATTCCTTGCGTACATTCCTGTGATTAAATTATTATTCACAAATGGCACATCAAAAATAAATTTTAATCAAATTTCTCAAATGAGAGTTCTAAAACATATATCTCACAGAGAGAAAGCTTCCTCCAATTTCGACTTGCACGAATAATTCATGTTCTCGATAAAATCTCGGACAAGGTAAGAGAAAATTCCCTTTCTCCTCAAAATTTTCTTCCCGGAACAGAATTCATTCGTTGGAATCTGAGTTTCGTAAACTGGCGACTTCGACATTTGTTGACATTCTTTACGAAAAGAAAATAAGACGTGAGAGAGAGAATCGCGGGGGATATGCCATGAAATCTATACGAGAAATCTGAGAGCAAACACGGATTTATACACCTCACGCAATGCATGCGCTCGCGCGACCAAACTCAGACAATATCAAGTTTCCACTTGACTCGTTTTCCGATCGAAGTGAACTTGGTAGTATTCTCGAGACATAATATGTAAACCGAAACAAGGATATGTTGCTTCAAAAAAGTCAGATGGAAAAAACCCATTTAACACCATTTAACAGAAATTTATTGCATAATTATTTTAAAAGACACTTAATTAGGACGCTCTCATTTTTCTCGACCGAAATCTATAAATTTTGACATATCGCGGTTGATTTCAACCGAGACGAGAATAAGATCTCATGTATAATGATTAGAGAAGATATTTCTGTTTGCGTTACCATTTCAAAACAGATCTATGATTGCCAAAAACCTACACAATCTTAACGGAAAATATGCCAGTTGGAAACTTCTGTTTTCGATAGAAATCACAAATATAACTTCATGTTGAAATATAAAAATCGCAACTCCAATTCACTCACCTTTTTCGAATCCGCTGTGTTCTGGGAAAATTCAATTCGTAGCACAAAGTAGGCGCCAATATATAGTAATAAAGATCGCCGAAGTTTAGATTGTCAGGATATTGGACCAACGCGTTTCCGCGGTCGTTCATCTCGTGTTCAAATTCGATGACATCATTTGCACTCTGCTGAATGCCGGAAGCTGCAAGAGAAAGATCGTATTTTATTAACTCGCGTCGATTTTGACTGCCATTGTAGTCGTATATTAATGGAAAATTAATTAATCCGCGATATTGTAAAGGAAAAATATATTTTATTACTTTTTATTTTTGCTAACAAGAGAACAATTGTCTTTCCTAAACAGATACGCAGCACAGTCAGCAAAATAATATAAAAAGATGCAAGAGCCAGCAAATAGGCAACATGAAAATTTGTATAGAGAAGCTATTGCTGCCAAAGAATAGATTGAAAATAAAAATCGTGGAAAATACTAAAAAAAAGTACATTTTACAAGAATAAATGTTCGTAATATCAATGTTCTAAATGCTTGCTCGCAATTAGCAAAAGTAAAGTGAAAGTTTCTAGGAGAATTTCTAGGAGTTTCATGATTGTATCTCTTCCTTTGTGCAATCGCTTCTGAAGCCTCTCATCAAGCCCTCTCCTTAAGCAACGAAACTGATTCGCTCGCGCGATCCGTTCGGCCGGAAACCTCGGAATTTCTCGGCGTTGCGCTAGGCGCGCGGATTCCCATCTGCGCGTCTAATCCCACCCCGGCGCCGAACCAGTAACTGATAGAATCCCCTCAATTATCCAAATCCGATGAATAATCCAATCTGGAATTCAAATAAGCCCGGGTTGCGCCGGGTGCCGCGCTGCACTGCCATGCCCCGCTCGAACTCGACAGCGTCCGGGACTGGCGTCGCGACGCGACACCAAAGTTGTGCTAGTCGCGGCACGCTCTCGCGACGCCGATCGACGTCCATGTCGACGAACGACTCTAGACGTCGTTTCTGCGACCCTCGTAATAAATGTAGAAGAATTCGACCAAATTAAATTCCTTGCGCCCCCTTTTTACTTTGTCGCATCCCGTCTTCGCGTCCTTCCCTTCTCTCTTTAAATAGCGAAATAAATGTAGCTTGTTCTTTTCCTTTTCTTTCCCGTTCGGGATCCGTCGTCACGCGGGAAGACGAAGGCAAAACTTACGGCAAAATCGTCGGCAAAACGTCGCGACGCACGTCAGTCGTCCGTGCAATTGTTTACGGGAAGCCGTATAATAAATTCTCCGGACGATTTAAGAGACACTGACACAAGACAGGGAAGAATTGTAATCGCCAATAATTATAATTAACGATATATTCTTATATCTATAGTAATCTTATATTTCTATATAAAGATAATTACGAGAAAATTACAGATAATTACGAGGGGAGAGAGAAAGATCTTGAACGAAGCACATCGGCGACTTACATACGTTCGCCAGTAGAAATAACGAAATTGCGACGTGATTTCGACAAACGGTCAAATACATGAAATTAACGAGTGCACGATCACGCAGAAGCACTCGGAAACGGTTTAATGATTCATTAATACTCCATGTAAATTCGTTTGATCAAGCCTGTGATCTTTGACTGGTAAACCCTCCGCCGGCGGGTTATTAATTAAAAACCATTCCCTGCAATTCGATTTGCACGAACTGCTTGTATTTATCCGAAGCATTTCCAGTTGATCAATTGTACAATTGCTCGAATCTTTTACCAATTTTCATTTACATGCAAAATTAAAAATCATAACTGTTATTATTGCTCGGTTTCTAATTACGCTATATATTAATTATTTTATAAAAAAAAATTATTTCCTATAAAAAACAGATTACAATTTAAAACATTTTTACATTTAATTAAACGTTAATTCAATTAAATTCTAGTTTACATTATAGCCGTATTTTCAAAGTAAAGACATAATCGAGTTTACATTCTTAGCGTCACCTGATTCATTTGGTAGTTCATTTCAGTAATTATGTTAACGAAACAGCTGTCGACAGGATATTTCCGAGGAAATGTTCCTTTGTTTATGGTGAAGCAGACTTTGTCTCGACGTTCGTTGACATATTCTTGACGGAGCATGACGTTCCTTATCTCACAATATGGCTGAGAGGTGACTCAGCTGCATCATGAGACTTTATATATTAAAGTACCATGCCATTAACAACGATGCATAATACACACTATAATTACACGTTGATAAACCGAAATCATCAACCGAGTAATAAAACGTATTTTAAATACTGGCTCACACTTCGGATTACATTGTTTCATTTGCAATCTCTGCAATAAACATATCTTATACCGCAAACTTCAACTAATAATAACATAATAATAAAAATAATAAAATATATAATATTCATATTTTTAAATCTTATTTCAAATATTTTTTTCAAACTGTTTATTATATAATAAAAGATAATATCCAGCAAGAAAGACAAAGAATGTGTAGGAATTTTTTACGTTGACCGGTGGTCAACCTCGCGTTCTGCGATTGCCTAAGACCCGCCTATCTGTGCTCTTAGAATCTCCTTAGTGGCTCCTATCACGTTCGTGGATGGCCGCAAAAGGATGGAAGAAGATCGGGGATCGTAGCCGTCGGAGGGGGTTAAATCTCATGGGGACGCAGGGGATCGAGCTGGCTTCCGTTCGCGACGGGTGTAATTTCTATTTTTTTCAATCTCGGCCCGAGGGCGTCTCGAGGGCCGACGTAATTTCGTCTTTGTGCCAAGGGATGCCTCGCGCTTAAGACCACCCTCGTTCATATATATCTCGAAACGTGCGCGATGGACGAAGAACGGCGAAAAAAGAAATCGATATCGAAGGGCAGAGGTAGTACAGGGACAGAAGAGACAGCATCCTTACGAGAACGCCGCTTGAAGTCTCACAAATTAAGCACCGACGCCATACCGAAGAAGAGGAGGAGGAGGAAGAAGAAGAAGAAGAAGCTTTCGCCAATCAATACGATTGCCTGCGATCTTTGACCACGCAATCCTGCAGACTCGTAAATTGTCTCGCATCCTCGATGGCACGCGGACTTAAGACGACACCGACACCCACTTTTGCTTCAAATCAAGTACACGGTTAAATTAAATGCTGATTCCTTTCCATTTATTTCAGTTTGCTTTACTAACTCACCAAATAGCACTTACTCAGACATCCAATAATCGTTCTAAATGCGCAAGTTTATCTCATTCAGTCACTATATACGTATAAAAGTTACTACCTAATATATTATTATTCAAACAATCCCTCGGCTCAATTTTCTAAAGAAAAATTCTTTATTATTTAAGGTATAAGATGTATTTATGAAAGTATAATACGTGTTAAATAAAATTTGGAGCATAAAGTCTACCTTTATATAGACGCTAGTAAAGAAAGTGTTCCGGCTTCTTCCTGGGGTAAGCGGCCATGAGGAGCTTCATTTCTTGCATGATCGATCGGAGCCGTGACGAACAAAAAACGCGAAGGGTGCACCGCCTTCGCGATACATACACGGGTTACGTTACAGGCTCCGCGGCTGGTTCTACGTCGTCATTACGAGACGTAATAATACGACGTGCCATAGGAGTCCGGGTTAGGCGGATACGGCGAAAATTACACGGCGTCCGTGCGCGCACTAGATTACACGAGCTCGTGGTCGTAATAACGGAGTCCCGAGGCGGGCTTTTGTCGATTGCATTTGTCTATCGATCGATCGGCCGGTCGCCATCACGTCGCGTCGCGATGAGCCGGTGAGCGTCGAGGTGTCGTGCGAACACCGGGTTTCGATAATTATATCAAACTACATCACTTTTTGCACCGTAATTAGGGACGCTCTCCGGGCGAGAGAACGACCGCGGGTCGGTCGAGCGGATAACGGGCTAATTAGCTACGAGCGAAACGAACGCGAATATATATACGCCGATGTCCATATCGGGGAATATCCGTCTTAATTTTCGGTGCGAAACGTAGCGTGGTCCCTGAACGCCGGCGAGCGCCAAATCTACAGGAAAGTTGGAAATTGTTCGTCGCCTCGCAGAAAATTCTCGCTTCGATGAAGCGTGAATACCTTGCTTATCGCGCACTCGTATTTTTGTAATCGGCAGCACGAGCGTATACATGCACACGCAAGGCTACTCAAAATTGCTTTTCCTCATGCTTCAAAGTCGAATAAACAACTTTTTATCTTTCGAAGTCACTTTAGAATGAAGGAAATGAAAAGAAAAAACTCGACAATTTTTCAAATAATCCCCGCTTTAATTATTTGAATGTTCTTGACGATTTTTTTTAGATACGTAAAACGAATTTCGTCGCATAAATCATCGCGCATTCGTCTGAACGCCATCGGAATCCGTGGCGATCGACATACGTACCAATCAACTCTGTCACGTCACGGCGTGTAGAACGATTGCGCAATCATGATTAAAAGTGCAAACGCACCGGTTCGACGTTTTACCGTCGCTACGACTGCGAAGGGAGAACGGGGCAGGAAAAGGGTTAATGCCGCGCGCGGTGAGCGAGTTTGTTGGGAGGAAAGACCGTATAATTTAACTTTGCCGGTCAGAATAATCGATATACCGCGGCGTGTCCGGCACCGGAAACATAGCACGTCCGATCGGCAGAGTTTAAATGGGCTGGAAATTATTTTCCCTTTATCATCATGCGCGTATACACAGTGCGTAGATACAGACGTACTCTTACAGTGAGACGCACACGTAAGTGAATCGCACATACGTGTGCGGTACGCCACGACGCGCCTTCAGGAGTGGGCAAATACCGCGAGTGCAGTGGATTACCGATTCGTAGGACGTGTTTGCACTATTTGGATGTGTGCATTACCTGGATGCGTATATGCACATCGACGTACGTAACGATGAAGATTTACGCCGGTCGGCTTCTATTCGGGGCGGAAATCCGTTACGTATGACTCTAACGGCATCGATGAGACGTATTACAGCGTCGTAATATCGTAAAAAAAGAAAAAAAACGAAAAAACCCACGGCATACAATGTAACCACGTAAAAAATAGTCGCTCATGCGTCGGAAATGATATATTCTCGTGCGTGACTATTTTTAGTTTCGGTGGCGAATCACGCGCGGATGGTACACATATAGTAAATCATAAACTAGATATGCGACGATGAAAATATCTCCCCATTTTCTTCTTTGATTCATTCCGTTTCATGTGCAAATAAAATTGTACAATATGTCGCATCACGTGTTGTGCTACATAGTAAGTATATTGATCATTTATTATGTGACAGACAAAGAAAATGTGGGACGTTATTAATATCGTATTAATAAGAGATACGTGAAGAAATTATATGTACATGGTCTTGTATACTTACACTGAAGATTACTATAAGACAGCTGACGCCTCATTCTGCCTTGCGTGGTTTTCTTTCGGTTGCTCAAGCGGCACCACATGTTCACTTGTACGTACGACCATAACTTCAAAAAGAGAGTGGCGTACAGCATACACACGTACATCGCACCAACTGAAACAATACACCGTAAAAATAGGTAGTGTTAAAAGTAAAATGTTTCAAGAATCGCGAAGTTAATATTTTTTTCCCCCTGTTGCACGCGTGCACGCGCATTCGCTATTCGTTATGAATCTCGCTTAAATTCCAACGGGATATACTCCTCTCTTCTTCTGTACAGTTCAATATCGATCGCCACGAAATCTCTCTCTTTCGCATGCACGACTGCGTACAGCGATCGCAGATCTTTCCGCGAAGTCCGCAAACGGCAGGCCGCGACTTAATTATCGACGAGTATCATCACTACGATCCTGAGAATGCCCCGTTATTATTATGCGGTGCCAGTAACTGCGGCCGTTGAAAAACTGCAGACGCGATGACGAAGGCGTCGCCGCGCCGTCGGCACGATCCTCATATTTTCCAATATTTCCATCGAGCGTGCCGGTAGCCTCCTTCGCGTCCCGGATTGTTCGTATCTTAATTAAATCGCGCCTGCGACCGAGCTATCCCGATCCCGCCGAGGTGGCGAGATTCCGCACGGGCGGAAAGACATAATTTCATCAACGGAACGAAACTGTTCTACCTTTCGCTTTTGCAGCGCCTGTCCTACCTGCATCCCAACTTTCATTTACCTGCGCCAGCGCGCACCGGGTGTCGCTGAAAATTTATATCCGTACTCATGCTATTCATTCTTTAGGAAGGCGGCAAGGTAGATTCGGTAAATATATCGAGAGAAAATAAAGCGTCGGGATGACAGATTGACGAAGAAGGTTCATCGCTGTACGCGCTGGTTCATTCGTTCTGCTGGAATTAGTTTGCGGACTATCGAGCAGGAAAATAACAGATAAACAGATCATTGGCTACGTGCACATATAGTAGTCGGCACAGCGGTGGTGGTACTGGTGGTGACAGGGACGCGATGGCGCAAATCACAATCGTTGAAGCGATCGAAAGCGACAGCCTTTGCCACAACGTCGACGGGCTCGACGGCGATAATGGGGAAACGAGAAAGCCCGAAGCAAATATTACACGGCGATGGTATCGTTCGTTAATGTATACATGCTCGTCGGCAACGCACGAAAGCGCTACAGCATTTCCGCGAAATATGCGCCGATGCGTGTATTTGCCGCCCCCGTAGGGTGATGCAGTGGCATGCTAGCTAAACAGCTCAGGTACACTGCAAGGCAATGAAAAGGGGGATGGAGCTGTCCTCCGGGTACGTTCTGACAACGCGAGAGCTGTCCTCCCTCTTCACGGTTCTTCCCGTTTTTCTCTCTGACGCTTTTCAGAGTGTCGGGCAAAATAAAAAATTGAAAACGGTAGTATATCACGTATTCGATTTATTATTTTAAATAAAATTATATGATGTCAATATTCGTAAGTGGGAAACCCTCTAATACGTTAAAGTGTACATGAACCCTCCGGAGTCCGCCTCGATCCTGTTCGACAGTGCAACTCCCGATGCATTAGGTGTTCAACAGTCGAAACGCGTCTCGGGACGCGTTTTAGTGCACCGCTCGTTGCCGCTTATGCCGTTTATAGCTTGTCCTCCGCACTTGTATTCGCCCGGGCACACCGGCGACGTCATACAGCGCGTATCAAGTGTTCGTACATGCCGAGGTAATTGCCAAATGTCGTGACGCGCATATACGTTGCGTATACGGTCTGTTGCAAAACGACACGACAGCTTCACCACAAGACTACCATCTAGCTTGAACAGCTCGTAAGAAAGCCTATTATTAACGAAATACACCGTATAAAGTATCGCAATAATTCATTGATTTTAAATAAAGATACTGTCCGAATATTCAAAAGCGATGGATCTTCTTAAATTGTGAGAGTTGAAAAGCTAAAAAAAGATATAACTAAATATAGATGTATTTTTAAAGATAATATGTATATGTTACTCCATTAAAAAAAAAACCGATAGATGGTTAAGTGTGTAATTTTTTAAAGATTGCTATCCACTTGTTCTGTTTCGACAGGAGAATGTGTTTCTTCGTTCAAAGTATCGGAATTAAACTCGCCAATTCATCTACGCTACGAGCCTCGTTCCACGAAGTTATTTAGTGCAAACACGACGGATATCCTTCGTACGTCCCAAAGGTCCGATGGAAAATCGACGGAAAATTACTTTTCACTCTCTGCGAAGTCATTAAATTCGCGTATGTCCCACAAAGTATCGAGTCTATATTTCATCTGGTACAAAAAAAAGTCAACGAAATGTCCTGCCGATAGTGGCGAGCGAGGCTATCGCGTCGATACATCCTACTCGGTCGAGACGAATCGACGGAGATGTATTGTGCGCGACGGGCGATAGGGGTGACAGTACCACGCGTGAAAATAGTTCCTCAATTTTCCACGGCAGTTCGCCGAACTGAGAAATTGCCAGTTCTCACCGGTGGACCATTGTCGTACCTCGAAACCCACAATTTTTCGATTCCGCCATCTCATCTTTAATCTTTTTACTCTTCATGAGCATCGTCTCGAGAAGAAGAGCGGTATAAAATGTCCAAGCAAATTCGAGGAATTGTAGAATCTAACATCATTGAAAATTTTTGGGAAACCTTGAGAACTCTGTTACGCTCTAAATCTCTAAAAGATAGCTTTAAAACTTGATAATACTAAAATTATAAATCAGAATTTTCTTGTTATTTTAGAGAAAAAAATATGTGTGAGCTTGCATATTTCCCTTTTATTGATTTATAATATTTAAATAAATAACACGAAATTCGTAAAATTGTTTTGAGAATCCGCATACATATTTATGAGATCTAAATTCGCTCGATATTCATCCGCGACGCAAAGGAATATTTTTATTTGACACTTCATATTATTTTTCTTTCCAAGTACCACATGCTATGAAATGTTACAGCGAGGTAAGAATTCAGTTCTGCAAACGTCATCTGTCTTTGTTTCGCGCTCGCGTTGGCGAACTTTTTAGACATACCTCGTACGAGGTTAAATTAATGTCAGCTCCCGAACGGACGGAAGAACAAACAGCGAAACACAATTTCCAGCGAGACCGCGCTTGGTATAACATTCCCCGGCGAATTTCATCGTGCACGCTTCCGTGCGCTATCCCGGGCAAGTATAAAAGAAGGAGCCAGATCAATGATCAAGACTTCCCCTTACAGAGGAAACACTCGACGACACATTTTCTCGTCTGCCAAGTTCAAGTATCTCGGACTCCTTCGTCCCGAAGTGCACGTGAAAATAGTTTCTAATCAAAATGCATCGATTCACATCAGATGTGTCAAGAGATAGAGTAGAAAAATAACAGAAAATATACTGAACAAATTTTTAGCAGGGAGACAGAAAAGATATTTAAAAGTAAAAATTATTTGCTATTTTATTATTATCTTAATCGCAAACTTATCATTTCAATGTGAAATTATTATAACGGTTAAAAATATGTAAAAAAAAGAGAGATATTAGAAATATTCTTAAAGGAATGAAAGTCATTCGAATATTGGAATGCGAATCGTACCACATTCTTAACACAAAGCAGAAAATGTAAAAATTCCAGATACAAGAATTCTCCATAAAAGATTTTTACAAATAAAAACCTTTGAAGTATTCAAAGTGAATATATTTCAGTTGCTCAGATATAAAATAAAATAAGTTGAAATTTTACAATGTAATTTAAGATTGTAAAATTTAAAAACTATGCATCCAATTATCAAACAAATATCTAATTAAAATTGCTAGCAGAGATATTAATATTAACACAAATCAATACAAGTATTAATTATAAGATTTAAATCGCGTAGTATTCTCTCTCTCTCCATTCCTCTCACACATTACTTTTCTTTAACGCATTCGATGCACGCTACTATACATGCAAATATATTCTGATATGTAAAAGAGGAATCATTCGATTAAAATCCATCTTCACACGTCAGTTAAAACGAAGCAATCTGTTAGGTTGTTTGATGGCAAGCATGAAAGCGTGTCATAGATTATATTCTTCTTAAAGTGTGTTCGTGATCGTCGATCTAGCTTTCATTCTTTATAGCACCGTGCGTATATTTTGTGAGCGAGCACAATGGAACCACGCATGAATTTATAGATGCGCGCGCGCAGTACCAATCTACAGTGAAACACGCTGAAGAATCTTATCGGACCAAGTAAAAAACTCGTTCTTACCGAGAAGCTGTATTTCGTTCTTCGTTTTTCCACGTACCTAATACATTGATTCCCAATTTGGCCACTATTGCTCCCTAGAGAAGCTCTTTTACTTTCCTCTGCCCTACCCTTCACTTTTTCTCTTCTTCTTTTCTCCTGTATAAATGGATGGATAAAAACCAGAATGGTGTAAATCAAATTTTTTTAAATATTTTCTCGTGTACATAGATGCAATTTGTACAACATATAAATTGCATCCATGCACACGAGAAAATATTTTAAAAAATTATACTTACACCACTCTGGTTTTTACCCCTCCAAATGTAGGAAACTAGGAAGTGCATAGAAACTAAGAATAGTTATAAAACAAAAAAAATATGCATATATATTCCGACTATCGTATAATATACGAAAGTCGCAAGAGTAAATTGTGGTCATCGAATCTTTTTTGTAAGATGTCTGGAGACTGATCCGATATTTCAGCAAAATTAATTTTCGCACCCACTGCGCGCTGTTAAATAATATAGCTCCCGACTGTTCCTATGTATAATAAAAAAAAAATGCCTGTCGCAATTTGTAGTATTTGATAAGCGATGGGAAACGGCAGATGAACGAAGACTAGAATTCATTTCCGTACGACTGCGTATTTTGTGTCGCGGCGCGGAAACCGTACCTGCGCGCGCGCGCATCCCATTTCAGAAGCCGATATTCTTTCTCCCGTCGATGTAATTCGATTAATTCCTTTGTCAGACGGTATCGAAGCCCGCGTTGAGGCGAACAATGTTACGGCTGCCGTGCGTTTCTGAATCGCGTGCGCATTGCACTTGGCGTGACAACACGTGGATGCGGAACTGCAGTGCCTGATACATTTCCGTGCCGACGCCGGCGTATAAATCGATGCTCTCGGAAAAAAGGAAGCGGGAAAGGGGGATGTAAAAAGAGGATCGAGTCGTCTGTCATGGCGAAACGGTATATTTCTGACGCGATCGTAATCGGAGAGTGCCGCGCTGCATTTTCGATTCTGCGCGTTTGTCGTACGTCGGCGCGTGAAAATTTCAGAGCCGGCAAAAAGCTTTGCGTTTCGAATTATGCGATCCGGTATTAGGTTCGATTTCACACGTAAAAATGTTAAATTTTACATTAACAAATTCCTGGCGATGTTTAGGAAACGTTAAAAGAGATTACGATTATTGCAACAAAAAGATGCATACCAATGCAAATATATGCGTAACTTGGGTAATTATTAAACGAGTAACTCAAACAACAATGCCGTACAACTCCGCTACGAGTTTCTACGTTTTCCGTCGATTTACCAAACGATATTGTCGCGTATCGACACATGTTCTCTGCACTGATTGTCACCCGTATGCCGCTGCTTTTTCCACGCTGTCTGATAATTACCAGGCTCGAGCCATTGTCGAAGGAGTCTAATTTAATGCGGTAACGTGTGTTATCTCGTGCATTAATTTAATAAAACAAAACGCAATTAACGTAGGCGCTCAACTTCCGTAAATGAAGGCCGAAATCAGTTTGCCGAGTGAAGTTACGTGTTACAAAATTTCGGCACGTCGAAACTTCACGATGTTTGGCAGGCGTATAATTATACCGGTAAACGACGGAGCGTATAATTTCGCGCAATGCGTTACCGGGAGCGAGATGTGTCACGGGCATGGCTCGAAGCCATCTCGATGGAAACCGGAAAGCAACATGATAACAGTACTTACAGCTATATCTTGCACTGCGCGCAACTATTTCGTACACACCTCGCGCAATTTCGATTCTCGATTATCGCAACTAACATGCTGTTGGGAAACTGAACGTAAGGCCGAGAGACTTGTGTGAATATATATTCTAATACCTTATCTATATAAATATTGTTCTGCAGAATTGCTACATTTTCTAAATGTCAATAATCTTAAATGGTCCTTTAGATCCATTCTGAACGGATAATAAATTTTGTAATATGTTCATACATGCAGCTTGTTATCGACATTTAAATAATAAATTGATACACATTAGTGAGTAATTGCCGATAAATATCTCAAAGAGAAAGATTTCATACACAATTGATTACAAATAATCGATTACCTTTTTTTTTTGCTAGACTTAATCAACGACTGCAACCGCGCATTTTCGGCAAATTTAACCAACATGCCAAAATTAATCCTAAAATGCATTACGCATAAAATCCACGTTTACAGTAATTTGCAAACGTAACTACTAGAAACTGAAAATATGATATCGCATCGGTCAAATATTCCTTTGCGTTTGAAATATTAATTCTCCATGATTTATTTCAACCGATTTTTCGGATTTAACTAAAACCCCGACGACAAATTATCCAGTCGAATGTTTATACGCGGCAATTTGGAAGAGTTCCCATCCGCAACTGCTTCGATCCCGAAGAAAATTACTCTCAGAGGAAACTTTGGTTGTCAAATAAATACCTTCCCATCTTTCCCTTTTTACTCGCATTATAAGTTACGTAAGTTATAATGGATAGCGCTTCTATTGTCACTTAAAAATATTATTCCAAGTGCATATCGATTATAAGACGATCTATCATCGGCACGAGCAGCGTTCTGCGTTACGTTCCCGCGAAGAAGTCACAAACAATTCGCGACGCAACGTAAGTTTCTCACCCGAGCCGTGCCATGCGGGTGGCAAAGCGCGAACTCTTTATTTTCGACCGATATCCGGCCGGATGCGAGCGATAAATTCCGTTCCCCGATTTGCCGTCTCGGGGGCCTTACCTTTTACATTGGTAACATATATATTTCAGAATCGATCGTCGCTCGTAATTCACCCTACACGCGTAATTCCCTACTTATGTCCTGACGATTTCTTCGCCCGCTCCATCGTTACCTCCCGATCCTTCAGAGCCGTTTCTGATTCTGGCACGATATCCAGTTGGCACGGGGGTGTAATCATCCCGCCGGGCCGTCGTGCGTGAAGAAGAATCTTGGCAGACGGCACGCATTCGTTTCACGCACGTCTACACACGCGTGCGCGCGCGAAGCTTTTGCCATCGATACTTTCAATTGGTTACTCCACCAGACTTTCTGACAGAATAACGTTTCAATATCTCAAATAATTGGGGATAAAAATCGTCGAGTATCAACGATCGAGACACGATTAATTGTAATTATTAATTCTATTTCAAATCATTATCCAATCAATTCTCATTATTCATTCCTAATAAGTTTAATTTGAACATCTAAAAAGAATAACGTATGTATTGTTATTCCACTCTTACGCAATTCACACTGTAGCATTTCGAACTATGGTACTGAAATAATGGGGAATTGATACTTTCTGTATCGACTCTCAGTATCACAACGTGATACCAAGTTCTGATATATTGATAAGAACACGCTCTTCTCTTAACAATCGTTGTGCGTTTGTTTCATCAGCGAACGCATACGTGCATTGTCGAGAAAAAGCACAATATCTTTTGCCGGGAAGTCAATAAATAATTGCAGGATACCAGGCCGAGTATGTATCCTTTAGTAATGGAAGGATGCTTCTCCTTTGGCAGAGTTGGCGTAAAAGAAAGTCTCCTTGAACAACTAACGCGAGCGCAACGAATTCGTTTTCATCCTCTTCCCCCCCGTTCCACATCCCGTATTTTCAATCTCCGGTCGAAATGTTATTTTTCTGTGACTCCTCGGCACGCTACAACGCGCTTTTAGTCTCGCACAAGCAAAATATATAATATAATATGAAATGCCATCCATTTTACGTGCTCACAAGTGTAATGCTATTTCCACTTCCAAGGAAATAATGCTCGAATATTATAATGATCGATTAAAAGTACCATAAAATGCATTGCTATTATAACATATTGCTCAAATTAATCTCAATAAGTCTTATAAGTCGAACTAATACCGACTTATAAAAATAAATGCTAATAAACTAAACACGTACGAAATTTTGATGATTATTTTATAAAATTGCGCTTGTCATTATTACAAAGTTCTTGACATAATACAATACAACATTTACGGCTGAAGTGTTAATTGGAATGAACAGAATGAAAAGACAAGAATGTACATCCGAATCGTTGGAGTGACCGCACTTGTGCATTGTTCACGCGACAAATCGTGTCACGGCTTGGCTGCTATCCACAGGATCAGAGACACCATTCGATTCCGCAGCGCGAAACACTCACGGTACGACGTTCTTGGCCTGACCCGAAACCTTGCGGAAATGCGGGCTATTCTCGCGCGAGACGCTCTCGAGACATCCTCACTATGCTACTGCCCGCCTGAATGTTTGCGGCGGAAAAGAATCCTGTAGAATTCGCGAGGACAGATGAACGGCATCCGGCCGCAACTCGCGGGGCACGCCGATGCAACGTCGAAACAATCCGCATGAGATTCTAATTCAACTCCTGATTCGAAGTTTCGAAGGGGACGAACTTCGAAGTAAAAGTAAGGAATACAGAACTTAATAGTTTAGATGTAACCTGGTATTTCATACAAATAGATTCACACACACACACACTGTGCTCATCCTCTAAATTATCCTTCCGGTAGTTCTATCGGATTTCGAATCCGCGCGTTTTTCCCATGTTTGTAATATTATGCAAACGAGTTACGTAACGTGACCTATCAAATAACGGAGCAACCTAAGAATATCAAGTTCTGTCAACGTTAACATCCCGGAGAAAAGATCCACGAATTAAAATTCTCTACTTCCGTAAGGTAATAATGTGATATCAAACAATGTAATTCGAAAATACGCAGTGCCGTATAGCTGTCGGTATTAATATTCTAGGATTATCGCGGGCTACGTGTACTGAAATTTCGACGTGCCTCTCCACGACATTGCGTCGCAAAAGCGGGTTCCCCTCGGCAAACTCGAACCCACGAAATCCGCCAGCGACTCGTTCATTTCCGCAGAATTCCCCACGACATCGAAGTCTCCGTTGTAACGTGCGCAAGCACGCTGTTCTCTCCGTTCGCATTATCCGCGCGAGAACCAATTTCGTAGCCTAATTTTAGCCGGATTATCCCACGATAGCATCAGTACATTACATTCTGTATTCATTGTAATTTTTGTACTGACGTAATTCGAAGTAAAGCTTAACCCTTGAAAAGAACGTTCGAATCCTTTTTCTACTGTGTGAGACAGCAAAAAACTTTTAATTTATATATTAAATTATATTATTAAATTTGTATTATCTATAGGTACAATATCAACTGCGTGAGTAAAATTATTTTGCAACTTTCGTCATTACTAATAATCAAAATTAAAGAATAATAGCAGACGAACAGAATTTCGGTTGATCTTCTTCCAAATTAGTTAGAGATTGTCATTTTGATTTACGATAGGTGTTATACGCGTGTGACATCACATGTGCGTAGATATCTTCTTCGCACCATCCAGCGACATTTCACGCTACGTCGAGCCTGCTGCTCGTTTGAAGTCTACAAAATTGGCTGCGCATCTCCGTTAACAGGCTCCGTCGTGAGAGACGACGGGATGAATTCTTGTCCCCCCTCCCCCCCAGTTTGCTGCTTTTTTTCTTCTCCCATTTATCTGTATGTACGTAATGTATACGTGTGCACAAGACCTTCTTTTTTTTAATTTTCTTGTCAAAGACGATCCCGCGATTCGATATACCCGAATCAATATCCGAAATGCGGATTCCTCATTCTTTGTCGAAGTAGTTTCGACGACTTGTCTGATCGTTCGCCCTAGAAGTTCTAGAACGAGCTTCTCGAGTTTAACAGTGGCGTTCGAACAAATTAACGGGCGTAACGAATGGACTTCATGGTTCCTTTGAAGCCGGCGAATACGACTACGTGCCCATACCGCGTGATAAAATAGAAGGAGGCTTGAATTAATGCACCCTCGTTTACCGCTTTTATGTCGTATCTTACTTTTTACCCCTTTTGCTTTTATATCCATGTAACCGTTGTCTTCGATAATTTTCAATAAGGTCGAAAATTAAAAAGGCTCGACTTTTTTTACCTTTTTAATGTAACTATTGATTTCAATCTTCAATAGCTAAGAGAGTTCTATCTGATAGGTAAAAGAAAGACTCTCTCTAATTTGAGTGACCATAAATTATTCAAAGCTGCTCTTTATACTAAATTACAATTTATTAACAAAACGCTTGTATTGTATTGATTTTTTCTAAAAATTACTACAGCATCAATTTAAGACTATATACAACAAATTGCATTTAGAATATCGCTTTAAAAAATCACAGTTAATTACAATTAATGTTTTTAGTAGTAATTCGATAATGCTGTTTTTAATGCAAATATGTAATTAAAGAAATTGCAAAGTAATTATTACGTTATATTAATTATCTTAATAAAAAAAATCTGTCTTCTATAATTAGCATTTGTTTAATTAACTGCAGGTCAATTAAGCAAAAATACTAAAAGTTTCAGAGAGTCATTATATTATTCATGAAACAAACGTGAGGAAAGTAAGAGAAGCTGTTTGAAGTATCGCTGATTTCAGCGATTCTCTCATCAACTTGTAACTACTATGGGTTGAAAGGACACTCCCCAAAGTGCTCTTGAAGATAAGAATCTACATTATTTATCTACGCAGCATTCTCTCCCTTTCTTTCCCCACAATGGCAATGCCCTGATTGCGGCCTCTTCAGCATCACGCTGATTATCGCAGACGACAATCTCGAGTCGAGCAACCTCTATGAAAATTTGCCGGAAACAAAAGACGCCGTTTGTCGACTGCGAAATTTCGTTAACGTCCGTTTTCGAAGCAGCGTGAGATTTTTCGAAAAATCACCCGTTCTCCCGCTCCCTCAATTGTATTTACGTACCAGCCCTTCGCAACTTCGCGTAGATGTATACAAACATTCTGATGAGCAATCTTCCACGTCAAGCTTACCACGTCGATCGCACGAACGATGGAGACGCTGGGAGAAACCCGAATCTGATTCACTCTCGCGCTCCTTTGTCCCAACCTGCCCCATTCGTCCCTGCCTAAACCAACAGTATCCTTCAGCGCCTCCGCGCGACCCTTCTGTACACAGAGCCGAGTGTCTGGACGTGCAATTTGTAATTCCGGTGGAACTCATCGGAGGAGAACTGGCTCGCCGAAGAACTGCCGCTGCATAATTTGTAATTCCAAAGAGCACCGGAATCTACGAAGCGCTCGTGGGTGATGCGGTAAGAAAGGGTAAGCCGACGATGAGATCGGAGAGGATTATTGATAGAAGAGACTGTAAATTCGCACTCTTCAAAATTTCGAGTAATTGTACTTTTAAATGCTTTCAATGTTGACCCGTGAATGTATTAAAAAATAATTATTAATAATTATCGCCGAACAATATTCTCCTTAATACCGGGAAAAAATGGCGAGCGATGAGAAGCGTGAAATATTTACTGCATGCACGACAGAAATTAATCTCAAACAGACTCCTCGCGTTATTCACCGGCGGAAGTTCTCATTTACTGAAGTAGACGCCGGTAGATTAAAGCATAATAACGAAGTAGTTATTCCGCGCGACCCGTCCTCTCTGGGGAGCCGGACGGAGAAGACGAAGGGGAGGTCTCGTCGAATTAGGTAGCGGACCCAGATTTGTTATTCAAAATTCGCGGAAAGGCGTCCGCCAGCTCGCGCTTCCGGCTACGTTCGAACGTAATTTCCGTTTCACGTAAAGCTTTATATACCTTCGCGTAGCCTTCGTCGTGTTTGTCAGGAAAGCGCGACGAACCTCATCTATCCCCCCCCCCCCCCAGAAACGCACTGCGCATGCATATAAGATGACTCTCGCAAAAATATGTTGTATGTATTTATGTAGCATCCTCACAGTAAATTTAACAAGCTAAAAAATCGAACTGGTATATTGCATTACTGTTACATGGAGAGAAAATGGGAACCGTGAAACTTTATTCGCCTTGTGTGGAAAGCACGAATCGCTCATCTCTATTTCACGCCGCCTGCGTTAAGTTTATAATTCGTTTAATAAACATTTCTAACATATGTAAAATATATAATCGTCCAATCGTGGAAACTTAAACAAAACGTCCAGATTTTATTTATTCTTGCCGTCTAGGCGCAATCTCTATATTTCTTATTCCGCAACAGAATCTTCCTCGCCTAATTACTTATTCATGTTAGGATTAACGTTGGCAACGGATGCCGCAGCGACTGTGGAAAGTGCGCGCGGGGAAATATCGTGGCATTTGCGTCACGAGACCGTAATAATATACGGCGAAGACATTTCCGTTTCGCGGACGTTAACGCGAGTATCGCGCCCGCGTAAACAAGAAGCGTGGAGAATATACGCCCGCCTGCTTTAATTCGCGAAAGAGTTTCAACCGCGGGCCTTTGTTTCGCGAGATGCGATATTGCATTTCCATCTGGTGGCTGCCACCACGCTGAGATTCTACGGGCTTGTCGTGCGCTCGTTACAGCCTGCTTACAGTCCCGCGTTAGCGGCATATCCGGAAAGATAGCTCTCCTCGGTAAACGCAAACTTTTAAGGTTTACAAATGCACACTCACCTGTCACCGACATGTGCTGAGACTGACGTCGAGCAACGCTTATGATGTAAGAACGAGGCTGCGGCTTCTCGGCAACATGAGCGATTGAGCATTAAACACGTCGCGGCGTCACTCGATTTAGAATCCTTTATCCGTGTTCCGAAAACGATGGGTTTACGAATTTGTAAATTCTTGTTGCACACTCTTCGCAGCGACCTGTCATGAGCAAGCAGACATATTCGAGCGCACATATAATCCGCGAGTTCTAATAATTCTCCGTCTCCGGCGTCTCCGCGCTTTCAATTTCGCAGCCGATCCATAAATTCGTTCCCGAAGTACGCACTTCGCAGCCACGTATAAAGATCAATTTATACACGACAATACAGATTAATGAGATGCGAGAGGATTAATATTTATCATTGTGATTAACACAGACGAAGAAAGAAGGAATGGAGCCGAGCCTCCATTCAGGGGCCTGTTGCATAATGATTTACAAGTTAATAACATTAGTGAAATAATATGTAAAAGAACTTGTATTATTACCTTGTAAATCATTATGCAACACAGGCCCCAGGTATCACTATTACTAATGAGCGCCCATTCATAACATTATGTAATATAAAGTCGGCAGAGGATTGTAAATTATAAAAATATTTTCTAGGCTCTAGTCTATCCATTTCAAGGCAACAGATTCTATAATATATTATTTCTTTTTATTATATTTGTATATTCTTAATCCTTTATATGTTTCAATTTTTTCTCTAATAACTGTAGAAATAAATAATATATTCAGATATGAGATTAAGTAATACAGAATACAAAACACTTTACTGCTACATTAATTATCATTTTAAATAAAAATTTTTTATAATGTCTAATAATAATTGTTAAAAAAAACTGTTCGTGATTCTTTTATAATATCCCATACATACATTTTATTTATATTTGTAAAATAATTTTTACAAATCCATTGCCTTGAAAGTGAATTTAAAAAATCACTCACCGGCCGATGCGCAACAGCGGAGTAATAACACTGCGTTGATCTGTAACAGAGAAATATTCTTACATTAAAGTAGGTAGGATAATTAATATTTGAAGTGAATAATTATCGCGCCCGTTAAATTTCTAAAACGTCATTTTAAGAAATACCTTATTTTAAAATACTTTAATTCAAGAAACAATCGCGGCCGCCGCAGGCGGCTGTATTATTTCCGCATTAACTCGTTCATAATTAAGCCACGGAAAATCATGCAAGTAATATTATGACCGTACGAATAAGAGAGACGCAACATGGCATTCGCGACGTAATAACGATTCTCGCGTATGCCGGAGATCGAACTTCGGTGAAATTACGGAGTTAAACCTCGAGCGGTATTATACGAGTATAACGATTCGCGTATCATGTAATGGGCGAATCGAGTCGCGCTTGAGAAAGTGGCGGAATCCGTTACGGAACAGCAAAATAATAAACGCATAATAATTACTCACCCCACGGTTGCTCCGCCGTCGCCCGATGCCTCCCAGGCCGCCTCCTCCTCTCCTCGATCCTCCTTCGTTGTCGCATCTCCGTCGGCGCAAACACTCACTCGTTCACGCACGAAAATATCACCGCTCATGATCGCGCGACACTTTCGACACTTTGCACGGCACTCCCGATATTAATTTCGCGACGCGGCACGTACTTTATTATACGGCGATGGAAGAATTACGGCGGAGAAGCTACGAACGAAACTATACGATCCGCTCGACGCCCGTGACGTCCCGCACGTCCCGCAGGTAGACACTAACATGGCGGAGAGAATTTCGAAATCGCACGACGCACGGCCAACTTCACTCGTCAGGAGCAACCGTCGCGAGAACGCCACACTTGCTGCTGCCACACATCTGTATTTTTCGCACTTCGACCAACGAATGTAACGTCGAGGTTACTTTCACGTATCGCAATATAAGCGACGTAAAAGAGGAGAGAGAGAAGAGAAATATCCGCGGAACATGTCGACCGAAAATAATACGATCACTGCTTTGCCGATTGCGAGGCGATTTTGGTTAACTGCAATTAAATCCTCGATTTACGAACGTTGTGTCTATCTCCCACGATCGCCAAATATGTAACGCGATTAAATACGAGGTTAAAAACGTACGACGTTTAATTGAGACTGCGATCGCTAATTAAACATGTCACGGCGTTACTCGATTTACTTTAGGCTGATATTTCATGTGTCGTGCGACAAATGTTTTAAGCATGTTAATTGGCTGCAGGGTAGGAAAATTCGAGTTTCTAGAAATCCTCTATCTTGTAGCCAATCAGCACGCTTGTCGTACAACGCATGAAATATCAACCTTAGGGTCCACTCGTAATCTGTGTTCCGAAAACGACGGAAATAACTTCATTCTGAAGCCGTGCGACGCGACGCGAGACGCGAGTCAAGTTGAGAAATTGATTGGTTGAGAAAAGCGAGGCCGATCATTCGAATGAATGTAATCTCAGGTCAGTATTATCGAATGCGATATATCCGTATAAATTCCGCGAAGCACATGTACTAAATGAACACTCGATATATCACAGTTTCCCGTAAATCTGAACCGTCGTCGGAGCCCGACGATATACTTATTTATTACTCCGCGCCGCGATCCGAAAACACTAGAACAATGAGCGAGGTCGCGGTGGCGCGGCAACACGGGCAGGGGGGATAGAGTAGGGGGAAAGATGACGTAGGCACGCCGAGCGCGCACTGGCGAGTCACCTCACCCCCACTACTCGAGTGTCGAGAAGCCGTTATACGCGGTGTCCGCGTCGCCCCGCGTCGCCCGCGCCGCTCGCGTCTCTATTCCAACGTCCTACTCTTCGGATCGTAGGTTCGGAGCAACGCACGATCGCCGAGTCCGACGTTTCAGATTGCGGAAAACTGTGGTATATCGAATGATTAGCTAATGCATGTGCCTCACGGAATTTATATGGATATCGAGATATATCGCATTCGATAATACTGACTTTATATTACGTTCTTTCGAACAATCGGCCTCACTTTTCTCAACTGTCAACTTGACTCGCGTCTCGCGTCGCGTCGCACGGCTTCAGAATGAAGTTGCTGTCGTTTTCGGAGCATTGCTATAAAGGATACTTTTTGCGGACCCTAAATCGAGTGACGCCGCGACGTGTTTAGCGATCGCAGTCTCTATTAACGTCGTACGTTTAATCGTGTTTTGATATTTCGCGATCGTGGGGGACAGACACAACCGTCCGTAAATCGACGATTTAATTGCAGTTGATCAAAATCGCCTGACAATCAGTAAAGCAGCGATCGTATTATTTTCGGTCGGCATGTTCCGCGGATATTTCTCTTTGTTCCTCTTACGTCGCTTATATTGCGATACGTAAAAGTAATCTCGTTAAGTTATATTCGTTGTTCGAAGTGCGAAAAATACAGGTGTGGCAGCAGCAAGTGTGGCGTTCTCGCGACGGTTGCTCCTGGCGAGTGAAGTTGGCCGTGCGTCGTGCGATTTACGAAATTCTCTCCGCCATTAGCGTCTACCTGCGGGACGTGCGGGACGTCACGGGCGTCGAGCGGATCGTACAGTTTCGTTCGTAGCTTCTCCGCCGTATATATATAATTCTTCCATCGCCGTATAATAAAGTATGCGCCGCGTCGCGGAATTAATACGGGAGTGCCGTGCAAAGCGTCGAAAGTGTCGCGCGATCATAAGCGGTGATATTTTCGTGCGTGAACTTGCAGTGAGTGAGTGCGCCGACGGAGATGCGACAACGAAGGAGGATCGAGGAGAGGAGGAGGAGGCGGCCTGGGAGGCATCGGGCGACGGCGGAGCAGCCGTGGGGTGAGTAACTGTTATTTGTATTATTTTGCTGTCCCGTGACGGATTCCGCCACTTTCTGAAGTGCGCGACTCGATTCACCCATTACGTGATACGCGAATCGTTACTCGTATTAATACCGTTCGTTTAACTCCGGCGCAATTTCGTAATTTCGGAGTTCGATCTCCGACATACATATGCGAGAAGAGATATTAACGTCGCGAACGTCGCGTCTCTCTTATTCGCCCGGTCGTAATATTACTGATTTTTCGTGGATTAACTATGCGGCGGCTGCGATTGTTTCTTGAATTATAACATTTTGAAATATCAGATATCTCTTAAAATAATGTTTTAGAAATTTAACAGGCGCGATAATTATTCACTTCAAATATTAATTATCTTGGACCCTACTTTAATATAAAAATATTTCTATGTTACAGATCAACGCAGAGTTACAACTCCGCTGTTGCGCATCGGCCGGTGAGTGATTTTTTTGTTTCAAAGTCAAGGCAATGGATTTGTAAAAATTATATTACAAATATAAATAAAATGTATGTATGAGATATTATAAAATAATCACGAAACATTTATTAGACATTATATCAATATTTTTATTTAAAATGATAATTAATGTAGTAAAGTGTTCTACTGCATTACTTAATCTCATAAAATATCTAAATATATTATTTATTCTCCTACAGTTATTAGAGAAAAAATTGAAACATAAAAGATTAAGAATATGAAAATATATTTGAATAAACTAATATATTAGAATCTATTGCCTTGAAATGGATAGGCTCGGAAATGGATAGACTAGAGCCTAGACAATATTTTTATAATTCATAATCCTGTGTCGACTTGTTATTACACATCAAGATTACGCACTTAGTGATAGTGATACCTGAATGGAGCCGTGGCCCTATTCTGATATTATTGCGCCTATGTTCCTTCTCTCTTCGTCCGTGATAATAATAACAATGATAAATATTAATCTTCTCGCATCTCGTTAATCTTGATTAGTATTGGCGTCGGCTCGTGTGTAAATTGATCTTTATACGTGGCTGCGAAGTGCGTGTGCGAAGTACGTACTTCGGGAACGAATTTATGGATCGGCTGCGAAATTGAAAGCGCGGAGGCGGAGAATTATTAGAACTCCCGGATTATATGTGCGCTCGAGTATGTCCGCTTGCTCGTGACAGCTCGCCGCGAAGAGTGTGCAGCAAGAATTTGCAAATACCGCGAGGGTGGACCGGTAATTTCGAGTGACTAGATTCACGCTCGCGCCGGGTGTACAGAGATTATTACGCTGAGCCAGATAGTCGTTGACGGTCGAAAGCCGGGAAAAGCAAATATTCCAAACTCGGGAAAATCGCACTTAAAATTATAACGAAAACCAGGAACTTATAATAGATATCACGAATGCAACGAAAAATAGAAAATTTAGATATTAAACGGCATATAATTATGCCGTTTATAATTTGGGTAGAAATCTGAGTAAAATAGAATAAATTAACGTCAGAGCAAAAAGCAGACAGAAGAAAATTCTTAACTAAAATGTGCTCAAAATTTAATTAAAATATATTATATTTTGATGGTGGAGTATGAATTGCAACATGCAAGCGCGAATTTCTCGTTTTCAAGCCAACTTTGGAAATAGTTTTATTTAAGTCAATTTAATAATAATTTTGTTGAATAATTAATAATAATTTTATTGAATTTTATTGTCAACAAATGTGTAAAGAAAAGCATAGGTACTTATTGTATAAATTAAGAGAGATGAGAGACTAATTATAGGTCGATACGACAAAATTCTCGTGTCTCTTCGTGTCTGATCAATGAACGATTTTTCTACTGAACCAATCTCTCCATCGCGTGCATCGGCGAGAGCTCTGTTGGTATTCTAAATGAAAATATTTATCGCGTATGTGTATTATCCGTAAAACATATATGCATTGTCCATGAGAAATACATATATCTTTGGCAAATTGAATAGGGTAATCGCTATTGACAATTGCTGTTATACGATCTTTCATTTTCGGTGCGAGTGGGGCTTTCGAGTGGGCCGTTACACGATTGTATTTACATCGACACGTGCGTCCAATCGTCGAGCCAAAGGCGAGAACCCTCTCTATAGGACAATATGGTACTTAACTGCGGCAAACACTCGACGCCTTTTACTGCGTTTGCGGCTATCTGCTGCATGGGATAGTGCGGGATGGGCGAGTGCGATTGCGAGAGCGACAACGGCGCGCGTACCAAGCAGACCGTAGGAGTGAGAAAGATCGTTAGTCGAAAGGCCATAGGACGTCCATGTCGCGTTTCTATCGGGTGTCACGTTTCGCAGTATCAACAGGAAAAAAAACAGCGCGCTCGTCTGTCGGTGTAGGAGCACTTCCGAATGAGTGAAATTCGACGTCCGATAGTTGACGATGCTTTCGCATCGACCATCGTGATTACGGCGGTCGACGGCAATGTGCTACGTGTCGCGCTGCACCCCTCCACCCCCTCCACTCTCTCACTGTAGTTTTTTGTGTGTTTTAACCCCGTCATTCGACTAAACGAGGAACCCGACCGGGAGAATTAAATCGTTCGGCGCTCGCATTTGAAAAAAAAAAAAGAAAAAAAAACAATTACCGCGTGGACGTGGCAACGACAATTGTTGAGGTGCATACGCGAAACGATATAATTTCGATAGGACAGACAGGCAGAATCAAGAAAATTAAATAATTCTTTTAAAAATTAATTATCGACAACTTGCTGAATGCAGAAAGATTAGTTTTTTGACTGAAATAAAATTCTAATAACAATGATTGTGTATGTGCAAAGGATCGAAGACGACTACAATGGTAGTAATCAATAAAGATAAAAACATTATAGTATACGATCAATTAAAAAGGTTCTTCGATATAAAAAGAACAATGTATACGTCGGGGCGCTTAAGAAAAATTCACCGTAACTAGATCCATTTATACATATAGGCGACGTGAGAGCGTAGGGAGAAGCTGGAAGCCGCAGCGGCGCGAAAAGCAAAGATTCGCACGAGTTTGGACTGCCTAAGCGCTTCTTAAAACTTCTCGTAGTCGTAGCCGAGTGCGCTTTGCGAGCGGGAGTGCAGTGGCTTTGGTTCAAACGTCTGGACGACCCGGGCTCTTTCACAGGAAATCTCTCTCTCTCTCTCGCTCTCTCTCACGCTCTCCTCTCTCTTTGCGCTACTAGTAGTACTCCTCTGTCGCTCCTTTGCCCGAGATGCTCGACCCTTCAACATGCGAGACGACGTATACGAGAGCGTACACTCAAAAGTGTATTCACTCACGTAGACATCGGGATCTTGATGTCTTTACGCGAGCCGGGATGTAAAGATGCATTCACGCCAACGAGGATTCTCTCGGGATACCCGTCCCCGACGATTTACGGACGAAAATAAAAAGAGAGAATAAGGCTCTTAAGGATTTCTTGGACGCTCGTCAAAGATTTCTAGATTTTTGCCGAGAATTGCCTTTCTTTTTAAGTTTTACGTGTCTGATAAAACGTTAATGTCCTCTCCTCCCCCATCTCTCTCTCTTTCTAAGTGCTATCTTTTATATATTTATCTTACTCGTATGCAAACATGTACGCAAATTCGTTTTAGTTAAAACAACAGTTTTAATCAAGATTTATATTCTTTTCTTGATGTAGTTATTTAATATATTATACGATTGATTTTTCTTATGTATCTTATTAACGTAATTCAAATATTTCTTTAGCCTCTTTATATTATTATCTCTTGATAGAAAATATTGTAATATAGTTGTTATACTTCGTAATCAATTTACGAAACCTAACTTGTAACTGTTAGGATAACGAGTTTTCAAATGTTCCAATATCCGCGCGAGAACAGTAACACTTCCAGTTTCGTGGTATAGTGAAGTAAATCTCGGAGTTTGAAGCATGACGATCCTTCACCTTCGACTACACTGCATCCCCGATGATAGGAGGTCATATGTTCTCTTGTCAAAGTTCAAAAGCTTCGATCCAACTTTGAAGTTTCATTGTCATCCATTACCGTTCAATCTGGGAGTTCTCTGGTGTAAAATCGCGACCGCAAAGAATGGCTATAAAAAAACTTTCGATCGCGAACTTACAGTCGCAAACTTCAAATTATTTGCAATGTAATATTTTAATGTTCTCGCGAATGTTATATAATATATAATAACAAATATGAAAATTTGTCTACCTTGCACTATTACAAAAATTTTGGTAACGAGATTAATGATAAAGACATTTTAAAAATATTATTTTTTTCGCACTTTAAAAAAAGATAAGTCTCCGTTTCTAATTTCCGTTCGTTTCCTTTTTGTATATATATCTTTAAAAACTCGCTGCGGGTAATCTATTAAAAGCTGAAGCAAAGCTCCTAATGCGGCCGCGCACGTACACAGGTAACTTTACTACAAGACGAATGTATCTTCCGTAAAGCTAAAGGATCTTTCTTTGTCAATGCTGCGAGGTCTGACAATTCTATTCTCCGCAAGCTCGCGTTTTTCCGTTTTATCCAAACTGCAATCAATCGGCAAATCTTTTCTCTCATCCTGCCGTCGACCGTATTGGAGACAACTGACGGCCGAATATCATGACAGAATCAAAACCTTCCTCAACTTTAGCGAAATGAAGCATCGTAAAAGACGGATGACGGAGATACTGCTCGGTAGCAGTACAGAGTTGGCAATACGCGATTCTTTCGTTCTTCGAGCGTTGTAAGAACTATACCAGAAGAAACGCGCATCAATTTATTTGAGAAATCGACGAAATCATTCACGTGGATTTATCTGTATTTCTATGTCAAATATGTAAATGACGAAGAATATTAAAAAATGCAATGCCGGACGGGATTACCGCAGAAGAACACTGGCTTATTACGCCCAGCGCCTCCCGCTGACTACGATTAAAGATCTTTTAATTAAAGTCCAGACAATTTTCCATAAAGTTCCGACTTTTTCCTCGCGATTATTCGTCATTTAGAATGAAAAACTAAATTAGATCGCCGCGCGCGACAATACACCTATCAAATCGATCGGTCGCTTGCAGAGTGCGTCAGCACCATAAGAATTAATTTAAATTCTTTTAATTAGACAAGAGCGCTGCTTCAGCGCTCGCAAACGTAGTTACGTTTTAATTACTTTTCTTCGAACAAAAAGAAGCTATGACACGCAATCCGAGGAAAAAGAATAAGGTTGCGATTAGATCTCTGATGATTTAATTGATGAGCGCTGTAATGAGATTACACACAATTCGATAGTTCGCGCTTTTAGTTTAAAAATTAAAAGATGAGAATTAAAATGTCTAATACAATCGTCCGTCTTACTAACGCGAGACGAATGGTTCAAGCACTCATGAAGTTGTAGATAAAAGAGAGCGCGAAGTAATTGCATTTGCATATGAACTCTGCGACCCTCCGAGGCGCTCCCCGGTGCATCGATCTACGTGGATGACCATACATATTGCATTTAAATAGAATTTTTGATAGATCTCTCCTCCGAGAATAAATGTAGCACGCCATAATGAACACAGAAATGACAGACAATTATAAATGAATTATTTTATAAGATATATTTGGTAACAGCAGACCAGGGCGTAATGGGCTAATCACCCGTCAGCCTAAAATAAATCCGAATTACGGAAATCCCCTAGAGGGGCACCGGAAGGCGTGTAACGCTATAACTCCGGATTAATTTTTTTAATTTTATAATTTGACAATACGTATCATCTTAAAATTTTTTGCATAATGAAAATGTACATATAATCTATTAAAAATAATGGCACTGATATTTCGGTGCTCCAGCAAGTTGAAGCACTCTATGTAATTTAAAAAAAAAAGAAAAAACTGCACCTATTTGACAAAAGTCTATACACTTTGTTATACAAGACTTTGCTCACGTCAACGCTTTTATAAATGATGATTCTATATATACATGTTCGTAAATGCATAAATGGTGTACGTGCACTACAAGAAACGTAGCGTGCTCAAGCGGGTTAATTGTATGTCACGAAAAAAAAAACGTATTCGCGCGATAAGCGAGGCTCGGGAATACGTAAACGGTTTCGAAAGTCACGGTAGGCGATTGCGTAAATTTACAGCTCTCCACGTGTACCTACATGATTATTTCAATCGTGACGCAAGTAATTCGAGAATATTACTTATAGCGAATTCGATTGGATGCATTCAGTGCACACTGGTGCACATTTAAAGCCGTCGTACACAAATCAATATAAAGTGTATATGTTTAATATAAACGGGTTAAATCACGAAATCCTCAATATTCTCTGTTGTGTTATTTGGTAAAATATGTATTGAGCATTTTATCACAGTCGAGATATTTGCATTTTACTTTAAAGATTAGAGGTTAAATCAGTGTACAAATAAGGCTTTAATATGCACCAGTGCGCACTGAATACATCCAATCGAATTCGCTATATTTTAGTTATTATGTAAATTATTCCAATCAAACCCCAAACGTTGCACGTAAGTAATCATGTAAATAATATCGCGTGGATGCGAATATAATATAAAATTCGCAAGTGAAACGGTACGTAAAATAGCGCTTACCCAAGCTGAATCCGGAATCCTTCACGTGGATGACCACCATCGGCATCAGTACCATCACAACGAGGTTTATGACGTGGAACACCATTCCCGTGCCATGAGCTATGATATCCTGCGACAGAAAATAAAGAGATACAAGTTACAACAGAAACTGGCTTGCACAGCACACAGTGCGTAGCACACAACATCGCTGAGGTGAGATGACGACAAAGGAACTAAAATGACATGGACAATATTTTGAGAGTAAATTCAGTATAAGCACTTTCTGTGTCAAATACAAACTATTTAATGCAGGAACAAGATATTTAATATATGCAAACATATACATATTGAAACAAGTAAATACGAGAAAGAAACATTTCAGTTATACAACAAATTTCACCCATTTAAAAACTCACTAATAATTATTAATTATATGTGATAGTAACAATTTATTCTTATAATGTGTTGATTTTGCCTAATTTTTTATAAATGACATACCTGATTTATAATGACACCTAATTTCTAGAATATATATACGAGGGGCGTTCAATAAGTAGTGCAACACATTTTTTTTTCATTCAAGGTTTGTTTTATTGTAGTTTTAAATACATCATATTTTTTTCAATTATTTGCCGATAAAAACTTATTTTTCAACATAATCTCCATTCAATTCTATGCGGTATCACTCTGCTGGTCTGTTTCTCAATCACTTTCTTACTTTAGCTATGACTTCCTTGTCATTGCTATATCTCTTCCCGCGGATTACGTCTTTCAGAGGATCAAAGAGATGAAAATTAGAAGGCAAGATCCGGGCTGTAGGGTGAATTGTCGTTCCTCACTCAGAATGGTACCGCATAGGTGACCATAGGTCATAGAACTGAACGGAGATTATGTTGAAAATAGGCTTTTGTAGACAAAGAATTGAGGAAAAATATGACGTATTTAAAACTGTAATAAAACAAACCTTGAATGAGAAAAAAATATGTTACATTGCTTATTAAACTCCCCTCGTATATTCATCTATGCCAATTGATAGTTAACTTTATGTCAGTTACAGCAATGACATGGAATCCAATTGATGTTTCGTAAATGCAGAGAATAGTTTTATATCTAGATTCTTTTGATTTCTTTTGATATTGTCAGTTTCAAGGCATACACAGTAGGTATCGTGCAAAGTTCCACAAAAAATTGCAATCTAGATATTTTAGTACTAGAATTTTCGTGTCAATCCCAAAACAAGCTATTAAATTATTGCACAGTAATCATGAGACACATCGTATAACTGCGAAAGATTATTTATTTAATAAGTATTCGTATAAGCCATTCATTCAATACTGCGGAAAATATTGCAAATGTTATGAAACGTACGTGCAAAGATAGCGGAAAATTATTATGGTTATATAAACTGCGCTGACATATTTATAATTTTGTATTTTATTGAGTAAACAATAATTTTTTTTTATTTGAGTTTTTAACGTGCTCAGTTGAAAACATACGGGATTCTGATATGTGTAAATCATTAACTGATACGCTGATATATCTATAGTACATGATATATCGACAGCGGGACGCAATCTGCATTTCTATGGTAAAATTTACAAAAACTTAAATGTTGCAACAGTGATAACGATTTATTTATAAACTCGCGTATCTTATTACAATACGGATGATAGATTGATGGAATCATACTATGTTTTTAATTATTAATAATACATTAGGTTCCCATAATCTTACATATAAAATAAAATTTTATATATATAAATTCTTAGTTCTCCTTGTAAAAATTAAACTTTCATTGAAATGCCATTAGCAGGTAGAAATCTATTTTCATTTAAGATTACTTTTGAATCCAATATTACATATATACATACATACATACATACATACATACATTCATAGGTATATTATGCATACACATAAATATACTATAGATGTATATATGTTTCAAAACGTGTACAGCATTTAGAGAAAAATCACTTTAGCAAAGAGCAAAGTTATAAAGAGCTGGGGCTAAATTACTACAAATTTGCAAAACGTGAGATTACTACGAGATTAATTATCAGGACAAAGTGCATTACAAAGGAGGATATAAATTACAGTCATCGTCACAGCGCTCACAATATTGAATCACGGTATTTCATTCGTACGATATAGCGCAGTTGGCCGCTGTTATAGGATTCAATAAAAAATTACACACCCGTCCCGGACAAAAGGTTAATTATTTAAACGCGCTGTTGGACTCGTTTGACAAAGTATCGCGTGAGCGTGATTTATCGCCGGCTAGTTATTATGGCGCGGAAACAAACGCCGACGCTCGCGGTGAGAAACATTCGCTCGTCCGGAAAATATTTCGCTTCCGCGTCGCGCACTGCAGACCTGGCTGCAAAAACTCCTCGTTTTACACTCTCGCACTTCGCGCGAAGTTTTGTATCTGAAGTAATTACCCTTAAAGACTAAGGGTACATTTCATAAAGAATGCAGTTTTACAGTTTCTTCGTAACTCAGTCGGTGAAGAATGCAGGGGAGATCCTCAGACCGTTAAAAAGAAATTCCTACATCGTATTGTCTGTCGAATCCTGTAGTAATTAATGACTTGTTAGAGAGAGGGAGGGTTAAAGAAAACGGCAATATATAACCGCAGTGTATAATAGTCGAATCGGATACAATATGTAAATCACAATTTTTAGAATAATTTAAAATTGAGGTTTAATAATTCTAAAACTTAAAAATTAAAATTTTAACATTTAATAAAAAACAAAAAGTATAATATACACATATCTAAAATAATGAAACTGGACAAATAAACGGGTAAACGGTATCACGCGGTTGAAAATTAAAATCCACTCGTGAGAGATCATCCAGCATCCTAACGAAAACATGGAAAACAGAAAGCACGTTTTCCGGTCAAATATTTAGGGAACGCTTGACCCAATTATGCTGCACAAAAGAATACCATAAATTTGATACGGAAATAGGCGCATATTGAATGCTTAAAAATTTATCCGATACAAATTGTACGTTCTTGTATAAATACGATAAAATTAATACAATTCTTACATTCCTTTAATCGCCAAAGCGAATTTAATATCGTATAGGCGAAAATTTTAATTAATAACAAAAATTTATTAATGTGTAAATATGATTAGCAAGACTTAAAAAGATGTTGAAAATTTTACTGATATTCGATCTGTTCAATAATAATATTAACATTTTAAGAATGTTTTAATAATTTATGTATTATTTTCTACTCAATATATTAGTTATTAAAATATGTATGTTTACCGTGTTAACGTTATTGATGTAATGTGATTTTGTTAAATTTATAACGGAACATAATCTTTTTATCATGATTATTTAAAATATTTATTTACGTTATTTATGTATATATATTAAAGCTAAGTGCAAAGCGTAAATACTGAATAAAGCCCGGATTCTATGTTCCGAAAATGGATACATTTATCATGAAAGTCGTCATCATAGCTTCACTACTAACGCGCAGCATATCATTGTCGCGGGTGACATGGCGGTTAAAAAATAACTCGCAAACGAATGTGGCTGATAAGTTTCCCATGCCATCAGATAGCCACGCGTTTAAATTATTAAACGGTACGAATTACACGTGCGGGTCGCATAATAATAAAATCCGACAATTTCATTCGAATAAGCGTGATCACGTAAATGGTCGCGAAATACACGCAAAAACGGAAGCATAAGTTATCGTCGCGCGATATGTATGTTAGTTCTGAGTATTAATTTGCTATATATTATTCATACGGAGCTGCGCGCCTCGTACTGACCGAATTATTCATACAACGCTGCAACGTTGCAATCATGCGTTCGTCATTAGTCGAATTATTAGTCGATTAGCGGCCAACGATTAATCAGTGAGTGGTAATTATTGCGTGCGCTAGCGGGGTATCGGCAGCATTTGTATGTCAATGAATTTCAGAAAAGGAGATCGGTAAATCGAGTTCGACGCTTGGACAGACATTGCGAATTGTATCGAGGCTGATTATACATCACGTTAAGTAATTGCGTATGCACGAAGGCATCTGTATTATTGTACTCTACATACAAGAGAATACTAATGCGAATACAAATTGGTACATCCTTGCCGAAATTAATTATTCCTAACTTGACGGCCTGCCGTTTTTCGTGTTGTAATTTTACCGAGTTTCATTACGCGAAACTATCGAAAATTTATGTCTCCATTCGCGTATTACTTATTCGATTGTCACGGAATTGCCATTAGCCGTGCAACGTAATTAGTAGCGCACTATGTGGTTTAAGCGTTTATAATAACATGTAAAGGAATGCATAATGATTGCACGACGGGGGTCTGTTGTTAATTCACGTGATGATTAGGATCGACGACTTCACGCTGCGACGATAATCGGACGCGTTTCTAGGGCCGACGATCACCTTTACGACATGGCGATAAGGGAGCAGTGTGCGAGAAATTCGATGTAAAACCCTTGACGCGGTATTATCGTTGCACGGCAGATAAAGCACTATATATAGTACCCTCTTTCACCGTCGGCACCGGGAAAAATATCGCCGCGTTTATCTATCGGCCATCAAATCGTCAAATCGATCGAATTGATTTGTCCGCAAACTTCAGTCAAGCTACGACCAATGATCTATGCTGACTTCAAGCAAGACATTACACGATGATCATCTAAAGGGATAGTAAAAAACGTTTGTGCCAAAACGCGATGCTTGATGACGTAATTAATTGTGAAAGGGCATCTTTTCAAAATTCCATCTATCTTTATTGAAAAAAGTTGTGATTATAGAATTTTATGATTCCTCGAACAAGCTGGTATTACATATTTTTATCTATAACAATTTATCAGTAATAAATTATTCTATTAACGAGTAAAAAAGAAAAGTGGGCTATGGGAGTTAAACGCGGTTATTTTTGCGTGAGTTTACGTTATGTACTATTCAATTAATAATTTAATACAAACTATAAATCATACGTTTTAGTTCTACTTTGAGTCAGCAATCCGGTGATAAATAAAATTATAAATCATGTCAAGCTCTCCGAAAAGTGTAAGGTGAGTATTTAAAAATTGAATGTTAATTGAATATTTGAATATTACAATACATAACGTAAACTCACGCACAAATAACAGCGTTTGACTCTCATAGCCCACTCTTCCTTTTTCTCCTTGTTAGGTTTTAATATCGAGAATCTTTAGTTAATTAATCATTTATTTAAATTATAATATGTAATCTCTTCATGAGAGAACGTCCAAGCTGAATAAAAAGTATATTTTGAATATATTTTACGATAAAACGTATAGACATAATGCGACGAATATATTCTTCATCGTGGCAGATAGTTTGTGAAACAAAATATACTTTTCTTATTGCCGTGAACAGCAATGTTTCAGAATATTTCACAGAGGTGGACTCGACAGTTCATTGACAGTTCACCAAGCGAGAGCTCGAGGAAAGGTAAAATGCAATAAATATCTCCCCTGATAGTGTTCCAGTACTTTTTCCTGGAAGTTGTAGAAAGTTACTTGTCGCGAGTTCCCCATATCATTATTATTTAGTTTCCTTATAAAAAAAAGAAAAAAATATAGTCAGTCGGAGGTGAAAAGCGTGCAATGTATCTCTCAGTTCCTCGTGTTTATGTCTAGCTCTTTGACTTTGTCTTTCCCTTTATTTTTGGTTGCTCTTCGACGCTCACCATGGGTGGCTGCAAGAAGCGAAAAAGCGCTCGGAAAAGCGCAGATAACTTCTCTTCGAGTCAAGAATTCTCTTTCTCGCTCTTGATTATTTAGGATTTTATTAAACGAAACTTGAACGCGTTTATTTCCGAAGAACGCGAACGAATTCAACAGAGTGCAATTGCTCGCTTATTATACTCGAGTCTCCGCTCTGACTTCATAAATCTATGTTAAACAAAAAATGATTTACATATATAATAACTATAATAGTCATATATTTAAAAATGGCATAAATATAGAAATTTTAGAAATATTTAAAAATGTTTTTTTAATTGTACAATCGGATTTATATTAATAATAAATATGAGAGGAACAAATAATATTTTCTGTTAGGTATAACGTTTTGTTTTTAATATTGTGTTCCTCTATAATCATTTGTAAATATCCTTTAAGATACATGTTCGTAGTTTTGAATAAAACACGATAACAGCACATGCAGATTAAAAAATCTACAAGTGATTACTTATCTCACCGACTACGTAAAGAGAATAAATAAATTAATCACACGCGAAATTTCACAAAGCTGTTACTGATGCAACCTCGCCGATTTTTTTATTTCCAATCGATACAATGCAAAAGCGTCGACGCTATTAGGGGCGATAAATTACAATGTAACGCCTCCCTTGTCGAGCGAGCTGCGGTATCGCGCGACTATCGTTCAGTCGATTACCCGGATATTGGATTTGCTCACTTTCCGCTCGCACGACCCTTATACATATGTATACCAAAATATTTGGAAGAAAAATTCACTCACCACTGACAGTCCTTTCTCGATCAGCAGACAAAGGCCCACCGGCACGGTAGAATCTGCAAAACAAATAAAACGAAAGGGGTCATTTATCGATCATACAGCTTTACGTACGTCGCTTTCCCTTCGCGAATTTGTCGTCCCCTTCTGTTTTCTCGCTCTCATTCTCTTCTTCTCACTTTTTTTCTTCCTCTCCTCACTTTTTTAAAACTGGCCGAACGTCGAAATGTGCAGTCGACCGGTCGTCCTGGCCGAGGGGGTTGAAGAGAGGAAGTGACAAGGGCTTGTCACTCGGAGATATAGAGTGACGATATAGAATGAGAGAAGAGCGGAGAGAAAGAGAAAGAGGTGGAGGCGAGAGAGGAGAGGTGAACATGGCGAAGGCTGCGCAGCGAGGATAAACGCTGCCGGTGATCGAGAGCGTCGCTCTCGATGCGTTCGGTAGGGAGGACATAAAAAAAGGGAGGAAGCGCCGATATCGAGCTAGCAGCGACGAAAGCGTCTCGTCAATAAATCATCCAAAATAGCACTCGATATAAAGCGGAAGTACGATTGGACGCCGCGTACGCCGAGCCCAAGCGCGGACACCCGGAGCTCGTGGAAAACAATATCGTCCTCGGTCCCAATTCTGATGCGGAATGAGAACGAAATGCACATTGCGTAATCATTTATTCGTCTAAATTTTCATCGCGGAATCGTCTGCGTTTTGCTGCTATCTTGCGTTAGTATGCAAAAAATGCGCGTTTCGGACATTTCAAAATGCAAATTATGCTCTGCTACTGTGATTTTAATTAATAAAGCAATGGCAAATTTTAAAAACTTTTTTTATTTACACAACTTTATTAGTAAGTCATTATAAATTAATAATTAAATAACTTCAGGGATAGCTCGATAAAAGAATCTTTAAAAGAAAATTATCATTATATTCTTAATTTCTCTTGAAATCTACTTCGAGTTGTTTTGGAATTTAATTCAATATTAGTTTAACGTTTGATGTGGAATATTGACAAATTTATAAAAAGTTTCTAATATTCAAATATTTTTAAAAAACTCTTAAATATGCTTCTTGATGTCTACAACTTTAAGCAAATTAAAATTGTATTAAACTCAAGAAAACGGAATACCTATTGCAAAGTAAAATAATCTTAAATCTATATATAAAAAAGAATTACGGCAGAAAGAAAAATGGATCATAGTAACTATGGAGACGATATCCGATTATACACTTCGCACTTGTAAGCGAAGAGCTGGCATTCGATATTAAATCCGATTCGCATCGTACACGAAATTACGGTCGAGCGGGATTATTCGGGTATCGATCCTAACAGAGCGAGATTTGACGAAACACAAAATTTTTCTTTTATTTTACGCCGTTCTTCTTATCGTTTCCCGCAATCATTCCCAGAATCGAGAGCGTTCGGACGCTTTCGAAGATTACGTGGGTTTTCTGCGTGGATGGGCCATACGATAGCGGTCGCTGTACCCGGTAAGATTTCACCGCGAGAGTGGTTCGTCGTATTCTTCGAAGTATCGTCCGCTCCGGGATAAAATATGGGCGGAACTTAAATAAGTTTAAGAGATGCAACCGGATGATAGGCAAACTCGCAGAATTGGGAACCGCGAAAGCGTCGCGTCGAGAAGATCCGCGTGAAGAAATCCGGAAATGCATTCGCCTGCGGCATCAAAGATTTTGATAGGACAAGTTATGGCATCTTAATGAAAACATTGGTATTTCCAAGATATCTAATCCTTTCAAGATGTCGAGGAAATACATTAATACATTGTGACTGCAGTTTATTATTTTAAACAATACAATTTTTATTTAAAAGACTGATATACCTCTGTTTTAATAAATCAGATATGTCTTTGTTTTAATAAAAAAGTAGAAATGTATTCTTTCTATTTTTTGAATGTTATGGGATCTGAATGCAAATACTACAATTAATTGTTTCCAGACATTTCTGGATTAAATATCTATATTACAAGAATAATTTATTCAGTTTTATATGATGAACAATATGGGCATTTCATGAAATCTTTATACAAGAAATGTTATTATAAGATATAGGTCAAACATTATATCCTGCATAATTAAGTCGTGTACAACTACACGCATGTTACAATAGTAACTGTACGCGAGTATTTTTGCCTCCTCAGCTGTTATTAAGCACGTGAATGTTGTGCTGAGTTCTAATATGCTAATCCCAAATTAATTTTAATTAATAAAGAAAAAAAGTCACACACTAACGAGTGCAAAATGTAAATCAAGCAATTAAGAACACATTAGTCACAATTAAAGGTTCTACAGTAATTTCTGTATCGTGTAAACTTCACTTCCTCTCTGTCATTCTACTAGAAAGTCAAGTCACTCTCACGATTGATAGAATTCTCAGTTAATGAGACGAACGTTTTGATTATACACAATGTAGGCTTTACCCTAAGATTAGATGCTAAATTAATTGCAAATGCACGATAAATCAACTACTTTTGTATTCTCGCAATCTGGAAGCTCATTCGAGACTTTACTGTTTTGTGATACACTTCGATATGACGCTATTATCACTTTACAGCTCAATAAATGTTTTCACGTTTTTCCAACGAATTTCTACATTAATTTGATTTATGGCAACAAATGTTACGCAAGAGGATTATCGAACCTGTTTACTTGTCCACGCATACGTGCGTTGAAATTTACATCAATGTCAATACATTCCGCTGTTATATTATATCGTGATAACAAATGATGAAAAATGATCGCTTGCGAAAAGTATAATACCGAAGTAAAAAAAAAAAATAGATATGAAACGTTAATACTATTTTCGATACATATATAGTAGACCTCTATATAACATAGAGGATATGTTTTGTGTTTTATAAATTCGTGTTATACACAGAGTCACATAGATTATATATATTCATATATCTGTACCTTAGAGGTAAAAAATTCATGTCCAAATGTATTAACTCCATTTTGGTCAAAATACATTTTCCAATATGTCAGAAACTTGAATTGTATAATGGTAAAAAGTCTTATGTGTGTGTCTATTACTACTAATTCCTACAATGTTTAAAAAAAATCGTATTGAAACTTTTCATAATGCCTTAATTTTAGTCAGATACAGCATGTTATTGGCAATTGGCAAATCATTAAATGTCAGAGTTAATTTACTTTATTAAAAACTCAATAAGTCAAGTTGCTACTTTTATTTTTATCTAAAAAGTACACTATTTCCCTATTTAAAACTTTAAACCTTGTTTTCTCTAAATTCATAATAATGAAAATACGATTCTTTTTACCTCTAAGATACAGATATGGATTATGTCTGCATATGAAAACACATATTTATAAAAGATGTGTAAGGTTTTATTATTTATTATAAAAAATGTAGAATGAATATTAAAAATGTAACAGTAAAATATTTCTTATTTCACTTTAAAACAAATATTGAAATTTTTCGTCGTATTATACAAATCCTTGTTATATGAACCCATGTTATATGAGGTTCTACTGTATAATACACAAACGTACATATATATCATTTGTTCTCGTGTACGCAAATGTTTTTCAGTTTTCTATTATGCCAATTTTCATTCACTTTTCGAATCTCATTGCCGAACGTACGTGGCATAAAAAAGGCATAAAAAGAAATTTAAACAGACGAAAGTTAAACGACGATTGTTAAAAACATGCTCACGTCAACTAATTACAAATCCTTTGAATTCGAATACGCTTCGCGAGTCACCGCTGCTTTTTGACCCCGACAGGGGATTCATAGGACCGCTTTTTCGAGCAAATTACGAGCGCACGGCCGTGCAGGAGAAAAAGCGCGGAGGCGTTTATTCGGTGAATTAAGCGCATCGTTCAAAGTGCATAAAAGCGTCCGGGAAATTGGAAGCACAGTCGCTTTGATAAGAGGATTGAAATAAAGCGACGAAAACAATCCCTTTAGCTCAACCGGTGAATAAGACATGCCAATGAAAATACTTTGATCGCGTCTTTATATTTACGTAACGCTCGAAATACGCGAGATAAAAAAAAGAGAGTTAAATAAGTACAAGTTAAAAATTTGAAACGCTGCGGTAAATACACGAGCTGCTTTAACAAGTTTGTTCAGTAATATTTATAATATCAATAATTTCATTTTGCAATAAATAAAATTTCATATAACGTTATATAATAGGGGAGACCGGGGCTAAACCGCCAGTTTTTTTTCGGTGCCGATTTTTAACAAGAAAATAAATAATTTTAGTTAAATGTGGTATACCACTGTAAAGAGTGAACCTTTAGCTACAAAATTTATATAGGAAATTTTTATCTATGTTGCTTTGTTTAACCGGTATAGAGCAAAAACGACAACGGTGGAAAAATTGAAATCTCAAAAATGCCGGGGTTGAACCGCCACCCCCCCGGGGTAAATCAGTTTCAGGTTTGATCGCCCATGAAATATTAAATATCTACACTGGATTCGTGTTCAGAATGCATTACTCTTTATAATCAGCATGCATTTATAATCATCTACCTCGAGATTTGGAGAGCAAATATTATTGCAGATATTACAAAATTTCCACGCGCAGAAAATTTTACTTTTTACCACGAAAACACGTTTGCCTCGGTAAAAATCATAACACGGCAGGTAACCTGCCGAAACTCCGTTGGTCACATGGGTACCATAAGCAGCGTTTACAATGTTAATAGCGAGTTCGCACAATATACAGGTTCCGAGATATTTGATTTGGCGGTTCAACCCCGTTGGCGGTTTAGCCCCGGTCTCCCCTACATCTGTAAAATTTAAAATAAAATCGCCGTCAGGCTGTCTTCTCTAACTCAAACGTTCTGCGATTTAAAAAGATTTGCCGTCCGCAAAACTTTTGATAAAATTGTCGTTACATCTTTCCCAAGCGTAAGTTGTAAGCCCTTCCAATCGATCTATGCTCAAAAGTCTAGGAATCTGAAAAGCACAACGAGGCACCGAAATTTCTCTCGTCTTTCTTATAATATAGGTGATGGAATATCTACGCAAAAGTGAAAACTGATGGTCAATGCGAGGGATCATGCCGCTGTCAGAATATTGATAAAGCGGAAAATGTATCAGTTTCAGTGTCTGACACTCTAACGTTGACGTTAATTAATGAAAACAAATGATGTCTGTCTTATATTTCAGAATACCTCCTACGATTTTCTCCCTTCGCTTATGTATCTTTTTACTGTTCTTCGACGATATACCGACGAATAGGAGATTCAAAAAGGGAATTGAAGTCAGAGGGAGAATGACGAGAGGAACGACGGGGAATGTATAAATCCAGCTGATGTCGAGCACGGCTCGCTAATAGATATTAATGGAACCCTTTTCGCCGTGGAAATTCGCCCGGTTTTTCACACCAACCGCGGGGCATGATCGCGAAAGCTCTCAGAGCTCGCTTCATCCGAGAGAAATTATACGAGAAAAAAATGGCTTTGACGAGGGGATATGAGAGAGCGGGGAGTTAATGGTCCACGGGCAAATCGCGCCTAGCAAACCGAGCCACAGCGATTGCGTCGCGTAATTTCGTCAGGGACGTATGCATTTTTTCTTTGATCTCCTTAAATTCTATTTGATACTCCGAAAACAATGTTTCACGTGTGACGAGTTTGTTTCACGACGGGTACGGGCTGGATTTACGAATGATGGACGAACGCCATTAAAACGATACGTTGATTCCGATGCTGCAAACGGCGTTACGCGACCGATCTCCGAGTGCATTTTATTGCACAAATGTCAGATGACGTCAGTGTCGAAAAATCGATGAAATATTTCGGTCTGTTTGGCAATGCGCTTATTTATTCTTATAGTGTTTGCCGTGCAGTACGCTATAAGATCCAATGTGAAAGTAAACAAGAGTTATCGACTCAACAAAAGCCTTTTCGGCGAGGCAAAAAAATCATTTTATCATACATCAAAAGAGAAAGAGGGATAAGATATTAGAAAACTAATTTTTATATTTATTATAATCTCTTAACCGCCCTGCTTCCAAAATTGTAATTTGCTTACAATAAAAGTTTTCTTACGATCCAATTTTATACGTACGTATGTGTACTGAAAACAAAGTTGCTTTTTATTTTTCTTTCGCATTTTAACTCTGAGATTGTCTGTAATTTACAGAGTAAATATGAACGTTTCATATTTATGTAAGTGGTAGCTTCTAATGTTTTAACAAGTAAATATTATCCTTGAAAATATTGTGCATTATGTTTGCAAAAATTAAATATTTCGAGTAGCTCAATTATAAATAAAAATCAAAATAATTGTAATACTTGTGATGAATAGTGATAAGTAGAAAATAATAGCAAGAATAGAGAGTGCTACGATATTGACGTTGGTCCAGAGAATCAGTCTTACAAAAAATATATCCCTCCAAAAGATGCATTGAGGTAAATATTTCTCACGTCTGTTAAATCTCACGTCTGTTAAATTCTGCCGTGTCAAAAGCTAAATGTAAACGAAAGAAAGTACCTTTGCGGCACATGTATTTCGCGCGAAGCAAGGGTGGTGCCTTAACGTATTGCGGTAATCTGCCACATAACGGCGAGGCCATCGCGTTAACGGGATGAAATTTTTCCGAGGTCTCATTGGAAGGAAAAAGAGAGTGAGAGTGAGAGTGAGTGAGAGAGAGAGAGAGAGAGAGAGAGAGAGAGAGAGAGAGAGAGAGAGAGAGAGAGAGAGAGAGAGAGAGAGAGAGAGTGAGTGAGAGAGAGAGAGAGAGAGAAGAAGAAGAGAGCGCAGAGTCGAGAATACGAATGTCAGTGCGAAACAGACAATGATAGTGGACGTGCACCGGCTCAAAGGTAATCGACCTTCCACCCCCGAGCCGATCTCCGATCTCAGCTGCTAATTAAGACTTTTACCTTTTTTTCCCTTTTTTTTAGTGAGTCTCTCCTATCTCTCCTGAAGCTCCTCTCGGGCGGCTGCGAGCCGCCGTGTCGGACGAGAAGACGCCCGGTTACACGGCGCAGCTCGCGAAAACTCGTCGCCCGAGCTGGCGAAGGTGTGAGAGAAAGAGAGATCAAATCCCGTCTGGGGAGGATCTTAATTAGATTCTGACATCGAGTTGGCGACATTCTTTCGACGCGTTTCACGAAAGTTTGATAAACGCCTAGGTAGGCGCAGCGGCGCGTCTTATTTTGCAGCGTCTTTCAACTCTCCTCGCTAATACAGTAATTAAAGTTAACGCGAATATTGTCACGAGACGTACTTTTTTTCAATAAGTCGGTATTATTTCCGCTTTATTAATTCAGTTCTTGTCTGCATTTCAACGCTGAAAATTCAAGAGCAAAATAAAAATTCGATCTATAAGGACAATAAATCGATGGATATTATACAAATCGTGTATATTTTAATTACGAAAAACGGTAGTTATTACACACATCGCTTGCAAAGTATTCAATTTGTTTTTAAACGTTTTTTTAGCGAACTTTAAACCGATTATTTTTACGACATCTCGGGCATTAACACAGGTTTTATATTGGGCATAAAAGCGCGCGTGTATCGCACGTTGATGCGTAGCTGTGTGCCATCACGACAAAGGAGGGCCTTAATTAGCACTCATAATTATTCGTAATTAGCACTCTGCGCGCGTAGTTCAGGCTCTCGACGATGCCTCCGGGTGGCGGCGGTGACGGCGCCGCCGCGCCACTGACTGGCAATAAAAAGGCAACGTAAACCGCGGACGGAAAATCGCCTCTTTTCACTACCCCCGTCTTCCGACTTTACTGGGCTCTGTATATAGATATACGTATACACGACGCCACCTTTCTTTCACTCTTTCTTTTCACTCTCCGGTTTCTACTTCCCACCCCCTCCCCTTGCCGACTCCTTTTTCCACTCTATCTTTCTTTATACCTCCTTAATCCAGGAGTGGGCTCGCGTCGCCGCCGCCCGAACGGAGGCTTCCGCGAGCTTTAACCGACGCTACCCTGTTTACGTCTTCAGGCAACACACAGAAGAGATTTATAAACGCAATTCTGAAACGATTGCGGCACAGAATGACATTTTTCGAACCTTTTACCTTTAAATCTTATTATCGTCATGAAAAAAACTCGTAATCTTCTTGATATCTTATGACAGTATTTTATTTTAAACGAGATCTTTAAATAATCTACAATTGTACGTAATCAACGTAATAAATGTGCTAAAATAAAATGGGCAATTCTAATATTTATTTTTATTCCAATCTTTCACATTCTTATTTCATGAAATTTCTGTGGAAGAAAATCTCATTTGGGAGTAGAAATTATAGAATCTTATCTACTTCTCGCTATCCGCAGTCTCTCTGCGAGAGATTTCCAGGAAGCTGAATTTTTTATACTCTATCTACTTCTATCTCCAATGTTCCAAATGGTCTTCCAATAACATCCAAAAATTATTTATTATTTTTTTGATCAATGATACGCTTGTTTGATTCCTTTTCATAAATCAATAAATTAATAAACTTTTTTCTTATAATAATGTACGCAGAATCTATCGTAATTTTCAATCTCAAATAATTCCCAGCAAAATATTTTATGCATACACTAGTGATACGTTCTATGTCGATGCTTCTTTCCTATTCTCGCTGAGTTTTGTAATGAGAAAGACAATCTTGCAGAAAGATAATGATACACGTGAGGTCTCTAATCAAAAGAGCAGAGCAAAGAGGTAAAAAAGAGCCCATAATTGTTCGGTCGATGCGCACTTGTAGTAAATCTACGTTTAGCTAGGCCGAACGCATTGGCAATAAATGGGGGGATGCGCAGATAGCGAATGCGTACGGAGGGATTTCATGAGGGCAATCTCGCATTTGATTCGATTACTTGCACGCCGTGCTGCTCGTGCGCGGATTAAGTAATTCATACGACGACCCGTTCCTCCGTTCCCCATTCTGCGCTTTAATGACCAGCACGAACGGCGAAACGTATAACATCACACCCGGCGTGAAAACTTGGCCCGGAAACTCGCCTTTTGAAATTAACGCAAAAGCGATCTCTATCGCGCGAATTTTCTCATTTCGGCGCCCGGTTCAGCCACGCTTTTCCTTTTAAAATTTCACCTTTTGTGAAATTCATTCGCGACGCTTGTGTAATTTTGATAGCGGTTTGGATAGGCGATGAAGAACAAGTAATAATTGTTTTGAATATTAAAAGCTGAATGCAAACCCGCTTAAAACCGTCTGCGTAAAATGACATGTGAACCAATTATTTTGAGAAAAAACTAAAAGGGGAAGCTAAAGAAGAAAAAAATAAAATATTCATTTCGCGAATATAGCAGTTTCTGAATAACATACTCGAGCGATTTAGTGCGGTTTACAATATGAAAAATATAATGTCTATTATAGCCGTAATTTAAAGAGCGATGAGATCATTACACATATTCTAGCAGTAGACTCTTTCGCGGAATACCATTACAGCAAGCGCCACAGGGGGATTGACAGCTATGGTGGACATCGTTAAATGCTTTACCGCGATGTGGTTGCTCCTAGCGCTCGGCGCGCGAAATCCACAGACACGGCATGCAAATCTCACCGGATTCGGTCTTAACACTCGGCGAACAGAGAGTAAGATACACTAAAGCGGGGCGCCGACGATGTTGCAAACGTTATGAGAACAAGCCCTTTCGCCGGTGAACTATCATAGCGGTTGGCTAGATGGTCGGTGAGGTAGCTGGCCGGCCATACCCTTTCACATTTAGTCCCGGACTCGTTATGCAGCGTGAGGGCTACGAGCATTGAGTTACAGTTAACTTTAAGTTACCCTGGAACTTCCCGTCCCGGAACTTCCGGAAAACCGCCGAACGGACGGCCGCTACACATTCCCCGGAAAGATCCATTTCCTCGCCCTGTAAACCCCACGGGGCGAAAACCCGAAAAGCGAAAACTGAACTGTATATTTATGTATATTTATCCGGTTCTTTCTGATTCTCTATTCTCGTGCTCACCGCGATGTCATTATTAAATCAAGAGGCGTTTCTATATTCGAATAAGTGCAGGTGACCCGCATCCGTCGTCTTGTAATTCGTCACGAAATTGGATCGAGGCTGCATAAATAATCACTGCGGAAGTCCACTTTATATCTTCGATAAAGAAATTCGATTATAATCAAATCGATTCAAATTCTAATAATTATATTAAAGACGAAATGCGAAATAGATAACCGGATGGATTAATAATTCCGATAAAGTAAATAATGCTTTTTATGTTTATCTTTATCTTCATGTTGTATATATTAAATATGTTTTAAATATGTAATATATCGCAAAATATCTATCAAACAAATGAATACTGCATCTGGTAAAGAAATATGTAAACTAATAGAGATACTTCGAGAGATACTCTTTATTGATAAACTGCATGGCTTTATTAATCCGATGGTTCTGTACATTGTCGAGGAATATACGCAACAAAATTTCAATTCGACGTGTTCTCGTGTCCGACATTTTCTGTAGTCATTCACCGAAAACAATTGATCATCATTTCCGTATCGTCATTTCCGTTAACGCGACTTAAGTTTTAATGATGTCAAAGCATAGATCCGTAGAAACGGATACAAATGAAACAAAAATATATTCCTCCGGAATAATTTAACTCACCGAATGTCTGATACGTTAACTATAATTAGTACTCTGATCACTAAACGACCCAAAGTAGCTAGAAATCTTGTGTTAAAAAAATAATTTTTGACTCACTCGCTATGAAAATTATTATACGAGGGATCACGTAGAACAGGGGAAACGAAACACACCCTACTAGGCCCCGTGAAAGGCAGACGGAAGCAAGACCAGGTTAGTAAAAAGGGAACGAGTTTAGCATCCCATTGGAAATAGCGACGGCGCTCGACGCAGATTCTAAAATACGGGAACTATTAGTCGTAGTTTCCCATGAGCATTACGTTCCCTTATGTGTAAATGATGTAACCCTCCATGGCGGCTTAGTCGACGTAAGCCGCCCGCGTTCAATCTGCACAGGGGATTGAAACTGTTAGGAAAATAATTGCGCGAAATTATCCCTGTTAGGCTGATATCAAGAGCAAAAATAATTCCTTCAAATAGAATTGATTTTAACATATCTGAAGATGAATTAAAGGAAGATAATGCTATTTTTATAAGCATTATTTTCTCATAAAAAGGGTATGAATATATAGAAAATCAGGTATTATATTTCTAACGCTGTAATAATATCATGATGAGAGATTATTTGATTTGTAAAATAACTCTTTAACTGCATTAAAAAATGTTAGTTTCGTAAAGGGAAAGACACTTACGTTATTAATTATACAATCTTCCTCTACATTGCATTATTAATATTTCGAAATTTTTCACAGTTTTTCTGTTGCGGCTGCTAATTTGCAACCATTGTGCGTGCAACCCGCATTTAAAATTGCCCACGTACGCGACTGTTGCACGTATGTAAGTTATGGCGTTGCAACCTCGGAGCAACAAGCGAGCGCACTGTGCGGTACTAAGGGGACAATACGCAAGGAATATGTTCGCTATTTAAAGGAACGATGCCTTGCATGCTTTAAAATTTATGTTTCACGCGAGACCCGTTGAATTTCAACCCACTTTAAAAGTCTAGGCTAAAAACATTACATCGCAAAATCTCACAAGCTTGAATTTTACCGGGTGCTGCGCGATATTGCTAATGATCTGAATCGTAAAATTTAAATGTTAGCACAAATGTTAGTTTCTCGGACATTTTTCTTATATATTTATATTTTTTTAACGTTATTAAATAAAAACTATTATTTACTATGTAATAGCATAACATATATACATATATATTTAACAAAATAGAAATATATTAAAATCTTTAAAGTAAAACGATAATTTCAGTAACAAGCATACTACAAATCACGTAGTAAATCATAAATTACGAAAATAATACTAAAGCTCATCCCTGTTAGTTTTTCCAGCATAGACTCATAGAGACACAGAAGCAAACTATATCGTCGCAAAAATGCTCAAATGCTGTTCCTGAAATAAGCAACTGAAATAAATACCTATATAGAGAAACATTCAGAATCGATAAATTCTAGGAAGATAGGAAATTACCCCCGTCAAATTGTTTCCACCTTTTTGCAATTTTGCAATGCGCGATCCATAACGAGATAATTAAAACAAAAGCCGAGTTGCCAGACAGAAGCAGATTTCATTTTTCCTCCCATCTCATATCAGCACCACCGACGTTACTCCGCGCACTCTTCGTTTCATTTCGCCCTGAACGGTTTTAGCGCATTCTCCCCATTCCTTTTTATTATTCTTTTTATACTTCTGCTTAAGCGTTATCTATGGTCGGCTGTCAAGAGAAGATAAAGTTTGACTTTGAATTCTCAAAGCGTTATTCATCGTTTTCTCGATGTTTTTGATAGGCTCGTACTGTTCCAGTCTCAATCCAGTCTCTTTCATCCATTATCTTCAGGGGTAAAGTTATATGCGTCATTGCAGCTGTGCTCAGAAGCGCGGATATCGACGGATATTCACATTACATACAGGTGAATAAAAAAAACATGACAACCGGGAAATGGTGAAACTGAATTACCACGGATACTAGAGAATCAACGTGGACCGACCGCGACCCGCGACAATAAAAGCGGAATTTAGAGTCCGGCATAGCTTTCCTTCTCTCGCCGATGCAGCTCGATTTTATAGATTTCCACAGCGAAAAGTGATTGTGAGCTCGTCGGCTTTTTATTTTAAATGCTCAATGAATAGATATCGTATCGTAAATAATACGAATTTGTCTAACGCAATCTAATCATTTTCCTAATATTTAATCTAAATAACTTTTTGTTTCTGCAACCTTACTGTTGCTTTGTAACTTTGTTAGTAACTATGTTAGTAAAATCGATTTTCTATTTGGTACATTTTTTATGATCCGATAAATAATTTTTGGCGTTAAAATATTCTATGAAAAGCAATAGAATTTAAAAAACTAATTGACAGATAAAAATCACTTTAAATAGTAAGGGATATCCCTTAATATGTCAATATTTTTCCGATTGACATACTTTCGTTGATATTGACATAGACTTATAATAAATGTCGATCACTTTGTAATCGAGGCCATGCATTGACAGCTCTGTTTCCGTTAAACGAATATAAAACGATATATCAGCAGTTTCACTCACAGCAGATCAGCAGCAATGACGGATATTCTTCGCCGCCATTCTCATCTTTGCCGCTAAGGAAGAGAAACCATTGCCAGGGATCCACTCTGATTCCATATCTGTAATATAAAATAAAAAGAAATATTTAATTTTTCTCAATTAATTTCGAATATTTAAATAATTTTCAATAAATATTTCCTTACAAACAGCAATAATTTACAATTAAATAATATGACAAGACTGACATAACATTAATTCTAATAATACAAATGGTATACATGTGAAAAGAAATAAATTATATAAATATATTATAGATATATTATAGAAATATACATATATTAGTATATATTTTATATTATGCGTGCAAAATAAAATCAGAGTTGATAGATTTATTTATATTTAAAAAGATATGCACAGTTATATCTTGTTGCGTTACAAGGGAAATAAAATCAAGAAATAAGAAAGGATAAATAAAAGATAAAACGCGGCACATTTTCTATTATAACCTTTAGTTTTTCATGGTTGGTATACTATAAGCGTAATGCAAACTGAAGAAGCAAATGCTACATTATTATAGTCTGTCTCTGGTAAGATCTTTTCCACAGAGGTGGTTCCAAGCAGGAACAAAAGAAAATAAAGGGAGCAGGTCCGCGTTCTTTGTTCTGAGATAAATAATAACTGTCCCATCGCACCACGCCAGGCAAAGAGGAAGCTCGTGCTGGGAAATAAAACGATTTCCCTAGAAAGTCGACTCAATGAAAATGCAGGAAACGTCTGTCCCATGATTGACTGTGATCTTGATGTGAATCTGTGATTTATTTTGATGGCGCACGTCGGAAAATATTATAAACGATGCCCGCCGACTAAATCGTGCCGGATTATTTATTGGCAATTTCGTAAAATGGCACTTTCTGCGCGCATACGAATCATTAATTTCTGCACGTAAATCAAACGGAGTTATGCAGAAATGGAACGCGTCTGATAACATAATAAACAAATGGGATATGCTAAACTGCGATATTCGATTAAGTTATGTTTGTCCATACTATAAAAAGCTATATTGATTACAAAAGCTGTACAAAATATGCAAATAGGATTTGCATAAATTTAACTCATGTTTTGTTCATAAATACGAATGCGATAAAGTTAAAATTATATAAAGATAAGTTGTGTAACGTACGATAATTTGTAACGTGCGGGCTGAAAATTACTCTCTCATTTATTTCGAAGTAGACAAATTGCATTCAACGACTATTATCAGATTATCACTGTTACATCCATAAAAATACATTGTAATGTGTCTTATCGCTATATTAGCCTGAAAACGCAATTTACGATGGTATCGATCTAAGCCATCGAGAACATTATTTTCTCGCGGGACGCACGAGGTAGGTGTACCGGCCGAAAAAAGGTAGCACTGTACACTAATGGCTTCAGGTCGTACATGCCCGTTAACGATGATAAACGAGGCTTATGTGTCGAGTAATTAAAGAATTCGAAGTCGGCGCGTTGTTTCAAATAGACAATATTTATTGGGACGCAATCACACACACACACATCGACCTAGTTCTCCGCGGAAACGCTATATCGGTCATGTTGACGCAGTTACGGTAATTGGACAATAGCGTGGAAAAAATATGATTCTTGTTCATAATTAATTGGTGCAACGCGCCGTGTGACAGCCGATCGGTGATAATTTATGAAAATATCTTCACATATGTCGATACACACATAAATAATGCAATATACAACATAAATAATGCAAACCCCAGTTTTGATATATAGCAATGTTTAAGTCAATCAAAGACTATCGCTTTGTATATGATCATAAATAATGCACGGAAAAAAATTAATTTAATAATAGAAAATCAATCAATCTAATCAATTATCAAGAGACACGACAGTGTAATCGCGCCAAGTGTAATTTTATTTTACTGTCAAATCAATCTATCCAAAAGTCAAATAGTAGGAAATGCAACATTGTGCCCAAATGTTTAGAAAGATATAACTTTGCATTTTTTATTACATTTTAATAACAAAGTAGCAAATGAAAAGAAGCCAATGTCAAAGAAAGACTATCCAGTAATTCATTCGTGTTCGAAATATTCATTTCAACGACGTAGAAAGATTCATATAGATAAGAAAGGAAACAATCGTTCAATGTCGATGATTAAACCGATCCGGCGTCGATACGCGTGTACACACGGTGGATGAGTCTCATAAAACATTTTTCGAGTGCTCGAAAGTTGAGGGGATATCGCACTTATCGAAACTCATCGCTTCGAGACGTGAGCAGAAACGATATTAAATTTCTTCCCCGGCGGGAATAGCCGTCTTGATCCGCCCGTTAAATCCACGCTCGTTCTTCGTCCGCCGGAGTTCGTTAATACAGCGTCACGATAAAATCCCCAATTTCACGTCGAACGTGGTGAGAGGGAAACGTCGGGGTCCTGGGGGGTGACTCCACGGTGGGTGCGAGAGCGCGCGGAGGTCCAGATTGGAAGAGTTATGGCGCCAATATGGGACGGGCCGGAATGAAAATGTGAACGCGCGAACGATTCGCATTAAATATTAATAACGCGCGAAACGAGACGTCTTCTTCACTTTTATGATTGTAAAGAACGCCGAGGATGATTCTTCTTCTCTGAAATTAATGGCAGGGCCTGAAGGCCTCGTTTTAAATGTCGGATTGGCTCGGTGAGGCGAGATGGATTGTTTTCAAGGCGAATTGGAGGAGTCGTGAACGCGCGTTGGTTAAAATTTATTTTGATATTTATCTAGATAAAATACACCACGGCTTATTAACGATCCCTTCTAAAATTCATTGTATAATGTATAATGTCGATTTATATATTCCGCATAAAATTTTTTGTTGATAGATACTTATATAAAATGTGGCATTTTTAGTGATTTCAATATGGCATACATTTATAATAAATCCATTTTCATTTATATAGCATCTCTATCATTTTCTTACAAATCAATATATCTTTTCACTTTGCATCTTGCTAGTCTCTGCTCAATACCGATCTATCTAAAGAAATGTAAAATACACAATATACAAAGCGATATCCAGTATTGAGACTTATCAAATTTCCAATGACATTAGTTTCTTCCTGCGCTATAATAGATATCGAACTGCAGAATTTATAATCCGGATGAACAATAAACGAGTTTTATGTTCTGACACGATGCAAAAGTCTTTGCGAAAATGGCTGATAAAGTAGGACACGATGGAAATAATCATTACTGAGACAATGTCATATCCATAAGACCAGATCGATTTTTAATGTGTGCTATAAATATGCTATAAATATGACTGAGGTCATGACTAAAATTCAACAATATTATTCTTTATTCTTAGTATTTCGGTAAAATTTGATTACGTGAGAGAATGTACTAATTCATATACTTTTACATTAAATAAATTTGTATTTAAACATAAAAAATTCGTAATTTTAATTTCCGTTCTAAAAATTTCAATTTTTTCTAAAGATTTTTATTTAAAATAGATAATACCTTTTCTAAGAATGTATCTAAAAATACATGATGTCGAAAGTCTGTGACAGGAATAAACTAATTAATTGTCTTACTTTTCTTATTTATCTTATCCAAGGTATTTTTTTACTTGTTGATCCGTTTATAACCGCGAAGAAGCAGTAATTTATCATCAAACTATCATAGATTTAATTGTTTAATCATTTCTGCAGACATTTACACTGAAAATAAATCGTAAAATGAGAAAAAAATAATCGACGAAATCGCGTGTCTTGAAATAAACGCACATTCATATCTCTAAATGCATAAATTATGATTGCATGGCGAATCTCTGAAAAAGTTTTACGAACAATTCACGTGGCTACGAAAGACAAGGAAGGAGAAACTTCAGTAACTTCCTTTACCCACCTCCGCGGACTTTTATCGATAGCGAGGGTCTTTCGTCGAGAGTTCGATTAATTGAGCTCTCTCGCTGCCTTTTTTCACTTCGCAGAGAAGCATCTACCGGTTTTCTTACCGACGTGCTTTTTTTCAGTCGCCAATCTACCCTTTTCTCTTTCCCACCCTCGTCCCATCGATTAATCTCGATCCCAGCAAAATCGTGTCGACAACCTCATCCTCGCGATTCGGCTGCTGGTTGCTCTTGTTCTTCGCGAATCAAGTCTAGAAAAGTTTTTACCGGCTGAAACGAATCAGTCGAGGACGCGGACTGTATTAAATGGTTACGATTTCTTCGAAGTGTTCATTCGGAAGTGCCGATAAGTTAATTAAGCGGTGACGCGATTGTACGCGAAATTATATGGCCGATTGAACGTTACGTCACATAGAGCGCGATGAAACGCGACAGACATATATATCTGTTATAATCGGATATGTATGTCACGCTAATCTGTCCGATATCCGATGTCTAAACTACGCATCTAATAATTTCTATGAACTTAATAATGTTTAATAAACATTTTATTAAACTAATCACTTTAAAAAGTATACATGCTTATCCATTGCGTAAATCGTATTGCATAATATTGTTAAGTATTGCCTATTATGAAATCGGATGTCTGGATAGAAAATTGAAGGCATCAATCGAATGCTAAAATGCTTTTAGTTCGAGCATAATCGCTTAGGACCGTTCATAGCTGCGCCTGTTTCAGGCTTGTATGAAGCGTGTCGGGGCCACCTCGAGCAATTACGTCGCAAAAGTTCGCTCGAAAGTTTTTCCACGCTTAACGAGCGTGATAAATTTCTGTTACGCGCCCCCGGGAGCGACCGGACGCGAGGCCAGGCCGAGAGTTTACAACAGCGATAAAAATCTCGTTGAAATTATTCATGGACAACGCTTACGCTTCTCTCTTGTCTTCAGAAGAAGAAGGCAACTAACTTACTCCTCTGAGGACAATATCCTGCGAGGAGAAAGCGTCGCGCGTCCTAGCAACAGCGTCAATACGCATAAGAAAATGATTAGCTCTGAGAATGCGAGCCTGGTTCAACTTATTTTAATGTGCCCGGATTAATTATTATTTGTATAAAATCTAGATATCTACGTTCATATTCTGTGTCAAGAGATGCAGTTTTACGAATTAAATACAAGAAATGTTTAAGTTTCAGTTGTTTGATTTGGATTCGTGAGTACTAGTTCGTGGCCATCGCTGCAGACGACGACTAATTCGATTGGAAAGGGCAAGGAACGGTCAGTTCCGCTCCATCCTGCTATCCATAAATTAATTTGCTATTACTCGTACTCCTCTTTCTTCCTTTCACCGGCAGCGCATCACGTAACGACCTGCAACGGCTGATAAGTCAATCGAATAATTCGTTATACTAAAAAGTACATAAATTTCCACGAGCGCCGGAATAAATTAAATTATCACAATGATAAGCATAGATTATCTCGCTCGATACAGGCGCGCGTAATAATTTATATTCAATTTAAACTCCAATCACGAGACTGCTATGGCTTGTAGCTCATTTTACAAATGAGTCTTTCAATATTATACATCTTATTCAGTAAAAAATATATAACTTCGAATCTCGTCGCAAGCTTAACAATCCGACAGACAATATTTCGATCTTCTGCTGTGCCATTTCTCTTCTCATTATCTTTCTTCTTATTACGAATCGTACTAAATCCAATATCGAATGACATACTCATACATACACTATCGTAACAATAACAGTGGTCGGTTTATAAAGGTATCATATTTGTTTCCATCTGTAGAGCGTTCGTGATGAAATATGAGTGCACCAAAACATCATGCAACCTTACCGGTTGACAATCTGTCACGGTGTTCCAACAACGTTTGCCGAGCAGGCTCCAAATAACATCCACTTACCCGAGCTATAGCCATCCCTAAAGAACAGCGAGTAATCGCGCTGAAATAGTTACAGCTACAAACTCAATTTTGTCAGCTTGCCTGCTGGCAATCGATTCTTTTTGTCGTACCCTGTCAATCGCTACGATAGCATATCCATCAAACTGATAGAGGCACTTCTGATCGCCTCTTGTTCCCCTATCGTATTCCCATTGATTGCCAACCCACGCAAAGACACCCTCTTCTAATTTCGGTGAGTCAGTAATAACTTGATGACGCTATTGCGTCAAAACTTCCCCTTTTTTATTCTTGAAAATGACTGATCCATACAGTCACTTAAACATAGCGAACTCATAGACTCGAATTCAATACATTATGGACACTCACATATATTTACGTATCATATACTATACATTTCTGTGAGCAATAGTGCAACAAACATTCGAGAGAGAAAAAAAAGGAAAATAAGAATTAGAATCGCGCGTATACACGTTTAATCAATTTTTATTAGAATTGACAGATCCAATTTAATCGGCTCAACGTTTAGTTCCTTATTCAGATTTTCTTTCTCGAAATTCACTCTCGATTTCAAATGCGAGTGATCAAAGATTTTTTTACTGAGGTATCTTCAAAAATTAGAAAAATATCCCATTAGAATTTAAAACGTTTTGTGATATCTTATATTACTAACAAGATAATTTTTTAATTCATCATTGTTTATATATTTTATATAGTTTATATAATATATTTTATATGGTAGAATATATAGTTTATATATTCTTACTGCGTAGAAAATAATTAATTATTAGTTCAGATAATGATTCAATTTTATTATGCTAACAAAAACGATTAGCATAATTTCCGTTGGTTGATTAGTTGATATTATTGTGTACCATAATTTTATAGCAATCAGAGCGTTTATTATTGACAAATTGGACTATGACTCGATGAAATCGGCCACATCCGTTAGATAAGGGAATATTATCGACAATTCAAGATACTCACTTTATGAAATTTTCAAGCAACAACCGGATACCACCGATACCTAGCAGTAAGAAGCCCCAGTTGACAAATCCCGTGAAATTATCGAAGCCCGAACTCCAAGAAAAGAGACTATCTCTTGGACGGTGACATCTGAAAAAGAAATAAGAGAACTTGAATAAACCATTTTTCATTATTTATTCGTTATTATAGGCGATGTCGCCGATAATTTTTCAAGTCACTTTGCAAAATGTGTTACGTAATAATTATTGAGTTCCTCAAAGATTGAATTATGTAAGTAATACCTTCATATGTATATTTTGTATTCGCCTCTTTACGATCTCTTTATGCACAGTGAGCTCGTTATTATACGGAAATTCGATAATAGACCGAGCTCCAAGTAGCTATGAAGGGGAAGAAGGTATTAAGGAGAATGTTCTCATTCTGGTGCCATACTAGCAAAATTCTCCTTGTGCGCGAGCGGTATGAAGAAAGACGTATGAACGTCATAGGGATGAGAATGGGACAATAAAGGGGCTTTCATATCGCACGGTTATACATGTCCTTATATCAATTTACGGACTGACGTATAGTTCACACGTGACGACGTGGTAAATGATATGAGTCAGTTTTATCGCAATAAAAGATGCTCGTTATATGACGGACGTTCAAGCAAGCAATTCAGAGACACCCCATGGGAGCTGCGATTCTCGCGTTTTCCTTGCGGATCTAGGTAGCAAAACGTAGTTTATAACGGACGATCATAGCAAAATTACTATTATCGTGCACAACTCTCTCACTTTGTGCTCTCTCGACGGACATTGCTTTGCGTTCGGCAGGCATTCAGGACATCGCAAATTTCGTTTAGACCGCGCTCCGTTGGGGTATCAAAGTGGGCAGTAATAATGCATCCCGGTCCTGCGAAGATACACAAATTGCGTGTTTCAGTTTCAGAACATTTATCTCTCTCTAAGGCGCTTCTTTTTAAAAAAAGTTTTCGGTGCTCCATTATTTAAAAAAATAATTGCAAAATTAAAGACAAAAAGAACTAATAAGATAAACAATGAAAAAGACAGTCTCAAGATCACGTTTTAAAAAATAATTAAATTTGTTTAAAGTTAACACAATCTCATAATGTAATTTTTTAAAATAAGTGACACTTTAACGAGCATCTTCCACGATTCGTGATAACCAATTCATTTATTTCCTCGCTATTATACTCTCTTTATGATATGACAGTAGTGGCTCATCCGACACGGTATAAACCGTTATCATGAATCGCGCGAGTACGCCTTCTCGGTCAAAGATACAAGAGGCACTCGAATGTTTTGTGCGCCATAAGACAAAACCCTTTCGAAAAGTTTATACGATGGTCCTCGTCGACCCTTGTCGCGAACGCGCAGCCAACGGGGGGATGACAGACGTGTATCGTGGAAGCCGATTATGGAGACGCATCCGGTATATAATCCACCCTAGAGACACCAAAGACAAGAGGGTTTTGTGTTACAATCCCCTATAATATAGATACCATTCAGATTTCATGCACGGAGTATTGTTGACGATGCGCACTTGCCAGTCACGCGAGAGAGAGAGCGGCGCACCATATGGAATCTTCGATATCTAAAGTGCTTATTGGACGTACATGACGACGCGAAAGAAGTACGTACTAAAAGGATCTCAAATAGTACCATGGTGAGTCGATTATTACATAGCAAAGAACAAAGGCACTATACACGACGGGACTTCTATTCTGGCACTTTGTACTGAAAAAGCCTTTTAATACACTTAATATATTCTTAACGTTCTTTTTATTTCTTATTCAAGCTCGCACTTGCGAAACTGAAAAATAATTTTCTTTAAACAGAGTGTATTTTCTAATATGTATTCTAGCATGTATTGCCACATTAAGATCAAAGAGGTTTCTATGCAGTTTAAAGGCATATTCTTAAACAATCATTCTAATAATGTGACGCGTAAATTAATTAATTTATAAAGAATTATATTTTAAGTTCATGTTTTATTTCATATTTCTCTATAATTGATTTTTACATCGGCAATAATAAAATACTGTACTTTAAATAAATTACGAATTACTATACCGCACTGAAAATAACATTAATGATATCCACAATCAATATACAAGAAAAAAATAAATCTCATATTATATTGAATTATAGCGATTCAATTTTGTCGACATTTCGATTGCCTCTTCGTGACCGCTAGTATTATGCCGTTATCGAGATAGGTCTTGTGAAGCTTCTATACCACTTTCATGGAGAGAAGAACCTCTCGTCTTAAGTATTTACATGAAAGATCCTAGCGGAAACCCGGGGCGTGAGCAATAATATGTATTTTTGAGACCGTGTCTCCTTAGAACTTCGAAGAATCACAGACTCGCAACCGAAAGGCCATGAAATTGAATTTATATGTATATATATTCTAGATATTACAATTTAATTTCTAAATCGTATAAATATCTTGAAAAATATGGCAAAAACGCAAATCCCCATTTAAGATCTCTTTAAATCAAAATGCAAATTATGGTTTTAACTGTGAAAATGCAAGTCATTCCAGTAAAGTCATAAAAGTAATATGCTCGTTCATTATCTGAGTTCATAATTATTCAAATTCTAGCGTCAAAGTTTTAACTAACTCAAGCTACTCAAAGGACACATTAAGATAGTGCTCGCATTTCATCGTTACTCATCTTTTGCAATTATAATTGATTCATTTGTTGATACTGTACTTACTTGCAGAGATTGCGTATCTTAACAATACTTGATAATTATGCAAGTATTTTATTTGATAAAAACGAGTACGATAATTGATTTCACAACGTAATAATATGCACAAAATATATTTTTATTATTCCTTTTCTTACACAAATATTCTGCTGTAGCATACTTTATATTTTCTTAAATATAAAATCAAATTTTAAAGTCTTAAATATTTAACAACTATAATAATTAAAATACACAAGTACAATTAAAAAATTTAATCTAATGATAACTAACACATACTTCATACATTATCTATATAAAGTAAACAACTAAAATCACTGTATGTAATAAAATTATCAGTTTATCTAAAAAAATATTCATCAGCTGTGAAAGGTCCGTAATTATTATATCTACACTTGTACATATAATTAGCTGATAAAAACTTACAAATATCTATTATAAAAAATATATGATATCTATCCTATAAAATACGTTACATTTTGTGTATGTACGTAACTCAATGGAAAATCTAGGCGGATTAGAAACGTATAACGTAGAAACGTATATTAATTATATTTTATATATTAATAATTTAATCTTTTAAAAATATATTTACTAAATATATGCTGTATATTTTAAAAATGCATAATACACACGCGAATAAATAGCGCGCGCGTAATGCGCACATCGTTATTTTCTAATTATTATAAATTTTCACAACGGCGACTTCACAGCGATGACGATGCAATTTGCCTGGTGAAGAATTCCGTCGGTTTTGCGTACAAAATGTAACAGGCGAACGTTATATATCGCCCTGTCGTAATTACCCGCAGCTATCCTCAGCGCGGTTTCTGCGTGCATTCAGCAGCATCGTCGCGCGCGTTTCCCCACTGCCCCGCACACAACAGTCCCCCTAATAAACCCTCTCGACCTGTACGCCGTAACTATTACTCAGAATTTATGGCAGATCGCGATAATTAATAGAGCCGCGATAGAAACGGCGGTTTGCGCACGAAGAGCTATCTCTCGCGCTTCTGGTATTGGGGCAGCATGGCGAACAGGACGCAGACGTGTCGCACGGAAATTCCATATGCATGAGAACGATGGACTGGATATGTCCGAAGTGTCACGACCAGCGTCTTCGGGAAACGTGTGAGATACGGCTACGAATACATTTACGATCTTTCGACTTTTGTCATCCGGCTTGCGAAACACAATGAGTCATTTAGTATGAGATAAACGTCGATCCATACGATATCAGACAAGTGACGTTATGATACAACGCTTCATCATACTTCGATCGATGTCCCGCCCTGGAAATACGGGCGTACTTTTGAACTTTACTTATCGACATTATTTTCGACTCCCGTTCCTCCGTTAATAGTAACATTATTATATTTCATATTGATGGATTAGGGCCGACGATGTCGTCTTGTCAGGTTGAGAAAACCGTAACTTGAAACTAGACACGCGCTCTCGGATGATTTATCGGGATTGTTGGCGGTACTTTTTAGACGAAGTCCAAGCGGCATCCGCTCGTGATAAGTTGCAATATCATACTTTAGTCCACTTTCTGACAAACCGCGGCCATAGAGCAGCAAAAAAGGATCAACTAAGTTGTCGTTGCTCTTCCGGGACCCGGAACTGAGAGACGCGCTCTCTGAGCGCGCGCGCGCCACTTTCTTGTCCCTCCAAGGCAAATCGCTTCCGCTTTCTTGCAGTGGACATATTACGGGTCGCGGAAAAAGTTTCTCTTAAGCGAAACTTGCGCTAACGCGACGAGTTTTCGGCACGTAGCCGCCGTGGCGTCCCTTGATCATCGACACCGCGATCGCGCGCGCAACTTTGGCGTCGAGTTTTTGCTCGTAACGTCTGACGAGGACCCGTTTTTCTTCACCGGTGTGGCGGCGAACGTGACTTCGAACCGATCCGCGGATTTAATTGAACTCTGAGTTATGATCGCTGACGCACCCGAATGGCGATTGATTTCGCCATTTTGACGCTGTCTGCATAACGAGGTTCCGTCTCTCTACCGTCTTTGAATCCGCTAATAAGAATAAACGTTTGAATAAATGACCTCTCATCAAAATCATTTTGCTGTTACATTTCTATTCGGAAATGAGTAACATTTCATTTAAAAAAGGAGTAATTTACTTCTCATTTCAAACTTATAAAAATCCCGATTATTATGAGTCTTGTTGAAAAAAATAATAAGCAGCAGTGATTTTGCGTTATTTTTCCACCAAGATAATATCATCCCCATAATATCATATCCCATTGCCATTATTTCCATCCTGCATTATTGCGTCTCAGTTATAAATCTCCGTTAGAAATGGCACTGATGTTTCTTTTTTTATTTATTTTTGTCTAAAGCAAAATCTACCCTTTTAATGAGTACGCATGAGCAAGTGCTATTATAACTGTGCAAATTATTTTGAAAGTTTACTCGCGTCTGAAAATAGCGAGAAAAAAAGTAAACAAACAAACGCGGATCATGACTGATAAAACCGTGACAGTTTTCAAATAAAGTTATTTACAGCTCTTAAAACAAAACTCGTGTTTATTCAAAACTCGCGTTTTATTGAAAAATGCAAACCCACATTTGCGGGTAGATTTTTAAAAAAATAAAAGGGTCCGTGCGCAAAAAAATCCCATCGGCATTGCCGTCACTCTAATTTAAAAATATGACGATTATTATTTCCCTGCATGAAAAAATTAACACCTACGAAGTTGTTGGGTAAAAAAATCCCTTCGCAGTGGACACAAAAAATGAGACCGGAAGGAGAGGAAAGAGGAGTGAGGATAATCGACATATGATGGGCGCGCAAAATGAAATAAAGAGAGAAACGCGCTTTTCACATCGGGAAATGTTCAAAACGCGGGCGATGTTTCCGAATAATTATTCGGGCGTCCTGTAGCGGTCACGAAACATAATTCAATCGAGATAAATTTTCGCACCAATACCCAACTGTCTATCACCGGCATTTTCACAATCCGACCAACGTTTTTCCGAACGATTCTATCTGTCACTTTTCGAGACAACTTTATTGGAAATTATGAACAAAACGCCGAATATCGCAAACGGGTAAATTAAACTGCAAATATTTCTCTTTACTATAGAAAATCATCAACGCTGAATAAATATTAAAAATGTGTATAGAGTTTTAGATAACTAAAAATTCCGCAATAACATTATACTAAATTGTCATTTTCTTCATTTTTACTTTTCATTAACATGTATAGCATAACTCGCACTATAACTTAATATAGTGCCGGTTTATTAAATTACTTGCTCGTTATTGGGGCTGATACGCAAACGACGTATGTACCTCACACTGTATAATAACAATGTATCTGACTGCACATCTATCTATGTAATAATTATTCAGCATATATCACGGATGACTAATGTCCCGTGTCATACTGAGTTGCATGAATTATTCCGAGATTGAGGACTTATTTAACGCCAACGTGATTTTCCTACCGGCGTGGGCGTCGTAGAATAATATCGTGCACTAAGATTAAAAGAGTATTATTTTGGCGTTATCCGAAATAGCTATCGCGTTTGCGTACAAAGTACCATTTTTCTGTCGTGCAACATATTTCGCTGATTTGTTCGGCATTCTCTATTAATAGTGTTCGTATTTTATCTACATATTTTTCTTTATATAGCGTAATAAAATAATCATATTTAAAATTAATATATTTAATTAAGAAACAAAGAACAGTATTATTTTTATTATTATTTATGAATACAAATAAATTTCATGTTATAAAATAATCATAAAGAAACTTTTGCGTATGTGTATGGCGTAAAAGTATGAACAGAATTTTTACAAATAGCAGTGTATCGCTAAAATCGCTAAAACTCGTGATATTCTTCAATAATAATCCAATATTGTTTTCTTTTATCGTGATGTAACACCTGTTTATTTTCTTTACTCCATTCAGACTAAAGGAAATGCGTTGTTCATCTAGTCGTTGTTGGATTTCAACAATCCAATTACGAAACAGCACGAAGCATCTTGCTTCCGCTTAAAATCGCGTACTTCACAAGCCATCCGGTAAATCGACGAAACTGCGAAATATAAAGGTACCATACCTTTTGTTTTTGGCTCAATTTGAGAGCCACCCCGATAAAAACTATTCACGCTACTCTCTTTTCCTCTCTCTTTCTCTCTTTCTTTCTTTCTTTCTTTCTCTCTCGCTTTTTCTTTTTCGCTCCTCTATAGAGAAACGGCGAAGAACTGTTCGCGCAAGGGCAGACGCGCCGAGCTGGAGGATAAGAAGCATCCGATGGAAATGGAAGAATGGCACCCTGTGCATGTGCCTTCTCCGTTGAACGGTTTTCCTCGAGAATCTTCCTGACACCGTAAGGCCTCGTGAATATTTAAACGATAGACGGATATACATATATTACCCGTGTAATGAGGAGGGAATCCTCCTACTACAACGTCCGGTTGGCGAAACGGTGGCGGTGGGCCGAAAGAGAATAAGAAATGACGGTAGAAGAAGAATATTCTAAATGATTCATGAAGGGAAATTAAACGACGCTTTAAGCAGGCTTTCCTTCCCTCACTTTCATTCACCTCGACTCTACACGCCTTCTCTTCCGCACTTTCGACGACCTTAGGATAGGAATCGATTACCTATCGTCTTTTTCTGCCTGATTCCCAATTCATTTCTCGCTACTATTCGCACTGCCTTTATGCTACGAGTTGTCTTTCTCTCTCTTTTTCTATCTATTTTTCTATCTGTCTATTTTATTTCTACCCGTCTATCTTCCATTTTATTTGTCTTGCCATTACTTCTCTTTCTTCGATTTCTTTTACCGACGACATTTTCGATCTTGATAATGCATTCTGAAGATTCATGAAAATTTTCTCACCTGTCTCGTGAACGGCAAACGGAATTCGTGTAAGTCAGATAAGCGTTAAAGAAGTTAATTTAAAGCTGGTCGTAACACGACCACCATACTTTCTTTTTCCCCCTTGACGAAACCACATAGCAGCTTCGTCGTCTCTGACCTGCAGGCGCGGTTAGACTAAATTGCGTTTCTTTTGACTCGGTGATTACTAGCTGCAACCGTATAATTGCAAGTCTCGGCGCTGTGTAGGTTATTACAAACATCCGTCCTTTATTTGAATCATATATTTCTGCGTTATTTGTTTGTCCAACTTTATCCTATCGCAACAGCGTAACAAGAGAAAATGATGTCGGTCTTAACACGCGTATAATTTACGAAAAACATTCGTAACATCAAGATAAATCTTACATGTACGTGCTACTTTTAAAATAAAATAATATAATTAAAATAATATAATAAAATAATATAATTAAAATAAGATAATTAAAATAAAATAATAATAAACAATTATTTATATAATATAACGCACCATACAACGATCTTTTTAATACTTTTTTAATTCTTTTTTCTTTTTTTCTATTCTCGGATATTATTTTGAATTATTCCGAATAGGGTAGCTTTAAAGTTTGTAAAATATAAATCTGGGAAATATCATCCGGCACGTCATCTTCGCGGCGATTCAGTAGAACAAGAGCTCCGGGCCAGCAACGTCGAGTTACCGCAAAAAAACCGCAACCCTTCCTAATCCGGACACTCGTTCCGTCCCTTCCGCCGGCGTAATCGCCACCATTGTTCTTCCGCCTGATTTCGCGCGCGAAATCCGCCACTGCCGCCTACAATCTTACCGTGGAAACGAGGCGGGAGACAGAGAAAAAAGAAAGAGCGATAAAAATTGCGAGGTAGCAGCAGCGCTGGGTGGAAAGGGTTGCGGGATTGACAGCACAATACCGTTAATCCTCATCCGTTTCGAAGGCGCTACGCGAAACGGTTTCTCTGTGCTGGGTTCGCGAGAGATTAAAAGTTTTTGCCGAACTCGACGAAATGCAAAAAAGCAGCGACGGAGAAGAGAGGCGACGGTGGGTGGACGGGGAGCAAAAATTCGCCGCGGCACGCTCAACGTCAGGGCGAAAATTTGCCGCCCGCCACGGGGATAACGCGTGGTTTCAGGGTTTATTAAGGGGCTTTTTGCCAGAGAATGCGCCACCCGGTCGGAATGTGGGGCGCGCATAAAGCTCACTTTGGAGTTAGTATCGGTGCACGCGATAATAACGCAGTCAACAGCCTGACGTAAATTAAAATCTTGGAATGAGATTCGCCTCAACGCCTCGCTAATCGTTATTAAAGAAGAGTTCATCAAAGGGTTTCATCGCAGCTTTGTTATCACAGAGAATTGATATTTAGAAGAGTTTAAACATTTTAATTTGTGATATTATATACATATAGCAAACATTCATTAATTTTCTTAACTGATTAAATAAAATTACATAATAACTTTCTAAAACGTTTCATAAGAGATACACGCTAGTTACATACGAACTAGTTTGTGCAAACTCATTGGATGTAGCATTACTAGCATTTGAGTTGGCTAATCCTCTCTACCAGCAAGGCGGAAGATCCCAATTTGTATCTTGTCTTTGGCGGTAATCGATTGTTGCTCCGCTGAGTGAGCGTTACAATACAGTTAAACAATGCATCAGTGAACTTAGCAATTCTCTTTAACGGCAAGATGCGAAAGGGAGCCGTCGAATCAGGTGGGCAAACACGTCCCGGGTACTCCCGCGCCGAAATCGAGAGCTGGGGGAGATCGGAAACTCCGAAGTCAATCTCGAGCATTCCGGAAATACATTGTAAAGCAACCGGTCCCGTCCTTCTCGCGCTATGCCTCTCCAGTGGCTCTCCTCTATACTCCTCGTCGCTTACGCGCGGAAAGAAGAGGACGAGAATCCGATATTGCCCGGCTGCAGGCTCGTACTCGTACCCATCGCGCGTCTAATTGCAAACTCGTGAAAACAAGAGAAGCACTCGACAAACACGCCGCGAGTAAATATAAGGATCGTTTGTTCGAGGATGGATTCGCCGCTATGAGGAGCGGGCCCGGGAAGAATAAAGGAGGCGCGCGCCAAGATGGAAAAAGAAGCTCTGCGACGCGCGGCAAAGCAAAAGAGACTCGCCATTTTCGAGAACAAGAAACTCTTGTTTGCAAGTCATTATATCGTGTTGGAGGGATAGTTTTTACTCTCTGTCTTTTCCTCTTTTCTCCGTCCTCCTGAAACGGCGCAATGAACGGAATGCACGTGTGAGAGAATACACACACGCGTAAAAAGAGACAGATAAAAGTTGCCGTATAACGTATACATGGCGTAACAAAATACGCGATATTTTTGAAACGTAGAAATAACATTGAATTTGTAATAGCTAATTTTAATATCATACGCTTTCATTTCCACGGGAAATGTTCTTTTCTCATTCATCGAGAGAAAGCTCTCATTAAAGTCAATATTAGAATAATATGTACATTGATTTTATTCATTCATTTTAATTGTTCTGATATTTTATTAGTTAAATCTGTTTGCGATTCTTCAATAATATATTTTTCCCAGTAATTAATTAAACAAAATTACATAATAATAACTTGCGCAAACATATTTTCATCTTTATATCAGAGATATATTCTACTAGAAAATTATTACATCGAATTATCACCGTTTCGCGTGCAACAGAAAAATTACATTTAAAATACGTCAAACGTGACAATTAATTAATCACGCATATAAAAAATGTTTTTGCGATGTTACATGTATTCATTGTTCTACAATACATTGCAAACAAGTTCGATACTTTTCATAGAGCTAGTAATTCAATCATGTAATATTTTATATACTCTCTCAATCGACTTTTATAATATGAGAAATAAATATAGAAAATATGTTATTATTATTATATTATTACAATATACGACATCCTGCCTTTCACTGCATAATAATTTGCGGCAGTATTCTACTAGTGTACATTGAGCAAATGATTTTATGTCAATACAAAATCGGAATACTATGATTAGCAATTTTAATTATCGAAACGGATATATAATATATATATTCTACTTCGAATTGAATCATGTAAATGGACAATCAATTTATTCTGTTGCCAGTGGAATGTTTGAACTAACAGCAAATATAATACTTAATGATGGAACGCGTTCCTGAATCTATGTAAGAAACTTACATACAAAAAAAACATTAGAGAGAGAGAGAGAGAGAGAGAGAGAGAGAGAGAGAGAATATCAAATTAATTAGACCGTTAATTATATTTTGGTAAAACTACAACATTATTAATCGAATAAATGACACATTTTTTTAAAGAAATAACAAAACAGAATTTTATTAACATTAAAATATAAAAGATATAGAAATAAATACAGACGTTGCATATTACTAATAAAATTTAAAAATAAAAATTCGAGAAATAAAATTTTTAAATATTTTTTATTCTTATTTTCATATACGCGTGATTTAAAGAATATTCTACATTCACATTTTACTCAATTTTTAAAAATTATTCTCGTTTTGTGAAGAATCAGTAATCTACAGAAATAACGAATAACAATAAGTGTTCATTAAAAAAGAAATATGTAAAGTAACATAAACTATATTTTTATTACATATAAAAAAAATTGTTGATATATGACACGGAATAAGTCGATAAGAGAAGTCGTAGCGGCAACGTCGCATTAGAATGATTTTGCCGCGTCACTCGTATTAACATTTTAATTAACGACACGGGAAGATGGTGTTCCGGCGCGCATACTTTGCCACGCATTCCACTGTATGGAACGTCAGCGGTTCCGGAAGCCACTGAAGAGTGACGACTATGTTGCGAAGGGGTTGCCGAGAAGTTAAAGCTAAATCTCGGTACAGCCCAGAGCTTAATTACGTGCGCCAAAGCGTGCAGAGGCGTTTAAACCTGTTTGTGCATTTGCGTGATCAAAAGTTCGTTATCCGTAACCTTGACCTACGATGTTGTACCTAATTGATGGAAATAATATTTCCGAATTCGAATACGTAGATATTATTAATCCATAAATTTATAGATATTGCCCTAAGCTTTTTAAGTTTGATATATTCTTTACTGTTAAAAACATATCGTTTATTAAACTCATTTGTGAAATTAATTATCTGAAGTAATGAGCTCTAAATACCATAAAAATATAATGGATATTTGGAGAAACACTTATTATTGTCAGATTGAAAATATAAAACTTTCATGTTGTTCCTTATGACATCGTTGCATGGTCATTTTATCGATATTATTTGAGTAAAATATTTTACTGAACGATAACTCTTTATTTATTTGCGCTTTATCGATATACATTTAAGTTTATTTTGTCTGATTTCAATTTATTGAAAATAAATGTTTCGCTGCAATTTATAAAAATATTTATTTGCTCTCAGGAGAGAAATAGTCATGCTGATATTTCCGTGGTATGATTTAACTATTGAAATATCTTCTCTATATTCATCAGTAACAGACTCGTGATAATTGACGGATGATAATTGACAGATAATGGACCATTAATTATTAGAAAACAATAGAAGAGAATAACACACACATGGGTCCTTTTAAATTATTCAGTTAATATATTATTAGACAATATCTGATCAATCTTAATATATATCAGTTTTAAAGAATATTTAATTCTTCAGTAAAATCCGGCACACATTCGATCGGTATTAAAGTGGATATCCTTCGACTTTGTACATATACGCGTTATTGGGAATTTATATAGATTGGAGATTATCATATAATGTTGAGTATTATATAATGCTAGGAATTATAACAAGTTTTTATCGTGTGTATGTTTTGCCAACGTAAAACACATTTGAGAACTGATTCTTTATTAATTCTGAATCTCCTAGTCACATGTTCAGTTGAATAGTGTAGTATAGTGAGTGATATAAAGATAATTACTATAAAGAGATAACTACTATAAAGCAAATTAAATTGACATATACACATATATATAATAAAGAAATTAAAAAGCCCTTATTTCGATATTCAATTTTAGAAGTAAACCATAGTGTCATGAGAATCTCACACATCGAGAAAAGTATAATCTATGTAGAGCTTTTTCCTCCGCTTTTTCAGTCAAAATGAAATATTCCATATTATAATCTATCTCATATCTTATATAATTCTTCCTTAAAAACGTCATGATAATCAAATTAGGACATTTCATGAGATTGAATTTTATACACGGAAAAAATAACACAGTTCTGCTAAATTCTCTAAAAATTTAACTAGATACAGATTTGAAAATAATTTCGTTGGATCAAAATAATTATGTAGAACGCTCAAACTGGTTGCTATAATGTCATAACTTTTTGCAGTCTTGCATAATTATTTTATGATCCAACAAAATTATTTTCAGAACTGTATTCAGTTAAATTTAGATATTTTATTAAAACCGTTCTTTCCGTACATTTCTCTCTCAAGACTAATCTCCAAGTTCTTCTAATTCGACGGCGCGATCTCGTTAAAGATTGATTTACATTCAAAGTTGCAAGCATAATACAGTCAAAGTCAAACTTGACTTCGTTGATAGACACTTCGACAGAATAGAATAGATGGTTTCGACGTGAAGCTCTGAAATAGCAAGGAGCGCGCATTAATTATACGCAACCGGGAAGAAACTTAGTCCAGGTTGACGAATGAGATTTGTCCAGTCGGACAAGCGTTTAAAACTTTGGAACAATTGCTTATACTACAAATGATCGATATTCCTCGATACAGAGTACAGATGTCTAATTTCACATCCTGTGGATTCAACAAGCTGTCACAACAATTTCAATGTGACGCTATTTCTTGCAGCACCGAGCTCAATTGATTGATGAACAATTACTTGTGAAGTCGCAGTTAACTGACGCTCGCATATACATATATGTATATAAGGATAAAACGATATATACGATGTATTTTGTATTATGTAATTTGCATTTAAAAAAGTTAATGATGTTATTGCAAATTTTAAATTGCAAAAGAGCAGAACGTTGTTGCGCACGTCGGATGCTTTATTTGCTATATTTTATATACATAATTTGTACAAACTCATATTAACATATTTTTTTATTTTGTACGAATTACATTATTTTATAATATTTCTCTATTAAACGAGTTCTAAGTTACTTAAATATTTGTGTCAAAATTATTCGCTCTGAATCTTATACGGAATTAAAATTTGATGTCTGTAATGAGTGATATCGCTGACATTATTTAGAAAATAAAACTCAACTTTTGTATTACGCAAAAATTCATAATATCCATTTTATGCCAACGTTTTTGCATGTCACAAAAGTGTATTAAAATACAATGCTCTCTACTTCCACAAACGTTGCCTCAAGATATCTAAACTCCATGTTAAGCAATATATTTATTGGCGTTACATTAATGTTATAATAAACTTACATCACAAACAATTGCATCAATATTTTTACAATTCTTTATTATGTAACTTCGCTACACCAACTAGCGGATGTAAAAGTATTACGAGAACTTTAAAATGTAGAAAGCATCGTATATCATATTCGACATAGGCCCTGACACAATTCTGAACGATCCACATTGCCAAGGACGTTACGTCACGAACGAAGTCATACTAGTAGCCATGGGAATGCAAAAATCGCCAAAGAGAAAAATAATTTTGCGGCACATAACTGTTCTTTTTTTTCACGATGGGGCGTGCATGTTCGGAGTTCATTATTTCGCGATCTGTACAGCGTGCTTCCAATGCCTGTGAAACGAGCCGTAGGCTCGACCGCACGCAGGACGCCACGCCGGACGGCTGACCTCCGGCATCGATTGCAGATTGCAGCACGCGTCGGAGCGGGATGTAGAATGTGGAACGTGGAACGGAGCAAGACGGAGTGCGTTCGCCAAGAATGGGGATATCCCCTCTCGTAGCATCTCGTACCAGAAACGACACGAACGGGCATGCGCACGTTAAACGAGACGCGTCTGTTACGTCGTGCGTTTCTCTCGAGGCCCGACGAAAAATCTCGCGTCACGTACTTGAACTACTTGAAGCGTTCCCGTTCTCGCCGAACAGTGTACAATCCTCATGAACGTCCACTGCGCGAGCCCGAGCCATGTCTCGTGCCGATAACGACGTATCGTCGTCGAAAACGGGCGGATATATATCGTGATACAACGTAGAATGACGCGGAGAAACGCGGAGCTCGAGGCGCGCGAGCAGGCGGCAGCGGAAGCAGTCGGTGACAGTGCGTACTCACGGCTTGTCAGGCTGCGATCTGCGAACCTTCTGCTCCGCCTTTTGGATCTCCTCCGCCCTTGTGACGCTCTTCGTCCTGCGCGATCGCACCCGAGAGTCACTGTGCTCGTGCTCGGCCGTCATGTCGTCGTGTCGTGCGCGACGACGTAGAACATAGAAGCACGCGTGTTTTTGCGGATCTGATATACGGCGCGCCGAGTCACGTTCGTCGGCGCGGTAAAGAGAGAGAGAGAGAGAGAAAGACAGAGACTCGCGAGCGAGAGCCGGTACACGCTTCGGAGTAGTCGGAGTTAGTGACTGTATACGCGCGGCGACGACGGCGACGACTGATACCGATAACGAGAAATCCTCCTCGCGACGCGTGAGAGACGTGCCCGCCGAATGATGTGCGAGCGGCGTGAAATTATCTCTGCACGGCCTTCGGATTCGTCACACGCCCGTCGCGCTCACGACGTGGTTGCGACGATACTACCGAAAGAGCAACGCGGCTCTCTTTCTCTCTCTCTCTCTCTCCCTCCCTCCCTATAGACGACGACTGTTTATCTATTTTTCGTTTCCCGACGGACAACGCTTGTCGCCGATGGACTGATCGGTCTCTGGGTTCACGTGCCTTAGCAACATGCACGAGTCACGTGTACACATACTTACCCTTTGAAATCACTTTGAATTAGCAAAACCAACGATATTAGCTAACAATGTAGTAAGGAACAACTGGGCAATGTTTTACACACATTTGCCCATTGTAATTATTTCGAGTTGGCAAAACCAGCGATATTAGCTAACATTATCGTAAGGAACAATTAGACAATGTTTTACACACACTTGAAATTACTTCGAGTTAGCAAAACCAGCGATATTAGCTAACATTATCGTAAGGAACAATTAGGCAATGTTTTACACACATTTGCCCTTTGAAATCATTTCGAGTTAGCAAAACTAGCGATATTAGCTAACAATATTGTAAAGAACAACTGGACAATGTTTTACACACACACATTACCCTTTGAAATAATTTAGAGTTAGCAAAACCAACAATATTAGCCAACAATATCATAAGGAACAACTGAACAATATTTTAGGAAAATTATTGTGACTCTATGTAAATAATTATCTTCAATCATCGTTAAAATAATTATTTAATTAAAAATTATTGTCGATTTTTGAACAATAATTGATTGTATATATAATATAATAGATCTCTCCTTTCCCTTCTCTCTGTCCTCCCTTTCTTCTGTTCTTCAAATGTTAAATCAATTCGAGGATTTCCTTTAGTCTTAAGGTCTCTTTTAGATAATATCTACAATTAAAGTAGGTAATTACAGTCTATTGTAGTTTGACTTTACAATCCAACTCCGATTTTACAGTTTAATAGCTCTTGCCCCGGTTTGACATTGATAAAAAGTTGTTACGCGCAACTTTACTAAGGTTGAAGCATGATTCTCGTTTATAATAGAATCGTTTTTTTTTTTCGTAGAAAAACACTGTCTGACATATATACGGACATTAAAGGATTTTTAAATATCTTCTTGAATAAACATGTGCCCCGTTTTTATAATACTTTATATACTTGTTTATAACTTGCCACTCTAAAGAAAAGAAAATAGTAGATAACAATTTATTAATAACTTTTAATTGCAAATCAAACATTCAAGCTCTCTGTATACGCATGAAAATGTTTTCATATCATATACTACGATAAAAACAAGGTAGATTCTAATTTCATCACATCATCTGACGCCTGTTTCATATTACGATCCAATTACGATGAAAGTAGGTAGCGGGTCGTCGGTCATTTCTAAATCAAACATTCGATAGTGACACATCCCAAGCGATAAGGTCCCATCTACGAAGTAATCACCGTGTCGTCACTTCTATTAAGATTTCAGATAGCGTAGCGCTGTCACTTCGCCACGGAACTTCGATTTCGACTAACTTCTGGCTCCGGATCTTCCAAAGTTCGGGGCAAATAAGGCCCGTACCCGGGCACGTGAGACAATTTCGCAAATGTTCGCTAGAATCGGTCGCCGGAATGTTGAAAGGTACCGTCAAGGCAAACGAGACGAGGAACCTCGAGCTAATTAAAGTACACATGGCGCAGGGCGCTGAGACCCGTAAAGATCCTTGGAAAATGTATGAGGGATCTACCCTCGTAGATTGCGGGCTTACCGAGCGGTGACGCGTATGAGTTTCCACGATCCGTTATTATATAGGGATGTGATGCGCTGTGAACTGTTTAGGGTGATTTCCCCCCGAAGCGGATCGAAACCCTTCGCCCCTAAGGGTTGTATACACGCAGGGTGTTCCGCGAATCATTTCTTTCCCGTTCGTCGGGTTTCAACAACTTTGGTGCAAAGTAATTTGAAAAATTCTTTGATTTATTAACGTTATCATAAATCTTTGATAACAATAAGTAATGAGAAAAAAAACGTACAGTTATTAATAATAATATTAACAAAATTATTTATACTCTTACCTTCTAAAAATTTCATTTATCTTTATATAATGTATAAAAATGCTTTAAACGAATTGATCAATTTATTAACTCAAACTCAATTGGCTTTATATATTTTCACGTTTCCTGGCTTGTTAGTTCCAATCCAGTTGCAGAGCAAATACTAATCTTGTAGAGAACTTTAGTATTCCATCGACCGCGGAGTAGCAAGCAAACATTCGCCCAATGGTAAACTACTTGACGTAATCCTCATGTACGGAAAAACAGAATAGTCGCATATTTACCCATACACGCTTGATAAATTTACCCGAAGATTCACAGTTGAAAATCGCATTTGTATGAAACCTTGGAAGAGCGGATTGGCACGTACCGGCAGTATAATCTAGCTTTCCATTTCGTACCACTGACGGTCATCAAAGTTCAAGATTATTGTAAAATGTAAACTATTGTAAATGCGAGAGCCGTATTCCTTCTCGTAACCATTCGCCGCGTTTCAAAGGCCGTTTCCATTTCAGACTGATTCTAAACTTTACCCTCTACTATCAGCACTCTTACTATCAAATTGTCACTTTGTTACAGCCTGACAGAGATAAGGCACGCGTTACGCATTCGATTCATTGAAATGTCCAATTTATTTCATACTTTCGTCGTGACATTAATCTCTTCCGTTTCGAGTAAATATTTTCGTCGAAATTTAATTGTTATTTATATAGAATATACAATATAATATCGCGCATTTCTATTAAAAGATACGCAAAGTGGAATAACAATAAATTACATCGTCCTCTACAGTTGCAGATTTAAGTATTTCTGTCGACTATACTATAATTTTACCGCCCTTTATCCGGATATAACCGTGCTAATCCTTTCGCCAGTAAAATAGCTTCGCGAATTAAATCTCGCGAAATTTGGACGACAATGTATGTTTTGCAACGCGCTCCACAGGAATTTTGCAAACAATCCCACGCGGGGTGGAGGACCGCTCTTGTCCCGAGAAACCGGAAGCGCACGAGAGCGGCACGTAGTAATGCTACACATAGGAGGTCTATACTCGTTCGCCGGCACTTTCTAGCGCGAGCTCGCGCATTTCGCGCTCGCGGTCGTTGGGACCGCGGTAGGGAAAATACGGCGGGAGGAAAAGCGTGCGAGTCTCGTTTGTGAACTCCCTTTACGGCCAACCGCAGGTATTACATAGCGCTATGGCGAGCACGTTATCCCACATACGCAGTTACACGTCGCCTTGTAAACGTCTGCCGCACCAATGGCGGAAGTTTGGACGATTTGGATTTCGGTCTCTCTTTCTCACTTACTGCTGCACCCGTATATACCCTTTTAACGGGCGTTTTAGGACGCCTGTGAGATGAATATTCCCCTTGGTACCCGAGGTCTTATCGGAATTCATCATTTACGGCCAAATTTTCGAGCACCATGATCCTATATGCAGGTTGCTTTACGTGTCGCACGAAACCGCTAAAGGTTTTATTATCCGGCAATGAAACTTCCGGTAACGACTCTTGAATTAGAACTTTCTGTTTTCAGAGAGAACACATCAGAGAGATTAAATTCATTATTAATAGAATCTATTTTATTGACGAAGTAATACTTAAACTGAGCATCATGATTTATGGATTAACTTCAATTTTATTTTGAACTTCTCATTGTTATATTGTTTATATTGCTACAATACGAGTAATATCAAAACGATAACTTCGTAATACTATTTGATGACTCAAATTCCGCGGAATATTATCAGAATCGCAGATCGCACGTAAAATTGCACATAAAAAAATATTATGCGACAAAATATTAAATTTTATATCAACATTTGTGAATTTAGGTTTGCAAGGTCTAGTAAACAGTCAATTTTGATTGACAATATAAGCTGTGGGAGCATTAATAAATATATTGAACTTAAAAAAGAAAAACGCTTAGCGTCCGTATTGTTATGTTTTAATAGCTTATGAAACAAAGACAATACAAAAATAAGTTATTACATTTTTTCATATCATCTAATAATATTATAAAAGTAACAAACTAATTTTGAAAACATATACATCTCTTCCTATTCATTTAATCCTGGATTCATTGATCATTTTGATACCTGTATAAGTAATTTGAAAGAAACTTCAGGTTTTATAACAGTAAAAAGTATAACGGTATAACAGTACATTGTAGACTGTACTGTAAAAAATTCGCGTACAATTTATAGAATTACTTACTTTTAGTTTTATCTGATGATAGATGCAACTTGAACACGGAACATTTAATAATGTACACGATTGTTGTCTGGCGACGGACAAACGCGCGCGGGAAAGGCACTTCGCTCTTAAAATATAACGTAATATATTTTGAGGAAAAAATGGCAAGCATCCATCAATGTCTAGCGACTTTTGCAGAACATCGAGTCGCATTCCTTATTGTCTCGCGGTCGTGTGTCAGTCGCCTCCGGAAGAGACGACCGACTGAACTTTAACAGTCAGCTCCGAGAGCAAGCTCGAAAACTTTCGTAATATTGGTCGAACCGCCGCCACCCGGGATTATTGCCCCCTTGTCCTGTAAACCATCCCCGAAGCGGATTCAGTCACCGGGATCCGCACTTCGTATTCAAGCACCGTACGTACCGAACAACGTGGTATCATCATCGCTTGTCCGCAGTAGAAACCGCATTTTCGCGGTCACGAGCTGCGATTAGTACGTCGACAATTAAACTATCATAATCACGAGCACAGAAAATACCGTGCTTTTTGCTAAATGCTATCCTTTATGGTCTCATTATGGTCTAATTATCTTTCTTTCTCTCCCTATTTTTTCTTTATGGTATATCCGCAATATTTTCTAACCGTTTTTTCCAAATTTGTGATTTAACAAAATTATTGATGAGGAATATTAATTGAAATAATTTAATTTACAAATATATTTATATGCGCAATAATTACGCTTTTCTGACAACGGAATATAGATAACAAAATGCCGAGTAGTACAAAGTAGTAACAGCGGATATTATCGGACTTTAGCACTTCGGAATTATGTGACAAACACGTGCAATACATGCTTCTTCGCGAATGAGACGTGAAAAACCGCTCGATAAACCGATCAGAATTGAGCGTCACACCTGCTGGCTAATTTATTTAGTAGCCCAAAAGGGAAACAAGTTTCAACGTCGCCATTGTATCGGCAGGTTTTCACAGCTTTGAAATATTACTGGCATGTTGGTTGGGTCCGTCCAGCCCCTTTGGGCAAGCTCCCGCGGGCTCGAATTAATTTCGCCGGGATACGAACGGCGCGGCGGCATATACGTTAGGACGGCCCAGACGTCCTAGTTTATCGGGACATGTCGCCGACTGTCCCATTATTTACCGCCGTTTGGATACTTCGCCTACTTAAATGGGGTTTAATTAATGAATGGCACGTCGAGGACCGGCAAACTCGAACTCCCCGTGGATTTGTTTACGTGTGTCCTATCGGCTTTTTGTCGTCGGTCGAAGGGAGCGTCCCATTTTCGTTGATAAAGGTCCGCATAGATGTTGCACACATTGCCGCTATAAATCTCGCGATGCATCGGTTCTTTAGTGCACACCGCGAGATAATGACGTTATATTGCCTCCACCGGGATTTTACAAAACTGTCGCAGTGTCTCGCTGAACTTTTCGCATCGATACGAATTGCGATCGCCAGTGAATAAATTCCGCTCGCCGTGTCGGTTTATTACGCGCCGGGCATCATTCCTGCCCAATGAATTCTTTTGTCGCTTCACGCGGAAATTTCTATAAAGATCCGCCATTGCGAAATTATTGGCGAATTTGATGCATATGCACCCGTGTTATTAACGCTTTAAGAAACTTGCTTTAAACGCCCATGAAGGTTATTGCTTTTAAAATGTCGCATGCGCCGCGCATAAAAGGCGAAAGCAGCGAGAGCCCGCGTGTTGGTGCACACGTATTTTCAAGTGGATCAGTACACGAGCGCATTCTTTATTAATGCTCTACTTCAAACTTTTTGATAGCTGAATTCAGGAAAGACTTCACAAGAATGCTTCAGGTACTTCGAAACAGACTATTACACGATACTTTTTGCAACGCTTTGCTGCCTTCCGAATAATTTTTATCAAATTTCGCGCTTTTTATGACTATAACTTCTAAATAAGCACAAAGTACGAAAAGGGATAGAGACTTGACTTTTATAAATTTTCTAACTATTTAGAAAGCATGTCTCTTTTATTTCATCATTTTTTAAATATTAACACTCACTTTTCTCATTTATTTATTAATGGAATTGGAAAAAAATATTTTATGGCATTGTAAGAACATATGCTTTCAAATACGTCAAATTCAACTTGCAAGCTATCAGGAGATACATGCAGCGTTACTTGAAGTCCGCTCTCAATGTAGTTTGCTGCGATCTATATTCAGGTCAAGACCTAAAAATCAGTCAACGACGCAACCTAATCTATCGTCAGACGGGAGCAGAAGGAAATCGGCCGTTTACAAGGCCGGTGGAAGCTTACGGATTCCATCCAGGGTTAAGGGGCTTGCTCCGGGAGTCTGAGAGCCAAGGAGGGTGCGGTCGCTTGCAGCGTGATCCTCCATAAGCCGAGGCTAAGAGGCTATTAGTTAGCTCTGCTAGCTGCGACATAACCCGTAAGACTAACACGGTACTTACACCTTCCTGCCTCGTCGGGATCGCGGGATATTCAGCCAGCCAGGCTCTTCGCGTATGTTTGCATGGCGGTTGTCTACGCTGATGGTGACTCCTGAACACGATTAATAGTAAGGAATGAATATCAAACAAGCTAACCGCACCTCCATTTTCACGTTCCATCCGGTGCATGAAATTCCATTTAAGCCGGGATAATAAAATGTGCATAGTACAATGTAAATAATAAATATACGCTAAATGCGCGAATTGTATACAGTAGAATATGGTAGATAAAAAGGAAATATGATATATATATTACTAATGTTAAAAAAATAACATGATTAAATTTAACCGCGATTATAACGTCACATAAATGTTACATGTGAAAAAAATCTTGCACAAGCTTTCACTCCAAAATAGAATAATTATTCTAATTTTTTAAACATTAACAATTTTGTTTTACCTCGCGAAGTTATTTAATTTTGTTTATAATTGCTTAAAGAGCGTGTACTCTCGAGAAAAACAGAACAAAAAATACATTATAATGGTACGCTAGAAAATTCTGCATGCATAATTTATCTTACTATATTTAATGAAGAATACATTATTATAGACACCTCCATTAATCTAATGGCAGTCGCCTGCGGTCGAATATTTTATTTCGCCGAGGGTTGATGGAAAATGTGCAATTTTGGTGGGAGCGCAGAGTGTTGCGGAAACGCGCGTGTATGTTTTGCAAATTCGATCCGCCGTTTCAAAGTAAAACTCAAATGACTCGAAATAAAAAACGGAAATGGGTCTGCATGCGCGAATGGTTGCGTAGTAATTAAATTAATGGGTAACCGTAGCCGATGACAATGGCAGGTCATTGGTAGTACGATCGTAACCATAGACCACGCGAAACAGTCGATACAATACATACAGCACTATCCAGAATACGTAGCTTTGTGCCTTTCCATTATTGTATTTTATTGTTTCGATCCTTCCCTTTCGCTCTTTCGAAAGAGAAGTCATGCAACACATCATACGTTCTAACGTGAATCGCATAAATGTACGTCAAGATTCGAAAATTGAAATATATTGAAATATTGAATACCGTCCCATTCGTGTCACACTACTAAAATTACATACTAATAGTAAAAAGAAGGGCGAGAGGAAGAAAAAGATATCACCGTGTGTAGAAAACACAGCAAAATATTTTATTGAAAATTATTTTCATATTTTACATTATATTTCACGTCATATTTTACAGTATTATAAAAAGTCGTCGATACAATAGCCTTATCGTCGCTGCTCCTTTAATCTCGAGGCTCGTCACGTTAACGCGACAAAGCAAACATAATCGACGCGTATCGCATTTGTCGACTGTTCGCACGTGTGGCGATAAATTTTCGTGCAGCGCGTGTTCTAGGAAGTACTTTCCGGGGCACGTTTAACAAGGGTGCAAGCGAATTGTGGTAGGCCCGATAACAGGCAAGCACGGGGTACGTTAAGTTTCGAAACAAGTACGATCGTAAAAGTTTGCCAACTTCGAGCCGGTTTCGACGCGGGTGGTGGTGGTGGTGGTGGTGGCGGCGAAACCGGCATTAAATATGAATCATAAAAGAAGCATAAAGATAATTGTATGCTAATAGAGCAAGTGTATGCGCCGCGTCGTCCACGACGGCTCAGCGTCTCCCGTTATTACCTACATATGTATCTGCTTTACAGTGAATATCTATATGTGCTCGCCTAGCCGCGACGCGATATAACGTCAAGCCAATTTCGTGCGATCAACTTTGCCGAAACTATCTACCGCGCTGTGCCCGGGAAATACATATACTACTTAAATTAAAGATCACTCGATCGTTCTTCGTGGCCGCTGTTCGCCGATGCCCGTCACGTTTAGCAATTATTTGTGATCGCGACACCGTTATCTTTGCAGTTTTACAGCGAGGGGACTTGAACGCTCGGAACGTAAAATAGGGAATACAATTTTAAATAGTTGCATCGTGTTTCACAGAGTGATTTTACTGGCACCTAAAGTTCGCTCGATTATTGCGTACGTTTTTTTTTTAAACCTTGTGGCAGGCTTAAGCTTTTACTGCAAAGGCATAAATGTCGGAATGAAGTCTAACTGAAATTATTTCTTGATATTAAAAAGATTCGTGTAATCTTGTTAGATATTCCAAGGGGCTTCCTTTTCTTTTCTCCCGTTCGCAGTATGCATTTCTCTTTGAGTTTTTGATAGGAAACAGGCAGCGAGGAACTAATATACAGAGGCAATTTTTACGATGTAATATCGCAGACGTTCTGTACGTCATAATAATGCTCCGCCTTGCCTGTAATACTTTAGAGAAGCATGGCACGATCTCTTTGAAGCTCGCAAAACTTTAAATCTTTAAACAGTGTACGCGAACTCATTAAAAGTTCTTTCTCAGAAAGGATAAAACGGGATGTATTGACGAAGTTGGTTTAGAAATACACTGAGTTTGTGAACATCGGCTGCCGGTTTGCGGCCAATTCTCTTTATCTACTGATGCAAGTAAAATAAGAGCTTGACAGGCATTGCGGGAAGATAATCCGTAAAAAGAGGAAAATTTTCTATGTCAAAATTATAACCTTTTTCAAGTTGTCCCAAAAATATGACGATTGCATGTTAAAAAAACCGAGATTTTGATAACAAATGCATTTTGACATTTTTCCAAGATTTTCCACTAGTAAAATGCAATCTCTCCGCTACAAGGAACTTTTCGAATTAAATATCAAAACGCATGTTATTTGCTACACGGGGGGTAAACTTTTTCCCTCTGTCGACCCTAATTCTATACAAACGGAAACGGTCGAGGCACGCGGAAGTGAAGTCTTCGGAACTCTTAAAAACATCAGATGGAAATAAAAAAAGCCAGTCGTGTTAGAACTTTTCAGAGCGTGCTTGACCGACCCGGGTCGATGGTGTATGGACTCGCGGGCCGATCGAATTTATTATTTGGAACAAAATCGACGCCGCGCTTTTGCGGCCATCGGTGCCGAAGGGCGCGGCGCGGCGGAGCAAAGCGAGGAAAATAAGACGAGCGCTGAGACTGCGGCGGATAGCTTTTCACGAGGTCGTGAATCGGTAACGGTGAGGAGTATCTCCTTGACCGCTCGCTAGCTCTCAGAGAGTCGATCGTCCCCGAGAGCTTTTACGGGTTTTGACGAGAGCGCACCGTCACGATGTGTAAACCATGAGACCGTTCGACGATTCTTCGAATCTCATCCTCTCCCGGGAGCGACGGAATCGAAGGGGACGGGGATGGGATTCGACTGAAAGGCGAATCCTTTTTACGAGCTCGAATACATACGCCCGAAGGTCGAAGGAACGAGAGCGACGGCACTCGGGACCGCCCGAGATCCTCTACGCGCCGTTGCAGTCTCATTGCGGAGTCACGAGAATCCGAGGCAAGCATCCGAGACGCTTTCCGATTTTCCGAAAACCGCGCACGGAAGCGACTTCTGCCCCTACCGAGTATTGCCACTTCGCCCGTATCGTCTCTAATGTAAAGCATTGTAATCTAAATATGGATAAGGCGAGACGTGCGGGCTTTATCCGCGATACCGAGGTAAATATGTAATACGCGTATGTAACCAGATTGCGCACGTTCGGTGTCACCGTCCCACCCAGAATCGCCGATGAGATAGAAAATTCGAATCAAATTTGTAAAACATATGAAACGGAGAGAATGCATTTTCTTCTCGATCTTATTTCGATCTTATTCCGTCTTAATTTGTGGAAATTTGCCGTTAATAATATCAGACAAGCAGTCGAAATCGCAATGCAATCTGAAGCTATAGAGAAGCTAAAATATTCAGATAGGACCGCCATTGGACGAACCCTTGATTTAATACCTTTTCCACAGCACCACGTGGAGGACCTTGACACGTCGGTCAAGGTGATCCAATGCTCGCAATACTATCCGCAAAATATCTCAATGTCACTCTCTCTCTACTCCGGGCGTTCGCCCGTCCTAACTACCTTTCGAGGGCACTTGCGCCGAGCCGTAGAGTACTTCCACGTGTGTAGCACACAATATACGCGCGAGAAATCGATTCGCCATTGGAGGATCGGACTCGACATTCCCGACAATCTCTGACCGAGCGAATTGAAGTTTCGACCGAGTCATTATTGCTTTCGGCTGTCGCGCGAGGGACGATTTTCATCCTTCGACCGATCGAGCTACCAGGGCCGCGAGTGAACACGATCAGAGGCGAGGAGGCTAAAGTAGGACGGACAAATTTGACGCGCGACTCGTTTGGTGGTGGTATGTAAGAGATAATTGATGACGTTACGGTTCATTGCTGGTCTCTCTGTTACCCGACGCAGACAAATATTGACAGCTTCCGATCACAAAGCGGTGAGCAGTATCCTTTGTACGCGTCCCACGCACCGCTGCTTGATGTCTGCTCGGTTTTCCTATCGAACCGCTGAACTCGTGGGTAAATCAACGTCCGCGCGCTCGACGTGCATGTCGACTTCCCTAAATTAAAGCATCCCGGTCCGCCCATGTAAAGGCCGTGGTCCATACGTGAATTCATCCCCTTTTCCTGCCTTTTCGCTCGACTTTTTGATACAAAAAATACCACTTTCGTTCAGTGTTTCTTTTATGGCCAACAAAAGCCATAAAAGAAGCACTTTCGTGTCTCGATTGGAATTTAAAAACAATCGGTGAATTTAGATCGACGGATCACATCGACCGAAAACATCCGGAAAACACGAAAAAAGATACGAAAAAAGATCGTGAAAGTTAACATGAGAAAAATCGACATAGCTTGTAAATTTTCGATACGTCGACAAAGCGCCGACAAAGGGGAAACACCACGAAATTAATTAGTCGCGACAACGGTACAATTCTCGGTTGCGGATACGCGTCAAAGGGATCGCGCAGTGATTTCGGAACGCGATGTAAGTTGCCTCCTCGCCGCGATCAAAGAGCTTTGGCTTCTCGCTGAGAAGGAATGAGAGTCCGGCAAACATAGTTCCGGAGAAACATAGTTTCGCGGAGGTCTATGTCTACATTGTTCGTCTTCGGCCAGTCAATGGGACCGTTCGTGTGTTGAGCTTGTAGTAGGTTTTGTAGGACGTGCAACTTACACCACCGAGCAAAAATAATTTGCGATAACAAACATAAAGGCATGTAATAAATAAATAGTAGAAGGTGGAGCGTGTGGAAATGGAGTAAACGAAAAACAATTTGTGGATATTTTAAAGAAATTATGTCTAATACTCAAAAAAATTAAAAGATTTTTTTGTACGAATAAATTAAATATAAATTGCATATAATATTGACATCCGTTCGACAGAACATATGTATTTTTTTTAATTCTCTAAACTGTGGTGAAAGCCCACGTATTTAAATTGGCTAAGTGAAGTTCATGATACATACTCACATCGCGAGTCGGCACTGTGTCGACAAACATATGTGAGTACGGGTTGGAGCATTGGGAATTATTGCCATCCAATCGCTGTGTCAACCGTTGTACTTCTTCGTTTTAAATTAAACCTACATATTTTCATATTTCTATATCAGTCTCGCCCGTCCGTTCGACAGATCCTTGCAGGTCTGGACCCAAGTGTACGGTTGCGGAGGCAATCGCCCTTCAAAGGGAACGTTTTCGTTCCTGCAAACCGGTTAGTAACAAGTTTCGCAAAATTCAATTAGGCGATCTACATGGCCCGCGGCGAATCATCTGCTCGTTTCTGACGAAGCCCGGGACGTTAATGTTCTTCTGATCCGCGTAATCGTTCGATCTAGAAGTTGCCGCTCCCTATCGACGCCGGCGCTCGTGTTGTGCTGATAGCGGCAGTTTAGAAGTTTCGCGACGGCGGCCGGGCCTTTCAGGCAAACTCCTTCATCTCGGATTCGAGCTTGTTGATCACCCATTGCAACCCTTGTCGGCCCTTAACGGAAAAAAAAGATTACGTTTGCGAAAATGTTATTGCAGTCGATGTCGTTCATAAACTTTTATAAAACGTGCAAATGCATCACCGTCTTATGAAACATTTTTTATGACAAATCTTCGATACTATTCTGAATTGAAAAAAGTGACGATAGCAGGACAGAAATTTGCATCTCTCAAGAGAGAGTTTGTGCATCTTCCGGATTTTTTTATTCGATCGTAAAAAACTTTCGTTTCTTGAACATAAGACACGTCGGAATTCGTGTTGTCGGAATTGTATAAAAATAATTTATATAACAACATTCGATTTTGTCAAATTTTTAGAAGATTGCGTATATGTATATAATAAGCGAGATATCTAAACAAGAAGAGATCACTTACTTTACACGCATTGAAGGAGATTTTTGAAGCTAAGAGGTCCTCCATATAGTTGGTCAGTGGTACTCCCCGTACAGTGACCACCGCTTCCTGCGTCAGTAATGTCTTGGTGGGATCATCTGGATGGGGCGTATATCTGACAGCTTCGTCTACAGCGATATAGTTACCGAAGGTTAACTGCAAAAATCAAGAATAATTGGTCTGATTAACGCGAATGTCATGAAACATTCTTACGCGTATTGGTCAAGTAAATACGTATAAATTCCCTCCTTTTTATTTGTTGAAGAAACATACAGCTGATTCGCATCGATTATTACGTGTATCATTGAGAGGTAGTATAGCTGTATAGATTTTCTTACTTTGATAAGACGCGTGACTTGCATTATTAAATCTGTCACACTGTAAGAGATATACATTGCCTACCACATTCACGCCGCCATATATCCGTGTCATGAATTTCGGTCGCTCATATCGATCATTGTGTGCAACTCGCGGGGTTAGCAACCCTCGGGGTAGATGGGTAGTCGGAATTATCGAGATGGAACGTTACCACGAAAAGTAACGTAGACATCCTTGAATAATCAATGCCACTAAACAAGCAAATGAGTCGACAGTGGCTCCCGTCACGCAGAAAAAAAGCGTATTCAGCGCTTCCACTTCCGTGTGTTCCATTATGCTATATTTTTCCCCCCTTTTACATCGGCTACATTATTCGACGTGAATTTCTGGGCTATTTTTAGAATTATTAAACCTCTCTTCTCAAATAACCCGTATGCGACGTTTATTTGAAGCGAATTGCCGAAATTGATTTTTCGATGTTCATTATAATACATAATTTAGTTGACAGGGCCGTACCGATGAAATTATTTTTTAATTTTCTCGAATGTATAGCCCTCTTTCTGTTATAAATATTATATGGTTATCTTGCTTATGCACGAACACCGGAAATTCGAGTGTGTGTTTATACCGCGCGATTCGGAGGCAATATTCGCGCAACGTTCCGCAATATCATGCTGCAGCGAATACTACCGAGTTCACGAAAGGATCGCGCCGATAATGCAACCCCAAATGATCGCGATATACAGAGTGCGATCTCACAATACGCCATAGCGCGTACGCGTTAGAAACCGAACATGCAGTTATGCGGAACCAATGTATATGCCGCGACTAATCGAATACGTGGAGGAGCGTGGAGTGTAACAAAACCGGAGAGTAGCGTTGGAAGACCATCTGAAATTCATTACAGTGCGCTAGTGCGTAAACATGCGACGCGAAAGCGGCAAACAGCACTCTGCGGGGCGATGTGCGGCGTGCTTTTGTTGCCAGCGCGGTATACCGTCGGTACAACGAAGCGCCCGTTAGAGTGCTGCGTGCGTCGCGTTGTCATCGCGCGCGGATTTGTTTCCTGGCGCGAGAGAAACAATCACCCGCGCGCGCTGCTTGCGCGAACGATGGCGAAGGGTGGGTGGTAGCGCGAGAGGGCTGGAAACTATAGTTTCCGCTATAGCGCGGCAACTGGGCGCCTCGAGCCAGTTAGCCCGAGGCCTAAAGTTTAATCTGTGTCGCTGTCATAGAATTTGTACTAGCTGAAACGTATTTGCTGTTGGTATCGTATAGCTTTCACCGCTGTAAATTTGCGGTGGGGAAAATCGACCTCGGTTTCGATCTATCGTATCTATAGTGCTGGCGTATCTTTAGGCGATATCCAATTCGAAAATCGCAGCCGCGGTGTTGATTGTTTACCATTTTTCACGCTACGACAATCCGCGGCCCCTAAAGTCACATCTTGACGCGGCCACGCGGAAGGTGAAACACGAGCAAGTTGCGCAAATGAAATTTAGATATAATCTCTCCTTCGATATAGTTTTAATTAACAAAGTTTGAATCAACACTCCTCTACCTATCATGGGAAAATAAATATGTACGTTATGCATTAAATTGACGTAGTCAAAATCCTTAATTAAGATACGTAAAAAAATTATTATAATTTTTCCGTAGAGCAAAATGAGTACACGTTGCTCTAAAATTCTTTAGGGCCTCAACATTCACCTCTGCGCGCGGCCTCACGACACGCGGACAGCGGGGTCGGCGGAGATGCACGTCATTACGAGCTTCGGACGAGCACCATCGTGGCATAGCGCGCCGTGGGGTGGAACAATTGAATCGCACGGGCGCAATACATTTCACGAGGAAATTAACGCCCGCGGCACATTGTGGGTCCGCGACTATCCCCAGATATAGAATGACGCGGTGTTGTACTCTATGGACTTCGCCATATTGGCAATCAGTGAAGCCGACTGTGTTACACCGCGGTCGACTCCGCCGTCCAACTTCGCTTCGCGGCACGACGGTTTCCAAAGCGCCGTGACCCACGGACATGAAGGAAGAAAGGAAAAATTAACATTACGCCCGCGAGCTGCTGCGTTTCACGGGATTCACGCTCGGCAAGTCAGGGACAAAGACGTCGATTAAATCCGAGAGAAATGAAATTTCCGTTCGCTATATATACTATATAAGCATAGACGTTGCGTGTGTTCGCTACCGTTCATGTGCTATATCACTGTGAAATTCGCGGAATTATATCAACGACAGGAGTCGATCCTGAATGTCGGTGTAATCCTGAGTTTCATATCGCGTATCGTAATATTCGTAACGATCTTGCCATATTATTGCGATCTTACGATACGGAAGATTACACGGAGGAAATGGAGTAATGCTCTAGTTACAATATGCTAAGAGACTTTCTATATTTATGAAATTGTACCATTTGATGAACATTAAAATACACGAAGATAAGACAAAAGTAACCAGCGCAGTAACCAGCGCAGAAAAATGAAAAGGATATTAAATTTCGCTATTTAGTAATGTACCTCTCAAGAGTTTCCGAATATACTTTGAGTGTGCCACGTAATACAGGTCATGGAACACGAAGAAAGGCGAGGCTCGTAGCAATTGAAGAGCTGTTACTAAAGTACATGACTGGTTATCTAAATAAGATACTATTATTGCAGCTCTCGTTGCACCGCGTCGCAACGGCGCAAGCTCGCCAATACGAAATACTCTAGTATTGTTGTTCCAGTATTGTGCTTTGTACTTAATTTTCTCTCGCTGAAAGGACATTACATTCGCGCGTCGGGCACGTTCTATTATTTCTCCACTAATAACCATCCCAATTTAAATATTTCGCTATATTTCAATAATTTAAATGAAACTGTATTCCTCGAAAGTCACATAATTAATCATCGCTCCCGCGAAAACAATACCCTTGTTACTCTCGAAAACAATACGTCTGTTACTCGAAATGCTCCTTCCAGCATCTAAAGCTGCGGAGGTATCGGCCTTGCTTTTTGGAAACTGTCTGATAATACCCAATAGCTTACCGCCGCACAGAGGATTTATGCACGAAAGAAGGATGAGCGTTTCAACGGCGAGAAAAAGATAAATGAAAAGAGGTGTAATTGACGAGACGAGAGATTCCATTGTCATGTCTGTGACGGGATGTAATCGCACTCTTGTTGAAGCGAATTTTTTAACCGCGGCGAGAAAAACGCTTCGCTTAATACCAGGTAGAATTACGACAATCCGGTATTATATCAAAGAGCAGTCGCTTCTCTCTTTTCTTCGGCTCCCGTTCCAATCCAGCCTCTTTCATCCGAATGGTAACTAACTGCACGAAACAGAAATCGCTTTAACTTTTGATTTTCGAAATGTCCCAGCGAGTGACGTATGTAAATAGTTTTTTGCAGCGGATTGAAAATTGTAAGCCTTTAAGCGCGCATTTACATGTTATAGCTGCGAGATTTTTTCACAAATATAAACGGATAATAAAGTAACGGATGATTGAAATACATTGCAAATATGTTCTGTTCACCGATTCTGATTCGTCGCATATTTTTTTTTGTTTTACGAGGATTATCATTTTTCGTAAAAATTCCTGTGTCAGATGCTAATAACGGTCGTGCTACTCCGCGCACGTGAAATCCGACAATCGCGTTTAATTCCTGGCGAACCTCCACGAAACAACCGTGTTTCTCAGTGGTAATATAAATTCTTTTTCCGTGGTGAATATTCGACGTAGTTTTACTCACAGTTCGCGCAGTGTTCTTCGAACAACAAACACGGCACAGTTTCTCTCATCGTCGAGTGCTATCAACGCCTTAGGGCCGTAAACGGAGTGCATAAGCGAAGAGAGAAGCGTTATAACGCCGCAAAGGGGGGGCGTAGAATGAACGGGATTTAATCGTATCAAGCGAACGATCGATCGTCCCGTCAGCTGCGAATCTGTCGTTGACGCCGAAAGTAATTAATTTCGGTCTCCTTTTTTCGGCGCGACCGCGAAGAACGGTGGTGCATTGTCGTGCTGGCGGCGGACGCGAACGACGTTACGCGATGCCGCGGGTGCATCGGCTAATTGAAAATTTTTCTCGTCAGTCGCGCGTCGAAACCGATGTTTGCCAATCGCTCGGCCTCTCTGTGCCAAAACCCCTCGTTTGCTTTCCATTTACCGGCGGGCGTTGCAACGCGGCCGCGCCCGATGACGCATCAGCCGATAGACGAGATATCTCGGACAATTTCTGAATAACTACCTCGAAAGCATCGTATCGATTTGCGGCAGCACTAGCGAAGTGAGCACTTCATACAGTATGTAATACACAATACCTTTCTTTCATAAACTGAATTATAACGATGCAGGAACGAGAACAGGAATAATCGTAAAATGAGTAGAGATTCGGTTTTCTCTTTAAAAATATATGGTATTAAAATACATTACAATCCACTCTGTACATCTTACGCATTCAAGAATATATTGTTGTCATTTTTAATAATGTATATAAAATAATACATGTAATAGAGGAATAAACTAATCTTTTATATCACAAAAATTCATTAATGTATGCATAATGCACATATCCATTTTTTCGCGGTAAGCGAAGAAATGTTGACTTGAACTTTCCTAATTAAAATCTCGTCGAAAGAGAGGTTCCCTGATCGTTGGTAGGCATAGCATGCGTCCCCCTCTACTTCCCGATCAAATACTCATGATTCCGTTTCACCCTTTGGTATTAGCAACGGAGAATGGAAGACTGTAGAGAGAGTAGGGAGAGCCGAGCGGTGAAGTGGAAGCTCTCCTTCAGCATGCACTCGCGAGTAATTAGCATCGCCGCATAATTGAGAGGACTTTGCGGATTTGGCTGCACAGACTGCATTGTTCGGACCTCGGTGTGCTCGCAATTCGCAAACACCCATTCGATGCTTCGAGAGGGTTTCGCGGCCGGAAGCCCAAATCTGCTGGACGGCACACACAAACCCCGGATCGACCTCCCCCCCCCCCCCATGCAGTTCGGACGTTTCCTCTGCGCGCGGTAATCGCCGATTTCAGCAGATTTCGGCGTTGCTGACAAATTGGTATTAGATCGCGTAACCGAAAACTTCTAGCAACCTTGCTCTCACCCTCAAGCTAACGAATACAGACTTTATTCGCTTATTGTATTTTCTAATAAGATGATTCGGCTCAACTTCCGAATAGCCCCTACCTCCGAATTTGATGAAACTTGCAGCAATTGTTGACTATTAGAGGACACGTTTATACTATAAAGGATTTTATACGGAAACAAATAGGACGGAGAAATTGGCGTCAAAAATTCAAAATTTTTATTCTAATTTATAGACCATTTTCCGGATTTTGATATTTTCTATATAGGTTAGTGACGCGCTTTAAACAGTTAAATACTTTTAAAGCGCGTCACTAATCTATACGCCGAAGGCGTGTCCTAAAATCTGTGAGAAGGCCCTCCCCCGCCTATTTGTGTACTGTTTATACACATGTATATAATACATGTGTATATATAATGCATGTGTATAGTACATGTGTATAAATAGTACATACGTAAGCGAGGGAGGGGCTACCGCACCTCCCCCGAAAGCAGGGGGGTGGGGGTGAACCTAGGTTCGCGTGGAAAGTGTATGCGTGAACTATTTCGACATATTTATTAGTCATTTATACCTTTCAATATTCAAAATAGCTGCTATATTTTTCAAACTTTTTTTGTTAATAACTTTTACTGAAACCTTCTGAAGGTCACTCAGGAGGGTGACGTTGTAACGAGCGATGCTTTCAGCGCTGTGAGCGTGAATCGGACCGCAGCCTTAGTATGTACTTTAAATTGTAAAGCGAGGTCCACGCTGCCTACCGGCGGAGGTGGGTGCGGGAGGGGGGGCCGAAGGCCCCCCCTTGCACCCCCCGCGCGCGCGCGCGTGTGTGTGTGTGTGTGTGTGTGTGTGTGTGTGTGTGTGTGTGTGTGTGTGTGTGTGTGTGTGTGTGTGTGCGCGCGCCCCTTTTATGCATAAATACCGTATTTTTTTAATTTCTCCGTTCCTATTTGTTTCCGTACAAAATCCTTGATAGTATAAACGTGTCCTCTAATAGTCAACAATTGCTGCAAGTTTCATCAAATTCGGAGGTAGGGGCTATTCGGAAGTCTTACCACATTTTACCGAGAGTATCGCTCTAAAACCTCCAAATAAAATTAACCGAGCAAATGATTAAATGCATACAAATCCGCGAGACAAACGCGGTCGGCCATCCATCACTCCAAAGCGACGCGCTTATAAAATCCCGCGGTGTCGCCCTGGCGATTCGGAAGAAAATTGGGGCCCATCGAATCCAGATGATTTAAACGCGCATCACCGAAGGGTTAATACGCATCGGTTCCCCGCCAGTCGCGAAGCGAGCTTTCCGGGAATCCCGCAAAAACAGAGACCCAGTAAATCAATCAAGCACGTCTGCGTGTAAGCAGGGATCGCAATACGTTGCCGAGCACGAAGGAAACCGGAACGATATTTTAGCGGCAACGACTCGTGTGTATTCCCCGCTAACGATCCCTCCGCCCGCGCAGCCGCGTGCCGCGCCGCCTTCATCGCCGCATGAATTTCCGTGCGCGAGCGCGAAAACACTGAGACGGGACGAGATGAACGAAGGGAGAAGGGTTAACGCGATGGTGGCGATCGGGATGCTCGACCGCTCGCCATCGAGGACGAAAATTAATAACGGACACGCGCATATCGGCAATGTATCCCCGGCCTCGTGCTCGCGGACTCCCCGCGGGTTTGGTTGATGGAGGACCCTCCGACCGACGCGGCGAGTGCGACGGGGGCGAAAAGGGGCGACAGAGGATAGCAGGCGAGAGAGGGTGCCGCTAGACGCGCCCGGGCGACTGAATTATTGTACGTGCGATCCTCTAAATCATAAAAACAACAAATTGCACGCGGCTCAACGCGCGCCATAGCGCCGCACAGGAGAGACCACCACGTGTCTCGCACGCCTCTCGCGGTCACGTACACACATCCGGAGGTATTTATATGGATGCGGAGCGGGCAGCGCCAGCACTTTTCAAACCGATTGAAATATGGAGTCGGCGGACGGGCGGGTGGGTGGTTTAATGATAACTACACTTTGCATCGTGGAATGAGCTCGCCGGTCTTGTACAGTCGCTGATCCCCTTTAACCCATACGAACTGTCGTCTCAGACGGGCCGCCGAAATGCGCAACCCTTTCCCACAATCCGCTTCTGGCTCGTTTGTCTTTGTTCCGCAGGACCTAATTGATGTACGCTGGGATACAACTTGTCTTCGCCGTATTAGACACTAACAGTTGCACTGTTTACTTTTACACGCAAACTGCAATTACGACGGTCTATACTTTGATGCAACGAATACTGGTGCAGTATCCGCACTACATTCGTGACAAACTAATATTATATCTGATTAGATCAATTATAATTTGATTTCATTAGCAGCTTCTTACATGTAATGAGATTAGGATACAATATTACTAACGTTTGCCGGTATTACTGTCTTCAGTGGTCGTATGTTAAGCCGCGTGGCGATTCAAGATGCCCCATCTGCGCGAGCCGTGCGAGAAAAGGATGAATGGGTTTAAACACGCGCGTATGCGCGATTAACGTTGTGCAAGCGGACATGTGCTACACGCAGTCGGCTCCCAGCGTCCGCCTGTTCGTTCTATAATCTGATAATATCCGGCCGGTAGCAACGGGAAAATATTTCATTGTTTTTACGCCGTCGCTAATATTCACTAGGAAACAATGACACCCGCGAATTCCCGCGAGGCACCGAGGGAGACCCCGTATTGCTGAAAATTAACAATATTGTACAATTTTATAGCAGCGCAATATTTTGCGATAACTGGACAGCGCGGTATTTTCATTAGCGTGAAGTTCAAGCGGACCGGCGCGTAAAACATCTTGCTCGTAACTATCGCCAGCACGATGTAACTCACTAAAAAAAATGTGTGTTTTTTTCAATGTTCTTGTAACAGTGTATCATCGCGATTTCACATCACACGGCACTGTACTGTAATCGAACCGCGAAAACGATGACTTTGATAAGCTGTAAAACAGTTACAATAATATCGCGATTTCTTTACCGTTTACTTGAACTTTTATTGCGATGCAATAATGTTTGTCTATAAGTATCAACTTAGGCATTAATGTAGAAGAATTAAAAATTTCACTTAATTGAATTTCTTACGCAATTGGCTCGATATCAATCAGTTTAGCCTAACAAGATTTGCTCCTCCACAACATGCAATAACTTCATATAAGAAGCTAAATAATAACTGTAAGACTATTTAAAAAATTGCATAAAGAAAAAGAAACAAATTCTAAGCTCATTTATTTACTAACACCATCAAACGCCAATTTGTGCTACCGGTTATTATTGTATATTAAATAATAGCAAGTCGCATGAGTAATTTCAGGAGAAACATCGACGATTGTTACGGAAATCCATCGAACTCGGTGCCCCAATTCAATTATCCCTAACAAGGGACCTGTCACAACTATCCGGAACCGATTTGATTCTCCTTGTGTTAATATGTTGTTAAACATAATTATATTGTTAAACACAAATGTATTGTTAAACACAAAAATCTAAGAGACACGTATTTTTTTATATGTGCCCGTTTTGAGATTTAAGAAATGAAACAATCCCTCAAAAGTAACGCTTACATTTAATTCTAAGCAATTATCGTCGAAACGGTAAGTTATAAAGAACCGTAAAAAACAAAGTTTTAGCTAAAATATTTTTTTATATATCTTATCGTTTCGACGATAAGTACTTAAAATCAAATATAAGAGTTACCTTTGAGAGGTTATTTCACCTCTCAAATCTCAAGATTTCCTTCTAACAACATATTTGAAGGAGAATCAAATCGGTTTCGGGTAGTTATAACGTGTCCCTTGTAAGATGAAAAGAGATAGATTCGTGATCATCTCAACAACTATGTGCGATTTATTTACGCGAATTAATAACCAATTGCGGAAGTAATCTCCTAGAGATAATGCCGACTTGCGGAAATCGACGCGGAAATCCGTCAAATCACTCAAATCCTTCCCCGCGCGCAGCCACTCAATTATTCCGGGACGTGATCGAGATCGTCTTAATATTCGCGTGTATCGAGTATAATCCTCGCGGACGATATCCAGCTATCCCATTATGTTCGGTCCTGTAACACGATGCACATGTACCGCGCGTGTACTTAGGATCAACGACACAACGGCGTATCACAGAGCAACGTATGCGTCAGATATGCGCAACGCTAGCTATCTGGTAAGGGGGTTGAATTGCTAAAAGATACATCCCTTCTCTCCCCGGCAGAGAAAGGATTCGATCGGGACTAGTTGTACTTCAACTGGCCTCGTCGGCTCATATCAAATCGCACATCATCCCTCGCGATCTCCTCGCACGACATATAACGTGCATGTAACATGCGTGCACTCCTGTCTACATGACACGCGTGCATACGCGTTAGGAAACACATCCCGTAAACTCGTCCCGAGAGGATTATTCGATTCCAATTTGAGTTCGTCTCTAATGTGACAAATACATCCTTGTAGATTATCATGATCAACAATCGCTAGAATCTTTAAGATATGACCGTAAGAGGTCGTAAAACGTCTTAAAAAAGCGTGATAGAGAGAATAACTAACCATATGAATAACATGAATGTTATGATGTATGTTGTTATTCTGGTTCATGTTTGTCAAAATCAAGTGAATATCAGTTAATTAATATTTAATTAAATTTATTATCAAAATAAATATCTCCAAGTTATTTTCCATTCATCGGTTAATTGGAAAAATCGCTTCTTATTTAACACAATGTATTAATAATAAATATACGTAATTACAATTTCCAATATAAATACAATGTTTTATGATTAGTAATTAATAATATATTCATACAGAAATTATATATTTATAAAATTTTATTTAAATTTAAAATTTTTTAAATAAAAAATGTTATTAATTTTGGTACGGTATGTGTGTGAACGCGTGCACATGCATACACACATAAATAAATAAATTTAAAATCAATGTTTCAAGCTGTAATCTATAGAAAAATATACGGTGACAGGAAATAAATGGCGTGTACCACGCGCACGCCTGTGGTGTTCTAGTGTGATAAATTTGTAATACGATATCGCACAATGTAAATATCCCATGATACGTGTATCTTGTACTGAGACGCAACTGACGTTCCCCAGGAAAGTTGTAGTAATGTTTATTTTAACGTGAATTTAACTCCTCAAAGCACGCGCGCTGTGTCGCACACAACAGAAATCCTGGAGACATGCTTGGAGAAATGAACACTACATTCCGAGGAATTCGGCCACAGCCTTAATTGCGGAGACGTTCCTCGTTGAGGAGGATAGCACGAATAAGAAAGATGACTCGCCCGCGAGGAAGATGGAGTCGAAACGTAGTGTGAGAGACGGTCTCATTCGAGGGCATCAACTGCATACCGCTCGCAGCATTTCCCCGGTGACGCGACATGCGCGCCGGAATTTTCCTTAAATCACCTTCCTTCCCCATGTTTCGCAGTTGTTGGATACTTGGCATAATGTGTGCACGATAACGTATTTTGCCGTCTTACGCCCCGCAAACCCGTGGGATAGCCGTGCGTATATTATACGTGACGCATCGGCGTGAATAAAGGTGGCAAGATTGCACCCGTAAAACGATCGATGAGCGGATAAAGGCGAATTTATTGCGGTGGCACGATGTCTGCGGTATTCACCTACGGATTCGAAGCGGAATCGATCATGCGCGACTGCATCCCGCGTTGTATACGGCTTTCCGCATTAATACTTCAGATGCTCCGCGATTTGTCTTTGCCCGCCGTATATCGGTTTGCATGCGGCACAATAGCGGTACACTCTGTTTGCTGCTTTTATGCGATTTAATGTATCACCCTTTACATCCCGATATGTGTAGAGAAATAACGCGGTCCGCCGTTCCACTTCGCTACATAAATATCAAAAAATGGCGAATCTATTTAGCCACTTTACGTAAATGATCGTTATCCATTTCTCTTCCATTTCGCTTTGTGTACGACTGAATATAAACTTATAATTCATTGCACTCCTTCGTCAGTAGAGTGTCGATAAACATTATGAACAATGAATTGCCGTTAAAATATCACGCGTAGCTAATGGAATTGCTACATCGACCTTCGCAAGACGGTTTACTATCGCTCGATCATCCCATTCAGTTATCCCATCAGCTATCCGCGCGAGTACATCGCTCAGCACCGATTACCCCTACTTGTAAAAGCATCCTCCTCTCGTACGAATTAGCCAGAATCGGAGCGTGTGAGTACGATCGTCGGCACATAATGTACTCGCGTGGATACATACGGAATCTCGATGGATAGAAAAGGTCGACGTAACAGCTCCTCCGTAGACGCGGCGTGGAAAGGAGCGAGGTTTCTCCTCCTTTTGCTTTAAGCCACCTGCGGATCGTTCATCATACCAGTAATGCATCTACCACCCCGCGTTTCTCTTGGTGGTCTCTTTTCCGTCAACGAAGCGAGAGGGGATGATCTTCGACGCGAACGGGAGAGCCGCGACCAATGCCGCGCCCCCTCTCCTTTATCCCCCTCGGCTTGCCATATCCCACCGTTTCCCTGACACCCCACCTGATATACCCCGCGCCGAGAAGCTCTCCGAGCTATGCAACCCCCCGGTAATGCGCGCATCAATAACCTATCATATCCAACCTTCTGGATGCGGTGGTGGCGTGCATCAGCTCCCCGCCCCCCCCCCCTTCGACACGTTCGCCCTCGTCCCCCTCCCACGCTTTCAGACGCGTCGATCTCTTCGAGCTTGCAGCTAGATACTTTTCCTGAGGGTCTTTACTATGCATACTCCTTGGAACGGATGTTATGTAAATCGGGGCTCGAAAATCGTTTTCTGATAGCGGCTCGGAAAAAATCCGGCGATTTTGCGTCGACGCACTTTCATCTGACAAAACGTGTTGCATGTACGAACCGCGTGAAGGTCGCCAACTTTTTTATTATAATCCGCATACTACACGAGAGAGTATTGAAAAATATTAAATTTTTAAATGACTTTTCCAGTCACGAACGCGACATGAAAGACTTTAACGCAATTTGACAAACTTGCCCGTTACAAAGCGAGCCGAGAATAACAATTCGCCTCTACCAACTTTTAACTATCTACACGATACGAAGAAAAGAAAGAGTAATGAGGAAAGTCGCCCTGATATGATCTATTTTATTTGAATATATTTTATATATTATGTATATACATACATAATATAAAATATATTCAAATGAAATAGATCACAGGACGTTTTTTTAGGTTGGTAGTTAACCGTATTAAACAAAAATTGTATTAACAACAAAAAACGTAATAATATATATATATTATTACGTTTTCCGTTATTAATACAATGTCCAAATTTTTGTTTAATACGGTTAACTACCTACCTAAAAGAACGTTAGTCTAAAATATCTCATACATATTTTCCAGCAAGTTTTCCTTTTTAAAATTTAGAGAAAAAGCTGGAAAATACAATTTTACCGTCAATATATATGAGTGACATAATACATATCATAAAAGTCGTACGGTAAATTCAAATAACGACTCAATAGACGTGAAAACAATAAATCGGCGCAATAACTTTAAACTATTACACAACAAAGTCCATTTATTCATAACATTTGCATCATTTCACTAGCGAAATATGTAAAGAGAAACAACGTTGCGGGAAGAACGCTTTTATTACGCGCTAATGGAGCGGCCGCTCGGCATTCTCTCTTTCTTTCCGGCGACACTCTATTAAAGTGCCATTTCGCAACAGAGACCGCGACGCATTCGCAATTTCGTTATGGTCGAAAAATCGCTCAAAAATGCTCACTTCGTTATCGCAGAAACGAGGAACCGTGCGCGATGCGATCGCCGATGCATTTCGATACAACGCTTCCGTTGATAACCGACCGCCGAGTACGAGATGAATATTATTTCTGATGGTACGCGCATCTACGGTAAAATTGCTTAATGTTGTCACTTACGCGCTCGCTAATCTCGAAATTTAAATTAAAAACTAGAAAAATATTGAAAATAAAAATAATCAATAATATTCAATTCCAGCAACAATAATTATGCATTTATAATACAAGATTCTTGTATCCATCAGGTTCTCAATACTTTTTCGCACATGTTTCTCGTATGTAATAATACAACAGCCTGAATCAGATTGTGAAATCGAACACCAATGCTGCCAAAAGTATTTTCAGCATATAATGCTGTTCCGCATTTAATTTAGGATCGCAATTGAATCCAAACGTCGCGACATATTCATATTAAATATACAATTACGAATAGATCTGTAAGGGAGGGAACCATAAAAGTTCTGTCTTCATTAAAAAAATTCAATCAAAACCGTGTGAGCAGCAGATTTATACAATTCTAATTAAGCGAGGTACGCACACTGCCGATGGATATTTCGGAACCGTGCTAGTCTACACATACCGGAAATATGATCGGAGGTATTGGATTACGTTTAGAGATATCGTTTTTGCGGTCAGCGTGGAAATGGTCTCACATCACACAATACCGTGCTTTTCGTGAGAGACATCAATGGCTTACGCGAAAGAAATTTTTCAGTTTAGGAACCGTTTTTCTAACATAAAATTATTAAAATATAAAATGTCGAAAACTATTTTCACATCAATTATTTACGCTGAGAAACCTTTTAAAATGACAAATCAAACGCCATAACATATCGGCGATATTTATTTCGGATAATATACAGCTACTGCAGCTATTTCATGATGCAAATAAATGTATCGTAAATTGCACGATGCATCACGCTTGTATACCACGGGAAGGGAAAGCACAACGGTTTCTCAGCCCATTTTTAAACAAAGAACAGATACTTACATTATGCGTCCTGAGGATCATTTGTCTATTCACAGGATCGACCTCGCTGCGCTCGCTGGCGTAACACAAGTTCGCGTAGCCGATTAACTGCAAAAATAAAAAAGAAAACGTGCGATCGCATAATAAGCTTCGGCAGCAACGTAAAAGTCTTGTCCGTGAGTAAAAAGAAATCCGAATCATTTAAATGTAGTTCCGGCGAGAATTGGCTGGCAAACTGCTAAAAACCGATTCGGCCACCGATAAAAATCTCGGAAGTGCTATAGACAAGCACTTCCGGTTTCAAACTTTCCGCGCTGAATTCAACGATAAAGCCTTCTAAACTTCAATGGCATGTTTCAGTCTTCGAGAGCTGCTACTTCGGCTCGATTTCACGACTTTTCATGGCGTGCTCAGCGGAGCGAAAAAAGAAATGCGATAAAATTGTGGTAATTCGTCGAATTATTTACCACGCTGTAATATGATAGATTAAATAATATTAGCTTAGAATTAATGTATGACAGTTTTGCATATAGCATTGTTTTCAATAACGCGTCAGCCCACATAATCCAATAATCTATCAAGTGCAAACATCCCTCATTATAATGTATAAATCATAATTATTTAATTATTTCGCTGGCTGTTATTGATACATTACAGATATGCATTAATAAGATATCATTTTCAGATATTACAGTAGCGTTCACGCTCAATATCAGAAAGTCTAACAAGGGACCTTTATGGAAACACACTATGTACTCGTATCAGCATGTTATACGTACACAAGGCAAATTAAACAAACAAAGCAACATTTACACGAATAGCGTTGGACTCTATAGAAAGCGATAAGCGATTATTAATTGATTCTACGTCAGAAGGCGTGCGCGGTAATTAATTCAACCACCTATAGCGAACGGTTGCATTATTCTGCTCTCACAGCTACACGAGAAGCATAACAAATACCCTAAATTTATGATACCGTTTATTTAATCGCTGTAAAAAAACATATCTAAGTTCTCGATCTCGATAAAGCTGCAAGCCTATAAAAAATCATCAATCATAACTGACACTTTTTCATGGAAAGACACTGAGCCGAAAGGGATTAATCATAAAATGTTGTCAAATAAAAATAAGAGTCATCCTAGTGACAAACGATCGATCAACCCAATTTTATCTCGTATCGAAATTTTTTTTTACGCACGTTGGCAGCACAGTTTAACGCATCGCCAGCCACTCTTGTGCATCTACCGGCAATCATTAGAAATGATCAGCGGCGAGAAATATGTATTCGAAAGCGTAAACATACTGACAATCTGAATTGTGAATCGCCTGTTTTGACCGAGAAGAAAATGGAACGCTGTAAGTTTCCGTGGCGGCGCGATATTAACAACAAATTAGCATGAGTAATTAGGTAATTAGAAAGGCGCTAATTAAACTGGCACGCTAAGTACACTTTAATTATTGTTCCTCGCCGATTAATTATGCATATTCTAATTAGTCGCTCGAATAAACCGGCCTGCTTATACGAACCCTCTGCCGCCAATTCGAGCGTTTCGCGCGAACGAGCGCGATAAGTGAACTTTTCTCGCGTACTTTTTTTTCCGGAGCGCGTTGTCGAGTGCATCCGCTAATTACTCGGATAGCGCGATGGTGGGTGCAGCATCGGGGGGCGTAACGTTGAAAATGGTGCCGATGAAAGTGTCCGCGGTCCGAAATGGTCCTTCGCACTTTTTTAATCGTTAAGTATAATTTCAAGCGTGTCTAAATACTGAAGATTCCTACGCAATATTATATACGAAATATCCGACAAAATACAACCTATATATTCGATCCCATTTGTTCGATATATATATATATATATATATATATATATATATTTATATATTTGTGCTACATTAAACTTTTAAACGTCTTGACCGGAATATTGGTGTGCTAGAGAGTGCTCTTTTTCTAATTTTTTAACTTAAATTGTATTAGCTTTTTATATTGTTCAAAAAGTCGACAGCTTTTTCCTACTAATTCTTGTTATCGTTTTTGCGATCTGATTATTTAACAGACACATATTATTTATAGAGATAACGTTAAAATAAAAAGAGTATATAAAGATGAAGTCCGTCATCGATTTCATCAATCATTTCGATAGTTTAAACGATAGACTTTTAGATCTCTTCGTAAAATAAATCTCTCGTGCAAATTCTTATCGTCGGTCATCCACTGGACGATTTCTTTATCTCTATCGTTTCTCAAACATCTTGCGTACGATACATGAGTCGAGCCATTCAAACGAACGGTTGCACAACGAAACGGCCCGGCGAAATGGCCGAGCTTATAGAAAATCTGACGAGAGGAAGCGATTCGCCGGGCCGAAAGGGATTCGACGCCCCGGAATCTCCAGTATTCCGGCGAAGGCACTGTGGGATAGCGAAGGATTGGGAATCCGAGGGAGCTGCCTGAGGAGTATTCCAGAAGGCGGGCGCGCGTCTAGCTGGACGATTGCCAAACGGCGTAACATTGAGCGTGCTCATTATGAAAGTTGATGCCAGTGCGGATGTTGTTTTGCAATTCCCTGGGTCTCCGGCACCTTCTTTTTGCGCACGTTTGTTGAAAGTTTCGAATTTCCGGGTCGCCGCGACGCGCCGGCGGAGATTGCTAGACTAGGGTGAATGGCGCGAGGTTTTTACCGACACGCCACGGGCGATACCAGAAAGAGGTGAATGATTCTGTTAGGTTGCTTCATGGATTGATTTCTTGTCGCCCGCCGGAGATCAGCGCAACGTCAATTTTACTGTGCGAACAACCGTGAAAAAGCTGCGCCAACCGATAAAGTTACGCACCAAGTGCAATATTACTCAATTTTTTTCTTACGAATAACAGAAATAAGAAATCTGTAAATGTAATCGATATCGTTCCTCTAAAAAATTATTATGCAACATTAATACATATCCTATTAATAGATATATAAAAGAAAAAGTAAGATAATAGAAATTTGTTTTCCCAAAAATAACGTCTAAAAGCTGTAAAAAAAAATTAATTTATCGAGTACATTCGGTACATTACTATAATCAAGAGACACGGTAGTGTCTCGCGCCAAGTAAGAATTAACTAGAGGCCAAGTTACATAATTTGAAGGAAAGTAAAACTCGTTAAGGTAAATTCGGTTAAGATGGCCATAGAGGAAAGATGGCCAACCCATGTTCTCTCAATCTAGCTCGCCATGAAACATCGAACAAACATTGGTTGGCCATCTTTCCTCTATGGCCATCTTACCCAAGTTTACCCTATAAATTTCTAAACATTTACACTTCTGCTCTTAACTCTTAAAATACTGCTCTTCACGCAAGATTTCACCGAGAAGTCAAGCGTCAACTAGCATGCTGGTTGCGTAATCATGTCGTAACATCTGCTGCTGCGTCCGAAGTTCACTTTCTCACTAAATTATCAAGAAATTTCAAGATATAAATGTACTGTGCCCCATTCCAAATTGAAATTAAAGCTAATACTAGAAATTCTAAAAATATACAAGATATTAATATTAAATATCGCACTGTCTGAAGCTTATTTCAATTCAAGAGAACGCGCAGAAATAATTTCAAACTTAATGTTTTCTAAAGGTGCGTTCCACTTAACGCTCACAACGCTTGCGAGCATCATTTCGTTCTTGTTTAACATTTGACAAACAACGAGGATGAAATGATTCCACGAGCGTTGCGAGCGTTAAGTGGAACGCACCCTAAGAAATTTATTCTGCAGCTATTCAAATAAGAAAATTAAAAGTTAAAAAGTAATAATGTCATATGTCTATATATGTTAAAAAATATATTGATTTGACAATTGAACATATTTGTACAAAAGATTGGTGACCAATTGGTGAAATTTATAAATATCTATTTTAAGTTATGTTTCTTCTTCATCAAGTATGTAGCAATAGTATAGTTACGTAACTTCGCGCGCGAAGAAGTTTGAAAAATAAATTGTAAAGGTCTTTGAGTAATCGGAGCGAGACGATAACTCGAGGATAACTTATTCAAGAGTTACTGGCGGACGACCCGAGTCGCGAAGGTCTCCGAGAAGGTCATTCCGATAAATTCGTACGTAAATGAAATGGTTTTATCCATCCGCCGCGAGAGTGCGCCGAAAAAATCAATGAACCAAGCTGTAGATAAGTTCCACAGAAATGACTGATCTGCAATCATTGTAACTTAGCGAACTCACCCGAGCAATCACACATACATATCATGCAGACCCATACATACGTTTTCATGAATTTTCATTCAATCTTATAAATACTTGAGAAAAAGTAGAGTCATGGTGCAGTCCAATCAAAGAAGAATAAGAATAAGGACAAAACTCATATGTATATATGTTTGATATATTATAAAAGAACAGCGAAAGCTAAAGCTTATTTTTACACTTTACATTAACTGGAAAAAGCTGTCGATAAGTTCGCGCAGAGTTACCATCAGTCCGGTCTACGCGTCTCAACCAGTAAAGTCGATTTAAATTGAACCGATTGAACGACGACCTTGCGGCAGGTTGATACCCGCGTGATTACGTACTGCAGAACACGATGGAATGTTCTTTACAATAGCATTATGCGGCTGGTACATAGAGTACTTTTCCGTCATAAACAGGAAAAGTCTACCAAGTAGTATAACTAGAGTATAATCTCTCTTGTTAACTGTCAATTAGCGTGGTTAAGTCCGAGTAATTACTAAACGAATTACGAAACGATTTACGATACAAAAATGATTCTTAATAGTATTTGCTGATTTCGAGTTTTAAATATATCTACATCGATAAGGCATGTAAAATATAAATTAAGACTTATTAAGGTCCCGAGCTCGCGATTAAGCCCATTAGAAATTCGATCCGTTTTTATTGGTATATATAATTATTATAAATATTTAAGGTACTTCTAAATGAGTTACTAATTGTAAGAAAATAGTAGCCTCTCGATCATTCGCTCGAGATATAATCGTGTTTTCTAAAGTCGACACTATCTAATCTTCAAATTAAAGAATCTAGGTCGGGGTTTAAAAGACATAATCTTGTACGATAATCGCTTTACGAGATACTATAGCACATTATACATTCTAACATTCTATATTAGTCTTCGGTGCCTATAGAAGACCATACTCTGGCCGTGAAGCAAACTCATTCAAGTGATATCCTTAAAAACTATGCACAAGACTAGAACTACATATATCATATATCAATGTCGATAAGAATAGATAGTGTTTCATAAAAGACACGTGATAGCTACGTATAACGTGTAACAACTGGTGACATCATGTTCGCGTCAGCGTTGTCACGGTCGATAATACTAATTTGGAATGTATCGAAATAATTAACTAGTTAACTGGTTAGTAGCTAATTAACTAATTTAGAATATTACAGTGGTATCGAAAAATGGATCTTCAAATATTATACAACAAAAATATTTCTTATAATTTCATATAAAAAATGTTTTTTACTATATTTAAAGATACATTCTATATTTTCTATATTTTATTACATAAATATCATATATATATTATATATAAAAATATAATTTATTCAAATATTATTTGCAAGGTATCAACAAATTGGCACATTTACAATTCTGATATACCGATCAGAGGTTAGAGTCAGAGGTAAGGTTAGAGCTAGGTATGCTGAAGCGATATCGAACGCGCGCCAATGTGGTAGCACGTGGGAAAGTTAGAAGGCTTACCGCTTGCGTCCATTTAGGAAAGCCCCATTGGGTAGAAACGACGAGTCTGTGAGTGTGGAGAACACCATTGACTACTTCTCTGTCGATGACATCCGCTCCAATAACCGAAGGCACCATAGGATTCGGATACTTTCTCCATGCAGCCTGCGCTACCGTCTCCCAAGGATGACTGCAAATAAATTTATTGCCCCTGTTATCGTTCATGAAGAATCAATGCAATTCTTAAAAATGATTCAGTCAATGAAATTATCCTCGAGGAGGAAACGAAAAGAGAAAATTTCATTTACGAAAATTAGGCTAAGTCAAGCTAGATGAAATAGAAATAGATGGACCCTGTTTTATCCCTTTCCCTTTTGCGCTTGTAAAATACAAAATATTCCGTAGATTTTTGGAAATCAATTCAAAAGGATAAATGAGTACTTTGAGAGTTTTGCATCTTGGACATAACCCACGTTACATTACTCGTTCAACTATCAATAGGAAATTGTCCGTTTTTAGAGATGGAACAAGTATAACGAGGTTATGTAACAAGGGCACACAGCGTAACTGCATTACGGTCCTTAGACGAGACAAACTCCAACATTCGGGATGTCTGACGAATTGTACGAAGGCAATTACGTCAAGTAGCGGAGCACAATAGATAACGAGTATCCGTTTAAAGGCACGTTTCGTACTCACTCGAAGGTATGCTCTGACGTCCAGATTTTCATAGCGTTTTACGGGTAGGGCGAGCAACACTGCATGTAGGATGGGCACCGCAATTTAACGTGTGACACGTGAGCGGAATAGGCTGACGCGACGTCGGGCGTCTGTCGTGCGTCAGGCCGTCTTCGAAGGTGTGTGATGTAAGTAGAAGTAATCGCTACATATCACACACGACTACAGTGACAGTTCCACGTTCCACAGTGTGCACTATATATTTGCCTGACAAAAGGAGCGTCAGCCAATGGTCGGTGGTTTGCATGTAGTACCTAACATCATTGGTCAGTTGCACCAGCGGCGCGCTAATATCAAACCTGTATCCACGACATCGCATTGTAAATTGTGTAACATGCCGGGAGGGATTACAAAGGTTCGCAAATAGGTGAGTGCGAATTGATAGTTAAATAATTTATTAAATATTAATAATTGATAGAATAACAAATAATGAATGTATCGATTAAGCATATGCTCAGCCTGACAATTGCAATCACTCAATCTCAGGTTAGAATAGGGATTGATAATAATTTTTTGGCTTAATTTGCTTAAATGTTGGAGATTGATGGTTTCTTTAACCAACTAGATATAAATGTATAACAAAAGGGCGTACACAATGTAAGTCTTAATTATTTACAAGCTCTGCTTTTCTTGAAAAATATCGGTACACTGCGGTTCTATAAATAAACAGATTCCACACTTTCTTGGTTTGTTAAATTACTAATATTTACAAGAAAAAGATTTGTTATAAAAATTTATTATTACAAAAACGATAAATTAGTAATGATTACGCAAAGAACAATGTAAATTTTATCGAATCTACTCTATTATAGCTTTGTGTGCTGAGTTATGTCTCATATGTAATGGCACGGCAGGTTGAGGACCTTTACATTCCAAAATCATTTTCTCAGCTGCTTTTAACGCATTGTATATCGATCGAGACTTCGGTGCTTTCGCTAAGTAAACCGTGCATTGTCCCAAAAGCACGTCACACTCTGGCATACCAATCATTTGACAGCCATGCATTGTATGAACAGCTACACCTGAATTTTTAAAACACACTTTAGTTACATATACACTATGAAAAATAAATTTCGTTTCTTTACCTAAAGCGTCTGGATCCGCTAGACCAATGTCTTCACTAGATATTCTAACTAGCCGTCTCGCAATGTTTACCGGATCTTCCTTAGCTGCCATAATTCTAGCCATCCAGTACAGGGAAGCACTTGCCTTACCAGCTCTTATTGATTTATGAAGCGCGGAATACATGTGATGGCTCTGATTGGTTTCTTTTTCAGAAAGCACATGCGTTTTTATTAAACCTTCCTTAATATCTTTCAGAGTTATTGTTATATTATTATTGTATGATGCTTTTGATCCATCTGCCTGCTTCGCAAGCGTTGCTAATTCTAAAGCATTCAGAGCTACACGTGCATCGCCATCGCATGCTTCTGCTAGCCACTGTACTGTATTATTATCAACATGAAATTTATGTTTTGTATTGGAGTGAAATTTAATCTGTTTTCTGCTGTTTGTCAGTTCTTTTTCTCGTGCATCGAGCGTGCCACCATTTATGCACTCTATTGCCTTATAAAGAATCTCTGTTACATTGCGTTCCGTTAATTTATTTAACACAAATACGCGACAGCGACTTAACAGAGCTGGATTTAAACTGTAAGACGGATTTTCGGTGGTACACCCAATTAAAGTGAACGTTCCTGCCTCTACGTGTGGCAGGAATATATCTTGCTGAAGCTTATTGAAACAATGAATTTCATCCATGAAGACAATGGTCTTGCATCCGAATTTTGATTTGTTCTTCGCTGCGGTAACAGCTTCCCTTATGCTTTTTACACCGGAATTGGCTGCAGATAGATTCACAATGTGCACGTTGTTACTCGTTAATTCTCTGCTTAAACATGCTATTATATTCGTCAAGGATGTCTGAAACATAAATTGTAGATGGTTATTACAAGGCAGCTGTAAAAATGAAGAGTAAAACTAGCTTTACCTTTCCACATCCAGGTGGGCCCCAGAATATCATGCTAGAAATCTCTCCTTTTTCCAATAAGTAACTCAAAACAGTGCCTGGGCTAATAATTTGTTTCTGCCCCACATAAGCCGCAATACTCGTTGGCCTCATCTTTTCGACAAGTGAAACACGTTTCGATGCCTCTGAGGATTGTACTTTGGAACGTTTTGTAAAATTATGTTCAGACATGTTGTTGATACTGTTCTGCGTTTCATTAATATGTACTTTAAATTTTTTCACTTGATTATTTGTGACAAAATCTTCATCAAAAGGAAATGATCTCTTAGTTTTCACTTCCATGTAACTCTGTTTTTTTGGTTATGTCATTCTCTGTTTATGTACCAAATATATATATATTTGTTTAAATATTTGAACAAACAGCAGGTAACGATAGGTACGCTAATCCCTTTCTATATTAATAAATAAAAAATATGCGTATTATTTTTTCAATACAGCGATATTATCATGTGTCGTTTTTTAACATAATGTAATTAAATTAATTACATTCTATTGCAATAATCATAAGACGACGTTTTGACACAACTTTGACAATTAATGAAAAACCACTGAATTTATTGATATATTCTTTCTCGTCAAATCGCGTACAGTACTACAGTAGAATAATTAAAAAAAAGGCAAAGTGCTGCCATCTACGGCAATATGAACATGTGTCATACAACATTAATATCGAACTTTTCGTGCAGAATTGGCATTTAATGAATATTTATCACACGCGTGACGAAACACGCGAGTAATGAATTAACGGGCAGATCATCCGAGCAACCGTAAGTTCTTTATTTGTCAGGTATACTTTCTTCAACTGCGCAAAATTATAGCTGGGTTGGGCACGCTCGTAGAATGCCTGAAATTCGATTCGGCGATGACGCCGCCGGTGAGCAAGGAACAATACCGACTCGAGCAAGAAGCGTTCGTTTCCAATCACGGGGGCACGACACCGCAAGAGGTGATTTTCACGCTTCTACCATCCGTATGCGGCGTCTTATTGGCAACAACGACTCTGGGAATCCTTAAGAAGTACACCCACGAAAATGTGAGAGTCGTCATAGAGTTCATGCTAACCGTCATCCCGACTATCTTGTGCTGTACGATATTATCGGGACACATCGGTAGCGTATGCGTGATAATGATATCGATCTCTCTGCTAAACATAATGCTGCTGCTAAACAAGGGGATTAATCTCCCGAATTTAACTGTGCGGCCGGTTACCGGCAAAAGGCCCTTCATAACTAATTTTCGCGCATTGACTAACATTATTACTGCGATTTGCATATTAGCCGTCGATTTTCGTATCTTTCCACGCAAGTTCGCCAAGACAGAAATGTTTGGATACAGTCTAATGGATACGGGTGTCGGGTTGTTCATATTGGCAAATGCGTTGGTCGCGCCAGAGGCTCGAGACTTTTCTACCTTCCGTCGAGGAGGATTTCAGGAAACTTTGACGAGAAATATGAAAAATTGCTTCCGAAGTTGCGTGCCCCTCTTGGTGTTGGGCTTCGGACGTATCGCAGTAGTCGAGTACGTAGGATATCAGAAGCACGTTACCGAGTACGGCGTTCATTGGAACTTTTTTATAACTTTAGTTATCGTCAAGTTGTTCACTAGCATGATTATTAGCTTCAGCACTATTAGCTCGAAGTTACTCGTTACTTCGTTACTCTCAGGTATATGGATATTGTGGATGCACGAATACACCATGAGCATCAAAGGTTTAAAGACGTGGGTTTTGGCGTGGGACGGGCCGAGAGACGACTTTTTCTCTGCCAATCGAGAGGGCCTAATTTCCGTACCCGGTTACGTAGGACTGTATTTTGTTGGCGTAGCTATTGGAAGATTGATACATTCGACATATCAAAGTTCGCACACGAGATCGAATATGAATATTTCTGTGAAACTGTATGGTTTTGAATTTGGAGTGCGCTACAATGAGTCTATGTTGCTGTGTATTAAATTGTCTTTGATCTCCGCACAAACTTGCATCACGACATTATTCTGCGATTTTAAGATTTCAAGAAGATTAGCCGATGCCGGGTACTGCATGTGGATAGTAATTCTAACAACTACGCTACTTAGTTTGTTGCTGCTCGTAGAGATTGTGCTAGATATAACTGATTGCGCGATAAACGAGTCTAGCATTGAAAGCAAAACAGAGAAATTGCGTAAAAATTTGCGTTTGAATTTAAAGAAACATGTCGAGAGTGAGAGAGAGCAAAATGATGAATGTGTAATCAGGAGATCTTTAGAGATTTTTGATGCTGTAAATTACAACGGCATGTTCTTTTTTCTTGTTAGTAACGTTATGACTGGTCTTGTCAATATGTCAATGCATACGTTATATGCCAAACAATTGGTAGCTCTATTAATATTAATTATATATATGGCTGTGAGTATACTTTCAACATTGATACTTTATAGGCTCAAGATTCCGATCAAACTGTGAAGTATATGCAAAAATGGTAATGAGTCAATTTTAATAAATTTACAATGTTTGATCGAGATTTTGACGATCTTGCTGATAACAATATTCTTCCATAAGTCTTTGTTGAAGACATTATATGTGATTATATTAAAACGTGTACAGTGAATTTTGTTAATATATTTTTTGTTTTTCCTTATAGAGAAAGATTACGTTATAGTTTTCATGTGGCCAAATATAGATACGTAATTAAATATTATATACAGATATCGTATATGTAAACTTAACTACGAATTAATAATTAAGAGAAAGTACTGCCAAATGCAACACAGACATATCGCGATCTATCGCGCATTTATTTTATTTATCAAAATAAAGTATGTACATTAGTATAAAACTAGTACTAAGTATATACGAAATTCGATCAACAAATGCATTTTAGATCACGTTCTGTTACCATATCTTATCGTCTTAATTTAGTGCCTAAGAGTTCTGTTCATAATTCATCTTTGGATAATATATCAGATTTTTGTAATCGTATCGGTTCTTTAGCATTGGAAGGTTGTACTAAATCTTCATTATCCGTCGTCTTAGTATTATTTTGTATTTTGCCATGAGAATTGTTAAACTTCCTAAATGCATTGTGGTGCTTCACGTGATTTCTTGCAAGCGAAACAATTCTGAGAAATTCTTTAACGTCGAAGCTGTAGTTTGTAAACTTGGCGTGAGCTCCGCCATCAGGATGTGTCCCCTGTAAATTACAAACTGTTTAAGTATGCATGTTTACATTTAATGACAAAACTTTAATCATAGTTTAAATCAGTGAGGAAATAAAATGGAATGAAAAAGACTTACAAAAATGTCACAAATATCTATTGTAGTATCGCTGTTATTTATTACCAAATTTTTCTTTGATTATAATAAAACTAAGTTATCAAATCTTATATTATTTTAGCGAAAAATCTGTACGGACTTACCGGGTCTTGTTGCACTAATTTTGACGTATCTTTCCATGTGAAATATTTTACACCCCTCAACCGTGCAAGATCTTTGTAGCAATTAGGATCTTCGCAGTTATATCTGCGGAAAATAATTGAAATGTATGATTCCACTATTCACAATCATATATTTTTTTATGTTTTATAACGGATCTTACATTTCGAACACTGCTGCCCAATCAGGCAGAAACATTAAGTGCGTTAAGCCAGCGCCATGAATACCAATAAAAATATCAGAATTCCTAGTAATTTCTAACTGCTTTTTGAATGATACATTTTTATTATACACCACCTGAGTGCAAAAAGAACGTGTTGTGACATATAACAGAATGTTAAAGATAATTATATTTTCCTATTGGAATATTACCTTCCTAACTTTATACTCCGGGTTCTCCTTCAAAGCGTTTACCAGTTCATTTTCGTTTAAAATCTTTCTGTACTGTGTATCTCTACTGAGCAATGTCACACGAATCTTCCGATCTTTCCTTTGATGAAGAGGTATTTGAAGTCGATGCAACACATGATCACCAAAAGCTTTGAACAATCCGGATTTTTCACAGCCATAAATCTAAAACAATATTTTCTAATAATTGATATTCTTCTTTGGAGTATAGAGCATCTCGGTGAAATGATATACAATGCTAGTACTAGTGGTGTATTGTAGAATAGGCCGAAAATCATTCGCGGCAGTAAAGGAAACACCAAGTTCCTGAAGCATACTGTTTCGCCTCGAAATGTTTTTAAATCCCATAATGGATTTCTCGTAAATGCTTCGAAGGTATCTTGGAACGCCGATCGATAGCTAAAAACAAAATGTAGTTCAGTATCTAACGGGTCGTAATCTTCATTTTACACGTTTGTTTCAATTTTGTTTTATGATTCGTTTTATCCTTGTTACCTATAACTTTCCCAGATCAATATATGGTTGTCTGTATCGAAGGCAGATGGGTGCGAGAGATTCACGTGCAATGATGCGTACAAGTTGAAAAAGTCGCAAAAGTGATGATACATGTTTACTACTAAAACAAAGCGACTTTAACGAAGTGGCGAATGTGAACCGTAATTTATCTGACATTCTTTTTGCAAATGCCTTCAAACTTACTGGCATCTATCTTCATGATAAAAGTCGGTTTCTCAATGACGACATCACAGTCGCCGTGGACAATCGGCCGGTGATGTAATTTTCGAAAGTTTCGCAATTCTGGTCCCCAAGACTGCAGTGGACTAATGTGATCTGCGTTTTCCTGTAATCTTTTTTCGTTCAGCCTGATCGCAGAAGAGAGAGTTAGACACTTTCCAATTCGTCATATAGATGATCTGTTTTGCTCGCTGATATTCACTCACGTGCAGTAGCCACCAATTTGACCTTCTCTTAGTACATCCATTTTGTATCGTATGGGTTCCTTTCGATTCAGCAAATCTGTGAAATTTAGCATCACGTTTCTCGCTCTGCAGAACCGCATATGCTCCGAACACTCCAAGGACGAATCATCCTGAAAAAAGTAAAATCCGACCAAGATATCAAGTTTATTATCCTTTTGCGTTCCGTGTATGACGTCAGATTCATATCATAAGTAATATATTATAAATAATTATATAGTAAACTCACCACAAATAATGGTTCACATAAAAGCATCATCTCTTTCCTTTGATCGCGCACGTATCCGAAATCGCCTTGTGCGTAATATGTATCTAACTGAGCTCTTTTTGTGGCGACCCATCCCTTGTGATCGCCAGGGCAATGCGGAATGGAAAAAGAATTTTCTGCTTTGCAATCTTCCTCGTAGCCCCAACAGGCTTTAGTACCGAGACTATCCTGAATGTATTATAAATTTGAAACTTTTAATGATTTACATAAATCATGTAAAAAATGTTCAAGAATTTTTTTATTCAGATGAATATGTGAATAATATTATGTAAATGCGAAATCCACAGAAATAAATTTTTAAATAAAATTTTATGTAACATGTTTTAAATATTATACAAAATGAAAAAAAATATGTCAAGAAATTAATATTAAATATAATCTTACCTTATATGGACACGTCGCATCATTGCGGCATTTTTCTGCTACCGTGGGAAAAGAGTTGAAATAATACTTGACATGCTCGTGCGGTAGATTGATATCTGTGTAATTGCCGCCAATGGCAGTGACCGTAAATACAAGCACCAGTGACACCGGATGAACCGCGAACAACGTCCTCATGATCATTGTGTGAAAAGAAACTTTACTAGAACCGCCCGGTTATTCTTAAGACGTTCGTTGCGCGTTCGTCTTACAACGTTCTGCACGGTTTGAATGAAAAACGAACCACCTGTGAAGGTGGGTGTATGACCTCACAACCCGCGCATTAACACACATGCGTGGAACCTGTGCGGAGGTACGGTGAGAGGCGATACTTAACTTACTACGTGCGAGATGTGAGTCAGCTCACATCATAGAAATTACGCACTGGCTCGCCTTGAGCAGCCGCGAAGAAGCGAAGTTTTAATATTTCTTATTTCCTAAATAATACGCCGGCGTTTTTCGACCCCTCGGATCGATAATGCAGGTCTGTCTGAATACGGAGTACGTGGCAGCATTTTCTTTGAAATAATCACAGGGAGTCTTGCTGACTTCAATAATTCTATGTTCCTGATGACAGTATTGAAATGTATTTTTTAAAAACATTGAAATCTCTCATGAATAGACGAAAAAATCCTTCCAGTTATCTTCCACACGGTCAGCTGTTTAATACGTTTGCAACATGGCCGTATACACTGTCACTGTCAAGGATGTTATTTGTGATCACAGTTTGAACGATTCTCTTTTCCGAGTGGAGTAATTAGGCCGAAATGAAGAATTGAAGCACCCTTGAGCAACTCTTATTTGATTCACATGACTTTAGCGTCTGCAAGTTTAAATTTTTGAACCGGAATATTTTGTGGGTCTTGTGGGTTTTATGGGAAAGCATTCTTTTTAACTGATTTGAGTCCCTCTGTGAGTTTCTTCCCATAATATGAATGACAGTATTACCCACAGAGTCTCGGCAAAGTAGAGAAGACGAATAATTTCTTCTATCTACTACCGATATATAACTATCAGCACATATAGTAGAAAAGATGAATATATGATAGTAACGTTTCGGAATAGTCATTACAATATCTATAGCAGATAAATAGTACAACAATATAATAGAAATTAATATAGTACAAAAGAATATAGAGAAGAATATCTATTGTGGATAAAAGTATCTGCTTAGAGATAAGATTTAAGAGTAACGCAGAAAAACGTAAGAGTGCGGTTGCAGTTATTATTGCTAAGAAATTGAAATTGCATTAGGTGGAAGTGTTTGTTTACAATATTTATTTACACATTGTAGAAAAATAGATAATTGAACGTCACAAATATTAATTAAATTAATATTGAACATTTACATTGTATATCTCTTGATATAAAATTAGAATTAATAATTGCGAAAATCTTAGAACGTAAACTTTATGTTATATGTAAATTTATTTTCCGTATTCTCTAGGTCAGGGGTATTCGAATTCCTACCTGGGTAGTAGACTATATTAAAGGTTTGCAAGTTTTTTGCATTACGTGTACGTATGAAAATTACAATATTATTAGAGTATAAGCGTGAAATGAAGCGGGCTCCGATAAGGAATCGTTTGATGCAGACTATTGTCTAACGTTAGTTAGTGTCGAATGATGGCTTCTGTTATTCATCATGCTCTTACGTAAATGAAATGCAAAACCCTGAGACAATAAGCCTGCGAGACGCACCTTATGCTAATCCTCGCGGGATACGTCAAAAACGATTTCGACGTATACGGAAGAGACAGTTCGATCCTTCTCTCGAGGCGTGGTCGAGGTATAGATCTTATCTTCGCGGTTTATACGATTTCGCTCGTCGGAGAAAGAAAGAGGTACGAGTTGAATCTAAGGGTCCCCGCGCGTTTACCGGCTCTAATACACCGAGTCCCACACTTTGTTAGGCATGAATCGTTACGCAATCTGGAAGACTCGGATATCAGCTGCGACTCTCGTTGGTCGCGCAGGTGTCTTTCTCGGTTCACAAGAGATCGTTGCGATACAATTAAAGCTACATGGACCGTAGCCAGCGGCGAAAGGAGAGCGCGGATTCAAATCTACAGAACTTATTTTAACTTTGAGCGACACCCATTGTTCTCTTTTCTTCTCAATGTTGACGCCGCGGCGGATTAGAATTTGCGGACACCCCGTGCGTTACGCAACTAAATCTTAAGTGTTCAGTTGCGATAGTGTAGATATACACTTGACTATTGAGATATCGAGGCATGACGAATCCTATGCGTGAGATCTACGTGGGACCGAGCGATCTCGATCTTGTCTAACCGCGAGCGAATTGACTGATTATCCATGATCGTTCGCAAAACGGAAAATCACCGTAACAACTGTCCATCTACATATCCGAATAAATCGGCATTGGCCGCGCTAGTCCCGCAGGCCAATCACGATGAGCCACAAATCAATGCTAATCGATGCGAGAGGATCGCCGATATCGGGCACGAGAGACAATAGCGTCGATATCTTTGGCGCGTCAACCTGCCGTAGCGTGACCCGGAAACAGATCTCGCTATACAAATGTTTTACATTTATATATGTATGTATAACTTATTCACTTGTATATATACGAAGGTTTCTCGCTATGTGTGTACGTAAAAACGTCGCGTAGTTTACCGGTATATGTAGATTGTTGCCGATCGGCCGGTGGAGACACACCGGCCTGCCTGGGCACGGATTGCCGCAGATAGATCGAAAGAACGATCTACATCGATCACGATCGCATCACCCCGACCCTCAGGTACCGATACGGTCGCAACGGTACCTCGCTATTTATACCGGTATGCCCAACTTTATTTCTTCTTGTAAATCTTTTGTCGTCGTGGATTGTTAAGATGATTTTCTCCGATCGGAGTAGTCACGGCACGATCGCATTATCTTTCTGAGAGATGTCTTTAGTTGCAACGTGATAATTTACGTGACAATTCGTCGTCTTTTGACAAACATCTAAGATATTTCATTGATATTTTATTGATATTTTAACGAGAGGCTACGTAGACAAATAACGCAATGTACACATGTAGACATAAGCGTAGTAGACATGGTTATATATCGATCTTATGTATTACGTTCCATTCCGTTATTGCATAACTTTATTTATAAATATGTTAACGGCAGATATTTATAGCTATTGAGAATTAAATGCTATATTTTCCGGATCGCAGACAGAGAAGGAATGAACAATGAATGCAATTATAAACATATCGCTCATTGTCGCGTCACAGTACCGGAAAACAGGCAATTCACAAGCGAAACCGGTTTACATCCCTGAAAATAAGCGGAGCTATTAAGCTTCACATGTATAGTTATGACCATTGGTACTACTGATTGCTGTCGTTTAAGTCACGGTGATCGTCGTAAAATTTCTTCGGCGTCGCGGCCGCGGTAAGAATCGCGCCGGCGACGTATATCACGCGGCCAGATTGATTTTATGACGCAACGGCGATTTTCGCAACGGGCCGCTGATAAACGGGGGACCCCGGCGTTTCCGCAGAAACGCAACGCGCGGGCAATAATACGAGCACCGTGACATCGGCGTAACGTCCAACCGTCGCCGCCGCCACGTTGGCGCCGCGTGTCACACAGTCGAGAGCCCGGTGTCAACCTACGCGAAAATCAACGCTATAATGTTCCCCGTAGACCTCGCGGTTCCTCCCGTCGGAGAAAATCGCGGGGGCGACGCGTCACATTGCAACCGCAGCGTCTTGCGAAACGGGAACGCTCCGAGTCACCCACACGCGACCGAAAAAGTTCGCCGACGAATACAAGTCCCCGTTCCACGAGCGAGTGCATCCACGAGTGCCGAAAAGAAGCGCGGGCTTTCCCCAACATCCTCGCGGAGATGTTACGGGAGATCTCTCGCGCCGATCTGCGCGAAAACGCAAACCGCCGTACATTCTACCGTGAATCTACCTGCGTCTTTTCTCTGCGCCACCCACGCGCTCATTTCAATGCGTATCCGTAGACATAAAGTATGGCGATTGCCGTCTTTTCCTGCTAGATAGAACCGCGAGTTGAATACAATAATACTCGATCCTCACATTGCAGCCTTGTGACGAGCTGTGCGGAGATGACTTATTATCATCGAGTCATTTCGATAGCACGCTATCGATCGAACCGAATCAATGAAGCGTTCAAACGCTACGTAAACAGATCGTCGCGTCGGTGCGAAGAACGCAAGAAACAGAAAGCGTAGAAAATCGACGGAGAGCGAACATAAATCGAGTAGCGGCCTGAATATATCGTTGACTCTCCGCGACAGATGATAGGAAATAATAAGTTATTTCTCGGGGATCAATAAACCATTGATTATCGGATCTTCCAGCGTTTACAATTATGCACGCTCGAATTCCAGTTCTATTGAGCTACCGACTAGTGCTACAGAAATTGCCCGACGGCGTTCGTGCGAAAAGAATTCCCTTCCACGCACTGACTTTCTCGTTAGCGCGACACCACGGACTAATCGCTTAATTAATAGATGATAAATGTTTGCAATTCCACCAGCGAGTCCCGCAAATCTCCGTACGCAGCTCGTTACCAGACCCAATTAATTACGTAGCGGAACGATTAAATGCGCGGCTCGGCGCCGTCGATATATCCGCCGGCGAGGGCAAGCGGACCCTTCGTGTCATTCTTCCTCGCCTCCAAGAGAGTTCCACCACGAATTTTCTTCGTGACTCTGTGCGCGATTTATTTCCATGTGTCGACAGGGTCACCGGGTTGCGATTCCTGATGTCGCGAGCACGCCAGGAACGCGCGAAGCTTAAATTATTGCATGAGGGCCGGCGAAGTGGGTTTAAAGTTTCGTTCACGGGGGACCTTTAATTCAAGACCGACTGCTTTCGAAAGTGCGCATTGGCATCGAATAACTCGCGCCGAAATCCTCCGTGCGGATATTTAATCGTGAATTGCACATATAAAGAGAAAATGCAGAAACGAATAATTTCTTTGTCACCTTTACGAATTGCGTCAACACCATCTTTGTACTTTTAATTAAAATATTATATATTTTTTAAATTTATTAACTTTTGCAAGCTTTCAAATCAAATTACGACTGAAGAATTGAAAATTCAGTAAAACAATGTGGTTTTTTATGCTTTAATCTTTTGTAATAAAAAAAAACAACAAATGCACACATTGTAATGCAATATAGGCGCAGATTGCATTATAGATTGCGCGAAGAAAGGAAATGAGAAGCGGAGGGAGGATTTTATAAAAATAAAACTATATAAAATTCTATTATTTTATTGATTAATTAATTTAATTAATATATTAATGACTAACTTGTAAGATATTTAAGTCTTAATGATTCAGTAGCTGCGATTATAGCAAACATTTCATTACGTGCTAAATTCAAGCTGGAATTTCGTCGGGAATGTTGCAGATCGAGATGTCCTCAACGAGAGAACCGTGACAAAGCAATCGCCCATTAAACTTTGGTCCATATATATGTCGTTTCGAGGCAAAAAAATCTCACCTCTCGCGCGCTGTACCTCGCGCGAACACGATCGTAAACGAGAATTGGTAATTGAAATATTAATGAGATGCCGGGCACAAAACACGGTAGCCGCGTCGTGTACCTGCGTATACAAGCGCTATAAATGAGAGAGGGCTTGGTCACATTAACGTCGTCGCGGGTGACAATGTGAGTCGGGTCGCTATCAACGACGTGGCCCCGCACCGCTAACGAATTATCGTCACTTCCCCAATCGATTACGCCCGGACTATAAATCAAAACTTTGTCATATCTCGCATCTTAAGAGTGCCTCCATCTCGACGAACACAGCCGTCGCATTAACTAGCCCCACGATAAGCAGATCCTATTCCGAAAAACCGTTCGAAGTACAGTTATTACGGTAGCTCTATACGAATCTGCGTTGACGGTTTCGAAATATTTCATAACCGTAAGATAATATTACGTGTGATAGAGTCATATTCCAGAATATACATATGAAATTAGGATATACAATCTCGTGATGTACGCTCTTGATTATCGTCAAGATTTCTGTTAGCAGTAAAGTTGTAGATAGTGAGCATGACTTGTTATCAGGAAACAGACAGCGACTTAGTTGCAAAATAAATTCGATAAAGTCTCCATCGTGCAAGAACTTATCCGTTTCTAGAAGAGTAAATATAACTTGTCGCTTCGTGAGTTATCCGCGGTAGTTCTTCAAAGTCCAGACGACGCGACGCGACAGCGGGACCGCCGCGAAGGATGTATACCAAGTCGCTGTCACGGACCTCCCGTCGAAGAGGTCCTTTTAACAACTCACGGTTTATCCGGGGAACCCTGGGCAACGCGGAGTACATCTCGAGGGTGCCGTGAATGCGAGCCGTGGTACGCTCGTAAAAAGATGAACCGGTGACAACCGCTATGACGCGGAATTTACGACGTCGAGGTCACAGCCCAGGTCGAATCGTGAACACCGCCGGACAAGTTGTCGTTGTGTTTGCAAAAAAGCCCCTCTCCGTCGCTTCCATTCCGCCGCGATCGCGGGTCCGGCTTAGGTATGAACAGCGTCTGGATGGTCAATAACGTCCTCGGCGCTCGTGTTTATCTCGATCGGCCGCGGAGTCGTCGGGATCACGTGTCTCTTCGGGAGGATAATCACGAGGACGGTTGCGGCGGGTCTCCGTGGATGATTATTATCGCACGAATGGTACTTACAACGTGATTCAAGTGATCGCTCAATTTCTCCCGATCTCCCGCACGAATCGGTTTCGATAGAACGTCGACAAAACTCGCGTCAACGATCCTATTTCTCAGAATTTTTTCCATAAACGTTCACATCACATATCTCATATATTTTACATAAAACCTTGTTTATAAAATATTGTATATGTGAAAGGTATAAGAAAAGGGGGTTAACGGTTTATAAAATTTATTATGGCAACAATAACGCAAGTTTGTACCATATTTAAAAGTCTTTTAGAAATTCAGGCTTTGATCAGTAAAGAAAACGAGCGATAAAAGTCTACAAAAGTTTGAGCAATACGCCGGCAGGAGTTCCGACTGTTCCTCTCTAACGTCTTTATAATCTATTAAACCCCCTCGTAAAAGTGGTCTCAACATGCGGAGTAACCCAGAGTTATTTGCCTCTCGAAAGCATGATATGCAATTGCTAGCACATCATTCTTTTTTACAAATGCTTCTGACATAATTTATGCTCATTAGACCAATAGACTATAACCCAACTATAATAACAATTAGTCTAGCGATTATTATAACTTTTAATAACTAACAGAAATTTATAACTATAAACTATGTTTATTAAGACTATAAGCTTTGCACGCACGAAAAAATCAAGAATCTGACGTTCAGTCTTAATCTGTTAATTTCATTAAAATTTTATGAGTAATTCATAATGCGTCTGTATCGAGGTCTCTTCGTGATGTCTCTTTAAAAATCAAGGACGATCACTATAGGTGATCGTAACGGCGAAGAAAAACAACCTGCAAGAATACATCACAATAGCATTTGTTGCCGCGAAACGCCCACGTGACGCGAGAAGCACAGGTGTGCTCTTCCGCCTCTTTTTTACGCGCCGCGAAACTTCTATTTCGCTCTGTGACATAGGTCACACGCCGGTCCAGGAATGCACGCGACTTTCTTCATCTCTTTATGGAAACGCGAGAAGTGTGCGAATCATGTTCCTCGTGATAGCGAGGAGAGAAAGGTTGTGAAAAGACCGAGGGGCGGGACGGGGGAATGGAGGTGAAGGCGAATTCTCGCGTGGTTCTCGAGTCAAGTTGCACCTGCGTGATTCCTATTCGTTGCATGTGATATCATGCGCGCGTTCACCACGAAAGTGGTGCCTGACAACTTCAGGTGACCTGCATAGTAATTAGTAAATCGAGCCCGGAGAAGCCTGTATTTCTGCATATCGCGCGACCATAACATTAGAATAAGTTCCCCATTAAGCGCCGTATCTCACACATAATGCGCTACGGTATATATTCAATGGCTCTTTCCATGTCGCAAAACGCACGAAGCGATCGTGCGCGAGTAACATTCGTCAAGAGCAGCAAGACCTTCCCGCCAGGAAGAGAGAATTTCAGTCCTCTTATATGTCGCCGCATTATCTGCGTTACAACGATAATTGTGATAATGTTGCAATCTACAAGCAACGTATAATTTCAGAACTAACGGGATGAAAACAGTTATGTTTAAAACCTTGTCGGTCAGATAAATTTTACATTTGTGACGCACGAATATCTAAGCGACGTGCGACGCATAAATATCTAAGATCATAACGTATTTCACTTAATGGCAATTGAACTACCGTTGGAAGTTTTCTAGGATATATATATCTTTCTTATATGCCACTTCTCATTGGTAGTTTGGCGTCAAAAACTTATAATCGATTAAAAATCTCAAATCCCTTGTTCGAAGAAGACGGGGCATTGTGTTCGGAGCGAGTAGCTCTTTCGGATGGATGTTCGCGATACCGTTTGTCTGTGCGGATCGCCAGGATCACTCCCTGAGGAATTCGGCGACCCAGCGGGTCGTCCACGGGAGTAACGCGCGACATTCCGTGTCGAGGGAGATTGGCCGTGTCGTGTCGACAACAAAAACGATCCCGGCCCGAAAACTGTTTCACGGCCGGGAACTTGCACCGGTTATCAAGCAAGATCGAAGGAACAAGGGCGTGCACGGGGCCATAATCGTGGATCAACTTCTGGCTCTGCGGACCTGTCCACGCCGCTTCGACCAGTCCGGAACACCGACTCCACCTATCTACCCTGTATCGCCGGTGAACGTTCTTATGTAGGCTCGAGACAACGCAATGCAACACGCATGCATGTATGCATGTGCGATCAGGGCGTGGCGCGCGATACCCCGATTTGGGATTGACGAAAGCCGATAATCGAAACCCGTTTAGTAATATTCAGCGGAAATTTGAAAATTTTATCGTGAAAGGTATGATTTACGTAGGAAATTGACAGGAACGAAATTAATTACATTATTCTGTAGATAATTATAAAATAGTACGTTATAAGCATATAAAAACTACATAGTTATGTAAGTATATAAAATTATGAACATAAAATGTTAACGTATAATAGAATGATATTACGTGAGAGCGAATACAAATAATAATATACCAAAAAATGGAATCGTGTGGTGAGCGCGAGGCATCAAAGTGTCACCCATAATTAGGCGAGTCGATGGTCGGTGGTGGTATCTTAAGTATCTTCCACCACGGATAAGCGTGCGTTTGATGTTGGCTTTAACGGCCCTTAGGACGCGGGGATTGTATCGCTTAATTAGCTCTACCCTCAGCCACTATCTCCTTTATGAAATCGTTAAGCATCCCGCGCGCGTGCTTCTTATCGGATGTTTTAAGCCGCCGCGCGCCGCGTCTGTCTCGCTCGCGTTATCGCTTTGCCGACTGCTACAAGTTAGTTAGTCGCTTATACTCGGTTATTCCTACATAATCGTATTTCCGATGCCGGGAAGCAGCGCGACATAACTTTCTTTACCGGGCGATCGAAATCCATTTAAGAAACATTATTGTGAGCGCCGAATTGTTAAGGAAAGACCGTAAGAGATCAGAGATAAGAGAAATTATGCGCTCTTTCAATTGAAATGGAACTCCAAATACCTCCAGGGATATTTGTAAGCCAGAAGCGGATGCGATAAATTTCTGAGAGACTCGTGCAGGCCGGAGAAGGCGATGAATACATTTGTCATTGTTCTCGCAACCTGAAAATCATGCGTGAAGTAGAAATCTTCTGTTGGATCGTCGAGAATACAAACAGCAGTAACATCCTAGTCAGCAGTACCTTGCGATCGTGACGTCTCGTTTGTCTCTCACCGTACGAGCGACGGTTAACCGTCCCTAATCGGCCGATGCATTTGAACGGCACCGATGGGATTCACACGATTGAAATTCGTCACGCTCCGCCCAGCGTCTAAGCCGACGATACGGGTATTCGCTCGCGATATTCTTGCGCGCGGTACTATCTGCGCGCGGAGTTGACGAGAAAAACAGCCTGGTCATTCTAGAACGTCGACTGAAATATCAAGGCTGCTTGAGTATGTGGAACGCATTAACCCCTGGGATGACAATGTTCTTCTCTCGCTTTCTCGTAACGGTTACGCAAATTCAGGATCGGTACCGTGAGATAAGAGACACGGCTTAGTTCGCCGGTCGCGAAGATCAGACGATCGGAATTCGCTAAACCGTTGAGCAGGTTCGAAAGTGCATCGAAATGAATAGCTAATCATCTCTTCACTCTGGCTAAGAAGCAATGTCGTTATTACGAAATTTCTACCTTTTTTTTTTAAAATGAATTTATTAATGTCGTGGATCATTACATAACGATTATATGTTTATCATACGTAAGCTATCGCCGATAAATATTCTTGATATCCGAAGACATCTGATTCTCACTTCTTTTCCATCGATCTCAGCATGACGCGAGGAAAGTAGATAGGCTTGTTGCTTTGCCGAGGAACGAGTCGGGACGTATATCCACATGTAGTTTCTTCCCGCCGAGTCTATGAATCACATAGACGCAGGAAAGGGAGAGATCACATGCAGAGAAAGTAAGAAGAGAACGCGAATAACGATGGAGGGTGGAGAAGTGCGGAGGTCACCGCGCGCTGGGACGAAGAAGCAAGAGGGCAATGCGGGCAAATCGGGGTGGTCCCGACATCAGCGTTGACTAACTGCGACACGACGGACCGTCATACCCGACTCCCCTGCGGCTCTCGATCGTATTCGACGGGTAACAAATTAATGCACACCCGCTCTAGTATCCCGAGAAACGACCGGACGCGTGTCGACTACGCTCTACGCTTAATGGTTTCCCAGGGGACAGCATATCGGGAAAGCTGATGAGGCAATATTGACGATTGTAAAGCGAATTGTATAGAAATATAGTCTACCCTCTTGTTCGAAGCGTTTGCCAGACGAGCGGTACAAACTCTCAGCATGCCACTGCCGTGTAATACGTGTTAAAGTAATATATTTTCGAGGTAGAGGATATTGAGACGTTTGGCGTTGCGCGCAGACAACAGACAAATAACCGAACGCAATCATTTCCCTTTCAAACGCGAGGATATATCTATTTTACAAGCCTAATACAGAGCCAGCCAGGCATCCTTCAGTACTCTCGTATTTCTCGCACGAAAAGAAACGGCCGGGCGCGATCGTGCGAGTATGTGTTAACAACCAGTGCGATTGTGTATACGTGCATCGGTCGGCGCACCGATGTAATTATAGATTATGTCTCTGCGCGACCTCTGCGCCGGATCTTATCGAATAGCTGCGGAAAAATATCGCGCGGTTGTAATTATTGGAGCTAGGTGATACTAACGAGCGCACCGTACGGGGCGCTCTCGGTTCTTAGACGTGCCGGTTCAAGATCGACGTCGATCGATTTCTGCAGGTACGTGCGCGGTTAAGTAAGGAGACGACGAATTCGGGCGCGGCTGCAGGAGAGAAAGGAACAAACGACAGTGATTATATGAACATACATTAAAGTGGATGGAACAAATCGTGGCAATTAATCGTATTCACGCGTATAATACGTGCTTTACGTAACTTCCCTTTAAAAGCCTTTTGACGGAGCGGAGATAATGAATAGGCGCCTATATCGGCATTGCATTACGGCTGTTAATAATCAAGCGCGAATTTAACTTCATAAGGCCGCCTCCTTTTTACGGCGCATTAATCCGCCACGGTGAATGGCATTTTCTCAGTATTGGTGGGAACACAATATTACGTCGATCAGTGATCACACGCCGTCGTCTCGGTCGTTCCAACAACCAACGTTCATCCGCCAGGATTACGATTCGCGAAGACGGAGACGGGATTCTCGTCTAATCAAGTTTCCGCGGTTCCGACGAAACCGGTGGCTGTCGCGGAAACACGAGTAACATTCTCGCGGTCGGCTTCTCCAAAGGGATGCGCCTGTACTTACGTCGTTTAGATAAGAGCCACGATGACCGATATGCATAATATGTTGGCCCATATTGGGACAGCCGGGCGGTGCAGGCCTGAGATACGAGAAGGAAGAAGAGAAAGGGCGCCGACAACGCCGGAGAACATCGCGCTGCGGATCGGCCTGTTATTTGGCTGTCAGTAATTCAGTAGCCTCTTTGGTGCCTCTTAAGGCCCGCTCCTGGATGCCGCCCCGGAGGAAAGCACGCAATCCATCTGCCAGATTGATCAACCTGCGCTTCGCCCACCTACTTCTTCCCCTTTCTCACATTTTCGTGCGTCAAATTGAAATTTAAGTATGACCCGTTTTACCGGAATACAAGATCAGCGACTTTATATCAAACGATACAATGAGATCGTAAAACAAATTGTGCAGATTGCGCAGGCATTAACAACGGTGTGTGCCTGACGACACACTTAACGTGCGGCCTGTGAGTTATTTCTATTACTCTTTCTAGTTCTCTTTGGGACAATAGGTCAGACGCGAGATATCGTAATAGGATTGCGTGCAAGAAGAATGCGCAATATTAACTGCGGTACTTTAACTAAAGATCGCTTTAAAATTGCTTAAATTATGCTAATTTCATGTTTTGTCAGTAAAATATCCTTACTTCCTGGTGTGTCGCGTAAGACGTAAAAAATTATGACGAAACGGAAGAATAATGTAATTGCGTGTTGCACAACAGTTTCAAATTTGTTGGCCTAAAGGCTATAACGCTAAATCGTTATCGTGATCGTGATACTTGACGTCTCTGACGTATTTGCATCTTCGTATTTCAGTAACTCCTGTAAATGAACGAACGCACGTCGGATGCGCACATTTCAGTTTTGACGGTCTTATCGTGGTAGCGGCGATGCCGCGCGCGACGGTGCCGATAAACTAGCGGCGATAATTATTCGCCGTCGTCTCTCTCGGAGTGAGATATAGCTGTGTATCGCTAAGGATACTTTCGTCCGCGCAGGATTTCGCGCGCGGCCGTATATACGCGCGCTTTCTAACGGCGAGGAATCCGAGTCTCTCCTTCCTCATCGTGGCAACGGATATACTGTACGATCGCCGGCGCGCGTACATGCGCGTGGTCCAGGTGCAAATTCCCCTGACATCATCGTCGATGTACGCGTGATACACGCGTTGCACTTGTGCGACGATCACCCAGCTGCGCGCGCGTGTGTGCGCGCCGTGAGTGCGTGCATGCGTGCACTCTCCTTCGGCATAACTTGAAAATGTGGGTGGGAGTGCGTGGCGCCAATGTGGCGGCGTCCAGCGGAGCTGTACCGAGAGGAATCGTTCGCCGGGGAGGAGGAGGAGGAGGAGGAGAGACCAAGGAGAAAGGTAAAGAAGATAACGCGTAGCCTGATCGTGGAAGCGACATCGGAAGGGAGAGGAGACGTTACCCGTATATACCGCGTGTGTACCGGCATCCACTTATTAAATCACTTATTAAATCGTGTTACCACTCTTCCGCTCGCGAGACGCGTCGCTGTAATTCCTAACTCGCAATCAGCCGTGAACCATGAAGTCCTGCCGTCATTGATGCTCACTGATAGCCCGGGGCGAAAATAGCTTTTCTTTCCCACTCGCTTTGATTTCTTTCAAGCGGAAGAAAGAATTCCTTCGGCGATTTCTTGATAATCAGGCCCGGTGAAGGTGGTAGATCGTAGCGGGCGATAAGGCTCGAAATGTGATTGCAGAAAAATAGTATCGTATATTAACAAGCTTATATTTATCGGGATGTATATATCAAGCAGTAACACTTTCTTTACATTTAGTGCCATGAAAGTTGATCTTTCTCTTTTTCGATATCTATCCCAGCTGTCTTCCTGCGGGAGCTATACCTACTTGTTACGTGCGCGCGATCAAAATTCCAGAGATGAACTTTACGTCGTGTAACACATACTCGAGCATAGGATATAACCATATCAGTCAACCCTGCTGTCGCAGTATATCATTCGAATATAAATTACTATTGAACGGGGAACTCCGTTGTTGCGAGACAGTAATTACCGCCGCGGTGTACGCAGGACTGTTAATACTCGCTCGATTGCGTTCGTCCAAGGATTCTGGATAACGGTGCGTTACATAATTCATCGTCGACATTGTTGCGAGAGTAGCGGGCGGTAGAAGTGTAAAAGATTACGCCTGGCCGTGCACTTACATAAGGAAAAAATACGCGCAAAAAATTCTCCGAGCATATACCGTATATTTTGCAATTGATTAAATCTTTTATGCTAATATGCATCGCTAAGTTGCGTAAACCGACAATAACCTGTACCACGTACGTCGGAATATCCGACGCATAAAGATCCTCCTGTGATTCACGCCGCTATTTATTATGACGTGGATAGGAGGAAGAGGAGGTGACACTCTTGTACACCTCGCTCCGGCTTATTGCCATACAAAGGCCATATATGACGAGGCAATAAGCAGATTGATATAGTGAAGCGATTTTATGGTACACGGGCTCCAATGCTCGGCCCTAGGCTCCAGCCATCACTCAACGGCCGTTAGTGCCAAGAGCGGGAACGCACTCAAACTGGTTTCCTGATAGATCGTGATTTCGAGGCCGCTTTAAATTGGCGAACCGTCTGCATCTGACATTACGTCGGCTCCGTCAGATCGCCCAATTCCTTATGCAATCGCGCGGAAAATATTTATGAATCGGTGTTCCCGATTGAGGCCGACGGGGGGGAACCGTTATGCACGGTAGTCTCATTATCAAATGTGTCATATTTAGAATTGCTCCAATTTAACTCGGAACACGAATAAAGCGTTCGATGAAGATTGATCCTTATCGATACAAACTTCGTATCAGAGCGCGATAATTTACTGACAATTCAGACGGCGATTGATGATTATCTCATTGGGACCATCCAGATTTCTCCTTCGCCATCGGGTGATCAACGAGCGGATCGACGATACCGGAACTTTTCCTGCGTTCGGTCTACGAGCGAACGCCGCTCTCTCCAGTTTTACGAGACTCTCTTCCTGCATCGCGAGATCCGAACGACCCTGGACGAGTCCTACCAATGAGCTCAACCACACCCGCTGATTTTATTGACGTACGAGCAAGCAAAGCGCGTGCTCCGCATCTTGGCTTTGACCGAACAGAAATTGTTTCGCCTTGCGTACTGAAAAAAAGATTTCACTGCCGGTTTATCGTTTCGCACCGCGGGATCGCCCACGTGACACGTACAGTACACTTTCCATCACTGATCTCTCAAAAATTAATGATTTATTGTTTAATACAGAATAGGCTATTTCAAAATACGATAATATCAGTACGATGCTACAGGGAAAGATTAAAAATTGTGGGATATCTTTAGATGTCTTGTGTACAGTTAATCATGTAGCGAGACGATAAAAAAATTTTAACGCTGATATAAATGTTGCGAGCGCGCAATCGCGATTGAGAGGTCGATATACCGCGTGCCACGCGCGATAATTTAAATGAGCAGAAATGTAGTCCGGATGCGCGTGTCAGGTCCATCGGTGGTTTAAGATCGGAGAGAGATCACAGATCCGAGAGAACAAATATCGCGTCGGAGTATTTAATAGCCATCGTGATTACCGTTCCATTATCGTACAACGTCATTACGGTGAACGGTACACAGGGTAACATATTCACCGCGACACGGCACTATATCAATCCGAGGTAATATTTCCCCCGCGCAACAGGTTGAAGCAGATACACCTTATCGCTAATATCTTCCGGTAAGCGCAGACGTACGGGCTCGTCCCGACGATAGGTAGATTTCTCGAGCATCGCTAAATCACCCCGTCGCGCTCTCTGAAGGAATTAATATTTCTTAGCTGCCCACACACACTTTATATACCGAGGATGCTAACGACTTCTCGGCATCTATCGCACCTATCGTAATTTCGTTTATATCGCAGCACGATTTTCAATATAATCTTGCCCGTCGGATTTTCTATTTTATTCTAGGAACCTCGGCGCCGACACACCTGTCGCGAATTTGTTTCTTATCAATCCGAATAAAAGGCAGGTTCACAATAACGAGTGACGTGTGAGCTCGCGAGGGGTTAAACGTTATGAGTCAACCTCGACAGGGAGCGGTGATCGAGCGAGATCGGGAGGCGGTATCGTAAATCATGTAACCCAATTCAATAAAGCAGGCTGCCCTTTCCCTCTAACCGATGCCAGCAGGTACAACCTGAAGAAATCGCGAATGTGTCCATAACTCAGCGGGTCTCTCTCCGGCGGCCCTCCGGGTGCCTCCTCGTTCCTCGCAATCGCGAATGCATATAAAACCGTATAGCCGGCTTTCTTCTTTCCCTCTTTCCCGCTCTTTCTTCGCGCTCTCAGTTCCTTCTTTCACTTTCCAACGTGTACACATCAATACAATATAGATTGCAATCGTGAAATCGCGCTCTACTTACGTCTGTTGTTGGATTCGTAGAACAACATTATCGTAAGCTCACAAGTATCTTGCGCGTGTCGGTGGCGCAATTGTAAATTCAGGATACGCCTGTGTGAAAATCGAGAAGAATTGAAGTAATCAATGCAGGATTAACGCACGACGCTTCCAGATTAATTTTGTTTTTTTTTCACGAAGTAAGATATATTAAATTGCTTTTTATCTGCAAATGTTTCTTTCGATTGAAAATTATTTGTTTATCCAGATGGGACGTTGAATTGAAATCCTTTCTATTTTAGATCAATAACTTCACGTATGCGCTGTAAAAAGGCATACAATCTGAAGTACAACTGAAGTGACTGTCTGCGCGAAAATAGATTAGGCAACGTGCCGACGTTTATAGAAAGTGAACACGTTTACACCCATACGTCGCGTGAGTTGCGAATATGACATTCACGCCAATATCTTTCGAAACAATCGTTATTCGGAAAAAAGTAAAAAGAAAGCGCGAGGAGGAAGGAGGAGAGGAACAGAGCGCAAAGAGAGAGAGAGAAAGAGAGACGGTCGCGAGGAAGCGGGAATGTCGTTTGCGCTGCGCCTGACAGCAGGAGTCTCGGGTTAAGAACTTAAATCATCGGGTAACAACGACGATATCGACGACGGTGACGATCGACGAGACCGTAGACTCGGATCTCCGCATCGATCACTCGTGAGAAGAGATCGATACACGACCGGCGTACGGATGTAAAGGGAGTCGGCGTTCGTTGCTTGGAAAATATATGGCCACGTCGCGGCGCAAGTGATACGTGAGAGAATACTTCCTTCGCGAACGCTCCATTACGATTGCGAAGCGTTATTATAAGCTCCTAAGGTATCGTGTCTATTCTTTTCCACTTTTACGACGCCATTACCTTCGAAAATGTTGGGATGAAATTCTGCGGAAGTTTAATTTTTTTTCCAAGTAATACACTTGCGTGCAACGTTCCGCTCCATTTTGTCGCGATAATGCGGAATTGTCATGTCCTATAGGCGTAATATATTATAATAATAATACATTATCCGACTTGATTTTACATGATCGCCGAAATTACCCTATTAATCATCATTATAGCGAGATATTTTTAGTTCGCGGAAAACGCATAGGAATAACCTCGGCACCCTGACACATCCATCACATAGGAAAACACTCCGACAATGCGCACTCGCTCTTCCGCGTAGTGTATACGCGATGCGTGATCACAGTGTTTACGACACTTACGGCGTTTAAACTACATAGTACCGACCTCCGTCCGCGAGGTATCAAGGATGATGTAGATTTACTACCAACGCGAAGCCAATCAGCTGATTTCTCACAAGTTTTTTGCACGCTATTCTTTTCCATTACGTGTTAATAATGAAGACAAAAAATTGCGCGATTTACCTTAGCGGGGCGATCGGGGATCAGCGCTAAGGAATAAAGCAACAGGAAGGAGCAAGGCAATTAAGAAAGACATCAGGCGACTAATGAGGCTACGGCCGCGACGATCGCACCTCCTCGGCGGCGCGGCGCCGCGGTGGAGCGGAGAGAAACGCGCGGGATGAAGAGGCAGAACCTCCCGGTCACGCGCGCGGAACCAGCTCTCGATCGAGAGTTCGAGGACTCCTCGAGCCGCGATATCGATACCTTACGGCGAGGTGGAGAAGGTGGCCGCGACGAGGCAAAAGAACGGATATATAAGCGACGGATGGATTCAAACGATCGGGATCGTACGACCGCTGCCGTGGGCCAGAAGACAATGCGGCATAAATCACGAACGGCAGCGGGACGCCGCGCCGTGGCGATCGGTCGATACACTCCGATACACGCTCGACGAACTAATTGCCCGTTGTGTCCATGGGAGGGCAGACAGAAATCGCGGTCCGATTGCCACGGGAATTGAGGAAGGAAGTCGTGTAGGGGGCTAGGCATCAGGATGATCATCTTGCACGGAGGCGCGGCTGTTCGCTCGGCCCGGCCCGAGGAAGCTAACCGCGCGAAGTAGTTACCGAGCACGTGGATGATCAAACGGGAAGGGAATTTGTAGTAATTAAATACAGAGCCATGCTGCAGGCAATATCGGTATAATAATGACAGTGGTTGCCAAAGTGCTGTACTTGATGTTAAAACGAGATATACGTTTACGCGCGTTTTTAACTAATAAAATAATCATTTCTTAAATAGTTAAAAATAAGTTACTTTTATTGCAGTTTAAAATAAATCGAATATTTAATGTTATTATTCAAAGACCAAAGCGGAAAGTTGAATTATCCTTCGCGATCCGCAGATAACGCTTCGTCGCAGGTAACACCATCGCAGGGCGTGACTGGGAACACTTGGCCGTTCCACATCGTATTTTCTTCGTGGCCCAGTGGCTGCGCACCGGTACTCGCTTTCTCAGGTAACGAGACCTGCTCCGGGTAAGCGCATCCCCGAAGCATATCGAGCGCGAGTCGAGGGGGCAATAGTAATGACACTTGATGCTCGGGGAGCGTCTCGACGGGCGCGTGACCCGGAAACCGACCCGCGATCATTTTTCGCGTCTCCGATCCGAGTAAAGCGGGCGACGTTCCGTGGCGATCTAGATGCTCGCTCCTCGGTTCATCCCCTTCTTCCCCTCTCCGCCCTTCCGTCCTTGCGTCTCCCTTAGCGGCTCAATTCTTCTATGGTTTCCTTCGTGGCTTTCGCTTCGTGGTGGTAGGGACAACTCATACACAGACACGCGAGGAACGAGATTAGAGAGACGATGATCTTGGCTCTGACCGTCCTGGACCTACGGACTCTGCGGTCTCTCGAGGTCAACCCGCTTTGGGGCATCGTGCTAACCGCACCAACGGATTCTTCTACCCGGAAACAGTTTCCATCGAGCTCTCGCGGTCGATTCTAACATAGGGTACAGTAGGATAGGGTAAAGCACGGCCGCCTCACAGTGCCTCTTCTTCGTTTTCCGGTTACGATCACTCATAGGGGTTTTATGATCTCATCGCTCGCGGGTGCGCCACAGCTCGTAGATACCAACAGAGAGTATTGTTAAGCACGAAAAGAAAATCCCAAAGAGTCAGAAGCTGTTGTTGGGAGTAGCACAAATTCGCTATTGTTAAAATGTCGCCGACGGCAGATTCGATTGAGCATTGCAGGATTCTTTTCAAAATTTCAATATTAACTTTGAGAGCAATACTCATGTCGGCAAATTGAATAATATTTACCTAGAAATATTTCAAATATTTACGATAGGATATTGGAATTTATTATTTACAAATTTGTTCAAGAAATTGGTTAATTAAAGGTAAGAACGCTGATTAGAGTCCGAGTGAGTTCTTTATAGTAACGCACGATACTACAATCCCTATCAGCAATTATACATGCCTTTGACAAATACCTCATTGCCCTGAATCAGTCGCTAACTATTCTTAAGTAGCCAACTGCTTTCTTGAAGAGAAATATTTCGCACATCATTCCGAGAAGCGCTGGTATGAGAACAATGATTGGACAATCGATCAGCTACGCGGATTCCTCAAGAGCGATCTGGGATTGATCAAGGGTCACGTCATTCTATGGAGATGGAAGAGATGTCATTCGTTAGTCCGTTATTCCTGAATACCCCGGGAACACGGTTCCTCACGATCTGAGTACCACCTGCAGAAATCGCCGATCCCGCGAGCTCTTTCTATTTAACCTTTTCAGATCCGTTTCCATTCACCACGATTCGCTGCAACTATTATTATTATAGCACAAACAATAAGTCACTGACAGTTTTTACATATTCGTGTTTTCGTGTATTAATGTAAATAATATCTATCAAAATACGTCGCTAAATCTTTATGAAAAGCCTCTCATCAAATTTTTCATTGATCGTGTATCGACAACGCGAATATTAAAAAAATGCTTAAGATACCGGTTTCCTAGGACATTTCCTGTTCTGCAGGAAAGTGAGCGAGTCCTTATCGAACGTCCGTTATAGCGGCGCTTATTGAAGCATACTTCGCTACAAATTTACAACAAGCTTTTAATCCTCGGCCGGCTTTCAAACTCTACCGAAGAAATTTGCATTTTATCTCTGGCAGCTTATCAGAAAATGGCGATGCATTAGTAAGAATTTTAGATGCGCTTCCGAGAGACACACGAAATCCGCATGAGAATGTTTTTTCAGAAGTAGGAGCACGTGCTGCGACCGGTTCGATCATGCTCTCGCTGTCACCTCGATTGACTGATTAGCATCATTACAGGGGTCCTCGCGTGCACCTTATACAGAACGGGATCTCCAGCGGTTGCGCCTCAATGGCCGTGAACACGATGCTTAAAATGTCGATATAGTCAGACTTTAATGTTATTCGGTAGCTGAAACTCGTTCTATCTAGACGCATGTTCATTTTTTTCCTTTACCAGATATACTCATGACATATCGACAATTTAAAGTCGCTGTGGATGAAATCCCACCTAGATTAAAGTATCATTTTCAGTGTCACATATAAGATACTGGATTTAATTTCAATTTTATGTGCATATATCTATTTAAAATTATTTATACATTCACGTAAACTGACACCAATCTTCTGTCTTCTGGCTGTCCTATTCGATATTTTTACGAACCGTATACCATTTCCCATGAATTAGGATATTTTATCTCGAATGGCCCGGCAGAAATTGATCTCGTTTCGGATTACTTTGCAGGTTCACACGAGCACCTAGTTGGAGCATAATAAAATTTGGAAAATCCGAGGGATCGGCCCGGCTCGCGTGACACTCTCATTCACGGAGATCATAAAAAAGGTCACTTTATAAGTTCCACCCACTTTATAAAATCCTTTGTATCGCGGAGATTTAGTCGGCACGCTCGAGTGCGCGGACAGGAAAACAGAACCGTGGTCCAAGATTTATCGTGTAGGACCTTCGTGCACAGTCGCACATCTCACACGCACACACGCGGGGTCGTCTCTCAATGATCGTGACCCCCTTTTCCCTCTCACTACCGCTTCACGAATCGGTCTATTCATCATCGGCCTCGGTGTCGATCTGGTTTCTAAATTCTACGTAGTTCCAACGGGTTTTACGACCTGCGCCCCCCCCAACTTCGCCCGAATCGCTTTTCTTCACGAACAGACCGCTTTATTCCGTCTGCTCCACAATCGTGGAGATTAAACCAGCGATACACTTTGTGCTTCAACATCTTGAAATCTGTTTCTCAAACTCCGCTGGGCTTTTGTCTCAATTAAAGCACGGGAATTGCGATTTTGTGATATATGTAATTCTTTTTGTTATATTTTTCGTTCTACTGTTGTAATAAGAGATGCGAACCAGATAATAATATATCATTATTACTTGTCCAGTTATTAATCAATAGTTTTGTATGCCAAGACAGATATTTATCTATTATATGTAATAATGATAGCGTAAAAACCAACTTTTTACAAAATCTAAATTACATACGAGAGCTTTACGTACGTGGTTCGCTAAAAAAGACAACTCTCCACTATTACCTGTCTGATTATGCGTCATTTAGCTAGGTTTTGGAAGATTCATTCCGCGGAATGGAATGCCGTTTCTTTCGAATAGATATTGAGATCGGTACAATGCCTTTATAAACGTCGGACGGTCGGTGACGGCACTATGCGCGCAGAGATTTTCGTTATTTCGATGAATGAGGCTATTATTCGCTTCTTACGCCCGCAGGTTTGTGGATTGTATACGCGATCCGCTGCCAAAGTCGGATTACTTTATAGAGTTTCTGAAGCACCTTAAATCTAACCTGCCCCGATTGAATAAGCTTTCCTTCTTCACCGTTTTTCTGCCCGAAAACGCATTCTCCATCCAGCATGTGCATACTACGGAAAATTGAACGGCATTAAATGACTAGTAATCTTTAACGTATATTTCGAGAATTGAGGAGAACTGAGGAATAGACGACAAAAAGAAAGAGGTGTAAATATCTTTGTCTACCTATATGTTATGTTATTAATAACAAAATCGCGCGCCTTTATTAAACGCTAATTGAAATGCATATCTTAATCCGTTTCGTTTGGTAAATTAATCGTTTTAGAGAGTCAATTAATCACGCAACAAAATCTCGAAGAAGTTTTCGTAAACGCAGCCTCGCCCGTAATTTCGCTCGCGAGCACGACGAAGCGAAGCACTTTCTCGCGATGCGCGTTACAGCTGAAGTCGATCTCAAAGACGGGCGAATTGGCAACTGTTAAAACGATGCATCGTGCCGAAGCCTCGTTTCTCGTTACGAGAACATAACTCACGAACAATGGCCGGCCCGAGTTTCTCGAGTCGAATGAATAGCATCGCGCTCGGGGGCAGATTTCGACATTGGCATATCGAATCCCGCTAACCGCGCGAAGAGTCGACCCGCGAATTAACGAATTGCGATTTATGTATTCACGTGCGAATCGTTAATTGGCACCAAGGCCATAGACGCTGCGAGGGACGTTTCTAGTATTAGTAAACTCGAATAACTCGACACTCGAATATCAATATGACCGGTTTATTGTATGCTAACAGCGTAACGTAACTATTCCGATTGTTTCTCGAAGGGTATTAATTAAGATATGTATTGCTTTGTTTTACTTTTATACAAAAAAGTAATCTTTATTTGTTTCCACAATTACCAAATAAATTAATTCAGACTTTAAGCCATTTTCATATTTATAAAATATAAAGAGACATAACTGAAGATGATTATTCGATTAATGTGAGAATATTATTGCAGGTAACGGATTCGATAATGCAAATATAATTTCAAGCCTGTCCAAAATTTATACGCCAAATGCCAACCCTGCACGTAATCGGTAATTATAAATCGGTAACTGTAAATTCATAAATCGCAACGTAGGCGTTGTCACACATCATCGACTCGTTTTCAAAACCTCTTCGACTCATCGAAACCAAGTCTATAAATCACGTGGGATTCCTCGCATTCTCGGCATTGTGGAACGTATACACTTGTTCCAAGTTCCATTCTTTCGCCCATTCATACCTGCGCAACAAAGCTCTGCACCTTACGTTTTCCGAATTTCCGTGGACCATGTAGGTATAAACCGGCATCGACCATCGGTCGAATGTTCTCCATTGAAAAATATCGATGTTACAGGTTAAAAAAGGAAAAAAACCGCAACGTTCTACGAGAATGATTTCGCTTTCCTTGCGAAACTCATTGACCTTTTATGATTTAATTTTATTTATATTTAAAGAAATATTTTTATTTTTTACCCTTTTTTTAAACATAATTAAAGCCATATTCATTTTCTAAGATTTTCTGCTTAGTTAAAAATTGTTATTCTTATAAAAGAACCAGTGCTACATAGACACCCTTATAATTTTCTTTTCGATAGGGTGTTCATCAATTGGATCAAATAATAAAATTTAGTTCTTTTGTGAATAGAATTCCATGTACGAGATTTTATAAAGGACTAAATGGCTCGTATTCGAACTCTTTGGCGTGTGCAACATACGTTCTGAAACTGTCTTTCAACTTCCTTTGGTTATGTTTATTTTTTCAATAGAAGTGTCGGATTAATTAGCGATTGTCGCATAATTTTATTTAGGATCTATGGGATCAAAAAGAGAAAGAGCTTCAGTATTCCTTAAGAAATATAAAAGTGAAATATCTCAACTCTTCGAAAATAATATATTGGTAGTAAATAAAGTTTTCCGAATAGTCCAAAGTAAATAGATCCGCAAATATTTGATACCATCAAATAGTTGATAATCTTTAATGCCCCTTCTGTATAACAAGCTATAAGTGCGAGCAATATTCGCTACTAAAAATTTGCAGATATTAAACAAAACGGTATTCACGCATGTTATCGTCCTCCTTAATGTAGCCGCGGCGTCCACTTTTTACGACCGCCGAGCAAATTTGTACGGTGTTCCGAGTCGGCATATTTAAGGCAGAAACGTCTCACATTCCTGGCAACGAGGCCCTAGTATCTGGGTATATTATTTCGCCGGTAGACCGCTTTTTTTACCGGCAGGGTTCCGCTGCTAATCTCTCGTCTCTCCGACCGGAGCGTTTCCCTTCTCCTCTAACATCCCACCGTCCCTCTTTCCCCGTCCCCCCCCTCTTCGTTTTCTCTTATATACAATGCACTTTTTACTCGGATCCCGCTTGTTGACAAGTTCCTTTTTTTTTCGCGTTGCGCGTACCCGCGCGAGAGTCGCGCGGTGAGGAACGGCCGTCTACTTCCCCCCGGTTGCGAGCCACGGTCCCCGACAACCTGGCCCCGTTTCGGGGACCGCGTTTCGGTCGCTTGTGAAGTTTCGCCGCCGTGTCGTCTATCGCGCGGACAAGTTCGCTTTACGCGGATGCGGACCCTTTGTCGTGCTCGGATACGTGACGGAGCGGCGACACCTAAGCAGAGGGCACCCAAAGGGACCGACCACACCTGATCCTCGAGGCCCTTTAAGTCCCAAGGAATTCGAAATTGCGCGCGACCGACTGTGCTAGGCCGCATGGTGACCGAAGGTGTGGCGGGCGAATTATCGGTGATCTTTTTGTGCGATTCGCTTGACGCGTCGAATGAAAGTCTTGAGTGTTTTATCTCGAGAAATCGTGATGCAATATTCACGGTTTATTTATGCCAATCTATACGAAGAGCTGTCAATTAAGCGAAATAACCATCAATTTAACATTAATTTGGTCATGCTAACACCTTGTTAGCTTTATATTGTCGAGTACTGCGAAAGAATTGCGTGGTTTCATACTAATCAAGGATTATGTCATAAGATCTGCTCGTTAAGTGTGCTAAAAATAATTATTACAGGGTTTTTTCTTTAATACTTATTTCTTAAAATTACAATTTATTTGGTTTGATTTGAAGACATGAGTAATTATTTATCAAAGTATCAGAGACATCGCTTGATTTTCGATGTGACGTGTCGGGAAATTCTATTATCCTAAGGAATAATACTGGAGCATTAAAGGCGACCTGTACTGCGTTCATTCAGTCCTTTCCCACAGGCTTGCCCGAATTCTGGAAAACCTTTTTCTATTCTCCGTGTTTTTTCTTCTCCCTTAACCCCCCCCCCCCCCCCCAGGGAGCTGAAGGACTCTTTGCATGGGAACGTCCGCGAAACTGCCTTTCCTCGTTTTCTTCTCGCCCTTTTATCCGTAAACCTCGACGAAGCGATCATCTTTGTCGCCTCGTCGTCGCAACAGCGGCTTTTGCAATCCTTTGAGATTTTTACGTAAGATTCCCTTTTTACGCTCCAGCTCTTCTTTGTACCGACAAATCTCGCCGAGTCGATCGGACGAATTCACGTTTGTAATCCTCGAATACCTTCGTCATCTCGTACAAAAATAAAGAAAAAATGTGATGGAAACGTTGCTAGTTTTGTATTTTGTTTTTGTATTTTGTTATCTAGCAGTAAATGTTAAGTAGTTCGTAAATTAATAAAAGATTGTATAATCGCGAATTTTTTATGTAGGGGAGACCGGTCTCCCCTAATATATAATAAGCAAAATCATTATAAAAGCTCATAATCGAATTTAAAAAAAAAGCAAGTCAATGGCAGTTCCAAAAATAGAATCGCGAATTCTCCGACGTTTTTAAATCGATCACGTTGGACCAACAGTAAAATAATTACTTATATTATTGGGAACGAGTCTCGGATTGAAGTTATTCGCGAAATTGGTAAAACCGTACACTGATATCCCAAACCGAGCGGAGGATTCGCAAGGCAGTTATTCTGAGAAATTACTTAAGTGGCCCCGCGCCATTCACTTCGATCGGGACGAAATTCGCCGAGTTAACGGTAGGAAGGTAAAGGACGGGAAGGCGGAGTCATCAGTTTCTGACACAGAAACGTAGAAATTATTCTAACTGCCGTGCCTGCCGGCGATGCGATCAGAGTTAACGGTCTTTACGCTCAGAAATGGCTTTACACTCTACCATCGTTCACTTTCTGTTGTTTGAAAGGTCATGCCCGAACTTCTTCGCTCGAATTATTCGCAAAATCCCCAGAGCGATGCTCGGCATATTAATTCATTTAGAAATTTGCAAGAACGGACGTCCAATAAAAAGTGTATCCATAAAAAATAAATATGATTTTACATGAATGAAATGCTTTAGAAACTTTTGAGATTCCTTCGACTAGCAGCACGTTTTATCAAGATTTTATCAGATTCGTGATCTTACAGATTAGATTTTAAATTATTATGCTACTTGATCCGTAAAATTTTCAGTAGAAGCTATTCGCGCATAATATTGCTTGTGAAACAATCTCAAAGTTTTTATAATAGTTTTATATACAATATATAGTTTTATATATGAATTTTATACATAAGTTTATACATATTTTTTATATATAAGTCTTTTATATTTTGTCAATAAATTCACTCGATTCTTCCGCCACACTCGAATGCCGCACTAACATGCGGGACGATGCATCCGGATGGTGCAAGAAACCGGAAGAAATCGACAGAAACCTTGCAGGCGAAGAATTGCGCGAACGCGCAACGTCATGGTGATATCACTCTGTAGCACCAGACAGCTGACACGCACCTGAAATATCGGCTCGGTTACCGTGTCGTTTAATTGGTGAAAATCAAATGGAAAATACTACTACCAATAGTCTTCCACGAGGATCTGACAGTTGCGGTTACAAATGAGTCTGGATCTTCGTGTACTCATCTTCCTCGAACTGCCACATGGCGTTAAAAACGGTGCCGACTATCCTTTTTGTGCCACGCGTCCAAAGATACCATATGGCCCTATTCGGCACCCTCTTCTGATCCTTCTCTCTTCTTCGGGGGTTGCGATGCAAAGATTAAGTGGCGGTAGATACGCGCTCGGGTAAAGTGGAACGAGCTATCTCCTAGAAGGATGAGATATCACTTTGGTAAATTTATATCACTGAAACACAAAGTAAAATACAATAAAATAAAACTGTTGTCAGTATTAATTTAATGGATCAATCTCTAAAATGATTTTTATAATTTATGTATTTTAAAGCTTTAATAGTTTGAATTATATTATAGAGATTATTAAAAGAATCGCTTGTGTTTGTAACCAATGTTATAAGTATATAAAGGAATCACCACCTTGTTAACATGCGTTATGAGAAATATTAGAGTATCAGAAATCAGATATGTCACATTGAATTTTACTTTACAATTGTTGAACATAGCAAAACTAGTGCCATAGTGATCATGAGGTTCGTATCGCGTACAGGCGTCGACGCACATACGTTTGCGAGAAATATCGCGCGCTAAAAACGATAAGGGCGATGTTTTTATGAAGTCACAATAGGTCATAGCGGCTCTTAAGCTGTATCTCACACCGTGGTCCAGCATAAAACGGAACAGTGTCGCGTGAGAGTCATGGCACTTGAATGGCGCGATGCCATACGAAGTAGCCGACGATGCCGGACGCGCGCGCAACAATGTTTAAGAGCTGGCTCATATCGCGTAATCAAAAGCGAGCTGCAGAGACATTGGTTCCCCCGTACCGCGTCTACAATGAAGGAACAAGTGGTAAGCACCGGCGCGGCGCGGCGGTCGCGCAACACGTGCTATTGTGCGTGCCCAAGACAAGCGCATAGAGGAGTCGACCGAAGAAAAGGCCGTAAATCCCCGAGGCTCCTCATGCAAGGTTTCATTGTGAATCTTGCGCTTACAATCTCGCTCGTTTCATGGCAAATCCTTCGTCGAGAGAACCTGCGTCGGGGGCGACGTGTGTGGCCGACGCATGGTTGCGCGACACGTCCACGAAATTCACCATTCCCGCAACATCGCACGGCTATTACAAATATAACGTCTCGAGGCAACGGGATTGAGATACCGAGAATATTTGAAATACTGATAGCCTCCGCACATTTTAAAAATAAAATGTACGAATTTCTCCCAAATTACGATTTAAATTTGTACAATTAATTATTTAAATAGTGGTCATTATTTGTACAGTAATATGTAATTTTTTGTTATGCATTGAAAATATTAATGACTGTTAAATATTAAAATGCTTAGTTTATGAAAATAAGAAAAATACTCCGCTATATATATTAATTATCTATATATTATGTCGAGAGGTCTGCTTGAAAGACACATCAATTTTTTTCCAAAACGGACGCGATCTGCAATCCTCTCGAAAACAAAGATATTGGAGGCACGAAACCCAGCATTAAATGGTCATTAAGAATTGGCTCACGGTTTTCCGTTATTATGGAAAATTTGGAAGGAACCCCCGCAACAGCAGGTGGGACAAGTCGCCGGTAGAATATAACTAGACGGCTAGCATCCGCCCTCGTTATTGGTCATGGAACCGGTATCCACGCATGGTGGTCAGTCTCTAGAGGACGGCTACACCCTCTATCGCTTTCCAGACACGCAGATCGATATATTACCGGCAAGGTGACGTGCCGCTCGTTCAACTGTCTTTGAGGATCTATATATGGCTGTAGACACGCGCCATGTGTTAGTCGCACCCACGATAATCTATGAAGGGACCACTTTCGAAATTGACGAGAAAACTAAATTTAAAATATAGGCCGTACCGTAAAAACAAGGAAGACTAACTGAGAAAATGACAAATGAGATATACACGCGCTATTTTAAATAATTATAAATATCTGTTGATTCATTGTATTAAAAAATATATATTGCTTCTCTCATAGGGGTTTTTGACCTCACAGTCGGTCCGTGACCAGCTTGAGTCTCTTAATTCCTTTTCATTCGGCTGGAAACGTAATATAGTCGTTTTGGAGAAGCGACCAAAACTGCCGCATAAACGAGCCACAATGAAACCACGAGATAGAAGTTGTTGCGCAGTGATTTCTTCGTGGAGCATCCGAGGACAAGACGTCAAGTATCCTTTCAGAACGATCGCGCGGGAAATGAAAGAGGGAGACAGCGAAGATAGACGTCACCTCCGGTAGTGTCATGTCGGACACTGTGTCCGAGTCTTTGTCGGATCATGGACTCCGGCCTGGTACAGTCTTCGTCCTCCTGCGCACAATGGCAGGTCCACGGTGCAGTCGGGGAACGTTGAATGCGAGTAAATGACCTCCATTCACGGTGGATCGCCCACCATTCCATTGAAGAAACGATCCCGGGTGGGCCCACTTCTCTGGAATCTCTAAGACAAGATGTAGGTGCACGCGTCCAGAAATTTAACTCATCGAGTACCGGCCGACTTTGGATTTTATTAGCGCATTGAAACGAAAACGGTCCATTGTCTCTCTTTCTCACTCATTTCTGCACGAGCCTTTTTAATTGTACTTTAAAGATTTTAAGAACGAGAGACCTGCGTGTATTCCCAGTTATTTTCTAAAGAATTCATTATCGCTGTTATTAATTACCTATATATGTAGTAAATATTTTGTAGATAGCAGGTAGAATGTGCGGTGATTCTAGAAAGCGTAAATATTTTACATAATAGTTGTTTTCGTAAGTATTTTATATAATAATAATTATTTAAAAAGTACCTTGTGTCGTGTCTTCGCTAACAAGCAACTAGCGCTAAAAGTTAAATATCAGCATTCCAGTCACCGACGAATACTTCAGCTACCAATTACGTATTCCCGTAACTTCGTAGCTTTATCCAAACGAGGACCATGTTCGAAGGCGTGCTCTTTGTGCACAGCAACATCAGCCGTATTCAAATAACTTCGCGAAGAGAAAAAAGTATCGAGAGGAAGCTGAGGAATTCTCAGTTCTAGTAAACAAATGCGGCAACGTAGGAACGTCGCGTAAAGGATTCCGTCGGTCGGTCGCAAAGCACAGAGCCGGCTGACGCTGTCGTCGTCCGCTGTTGCGACACCTGACGCTTCGGGACAGGTAAAAAAAACCGTGAAACGGCGCTAGCTGAGGGATAGTTTGCGCTAGAAGAGACGAGACGAAAGGCACACCGCCGCCGTCCTCTCGCGCATCCACGGCCGGCCAGGCCGGCTCCCAGTCGACGCGACGTGCCGGGCAACGTTTCGTTAATTAACGTGCAGCTCGTTCGCTCGATCAGCTAATGTTAATTGCGCCGCCGCCGCGCCGCGGCGGTTGACCAACCTGCGCCGCCTTGTCGGTAGGCGTGCCTCACCACGTGCTGTTAAATGTCCCGTTCCATATATTCCGTAGCCGCGCACTTTATCCCGAAGTCGCTTTTTACCGCGGCCTCGATGTACCGTTCACGTAATCCCGCCGCCGCGTGCCGCGGCTAATGAATTTTAGCTAATAAACCGCGCTATGTAATACACATGGTCGACCCTCCGTTTTTCACGCACTCGTTATCATGGTGACGCCCATTTACGTCTTGTACATTGCGATAATACGACGAAATTGCGACAAGTTTTGAATAATCGTTTTGCTAATAAGCGCTTGTACTTTATAAATCATCAATCTATTGAAATTTAATTATGAGCAGATTCAGATTCGCTCCTGTCAGACTTGCGAAGTATTCGCATTGAAAAATCTATCACAGCAAATCTTTCTCTCCGTATTTCTTCATTGCAATAAACGTATCGCGAAAGGCACAACACGATTCTCGATTTATCGATAAGAAAAGGAGGAATCGTGTAAGTGGGAGGAAGGCCATTACATCATAGCGCTAATTAGTAACAGTTAATGATCGAATGTTGTTGCAGGTCCCATTTTTATCGGAATATGGTCAACGCGGGGTCCTGATGAAAATCAGGAATCGCGAGGGGTTTTTCCCGGTAGCCACGAACCACCGTTTGCGCAATTATTGCGGCCTCGGGGACGTAGGGCCATCGGCAGGGTTGCCGCACTCTCTACGGCCGATCGGTTATCTGCGGCTAATTAACACGGCCCGTTAATGAAGCCCGCGTATTCCCTCTCCCTTTTTCCTTTTCTCCGTCTCTCCTCGTTCTCGCTCGCGTGGTACGAGACTTGGCATAGCCATAATCACGGCGTCCGATATATACTCCGACACGGTATTCGCGCGCGGCGCCTAATTAGTAGTTCTCGTCTTTCTCCCTTTCTCTCCCTCTCTTTGTCCTTCTCTCTTTTCTCCACTCTGCTTCCGTGCTTTTTCCTTTTCATTTCTCGAGGTATATATAGGAGCGTACATTGCGACCGTAGACGAGGATATTCGGTTCCGCCCAAATTCAGACTAATCGCGCAATTAGTCAGGGCAGTTACCTCATTAGAATCATGACAAGCGAGTACGGAAGGGGATCGGTTAGCGTGTAATATTCTTGTCTTGAAAGACTGAGCGAAGCGGAAAATGACGATGCACGATAAACGTCAGTTTATATTCGCAGTCTGTTGATAAAGACGTTGTTTTACAAATTAGTATAACACAGCTGCCTCGTGCAATAACGTTTCTTTATGAGCGCGATCACAAGATATCTCTGTGCTTACCAATAATAAACTCGTTGATTGCGCAATTAACGCCGTCAAGCGCAAGGACACGTTTTATCAATCCAATAAATTGTTGATAACGCAACGTTTGTCACATCTATTTTCACCAACGCGCGTGTCACTTAAGTAATATTCCAGCAACTGTTCGCGATGTAATCGATTAAGCAGAATTCTGTAATGTATGTCGTTGTATACGCGGGATAGGTGTGAAAAGGTGAAGGAACGTTAGCAATCTAAATTGGAAACCGGTGGAACGAGTAGGTGGAATCATAGATCACTTCATATGCGTTCATTTCATATGCGTATCGATATAAATCTCAGGCAATGCCTAAACATTGTGAAAATCTGGCGGGTATCGTTTACATACCAGTACTTTACAAAAAGTCTTGATTATTTGTAAAATTAATTATAAAATTACAATTCTATACATCTTATTAACCGTGACACAATAATATAATTTTCAATAATCCTTGTACATGTTTTATAAAACAGGAAATAAAGTAGAGAGGGGTTTTTCGAGTCATAGGGCTTTTCGTATTGTCATATAATTAATTTTAAAATAAAAACTGTTAATAGTTTTGTTGCATAATAATTAACAAGTGTTTAAACAAGTGTATAAAAAGTATATAAAAATTGTTTCCAACATTTTTAAATGTATTGAAAATTGTTATCCGATTTTTTCTTCAACTGACTCAAATAGCCCCTTCTTACCCTATGTTAATCGTCGATATCAAATAAAATAGTTTCCTCAAATCTTTGAGAGACTAAGAGCGCAGCTATCAACACATCTATATCATCCGTCAGAAAAATCCGACCGGATGCTCGGGATTTCGCGATGTTTCCTTCACTTAAGCCGGACGACGTATAATCGTCCGATCCGTCGTACATCTATCCGGATCCCGCGGGATAATCTCCGACTTTTTACGACGAGGATATCGGCGTAACGTGGATGGAGAAATAAGTCATGCGCGCGTAGCATTGGCGAAACCATGACGAAGCCGACGGGCGTCACGGAGCCCGCTGCGACTACACAGAATGCTCTTAATCCAATTCCAGGAGCATTCAGGCCGGGCCGTTTCCTGTCCATTCGCGCCGTATACCGGCGAAATAGAAGGCGCGCATACATACATACATACCGTACGCATCGTGCGTGCGTGCGTGCGTCCAGGGTTTCATAAACTGGATTACGCCAGATGAAACGTCCGTCCGAGACGCATCCGGCTGCCCGAGAGGAGAGAGGCCATTCAGAGCGACTCTGCTCGCTCCTTTTCCGCTCTGCGAGCTGTTCCTCCGTCTCACTCCATCTTTTATCTCCTTTTCGTCTTTTTCCTCCTCCTCCTCCTCCTACTACTCCTCTCCTCTTTACCTCTTCCTCCTCCCGCGATCTCGCTTCTTTCGCGGAGACAGGATACGGAAACTGACGGACGCGGGAATCACGATCCCCTTTGTCCGTCCCGCGGGCCGTCTCCGACGCGCGGCCGATTTTCAGCCTCGAATTCCTCTCACGTTTCGGATCCGGGGGATAAAACACTTCGTTCGCGAGATAAAGCGCGATCCGCGCCGGCTCGTTAATACCGGAACAGGTTGGCCGTTCATCCGTTTTTACAATAACGCAAACACATGATAAGATTTTGTTGTTTTCTTGCTTATCGAGTTTTTGGAGAAAACTTCCTTTACCTGTTTTTTATTTCTTTATGTAATTGCGTGTATACGTGATTCTTGGATACGAATTATTTATCCCGCATCTCGGTATAATCGGATAAATTGAATCTTTTGGATCTCATCTTTACAGATTGCAATGAAATTGTTGTGCGACATAATAAAGTACTTTCTTTAAACGTATAATATACTTTTAACGAGTTATATGTGGACAGCAGTAAAAGATTAAATGTATGATATACCGCTCGAGTTTTAGTACCCAATCAAGAGTGGCAATTGACTGAATGTGAATTTAATGTCTAGTAAATCAAGCTATGTCGATAAAAGTGATTTAATAGTTACGCCTTACAGTAAAATCTTACTCGCGTAACGGGTATTTTTTTACACTCCGTCTCTTTTCCTCTCCCGGGATATAAATCTATGCTAAACGCTGCGCTTGTCGGATCCATCTCGCCGTTGAGGCACTATTAGGTATAATCTGCGCGGACTTTTCAGCCGAGCGAAATTACCGCGACCGAGAGAGGAAATGCCTCGGCGCGAACGAAAGCAAAATACGTTAAAATAACCACGCCATCGCGAGATACGTGCACCGGGGAAGTGCGTGACAAGCGGTAATGGGTCATTAAGCTTCTAACGACTGCGTAAATCTATACGATCGACTTTGTTACTCCGCAAACATCGCGCTACGAAAACGTCCGTGTGACGGTTCGTCACACGATACGATCTAAGATGCGTGTAAGCTTCTTCCGTGGAGATTCCTTGGCATTGCTTTCACGATTCGCCGTTCGAAACTCGAAACATCGACGGAATGACACTTGGAGATCGATTAATTCGCACAGTAACGTATTTAAGCAGTCCGACATACTTATTTAAGTGTAAGATTACGATACAATATTAGAAACATGATAGCATTGTCATATTGTATTGAGAGATTGCATGTAACTTGGATGAGATTAAAACCAAATAGCGCAAAATAGGATTAACGCCACGAAATCGCGAGGTATCGAGAAATAAAGCCGCGCGTCGAATCCGATTTATCGGGCTGAAAGGACAGATCGTTCACGGGCCGGCCGGCCGCGGCTGCGAAACCGCATGGTGAGATGCCCGAGGAGAAATGCACCCGTGTCATTTTGTCTCGTTAGGATACACGGGCGAGGGGACACGGCGTCTCGCGGCCAATGTTCTCGATCGACGTGGCTGACACCTCCGTATGCTGTGAGTACGCTTATAAGGCGGACAGCGGTAACGATTCCGTGACACCTCGCCTTAATAAATACGATTGGTCCGCACGCGCTCGCCTGCACGCGCGTCTTCGTGACGGAGGAGGAAAAAAAGGGGCAGAGGTGAGCAAAAGAAAGGTAGTGCCTTGCTGTTTTGACGTTTCATTGAGTGACTTTCGCGAACGTCGCATGGACAGTTCCTCCGTGTCTCCCTATCAGAGATCTCTTCCGAAGCTCCGCGCTCGCCCGGTGCCTCATCTCTTTAGAGGAATATCGAGAGAACGATGACGGCGATCGAGAGGAAGGTGGATCCATCATTGATGCCGCGTCGCGCAGTCCTCGGGTGGAATTTTAAGCAGCAACATCTTGTCGATCGCAGGACTGTAGTACCTTTTTGCTCGATACGGTCCTAATTTCGCGCGTTGGGTGGCGCGTCGGCTTGTCAAAGGGTTCTCATGGGCAAGGGGACACTAGGAGAACGTAACTCTAAGATCGACATTACATTGTTAATCAACCTTCGCGCCCGTCTTTACTGGTATTTTTAAAACATTTCTTTTTTCTTTCTTTAATTTTATCAAACAATTTTTTAAAAACTGCAAAACATTAAAAGACGACATTTAAATGTGTAATATTGTAATATTCAAGAAACTGCGATACTTTATTAATATAATTGATGAAAGTACAATGCAAAGATGCTAAATTCCAAGCTGAGAGAACCATATTTAGAACAATGTACCTAAAATATTTCTCTTTTAGATATTCATAGGTATTCTTACGACGCGATAGTCAGGTAGATTTCATTGAATCCTGAATACAAATTCGAGCAAAATGTTCGGGCAGAGATTCGGCCGATTTCCTTTTTTTTCGCTGGATTCTTTTTATCACTGTCTCCTCTCTCGCGAGATCAGAACGGAGGATCAACATCTCGTTGAAAGTCGCGGCGCAACGTAAATTCGTACACGTAGCGCCTGGAACCTGCTTGAAGCGTACATGGAAGGGAGTCGTCTTCGCAACGGCCGCTGCGTTCTTTTCTTCTTCTTCTTCTTCCCCTTCTTCTCGGCGTGGTGAGATTCGTGAAGATAGCTCGGCACGGTAGCTCGTCAGAGAGCCGCGATGAACCTTCCGTGCGCCGTAGCACGTGCGTGTCCGAGCGATACCATCGGTCGTAACTCGATATTGTTTCACTCAAACAAATTAGGGGAATCCTGAGTCCGGGGTAGAGGACCCCGGGTTTCCAGAGTTCAAGTCCGCTCCGGCTCTCTTCTCGGAACGAAAGGCAATCGTGTGCTTTTGCGCCGGTTGCAAGATATAGAAACAATTTATTACAAGTATGTACTCTGCGCGCATTTATTCCTTGACTGCAATTAAAATACGTTTACATATGATTAAAAATGCCGTTATACTATTTCTAATTCTGCAAGAAACATTCATGAAACACGTCTCAGTTTGTACTACGTACTACAAAATGATATATATATATATATATAGAGCGATAATTATATAAAATACTTACCGCGAAAACATCAATATAGAATAATATCTATCTATTTTATCTTATCTATCAAGATCAACTTACAAATATGCATCGTAAAACGTCATATAAATTTCCCGTTTTCCTAGACCGGTTGAAATTTATGTAGAATAACAAAAAGCGACAAATAGGATGATCGTGCGCAAAATGAATACATTTCCTACGTTGACCATAAAGTCGATCGTAATGTTGATCGTAAATTACATGACTGCATACATATACAACTGCGATAATTATCATAATGCGTTTTATGTCAAGTCACATATTTATATGTTCGCGTGAGAATAGCCACGCCGAGATTGAAGCCGCTGAAATTTAAACCGCGTCGCCACAATTCTGTCCTTCCGAAAAATTTCCAGGAAGCTCCCTTTCTTTTTTACACTTTTGCGAATGGAAGCAAAGGACGTGTACGTGGCGTGCGTGGTAAAGGGCTGGGCCGTAGGTTGCAAGGTTTCACGAGCTCCCCTTGTAAATCACGCCTAGCCCCCGGCGGTATAATTGTCGGCGTTAATAAGCCCGCGACGTCGACGGGGCCGTGTTTATGCTCCTTTATGCGCGGTCGACGTAGATTTCCGAGGGCCGCTTAGGGAAGCGGCATGTTAACGCGAAACCCCGCGTTAACTCGCCGCCAACTTGCCCGTCGGTCGTTAAGTTAATTGATCCGTAAGTTGAGACGGATTTCTGTGCCCACAATGTTGCACGATGACGCGACGGATTATGTCAAAATTAACTGGTCGTTTTCTTTTTCACATTGGCATGATGCGTTTTGTCCTCCGTGATGTAATATAACAATACATTATCAGCTACATTATCTTTTTCGATACTAAAGGGATAATATACCTGGGGAATGTACTTAAAGCTCTCATCTATAAATAATTAAACATTTTAATCTACATAATTTATTAATTTATTTATAATTTGTATGATCTATATGATACTTTGAGATGTTTAAAACGTCAATCAAAAATATATGCAAATTTAAAAGTATTTATGAATTATTTTTACATAATAGATCATATATAATAATCTCTAATGCGATTTGCACAGTATAGTAAATAATAATTTTCGGTAAGGTTTCCGACAAAGAGTTTTTACCAGCGTCATGTTGATGTAATCATTATGAAATATCAGTGTTGTTATGAAATTGCGTGGGAAGTTTTCGGCATCTGCTGAGCGGATCAAAGCTTGTCCGCATCTACGTCGGCATCTTCTGAAGGTGCCTCATTACGTGAGACCTAATAATTAGTAGCGAGCACATCGTGAATGATCTCTTTGTAAGGAGCCTGCGTGTCAGGTGTCATCGTGTCCGCCTCCTCGCCTACTCCGACTCCGCTGCTATCTCATCACGGTCGCGTCTGTGTCCACCGTCTCCTTCTGATTAACGACCCCTCATTACTGGCTCGATGCGCGCCATGAAAATCATCGTGCTCGACGTAGCACCGCTGCATGTCCCGAGAACGAACTTGTCAAGGGACGTACTCGTCTCTTACGGCGGCATCAGGTCCTGACGACTTGGGTGGCGAACAAGGATCGGTGTTAAATTCGTCCAGTTCAGCCGGTCAGAAGAGGCGAACGAGATTCCGAACACATCAATGTCTCTCGTCTGCATTTAATAGAATCTTTAATATATCCAATCGCGCGATCAAGCTTGGCATATAAACAAATATCAATTGGTAGTATGTTAAAAAAAAGCTTGAGTCTTTAATGGCCGGCTTTAAGATGTTATGATCGGGGTTGCTGTTAGCCTCTTTGCTTTAGAATGAAACAAGATGCAATGGAGATAATGTGTAAGGAAGACGGGTGGTCAAACCGTCGGACGTAATCCGCAGTCTCATCTGGCGACATTGTAAGCCCAAAATGGGGCCCGGCCTGCGTTTCGTCGAGCGAAATTAATTCTCGCGAGAGATCGAGATGCTCCGCTCGCTTGGACAGAATTGAACATTCAGACTTGTAAGGGTTAATAAGAATACTTATATATTCAGTAGATTTATAGCATATTTAATTTAATCTGCATTCTACATTTTTTTGCAACGACCAAATATTATCTTGACTAGTAATACGTTTGCATTATTGAGAATATTGAGATGTAAAAAAATATCTTTAAAAAATATAATATATAAATTAAATACGATAGAAATTAAAAATTTGCAAAGATTAAAAATTTACAAATCATCTAAAAAACAAATTAATATTCTTAAATTTTACGTTTTTTAGTGCAATTCATGATATATAGTATCGATATGTATGTGGTATTGGGATGTACAATACATATAATTGAAAATATACCGCAGTTCTCAAGGAAATATGGTACGCAATTTTCTTCAGAAAAATAGTCTCTCCTATACCGGACGAGTATATTAATTTACATTTTTCTATAGCCTGGAGCATTTCATTAGCCGCATTAACATATCATTGCGTTCACCTACCTCCCCCCCTGATTTTCCTTCCGGGCAGATACATAAATTACCGGTATGACTTTACGGCGATCTTTAAAATTTTACGAGCGAAATTACGGACTCGCGCACGGATGACAAATTAGTACAGGATTCCTGGCCATTGATCGTCGCGAATATTACAACGACTCTAATTAGCGGCATCCAGCTAATGCGGGCTAATAAGTTCAGTTCGGTCGCTTCTACCGCGCGAATCGACAGTACGACTAATCGAACCGCCCATATGCGCCAATAAATTCATGCTCTGATTGCGTGTAAAAACGGTAATTACCGGTGGCTATCATGCGTGAAGATATCACGCTAAATTACACCCCGTTAAGTTTACTTTCCCGCGCTACTATTACGTGCGGTGGATACTCTTCCTGTCGTTGAAAAAATCAGTTATATGCAATAAGATAATGATTTTCGGTACATAGAGTATAATGACAGTTACAACAAAGCTTAGTTTAATTTTCTTGTCATCAGACGCGTATGCCTCGTCATACATTTTGGATCTTTAATGAATGTTTTAGGATACAATCAAACAATTATGTTTGACTAGAAATAAATATTAGCGAACCAGCAATCAGAAATTACCTGTATTTGTCAGAACTTTTTAATAATTAGGTCGCGCACCATTCCTGGAATGTAATCCGACGATCTTATCAGAGAATAAGTTTGATTGCGGAGAACTTGCGTCGAGGGGTCAGGCAGGAGCAAACACCGGTATCCGCCGATTGAAACTGACTTAATGAGACCTCGTTCGGCGTCAATCGAGGCGAGGTCTCCTAATCGTTATTCCAGCGGTAATGTTAATCGCGCTCGTGTTCCAACAAGAAATGCGGGGGACAGAGACCGCGATTGCGTTCCAGGGATCTCTCTTATTAAAATCGCTGACCCTCGACGGTTGAGCTCGGTTTCTACGAGGCCCGCCGATTGTCCCGCGCCGTCATATAACTCGTGAAAGTACCGCTGCTGCTTTATTGCCCATAGTTTTTACTTCGGACGCCTTTTTATGCTCGTTTTCGAAATACGCCACTGAAACGTAAATGCACTGGGCACTTCGGCAGAAACTCACTCACTCTCATATTAATTACGTATTATCAGTAAGTGGTTTTTTGTCCGGACAGTATAATCGGTCGATAAAATTCATGCCATTTACATATATCCTAATGATAAGTTGTAAACAAATTTGGAATGAATTTATATGAATTATTTTGCGCAACATTATTTTCTCTTTGCTCCAGCAAGTGCGCCAGCAATAACCTTTTTTTACCATTGCGCGTCGCGGGCATTAAATTTTCTCATGGAGAACGTGAACGTCGAAGAGATCGGCCGATCAATCGGAGGTCAAAGCACCGGGCGACGTAGTCCGTGAAATTCGCCTTGCAGTCCCAACGGCGACGAGCGCGTCGACGGAAAAGGGTGAGACGATTCCCGACGCACTCAGTTCGATCGCGATAATGGCGACGGCGATCGCCGACAGGAAGGCAGTTTGATTGGACGTGCACCGATCGCGTAATTAGACACGCCTCATATCTCGTCGATAGCACTGGGAAGCGCTTAGGCACCGGGAGACGCAAGGAGAAGCGTTCTGAGAGGATTCACGAGGTGAGGGACGACGCCAAGCATACACGCGCGAAAGTATCGGACGAATCGCTTACGTGGGCGTACGCTTACGTTACAGCCGCTCTCTCTCGTTCCCGTACGTGTTTTGAACCGACTCCGTCGGTGTGCGTCTTCATTACGAACAGCCGTGAGAGCATTTAGATGATATCGTAATGGCAATTACCTCTGCCTGACCTCCCTCTCTGCTCGTTCGCTAATTTCTTTGCCGATCGGCGTGGTGGCCGCACCGATTAATATTGGTTCTGCTCATTATAGCGATCTCTTGCCAATCATACCTGCTCCATTGTAATAGTCCCCAATGTCGTCGTGGGTGTGTGACCACCGGCTTAGCCTCGTCATTCTCCGTATCGACAAATTATTCTCTTAAAAAGTACTCATATGTTTAGCAATATTCAAATTGAAATTTGTGAGAATATTGCTACGTTAATGTAAAAACAACATGATAAGGCAGATACGAATGATGCAGATTAAAATTGAAATCGTTCTGATTAATATAAAAACTCTTATTTAACACAACACAATGAAAATTGTTCTCTCAGCTAACTCTGCTAATCTCGTCAGCGTTTAGCCCTGTTTCCAGAAGTCGACGATTAATCTTTGACTGCGGATTAGAAATCGCGCCAGCAAGAACGTCTAATGACGTTAACGGCACGCGATCACAATAGGACACCGTGTCGGACAACGTATGGTGTATCCATCGTCGCGGGCTTCAAATCCTCCTGATCGGACGTATAACAAAGTAGGTGAAGTGGCAGCGGGTGCCACCGGTATATTCCCGCGCTCGTTGCCTCGCTCGCTGTATAAATGGTCCGTAATCTCGGGACGGGTAGGACCACCGTGGCCGCGCCGTGGTCCCCGGCGTGTAATACGACAGACCCGTAACTCATATCAGGACGCCCACACCCTCAGGTAGCGGCGACAACGCCGGACAACATCGGACACCCAGGGCGAGGACACTCAATTAGGTTTCCTCTTCCTCGAGCACCGCGTCCTACCGATAAAACCGCCCTGCCGTACGCGCGCGATGATCTCTGCCGACCACCTGTCATTCACAAGACGCTCTTTGCACTTTGCAAGAAAAATTATTTATTCAATTATCTGTTACAAACTTTCGTGTCATATTAAAACTATTAACGTTTTTGCTTCAACTTTTAAGCGAGCTTGTTCTTCAAGAGTCTATCGTATATCGATTGATGATGATATCTCATCGCTACTGATAATAATCCATAATCTCACGCAGCGATTTCTCAGATCGAACGACGATATTTTCTCGTTGAGTGCTTTTCTGCGAAACGCATATAGAATCCACTATAATTGTGGCCACGAAAGACCGCCGCAGCAGGTGTCCCCGCGAAACTCCATTAAACGGCTAAGTGCATCCTTTAAACATTCGTGATTGATGGATCCCGCGGGTTTCGCGCGACATCGCGAGAAACAGGACGACGCTCCCGGAGACGCACAGGAGAGATCGATCCCCTCCGTAAGAAATATCCACATACTCCACATCGCGGCGAGAGGTCATTAGGCTCCCAAGCTCGGTCGGGATCTGCGATGTCGTCGACGCAGGACGATAAATTTCCGAGGTGGTCCGCCCGAGGATAACGAGGATTTAGAGACAGCGCAGAGGGATTTGCGTGAAACGAAAGAAGGCAAAAGAGAGAAAGAGGATTCTGCCCTTAACCCTAGGTGAAGCCCGTTGATCCCGCTGTCTCGGTGGAGGAGGACGTCGAGGAGTTGTCGCGAGGGAGGCCGCGAGGGGCATCCGTAACGATCGTAAACGTAAAGGCGTAAAGAGCGTAAACGCGAGCGTAAAGGGCCTTAAAACGTGCCTCGTAAACTAAGCTAACAATGTATGCAGTGCGCGATAGCATGGGACCTGAAATGTAACGGAGAAGAGCCTCTGGACAGAGTCGCCGGACGACGTGGATTCGTCCCTCTTCTTCCCTTCTGAGCTCCGTTTGTCCTTTTCGCTTTTCCGCGCGTACTAGCCTCTCCTCTTCGTCGCGGGGGCCCGGAACTCCCGGAGATATACGAGCGAGTGCAACCTGCCCGGTAATGAATGCATGCCATAAAACAAGGATGCCTTGATTTACTCGCCGGGCTAATGTTGAACGCGCAGTATTAATAAATTATCGGTTATTAAGTGCGCGGCCATCCGTTTCCACCGTCGGGTCACCTACCCGCGAAACTCCCCCTTATCTAGATGGAATGATACTGATTGCTCGACGATGGTAGTCCATTAAGAATCCGCGCTTGATTAATTTAATTTGTCGTGCTGTAATGGAATCGCTAAAGCACGGGAGCTCGTTTAATATTAAACATCAAGAAAATTCATTCTTTTCATTCGTTTTGTATACCTGTAGCTTTGTCGTCGATTGAACTTGTAGAAATGATACACGATCGCTATTTATCTAATTCAATCCGTTTAAATTCTAAGAGGAAATAATTCTCACATTCGGTAGAAACAACATTTTATTCGTCGAGCTACTTTTAACAATTTACAAAACTATAATTTCTTGTACTACTATAAACACCAGCAGATTTTGTTGCCTAATAAAGTTAGAAGCTTGACGGGGATGGACATTAACTTGCGTCAAGGCGTGAGAATGCGCGCAGTGCTATCTCAATTATCTGCTTTAGAGCTGAGATAGCCATTTTCACCTCGTCTGCGCGTTTATCCGACGCACACTTCCTCGTACGGAGCGAGCGATTTACGGGGTAATCTGAAAATTGAAATTTACATCCTCACGCTCGCTCTAACACGCGCTCCGACGACGAGGAACGTAATCGGCGCCACGAACCGCGAAAGTGGGTCGGAAATAGTTGGCGATTTCGCGATCTTGCAAACGCTTCTACGCGTATCGCATCTTTCAGCTTCCAACCGTGGCTTTGAGTCCCGATATTAGAATACTCGATCGTGGCAAGGTCTGAGAGAGACGGGTGCGTTGATGACAAATAGCGCAAGAGTCTCGTGGCTGTGATTAGAGCTGCACCGCCTGGTGATTTGTGGTCGAGCGGGTCTGTTAATTGTCACCAAGACGCCCCCTCGGGTATATATCTCCGCGTCAGAACACCTTTTGCACGCGGGACGTGTAATGTGCTATTAGCTGCGCGCGGTTTATTCGTCCCTGCAACGGCGAAAAGATAATGGCACCGCGTAAACGGCGCGCGAGAACGCGGCGGCGTTTTACGGCAACGCTATCTCGATATGCAAAAATCTCGTTTTCAGAAAACTACACGAACAAAAGGCAGCGCGCCTTCGCAGGGTTTCATCCATCCCTCGTGCCTTTATACGTTGCGCCTCGGGCGGTTGTTTAGATTACGCGATATGATGTCTTCATTTTCTTTAAAGGCATTTAATGGTGAGTTGGTGTACGCGTGTTTCGCTAAAGAAGAACGCAAGATTCGATTGCTCGGCTTTACGGATTGACACGTACCTATCTGCAATTTCGCTATTCGCACACTTCCAACAAAAATGCATTTTTTTTTACGACGGAAGGGTAGGAACGGAGCAAGGAATTGTATCCAATCGCTGGCAACTTTTCAACGGTGAAGCAAACCCGTAAGATGTTCTCCGTAAATGGTGCACGACAAGGACGAAGTACGACGGTGTCCCGCGGACGTGTACATATGTGGACGCGTTTAGGTACGCATCACGCGCCGAGGGATGGACGAGGAGGGCGCAGAGGTGCAAGGGAGACGAGAGATGGGATGGGACGCAGCGCGTGCACAATGGCTACGTCCGTCAAGGTTGGATCCTCTTAATTAACCCGACTGGTTACATCGTTCCTGGATGCGCGCGACGGACACCCTCCACTTCGTCCCGAAGCCGCCGCACGTTCCCGAAGCAACGAAGACGCACCTCTTCGTCGTGTCGGTGCGCCTCTGCCGCCACGCACTGCCCGTTCCTCGACCTCCTATTCTCCTCCGTTTTCACGAGCTGCACGAGAGCGGTATCCTTTTGTCGGGATGAGTTGTGTCGCCGAGTACCGCGCCGCTAGTGTGCGTCGTTATTATATCACTCTCATTATGCGTGCTTTGCGCCAAAGGCGGTACCGGTCCGTGCGTACCGTGCGCGACGTCCCGCGCGCGTTCCGTTTCCTCCGTCTGGAAAAGAGCGACGGTGCCGCGACGTGGAAGCGGGATAGAACGGGACACGCCGCTCCGGGGAACTACCGTGAGACGATTACCGCTCTCGATCTCCTCGCAGGTGGTGGTAGATGCTCGATAAGAGGAAACTAGCCTACGGTAGGGTTGCGGCACGCGATGCCCGGTGCGCGATAACGACCGGCACCACAGGAAGGTCGAAGTATATACTTCCTCGAAGTCTTCTTTCCGTGGACGCTCGTCTCTCCTCATTCTACCTCTAACTCGTTCCGAAATCTGATTCGCTTCCGAAATTAGCTCGAAGATACAGGTGAAACACAAGAATTTTTTCTTTTTTTCCCCTTATTTTTCCCTCCATTATGTTATATTCGAATGAGTAAAAGTGGGCAAAAGTGGGCAAAAAGGTTGTCTTTTATTTGGTCGAAATTTTACTTTACTATTGAATATAACATTATTATAGTCTTATTTTATTGAATAACACAACTAAAAGATTGCGAGAATCTTTGAATATCTTTTTATCAATCTATCGATCTTGGAAAACTTGGAAAAATTACTGAAACGGACTGCTAACATCTGTAAACATGAATGATAAATCGTCAGAGTATTGTAGTTATCTAGTGGTGTATCTTCGAAGGAAACCTCATAGTTCTCAGGCACTTATCCCTGCATCTTGTAATTCCAAGGAAATACACCGGCCTAGCTGATTGCGCGTCACCAAGCAAAAGAATCTGCGCTTCGCCACTGATATGCAGGTGCGATTACCGGATTGTTTCGCGATCGTTGTTTAGAAGAGACGGAACAGAATCGGCCGATCGCGTCACGGTTCAGTCAATCTCAAGCCGGCATGGCCGAGTGAACATTGGACGCATGCAGGTTGTTTCAGTTCAATTTCAAGATCGCAATTTTAAAAAATCTAGAAGCAGACATGTACGTATATACCGCGGTAAAATAAATGCATCTATCTAGAAAGATATTTATAATTTTCATTTAATACGCACGAAATTAAAAAACTTTTCTTCTTTATTATTTTTTATAATACGTTGCAAGGTAATCTCAAAATTCGAGACAAAACATCCTGTACACACACACACCGTAAGTGGTCACTATAAGATTGCTATGTTAATTCTTTATTAATGTTGCATGAATTATGGCGCGGTGCACTCTCTTTCGAGAAGTGAAATCCGACGAGCGAGACCGTTCGCGAAGACGAAAAAGACGACACCTTCTGCAAGCACTAATCACCGTGGTAGAACGATACTCCCGCGCATATCTTAAGACCCGATAAATTAAATCTGAGAAGGAGGAAGCAGAAGTGAAAAGGCGATTCGAAAATAAAAGGCGAGAAAAGAAAAAGAAAGACAGAGAGAGAGAGAGAGAGAGAGAGAGAGAGAGAGAGAGAGAGAGAGAGAGAGAGAGAGAGAGAGCAGCAACAGCGGTATGCTCGCGGTAGTCATAAGCGCCTTATCACCGTGAGCTGCGAGGATTCTCGCTCGCGGTAACAGGTGAAAAAAGGCCGCGTAATCTGCCGTAATTGAGATCCGATACCAATTAACAGCGGCCGCCCGATGTAAATGAGCTTGAGCATTAATGTCGCGCGACGAAGGCGCGCTTTCGAGATGCGCTGCGTGCGCTGGAACGATAGCGACGCAACTGATAAACGAGGCTCCTTTGTTGCTCGACGAAAGAGTACGTTTCTCGATAATTGAGCGGATAATTGCTAAAGCGGATAAATTATTGAAGGCATACTCGGTTGCCCGTGTGAATAATATCGCGATAATCTTGGCATAATTCTCGAGCAAACGAGAATGGAATTCGTTATTTATATTGTAATTTGTTTCGCAGTTATCGGCGCAATGTCTACGATAATTACCGATAAATCTGTATTCGCGGATTCCTTCTTAATAATGAAATCTCTCTTCGATTTAAATGTTATATCCACTTACATACCTTATTCTAAGTAACAATTTTAATGCGCTTTGATTAAAATAAAGTGGCAATAGAAAGCCACAGCAGCACGATGCGCCCGTGGATTTACATAATCTATCGGCATGCAGCTCCTTCAGAATAAATGCATTCAACGCGAGACAAACGACGTCGACGTCGACGATGACTTGGATGGTGCGTTGCACATGGGCGAAGAGAAGATGCGAGAGTATGTACGCGTAATCACCACACACGCTGATTGTCCGACGGGCCATGAGACATCATGTTCGCCTGCTTTAAACACGAAACGCGCGCGCATTCTAATTAAGTGTTTTCGTGATGGGTGGCATTCTATATGACTCCTAATGTGCGATTGATAACGGTACGCATTAAAATGAAGTAACTCATAAATTACAGCTCCCAAATTAAGTTTGAACTATGTGTCTGTGAATACTATTAGCAAAGAACGGATATAAATTATAAGATTACATGGGCAAAAATGATCAATTCCGTGATAAAATTTTTAAATCTACAAATTAATATTTTTTTTTATTAAGCTTCAAGCTAATAAAGAACCGTATCAAGAATAATACGCTATGCATATTGGGTTTCTGAAATTGGGAAGATTAGCAGTAGCTGATTGTGAAAGGTGAACTCGCACGTTCAATTCGTCCTCAGAACAGTGAGGTCGTCGGCGCATCGCGGTCACCGTCGCTTAATTCGCACCCACGCCCGATCATTAGCTCCGATTCCCGACCTGCCTCAACACCTCGCATTATGCGCTCTCAATCATGTTAGACAGTCAGGGCCGTCTAGTCGCCTGGAGCCGCTCGAATCATCGTCCCTCCTCTCCGAGCGTCAATGACGCTCGGTGTCTCGTAAATAACCGCGATTCTCCGTAATTGTATTAGATGAGAACCTGTCACCTGTCGGCCTTAGAGTAAGAGAAGCAAGAGAAGAGGCGGATGAGGGAAAACAGGGAGATGGAAAAAAAATTGTTTCGACGCGCGGTGTATAAGTCAGAAGATAGGAAAAGATAGAGAAGGCGAGACCGACGATAAATCAAGCATCACTCGAAGGTTGAATCTAGAAGAAGCAATGAGAAAGGAGAGAATCGTGTCGAACTCATCGAAAATTTAGTACGGAGGGAGGATACTCGAGCACATGGGATAGGTAAATCATTGATGATTGCAACGTTGGTCGCCTACTTTCAAGGATCTTCTTTTCCTCGTATTTCTTTCGCGTAACGTTCTCGCGTATCACGGCCGCGTTTTATATGCGCGAAATTAGTGTCGCGTTTATCAGGATATTAAGGGATCAATTAGGGCAAGTTTTATCCAAAGCAACTTTGCGATTACACTGGAAGTAAAAAAGTTATATTATGTCACCGGGAAGCAAACTCGAATATGTTGCAAAATAATTGAACCCGGAATAAATTTCGTAGAAAGAGAGCAATGTCGTTCTTCGAAGGTGGCATTTACCAAACACGCATTAATATAATTTTGTATTACCACTAACGATAACACGAATATCAATTGATAGTGAAACGATCACACGTTCTGCTTATATTTTATTTATATAAGATTTAAGGTCCCGTGAACTGTCGTGCGTATCTTAACGACAATCTCGACACGCTCGCGGGGTGAGGTCACCGTTCCGGGCGTCATTTTGCTGAAATTCGCGTGTCACGAGTAAATTCACCGGACGTTTATATCGTAGATTAGTAAATATATTGTGCCGAGCTGGTTCGCATAAACGAAAGATAATCTCGTTGATTCGCAGAAACATTGTACGCCGAGAAACACTTTCCCGGAACACAATGTGTCGAAACGATGTGCACTATCGCCCAAGGCAAATGCGAGGGGCAATAACCGAATGATTAGATATCCGAACTTTAACGTGCGTTATTATCAGGCACCATTAAATGTCTTCTACCGGTGACGTTACATCTCGTATCGCGTTTCATGGAATCGTTATTACGTCGAAGTGACGGTGACGTGTCGAGAAAAGTCGGTGGACCGATATTCCGTAGCGCCGGTCCAAATAGCACTTAAGATAACAAATGGCGAGCATTTCTTAAGGCATTTGACTTGATTTTAGTGACCATTCCAAATGGATATTAGGCATTAACTAAATACTCGAGTCAATTTCTCTATTCTCGTATCTTAAATGTCGTGGACCGCCGAATTCCTAGGTCTATCTAACAGGCTCTCTTAAATAATCGGTATAAATAAAAAAAAGCATTTGTATGTGCCATAATTTTACTTTCTCCGCATTTAAAACAGTTTTAATTTGGATAAAGCTCGCCACCGGAGGCCCGACGAGGAGCCGCTTGCCTAATCGCGCGGATTAAACTCGACGGGCGTAATTTATGTCTCCTCGTGGCTGATAAGATGAATCTCCGTGTCCCGAACAGCACGAGCTCTATACTCTTAAGTATCTATTTATAATAAGGTGACGCTATATACCGATTGCCGGCACCGCTACTGACTACGCTACTTACGCCGAGTCCACGCTACCAACGTCGTCTCGTCAGCGCGGATCCATTAGTCACCGGTTGACACGCTGACGGCTACCGTATACCCACTACCGCTTTACCCTTGACGGATCGTAGAGGCCGAAGAGACGCCGGCTGCGGGACGAGAGAAGCGGGATCGTCTTCTCGTGCGCCTGCGATATGCGCGGGCAACGGCCAGTTAATGCTATGCCCTTCGCGACGGTGACATTGCGGGGGAAAAGCGTGCGTTATCGTACGTGGTCGGGCACACAGGCAGAAAGAGGGACGCTATAAAATGCTAGAGCCCGAGAGATCGAGCCTCACGCAGCCTCACGTGAGGTTCGTGACGCGCGCGCATTTATTATCGTGTGTGCGCGCGGCGAAATTATTCCGCTCGCAGTTATGGCCGCGAGCCAGCATCGATACCTGATACTGGAGGAAACGATTTGAATATTCCCTAACATGACGCCGCGTTATTTCGGAGGAATCGCCTCGCCGCGGGGCGAAGAACTCGACACGCGAGAAACTAGCACCTCCGGCAAACGTAGCTTGTATACGAGAGATAGTAGGGACATTGCGAATATGACTGTGATGCCAGATAAATTTGGACGATACGACTGGCTGAAGAAGCGATAAGTGCCACTAGATTACATCTGTGAAATTTGATAGCATTGTACTCGGAATTTCATAAAAATGTGTGGAAGATAAATGACACAATTTGAGAATAAATATATTTATTGATTGCTTGAACCAAAATTAAAACAGTTACATTTCAAGTCAATTAATATTTACATTATTATAATGTAAATTGATACAATAGTACAAATTATCTTCGTATTTATCAAGGAAAAGCTTTAGAAACTTTCATTACTCGGTTTTGGTATAAAAAAACAGTTTCTTTGTAAAGGTTGCCTGATCATTTTCATAATGCATAAATTTTCAGAATAGGAAAACTTCGCCTGGGAAACTTGAAGCCGTTTATTAATGAGTTCTTGCTGATATATGAAGTAAGAACGCATATATTCCAAAACAATTGCCGATTCATTAGAAAACCGTTGACTTGTCTCCGACTTCGCTAACCAATTTCCACCTCGCTTCTTCTCGTAAGAGTATGAGGACGAGCGAAAGTATATACACTGGTGAAGATGAGGTTCTCATAGGGTGCGTAGGTTCACCTACGCGCGTTAGAGGCCAGGCACGCATCTTTCAGGCGCCATTACGTTGCCTCCGGCCGACGAAGGAGTTACGTTGGTAAGTAAACCGCGTGAGCGCGGTATTTATAATGCCGTGCTTAATTGTTGTCCGTAGATCAACCGCGTATCGTAACTTCTCCGGAAACTCGCCAGGCGCCCACGTGAAAAGCACGTACACGACCCTGTCGCATAATTTCTGGAATCGCCGCCGGACACCAATTTCTTGATAAAAGTGGAGATTTTGTAAAACGCCGTTCCATCTCCGCCTCGCATTCATATTGTACCCTTGACATGTTCCTCCTATAGAATCTTGACTGAAGAAGAAAGTATTTAATTATTTTATAGCTAATCTTTTAGAGAAGAAAACCGTCAGTTCAGGTATAAATTATCGCTAGAAAACAACTATAAGTAACTGGCAATACGAGAATAAAAACATTTAAAATCTGCATTTCCTCTCTTAATCGATATATTCTTTTTTATAACGTGCAGTTGATACAGAAAGAATAGTCTTACCGAGTTTACACATAAATTCGCGAAGATCGGTGCGTCCCTGCGTGGCAAGAGGTCATAGGTGGCTACCGCACACTGCCTCTGTGCGCCGGTAGAAGCCTCAACCTCGAAGAAGGTGGAAGAGGAGGAGGAGGAGGAGGAGGAGGAGGAGGAGGACGAAGACGACGAAGTAGGCATCGCTCTTGGGCTGCTGCTCTCTGTCTCTCCCGCATCTACCGGATATATATTCACTAAGTGTGGTTCTATGTACCAGCCACCGGCATCCTCGATGCGGAGTTATGTCGCGCGTCAATTGATCGCCTGAATACGTGCCGGGGGATAAGCTCACCCGGAGGCGGAGGAAGTTAATGCGGGGACGGCCGCGTAACGAGGTGATGAAGAACGCCGTGATCGTGACACCGTACCTGCTCGTGTTGACAATTTTTTTTCTCAAACGTTTCGATAAAGCTATGTATAACGATTCTCACGTTCGATAATATTAGGGTATTTAATAACTTAGCTTTCCGTAACTTTACGTTGCGTCATACACAGCAGTGGAAACGAATCACGATTACGAAAATAGAAATCACGAAAATCGTCAGGCGACGCAATAAATGCAGCATGCATTTCATACGTCGTGTCATATCGCAGCTGGAAACTTGACAAGTATATAGTCGTCATTTCGAACGCGACACAGCGCGTAATAATTGTTGCTAAATGTCATCGTGAGTGGGTCGCGTATCGCAGTCGCATTCGTTCGTTATCATTTGTTGCGACTCCCGACGGTCCCCTTCAGCTCCGACGCCTCGTTTTATATGGAGCACAAAGAGTCCGCGGGACGCGCCAAACGCACAGGCGCTCGTTCGATCTCGGCCCATTTTCGACACCCGCATGCTCGTCCGCGGGAATTCACTTAAGCGAAGAATGCGAGGCTCGTGTTCGCGATATTTCCTCTACCGCGAGCACGGTCCATTCCACTCCTCCGCCCTTGTAGCGCGAACGCGTTCCACCGGCACCGACGCGGCCTCGTTGACGCCGTTTTGGATGCCGATTTCCGATACAGGTGCGATCGGAGATTCGCGACGATACAGCTGGAACGAACGATGCACTTAGCTGGAATTAACGCACGCATATGGCAAACGCACGCACGTGGTGCGCTTTCGGGTTTTATATGCGTAGGCCTAACGGGAACGAGCTTTTCCGTAACGACAATCATTTTTCTCTCATTCGCTTGGTTCCATACGATCCGTCGTATTACGAAGAATTTGTAGTATAATAATAGTAGCAAGCATAAATAATGAGAATAATAAATAATAGGAATATGTTTTCTTCGGTTCTCTATAAAAATCGCCATGCTGTCGTAGAGCGATACATATTTAGGCGTGTCCGCATGCGTATAAGTGCGAGAAAGTTTATGGAACAGCACAAGCAATTTTATCTCGATATCAGGGCACTAACGTAATTTCAAAATCACGGCACGCACATGCGCAGCCTTTAATCGTGCTCCGACACATTAAAGATGACAGTTATTCCTTCAGCCACGCGCGAAAAAAATAGCAGTGTCTCTTAAGAAAATACGCGTGCGAGCACGGTAATATTTCTCGACGCCGCAGAAACATTTTCTGCGGTTGCACAGCGTGATATCGAGCCGGCCGTACGCATTGCTCCAAATAAAATGGCACCGCTATATTATAAACCGCGCGCGAACGAGGCGGTGCCGATCGGAAATCGGCCGTGCGAAATTGCAGATCCGATACCTGTGGCGATAATAAAGCCGTGCCCCGCGTAATTATTTTATTGCACGTAGACGCGGGTGCGTGTCACTTTAAAGGCGAATAAATAAAAGCACTCTTCTATTCTGGGTGCTTGGGCCGCCGCGCGCCGATGTTGTTATTTAGCGGAATTTTTACCCTCGCTCTGCTGATAAGCTGATAAACACTCTTTTTATTTGATCGGGCGCGGCCGAGGAATTGGGGCGGAATAAATGAGGCAGTCTATTATCCTGGAAATGGAACGCATGAGATTTCCGATATATCGCCGCGTGGCAGCGCGCGCATTCGTTTCTTTCGCACACATCGGGTGATAAAATGATAAGTATGTTAATTTTATCACAGGCGTGGTTCATACATGCAACAAAAACGGAGCATTAACACATTATTTACGTTTTCATTTTCATGCGCAGGTCTAAGCTCACGTAATTAAATTATCCCGCGTAGATTCTATTTACCGTCGTAACTATACATGTACCATTGAAACGATTTCTGTCAAAAATGCATACCAGTTTAATGAATTGACTTCAACGATTCAAATTATGAAACGAGACAATGCTTATCGTCTCGTGATTAAATAAAAATCGCTTAGAATGGATGGAAATTAACTCTCAATAATTTAAACAAGCCTGTAAAAAGAACCATGTCGCATATTTTATCTTGACAGTTAATATACAAAGAATTGGATTTTATAAACCTTGGTTCTTATAAACCTGCTTACACATATAATTTAGTATCCGACAATGAATAAAAAAAAAAAATTGATATGAGTTGAATAACGGCTATGTTATTATCTGTTCCGTGCTTTGATTTGCTCGTAATTAATCGGTGTTCTCTAAGCTCAATAATTTTCGAACTGCGCCGGGAAACAAATCACACAAATGCGTGGCTCGATAAATTCGCAATAAATTAAGTCATGATCAAGTTCGTCTACCGTGGTAAATTTTTGTGAATTGCACAAAAAATGCATAATATTAATAGCAATGTAACCTCATAATATTATCAAGATGCTTTTTTTTCTTCATGAATCAGGAAGTTAAGAAAAGAGTGGTAATTAAGAAGAGATTAAAATCATAACGGATGAGAAAGTTGGGACAAAGATATTGTCCCATTTTCACCCTGCTAAAAATAGGAAAGCGATCGTTATAAATCCAGTCGTCAGCCACTCCGATACCCCCACGGCCAGGCAAATCCGGTCAAAAGTACCGCCGACATTCGCTACTGACGTTAGACCGATCTTGGCACCGGTCGGCACTGATACCGTCGGCGTACAAGAAGAGAGATAGCGGTTTTCTTATTGAGCGGCGTTCGCGCGAGCGATCGTGAGGGAGCGCCTCCCGGTGTATATCGACGCCGGTACATGAGTACTGCATTACTCGGTTCGGTAAGTCCCGGGGTAAGACGCTACTGAATCACGAGATATGCCGGGGCATCGGTTCCCTCGCGTCGATCCGACGCGGCGGGATTCGGTCCCGTATCGGGACCGCCGGTGTACACACCGATAACTAACGAACGCGCGCGGCTGCCATGCCGCCGGGACTAATCGAGCGTGGTCCCCTCTTAATTTAAGCCGACGATATCGCGAACGCCGACTTGCCGCGCGCGAAATACGGCGACATTGATACTTCGCCTTGCACGTGTGCGTACGGCACATACTCAAGGCTAATTCTGAGGACCGGTACACACAATGAAATATATGTAAGACAACATATAAAATACAAGGACTAATATGAAAATTTAGGTTACGGAAACAGACTCCGCAATATATAACTCGGAAGTAGATTATTTTTAATATATTCCATATATTCCTTGTGTTTTATGTCTAAAACTAATGATGTTCCATCATCCCCATCAATGGTGAAGAAATCGTCTTCGTCGCGACTGCGCGAGAGATTTTATTTCCATTACACGCTGCTACAAGATATTGAAATCGCTCGTTGTAGCCTGTTCAACGGAACACCAAACTCGGCGTCTGATTGTCTTCTCTTTGCGTCGAATAGTCTCTTTTCCTTGCGAGCTGGTAAACAGGATAATGGCTGCGAGAGGAAAGAACACGAAGTCAAAGCGCACCCGCGTTGACTCACTGCGCCCCTCCTTCGTCTTCCGCTTGTTCTCTCTGTATGGAACCGCTATCGGTCGCCGCGACGGAAAGCGCAATTATAAATACGGCGGTGCATATAAGACAGAACTATCAGCGTGGCGCGCAGTTCGCGTTTCTTTTTTCTTTCTCCTTTCCAAACACGTTGCGGTACGCCCACGAGCATACATATACGCACTGGCAGGTGTGCATGTAACTCTCGCCGCGGCGATAATTATCCGATACTTTTAGCAATACCGCCGCCGTGGAAACGGGCTGTTATTATCGTTTCCCGATACTCAATCGGCCATCGAACCGCTTATTCCCGTGCGTGGCGAACGATAAAATATACGCCGACATTATGGCACTGTGTTGAAAAAGGCGCGAGAGTGTATAAGATTGCAACAATGTTTGTAACCCGCTTGTGTTCATCGTTGTATGCAAACTTACGCGGCCGACAGGCCGCGGCTTTCCGCGAAACGCACAAAGGAGCGCATTGAATAATGCCCAACATTGCGTAGACGCTTGTATCACTTAATTCACAGACATTGTTGTTGCGCGAACCGTTACTCGCGGAATCGTAATGAATTATGACATAGAGTATCCGCTATTGAGTCATATCGTGAATAACAACTGTCGGCTTTGAGTATAACTGTCACGAATATTTCACCTACTTGTACATACCTTTCAACTTTATTTCATGTTCTTTTAATATCAACCCTGTTAAAATTATTACTATTAGCCTATCCGAAAGTAGCATGTCGTCGACTTTCCGACGGAATTCTGATTAGGAATTATTTATACATTCTCGATCTGTGATACACTCTTCTTTTTCTCCCCGTGAAGGACAATCGTCAGGTCCGTCGATCCTCGCGAGGATCTTCAGGGATGAAGAAAGGCCGACCGCAGGCGAGGCGGAGAGTCTCCTCTCGACGTAGGCGTTCCGAGGATACAGGTGCGACGGCACCGAGAGCCGCGGATAACATCGCTTAATCACATGTGACTCAAGCACATGCGCTCCACCCACATCTCGTTCCGTATCTCGCGCGGATTATCTATGCAAAAATAAATAAGCTACTAAGTAACGACCGGCCCGGAAAAAGTGCCCGCGCGCCGGGTATATTACTCGTGGCTGTCGAACGCGATTCCGCGGCGCGTCCCGCGATATATTTTTCACCGGTGCCGGTGGCATAGGGTGGTACCATCCCGCCAAGTATCGTTTATTGATTTACAGTTGCAGATGCAACTTTCTCTCTCTCTCGCTCGCTCTTTTTCATTCTCTTTCCTCTTCTCCTTTTGCCTCGCGATTAAAATCGGAGTTTCTGTGTTGTGCGAGAGACGCACAACAGCGTACACATCTCTCTGGCTCCTTATTACGCTGCATTTTATTGCTCGCGATATAATCGATATCGTTAGACTGATTAATCGCCGAAAATTAAATGGTACAGAGCGCGGCATCTTTTTCTGATGTCTTTACAAAAGTACACCGCGTATCGGTCTCCGAGCATCGGATGCGCCGCGCCGGACGCGCGCGCCGCTCACGTTACGTCGTAATGCACCTTCGACACAATGCCGAGACCCTCGCTTATTCATCGGGAGGAATAATGGCGATAGCCCGGGGACAGTACCCGTGTACTTTATTATGCTTTACGTGCTCGGCAGCGGCGTCGATAAAAAGGTGACAAATCCTCCCCCCTCGACTTGCTCGTCGACGGCGCGCGATGCATGATCGCCGCTGCGAGGACTCGCTTCCGTTCGAAGTTATAGCCGCATCGTCGAGAGTGAAAGCGTAATTAAAATCATCCGGATTCTGTGACAATCCGTAACGTTACTGTTACAAGATTTCGATGCAAAGATGATCAATAGCCGCGAGCCCGACAGCACGTTGCGATCGCAAAATTTAAACGGAGCAAGTTGTGAAGAGTCGGATTTTCTTCGAGATGTTTTACCGGAAAAGAAAAGCGCCGTTAAGACGTATAAAGTACGATAAAATACGTCGGCATTCTCTCTCACCTCCTCGCGGCGTTGTGGCGGGGATTCTACGAGATCGTAAAGTAGAGACCCATTCGATCGTCATGGTGTCCATGGAGAGGCCCGGCGCGGCGAGGCGGATCGCGTCTCGCGCGTACTCGCGCGAACGAACTCGTCGCCGTCCACCTCGTGGGCTAGTAAAGGTTTATGACCAGGTAATTGAACACCCATGTCTCTCGAGATTCCTCGGGGCTGATTTAAGCCGCCGTAATGTCGAGGACGAACGCTAGCAGGTATTTCCATCTACGGGGTGTTGCCGGGGACAGTGGTATCGTGGAGTATCACCACCCCCCGTGAAGCACCCACGCGTATCACCATTATCCCGCACGACGGATAAGCACGACGCCTTGGATACCGCAGCGGCTATTGTATTCGAGATACATGTATACCCCTTGCAGCCCAATAAGACTGTCGCGAGAGTTCTCTTTGACTTTATGCACACGTCCCGTTGCCCCAGTCATACCTGTGTCATTGGAACTTCTTAGCAATTAATTCTTTGCGATTGCGTAGACACATGGCGATTTAATTCTCTCGCGCGAGATTGCGTAAGCGTCTAGAATTGATTTCAAACTCCTTCAACGAGGCTATCGTTGCCCGGTAATAGCATTTATTACGCTCGGGTTGGTTCACGTTCGCCATACCGTATACGTTACACATTCCTCTAACTGTACCGCGAGAGGCATCGTGAAATCTGAGGCTCATAAATTCCAATCGGCGGCGATGCTTCTACCGTATTAGTGCCTCGAGAATAGTTGTTGTTAAAACCTAAGCCGTGTCTTGAAAAACAGGACACAATTCTGCCGTAATTCTAACACGTTTATTACCATCTCCGTTTAGTCCGGACGTTAATTTCATCTCTAACGTCGGCTTATATACTTGCTCTTCTATGCCACGGGACTTGCTACGCCCACTATTTTTTAATAAGAAGCGTTTACGGTGCGGCTAAGTCTGGACCTGCTTCTTCTCTTGGTAATCAAATTAAAAACTGCTTTTGTTTGATATTTAAAAAAATATATAATTAGTTTTTAAAAAGTGTACACTAGGTGCTATTACACTCTGAATTGTTCTAATATATTCATTTCGGCAATTAAGTTTTTAAGTAGTTGAAATAAAAAGTTATTAAGTTTTTAATTCCTAATTCCTTCCACGATAAGATTGCAATTAATTTTTACGAATTTGGCTCTTTAAGAATTTAATTGTTGAGAATTAAATGCCGGCATTTATGTGCCGTAGCGACGTGCAATCACGATAGTCTAGCATTCCCACTTTTATGGCGCGTGCTACAGTGACTACGTATAAATATATAATCCTTATTGCAAAAGTGAACTCATCGGATTTCATTCGCCGCGTGTAATTCCGCGATACCTAAGTTTCGCGTGTAAATGTTCTGTAGCCTGCCGCTCGCACTATTAGGCGGCGTATTCACGGATACGCATGAATCATCGCGAGGAAGCGCGTATCCCGCTTACACCTGTTTACATGCCGAACACTCGAGCCACCCACGACCTGCGGAGAATCGATATAGCGCCGAGGGGAAGGGCGAATCGGCGAGCCGAGCCGAGAGGAGAGGAGGAAGATGCCAGTCTGCGGCGGGCACGACGAGAGGGACAATAAGAATAAGAATCTTCGGGGGAGAAGGGAGAGCAAAGAGAGAGAGAGAAAGAGAGAGAGAGAGAGAGGAATAAGAGAGGCTCTCTTAACGGCCAGCTCGGTCCGGCAGCTTCGTGTGAGGTAACGACATAAAATCCCGAGATCTTACTTATACGCGCGTCTCGCGAGGCCTCGCACGCGGTAATCTTTGCTACCTCCTCCGGCTCCGCGCGCTCGTACCCGCGCCCGCTCCCCGCGCCGACCTCTTATTTAAGCGCCACATTTCTTTCTCCGGACCGGCGCGGCGGCCTTCCACGTGGGGAAAGTGGGCACCTAACTGTCGCCCATACGAGCCCATACGGCGTCGCCGCGCCGACATTTATCGCGTATCCGAGAGTCGGCGGATTTGTTTAGCCGCGCGTATCGACGCGGCGCGTACACGCGGGGCACGCGGGGCACCCGCGGACCCCACGTGTGCCACGAGCAACCGCCAACGAATACTCTACACCGGCGGCGTGTCGCGCGCGTTGGATAACGAGGTAAATTTGTATGTTGCCGGACGGAATGGTATGAGGCGGGTCGCGGTGGGGCCCGACGGGCACTGAGTAAATCGATAACGACGCGGCGGGTCCGCCGTCGTTAAAGTCAAGACGAATTTTTCGGCGGTGTATTTCTCGACGATGCGCGCAGTTTCCGAAGGTTCCCGCATGAAATGACTGCCTTCTTTCAAACGATGGATATAACGAAGTGGCACTTGACGTCAAGGCTGACGTCAACGTGCAAGAGTCGCATATGATAGAGACGTCGCTTGCTGGATATAAATTTCTTTGCAATTAATTCAGTTAACTTATATAGCAGATTTTTACTTAATGTATAAATAGATATTATACTGTCTTTTATTATATTTAATTCGTTAGGCACTGGCTAAAAATTACAATCATTAGAATACAAAAAAAATCAGCAGTATTTCGCGCTTACTAATTCTCTAAAAATATGCAATGCAGTCAAATATCTGCGCGTCGCAGGTCGATAGTATTTCAGGCGCGCGACGCGACGGTTAAGAGCCTCAATAACACTTCGGATGCCTTTTCGACTCTATGCGCATTCACTCAGGGGTGGTCCGGGGCAAAGAGCTCCAGGGCTTATCGGGGCTAAGTCCGTGCCGCCGTTACCTACTACCCGCCATGGCGAGGTCTCGAGATCCCTGGTGGCCGGTTAGGTTGGTTCACGGCGAATTATCATATGTGAGGCAGGATTTGAATGGCGAGTTTATAAACGACGCCGCGCCGCGCGCATCTCGCGTGCTCGAGAAGGTATCGCCTTCGCGGCGGGCCACGTCTCTTTAACCCGGGGCCCGAACTACTATACACGGCCTATTGCATTGCCGTGTTCTATCTGAATGGTTCGGACACGAATTCCGCTCGAAACAGGGAAGCTCCGTTTGCAGCGCTAAGAGAACTGTATTCTCGCGGAGGGCCGTAATGTCCGCCACTTTCCTAATATCTCACCGAGACGAACGGCGCGACGGGCAAAATGGACGGAGACAATGCGCTATATATAATTTTTATTCCGCCCACATGTCGGCCGAGATTGTCGCACGGGCGCAGACCTCGGCCGCACGACGATTCACCAAATTTTACGAGGTTCACTTGAACTTGCATACTATCTCGCTGAATGAATATCCTTTGAATGATTTCAAAGTATAAGTGGTTGTTGTTCATTCCAATAATTATTTGTACAAATTATTTGTATTATTTCCGTTTTTTAACAAGAATATGTCACTAAGACAAAGGATAGTTTCTCTAATATCTAAAAGTCTAAATTTTCTTAAGAATAATCTTATTTATACAATCAAACGGAAAGAGAATAGAGGTTTTCTTATCAACATAATGTAGGTATCAGAATGTTTCTCCATGGCACATCTTTCACGACTAATGTATTCAGCTCGATTAAATAAATAAAGTCCCTCGCGTATACACGTTACGATGCCGGTCTGTTGTGAGAGGGCAAGCCTTATAAGTATACAAAGCTCGACCTCCCACCTAGCGAACAAGATCAGATTGTCCGTGATTATCATTTTTATCGTTCAGTCACACTGACGCTTATTAATTATTGCAAGACTTTATAATAGCAGTGATAAGAGTTTCCAAAAATGTAGTGTCAATAAATGTTGAAGACTTTCGCACCGTCAAGAGAACACCGCTCTCTCTGTCTTTCAAGTCAACGCCGACGTGAATCGATCTTTCTTCTCTCTGACTCCTGGAACGCGCGCGACGTTAGATTCCCATGGCGGCGTTATTTTCGCGGGCTTTATATTCTAAGCGGGCAAGAAGAAAGCGCGAGAGGATGTGCGTCCACGATTTATCTCGACACCGTCTCGCTGGATCCGTTGCCGGTGACATCGATAAATCAGCGCTATCGGGACTTCCCATCAGCATTAATCACTATAATGATCCCCGTGCGCAACTCTCGACAAGGATCCAAATACCGACGAGCTAGCTCCGAACCCGAGATGTTTACCATTCAGTTATCTCCCGGGACCTTGGGTCGCCGGTCATTATCAAGTTGTTATCTTCCCTACGAAAAGTCTCGGACACAATCCGCGTTCCCCACCGTCATACCTCTCGCTCATCACGCTCTTTCATCTCGTTCGTAGCGCCGTGTAGAGAATGTCGGCGGGAGGACATTGGTCCTTGAACCTGCTTATCTTCCACTAACCTCGAGCCACCTGATTCCTTTCCCGCAGTCAACAACCTGTTGCTGAAGCGGCAACCTGCTGGTATACGTGCCACTGTAAATTTGTCCATGATTATTTGACCGTAAATAAAATGTTTCGGTAGTCGAGAGTATTAAAATGAAAAGTACACATATTATAGCCACATTTCTCAAATAATTACTAATTGTAATGATATACGGCATACGGTCATGGCTAATGTAAAAATATGCAATAATCTTCTTTAAAGTCTTTTTGATTATTTTTACTTCATACAAAATCGAACAAAAACTTTTCAAGGATATTGTCGAATATCTTGAGATGTTCAAGAATATTCAAAATTGCATTCGGGACAATTGTTCTGAATATATAAGATAAACGCAAATGGCACTGGCGCAATAGAGTACTCACCGGATCGATTTTTGCAGACGGAGCTTTCGCTTTTCACAAGAGTACGCGTTGCAACGGAACCTTTTATCGACGCCGCGTTCTCCGCGGCTAGTCTCTATTGGTACCATTTACGTCGGAGCCGCTCAGCGGAGCCGACCGGGACCGAAAGAAACGAGATAAGTGGAGTCGAGCGCTGCGGGTACACGCGTGTGCGCGGCCTATCTCTGCTCCTGCACGCGGGAGATCCCCCCTTTTTCATCCTCTTCTCCCTCGAAGGAGAGAATATTTTCTCTCCTGGGCAAAGTCGGGCGAGCGCCGTGCGGCAATCTGTCTCCTGGCGTGTGATAAATCAATCGTCCTCGCGGACGTGCGAGACATGATCAGCGACCCTCGCACGTTTACCGCGCGCACGCATACACGCGCACGAAAGATGCGAGGGGACAGGCATAGATAAGCAAAGATGCGCGGGAAAGCGGCGAAACGTACAGGCACTCTCGCGCGTCTAACGACTAGGAAGATAGACCGATAGCGTCCTATTGAATATCGATAACTTGCGTCAGATTCGCAGTACTTGGACGGATGCTAGAATTGACCGGAAAACGCGCGTTTTTCTCGCAGAATCCATCGCCTACGCGAGATGTGTCAATACGGACTTGTTTCTATGACGACTAACGTGAAATTTGAGACTACAACCCCACGACGGACATCTCTAGTGAAGGTAATCACCATCAGTCTCATCTCGCGATGTTAATAGATAAAGATGCGTTACGCACGTTTCGCACCCATAATCATTTCTTCGATGTTGAAACAGAAAGTACTGTAAACGCACTTTTGTAAATGCAACTTACGTTACAGAGGCGATAAAAGTTTGAAAGGACACAGGACATATTAAGCATCGACAAATTATAATTGACTTGTTGATGTTAATTGAGGTAATAATTCGGACCGCACAGGGTTAAACTGTCCTGCCGTTTTTACGTCAGATCTCCCCCCCCTCTCCCAGATCGCGGTTAACGATTCTCGACGTTGCCGGCGCTGGAATAAAGCTGATTTATGTACTCGTGCGTATCTTGTACTTCGGCGGGGAATCAATTACACCGTGAACGCGTGATATCCCGACGATCACTTCCCGTACATAAGCTTGCCGCGGTTATCGTTACTGCGGTTCCGTGATGCGCCTCGTGGTGGAGGCGTCCTTCAATTAATGATATCAATTAGTTGCTTCGATATAAATCGGACCCTTTTATAAACATTCACGGCTTAACAGCAGCGAGGCACCGCTGTACACCTCGTAGTGATCGATAAATTATTACTGCCGGATGTTCACGTTGATTACGGCAACGCTTCGGTGGTCGACCGATCCACGCCCGTCCGACAAAATTGTCGCTACCGCGTGCTCTCCTCCGGTACCACTTATCGACTCCCCCATCCAGTCCCTCGGTCGACGGACAACGATGACAGTAGTCTTGCGCAACCTGTTCGAGGTTTCACCTTCGCGGCCTCGAATGCATCCACCGGAGCACGAATTATTGTTGGCACCTAACACGCATGATTGAGCGATCGTGGCCTCGCTGACGAAATTCAAACACGATCGTCGCTCGAGATTCGTTCGTAGTCATGCAGAGATTAATTGACGTACGAAATATAATAAATAGGTATAATAAATAAGTAACTCTTTAAAAAATTGATATAATTATTGAATTTATTTAGTGTATAATTGTAAATTTGTATATTTCTATCGCTGATACAAGAAAATCAGATATAATGAGAGCAACGTGACACAATCCTCGGTAGTTGCGCATGTAGTTTCGAGGCTGGAGGGGCAGGCGGTGATCAGGTTTGCCGATATGCACCATTGCTCGGCTGTAAGGCTCATTACCTCTATAACACCCAGGATACATTCGTATTGCCGGGACCTTTTTAATAAGAACTCTTCGGCCGGGAAAGCAAATACACGAGACACGTTGATAGACGTTTTAATAGGCCGCATTATTTCAATAATGGCCGAGCCATACATCTTGCGCTATGAAACATACCCATTACGCATTCAGAAAGCATTCATTTAAGTGTAAGCTTAAGTGTTGCAGATCATTACGGCGCGATAACTGTGCTGCTCTTATACTGTTTTCTCCGAATACCGTGCCACTGCGCTATTAGCAGTAAACATCATTTAAGATAAACAGTAAAAATTTTATTATTCTCAACGAGGTTGATACAATCAAATGAACGACTCAATAATGCAGTCTGAACGTACCGAGTCGCGGTGTTACCGATTGATAGCCGGGATGTGTAAAAGACAAATCAATGCTATCACAATAAAGCCCTCCTGCCAGTTCGCCGCGCGGCCAATGTCTCTTTCACCTCCTTCACGCATACGTGTAGGAGACTCATGAATATTCAGCGGACACGTTGTCCGCGAGACGCTCGCGGGTCCAGCGCGGCTGACGTATACCCTTGTTGATCATAAGTGGGTTTGTTTCGCTGATTGTTGTCGCGTCGTTGGAGCCTCGCGCGCCAGGCCCGGGGGCCCGTTGAATATGCATCGCTCTGGGGCCCGGCTTCGCTTGTGCGCCCCGCGATATGGCGCTCGGCTTATAGGTTCTATAATTTGCACCGCGCCGATAAGCCGGAGGTCTGTCTGCCCGTCGTGCCCAGGTACTCGATCGCGCGCGCGCGCTCGCGCGCGCATCCGGCACCTCGAAACGCTACGTAATTCCGAGGTGTGTCGGCCATCGCTCATACGGCGCCGCGGCTAATACACGAGTCGCGGGAATGTTCTAATGCAATTTCGATATTTTAAACTCGCGTGTCTATTTAACTTTCCATCCAATGAAACATCGGGTACTTAGTTCCAGCTGATGTCTCTTTTCAATACGGTCGTAAGTTGATTTCTTCGTTTTTCCATGCAATGATTTTTCCTAGGGGCAAGTGCAGTCCATCTCGTATGGCGCTGACTTTAAATCATAACATCGAGTCTCGGGCGATTTCTGTGCGCGACATGCGAACAACATGATGTAATCGCTCGCCTGTGCGCGCTTCTAATTCACTACCGTCGTCCGCCTTCATTTATTTGAGATAATATCGACCTAAGCGGTACATTCGCGATCGTGTATTAACGCAGTGTGTGTTCCTCATATGCGAAAAAGACAGCCTATGCGTCAGATTGGATTCGTTATCTCGGCCCACGGGTTTTGCCGGCCGACGCACGGCAGAAGATTGTAGATCGGCTTTCCATTGCCAATTAATAACACGCATGTGTCTTTAGAACTTTAGACGGATAGCCATCGTGTCAATTGGTCCGTTTCTCTTCTCTCTCTCTCTTCCTCCGCATGTCTCGAGTACTTCGGGTTCTCTCGTTTCCTCGGAGTCCTTTTCTGCGCGTATACATGTCGTACGACATAATCGCAACCGGATAATCAAGAACCCGTTGGCGGATCGAATGGTACCTCCCTCGGATTCCCGCGGACTCGCAACGAACGCCGCTGATTTATAACGTGGAAGCCGCCATCGCGCGTTTCTGCAATCGCGAGTCATTGATAACGTCGCGGTATCGGTACCGCGATCACGTAAAACCGGCGCCAGTCAGGACGATACGCGCTAGCTCGAAACTCGGCGCCGATTGCCGCGAAATCGTTCCTACGCGCGCAACTTCGTTCATCATTTCCTCCCCTCTGCGGAGGCTGCCGATTGTCGCGACTCCGGCAAAACTCGGGGGAATCAGATGGCACCGGCGGCTATCTGTGGCGCCGAGATAGGAACCTGAAACGATCGCGCATAAATCTCGATCCAATCGAATCGGGATAAATTTCTGTCGGGATTAATAATGTTCTGATACTTGAGAAAAATCGCCAAGTGATTACGGCCGAAAAACACATAAACATGACATTGAACTTGAATGTTACGAACCGCATAACAAATTTATCGCTTTTCCCTAGTTAACTTTTTTTTTTAAATACGGATAGAAATCACGAGATAAGATAAATCAAAATGACTTAACCGGTCAACTTGTTATTAAGAATCGGGTTGAAATATCGTTATCTACTGCAGTGTTGCACCAGCACCAGAAGTAATGTTTACAGCAGATATGCTTGCACACTAATAGCCAAGCACACGCGAAGCTATCATAAGAGATTGCAGACAGAAAACTGCCTAAGTCTTGTTCGTTATAATCTTAAGATCTGAAAAGCAAATTTGATTTGATCGGCTTGCTGCTTCAGAGTTGCACCTGCAGCTTTCTATATACCGCATTAATCCATAAAAATGCAGCTTATCTTCTTTTTGCTGTTATCGGCTTCTAATATTTATTACTCCATTATTATAGACTAGAGAATTTTTATGAATATTATGGACTAACTCCGATACACGCAATACAAAATGTCATCCATGGTAAAGCGTTGCGTATCTTAACCGAGACTTGGAAAAAATCAGAATGTGTATAGCGAGAATAGCATACGTATAGTATTACCGTCGTCGGATCGACATGGTTAAGGAAGACTCTGTAGCCGCCATAAAAATATTGTTGAAGTCACGTATCGTGGTAAATCCGCGTTTATGGCGATCTGGGCATTACGCACACTCAACCGATCGCATCGTTGTAATAATCTTTCCAACGACTATCGTCGCGAGCGCGAGGGAAAAAGCACTAATAGTAAAATGTGCCTATGTATTAATAGGCGTACGCACATGCGACGCTCTCGCGTGGAAATGGAGCCGCCGTGAGAGGAAGAGGTGGCAGATGGCATCGGAAAGACGCCAGGAACGGATTAGCTCAGAAATTGTTACTGAATAAAATTTACAAAACCGTTTTAAATTAAAAAGAGAGGAATATTTGGAAAAAAAAACTTCATGCAATATTTACTGTAGTTTAACAATTTTTTTTTTTTAATGCAGCACGTGCACGGCGTACATTCTGTGTTCGACTGCTTTGCGTCTCCTCGGTCCATCGAGGTCTTGATAAGTCTCATGACCAGTCCGCCCCTGAAAGGAGCCGACGAGGAAAGAGAAGCATGGATGCAAGTATATCTCGCGACCGCCCGGAGTATCGAAGCGGCGAAGGCGCGGCTGTGCGCATAAAACCGCGAATATAAGCAACCTGCTCGCAATAGGCGCGTCCTCTTGCACGCAGGAGGCACGCACGCACGCACGCACGCACGCATACACGCGCGCGAATGTGATCACATATTTAGCCCTGAGGATTCTTCTCATGCTTGTTCTCAGTTGCAAGAAACCTCTTGCGCGCGCTAGCGCCGTTAATAAGCTTTTTGGAAAGCTTCTTCGGTGTCAGGCTTAAACGAGGAGGATTGGTTACCTGAGTTATTGCCAGCAGGCATTAACGGTGACTTCGGTTCGTAATACCGCTGATAACGTTCTAGCTTAGTGACAAAAAATGTAGGATGAGTACCGTAAGACGAAATTAAATTGTATCCGGATACAACTTTGAAATAAGATTCATTAATTCTTTCTTTTTTGTGGGATAAAATTATCGCTGCTGGTGCAATCTGAGTCTATTTTGCGATATATACTATCAACTAACGTGGGATCGAAGAAGTAGGCAAACATAAGCCGATTGTATATACGTTAACGACAGGTAACAAAGTGCGAGGGAAGAGAAAGATATGTGGAATGATCGACAGGAGTTGTGTCGGTCTTCCATCGTAATTATCTCCGCGGAACGTACTACAAATCGATCGCATCGAGCGATTCGTGGATCGGAACGATCAGCGGGGGGACTCGTGCCCCGGATCACGAACGCGGAGGCGCGATGTATGATCGTCGGTCACGCCAGCCTATCACTCCGCAGCACTTAATTACCCCCCCGGCCGATAGATGCAGGGTGGTCCGCGATTTCCTCCGCTAGGATGCCGATCACTCGGTCCGCCTGTTGATTACTTTGCGTGCGCGCGGCAAAAAGTATGCTTGATCGACACGCTCAGTGAACATCTCATTAAAGACAACTTTCATTTTCTATAATGCGAGAAAAATCATTTGCATTAAATCAGAAACGTCCATCAGATCCGCCACTCTCCTCCTATCTTTGTTAACTTTAAACTTTGCTGTTTCATTTATAGACTTTCTTTGTAAATGGTACGCTACAATTAAAACTCTTTGACTGGAAGATTGTACAAGATATTTATTTATCACGATGTATAAATGCGTGTACGTATATATGTATAATGAACGCACAATGTAGGTTGTCCTAGGTGTCACTTGATTGAGTGACTGCTTGAGGTCATGCTATTAATAAAATAGTATAAAGGAGTGCTCGGTATACTTGACAGGTAACACTTCTACCCGAATTGTAGAAGCGAGACGTCGCCCTTAGATAATAACGGACGCCTGACACAATGGCTCTTTGTATCAGGCGTACCACAAAGTTGCATTTATGCAACCGTAGGCATAAGTACGTTAACGCACTGATTGTGCGTGCTTTAACCTATTTTTTGACATAGATTTATGGATTTACACCATTAGGCGCCATCAGTTTTGTAACGAGACCGGATTTAGCGACGATCCTAATTGCATGTGATTTGTTCTCCCACGTGCTCTGGATATTACCGGAAAATGAACTGATAGCACAACGAGACGACGTGACACAGATCCTCGCGCGCAATCTTGATTCGCAAACGCTCGTTTCAGCGAGAAGTGAAATTCTAAAAGTAGTCAATTTGACGGAAACGTACCATTTTCTCGGAACGTGTACATTATCAAGCCATGTTTAGATTCAGGATATAAATACCGAGCAGAATCAGCACGAAATGATACATATGTTAGAGAATTATGATGGAATTCGTGTTGTATTAGCTAGGTGAAAGTGGAAACTTTTATTCATTGGATTTTCATACACAATCTTCCTCTCTCTTAATAATTTACCTCATTGATATATCTGTACTATTCTCTCTTATTACTCGTATAAATTTTAGCAGCGTTACAAGCGCGCTGAGATCCACATTCGTGTAACTCTCGTAAAAGAGAAAGCACTAGAGCAAATACGATGATTTTCCTTATACGTAACGATGGCTTCAGTGATAACCGCAATTACTTATCTTTAGAATATGCTCGGAAATGTCCGCGGAGCGGTATCGTATTGTCTCTTCGCTTTATATAACGTTCGCTTTAGACCGTTTTCCGAGCCGAGAAGAAGAGGCACGACAAAGTAAAAAGAGGAGGACGCAATCCTGGACACGTCCGTGACTAATCTTTCACGGTGAGGACTCCCAAGAGTTCTGGTATCGTGAAGTTCTTGAATTATTGCCCTGTTATCTTGGCTGGTTGCACGTCGGGAAGGGGGAGACGGGGGATGGACGAGGGCCCCCACGAGATTCAGTTTCATGAAAGGCACCGACGCTCGCAGCTTCTCCGATGAAGGGGTCCGGGGGAGGCGGCGGGGCCCGAGGGGGACACGGTGCGCGCGTACCGTTTCTAGTTCTAATCTGTCGGCCATTTGTTAGACGGTTATGATGCCGGGCGAGGGGGATGGAAGGGCACACCGGAGTGGGTGCGCTGGGTGGAAGGGATATATGATGCGAAGCACGTTGCCCGTGTCGCCCGTTACTCCCGCGCTGAGGCCTCGAGACCACCCTGAAGCCGGCAGCACGCTCGGAAAGGATCCGGGGCAACCTGCGCAACCTGCGGCTAGATTCTCAAAAGGCCCCGAAGAACTCGTCTCCTTTTTTTTGTCGTTTCGCGTGGAGGGCTCTTCGGGACTTTCAGATAGCGAGAGGAAAGGGTGTCTTATATGTGGCAGCTGGAATTGGTCCTGCTTGTGGACCATGATTTATGATTGCGAGGACACAGACAGAGATATCTGTACTTAACACTTTGACACATACACACATACATGATGATCTTGCGAGATTTATATGAATCGCGTTATAGCCTTCTCGGAATTAACAGGGGAAATTAATGAAGGTAGCATTGATTGTGTTAGCTTCGGATGATCACGGATCTTTTCTTCAGTAACTGTCCGTTTTTATTTACTAATTTTTTACATTGTTACGCGTCCGTATTTGTGGTGAAATCAGGCGTGGTTTCATAAATTACAGCTCGCATTATGGAGGCTTCGTAATAACATCGTGTAAGCGTATGCGTTTGGATGGAAAAACATTTGTCAAGTCCGACAATAGCCTTACAAACGACTCGACGAGCCGGCTAGTCTAGTAGATCTTGATGGCGATACAATGGTTAGGCATCGTTCAATTCTGGGCGCGCCAGGAAATTCGATATTTCGCTCGCGATTTGCCGAACGATGGCGATAAATGTACGTCTAGCATCGTCCGAAGAGTATCGACTCTCGATTCCCCCATTCGTTTACGTTTTAACAAATGATACGTTCACCATTCGTTTTTGTTTTTTAATATCCTGCTGCGTCCAGATACATACATGTCGCGCACAAAAGCGACGGTAATATATTTAAATTTGCAATACAAGTATCACGAAGTTTCACCCGCTTGCGTCGCGCGCTTCATCCTCATTGCGCTTTTTGCGTAACGCGCGCGTGCCCCGCTCGTTAATACTCGTCATCCGGTGGTGACGCGACGACGTAAAACACAAATCCGAACGAAACTAATTGCCCGTACTTGTTCGACAAAGAGGAACTCGTCGAGTCCGCGCCAATAAACACGTCGCGCATGTCGACCGTTCCGGTCCTCGCGCCGTCCTCCTTCATCTCTTCGGCGTGCGGAACGGTCCGTACGGGTCCGAGGAGGTAGGAGGCAACGGATTATTTATCCGCGGAGAGGTCTATTAATTTCGAGCCAATAATAACTCGGACTTCTCGTACTAATTAATATATGAGCGCCTCGACCGGTAAGAGCCGAGCAGGTTCGTCTCTCGGTCGAGTCTACGAACGCCACGCAGGTATCTCTCTTTCTCGCTCATTCTCTATCTCTTTCTTTCCTCATCCGGCTGTGTCGGGTTCGCGCATCCCTCTTCCTATCGGCAGAGCGATGATGGAGAACCGGCCCCGCCGACAAAGATGCCGCGACATGGAGCCATGCGCTCGGCTTGCGCGCGTGCGGCGCTCGGTATGAATTTTCCGATAGCCTTGCCGGGGCTCAATGGAGCGATCCTCGATCCTCGAGAATTTTATAAACGTGTCACCGCGATAAAAACGTCCTTATCCCAGCACAAGCTGCTGCCAAAAACTCAACACGGTACTTCGTCACGGCGCAGTACGAAAGTATGATGATGTCCAAGCGTTTTGTGGTGAAAATGTCCGCCGATATCCGATAAGCGTTCGCCACAGACATATATCTACCCTCCTTTCTTTTTTTCTGGATGATCGAATATTAAAGACCGAGCGTTAGAAAACAGCGACGCCCATACGTTTCTTACGACCGGCTCCACGAGTCGCGTGTATCTTGCACCCGACGAGATTCCGGTTATAACCGAGAAAATTAATTTGTAGGGCGCAGAAAATTGCGAGCTAATGGTTAACCGAGCTTAATCGAAATTTATCATCCTGCCCGATACGCTTTACCGGCGTGAAATAAAGTTCTTTAGAGGTGGTTGGTGAGGTGGTCGTGAGGGGAGCGAGGCAATTAATTTATTTTATTTACTTATTTTACTTATTTTTACTTGTATTAATTATGGTATTAATTAAAATTACGCTAGAGAATGAAGTAAATGCGATAATTAGTGTACATGCAGGTGTAACATAGATAAATCATTATCTTTTGCAATTAAAAAAATTCCGGCGAGATATAACAAAAAGTTTGATTGATATTAATGATCGTAATTAGAGATTATTATATTTATACATTGCTATACGATAATTTTAAACTCTTTTATTGTTATTACTCTGCTCGAGAATGCAGCATCGCGCAACGCTTCGAAAGCGCAGTTGTCGCGCGACGGAATCGTCACTGTGCATACGAGAGTATGCCGATTGCGCTGGAACGACCGTTTATATATAAGCTCACGAGAGAGGACTCCGACCGGATCGGCGAGTCGATCGGTCCGCTTGGTGCTTCGACGCGTGACCTCGCGGGCAGTTATCGGGTTCCATGGAAGAAGGTTCCTGAATATGTAAGAACCTTCTTGAGACATCAGAGAAGGGGGACTTCCTTCGTACGATGTCATGACACGAGCCCGAAGGACACAGAAGTTAGTTGGATCGTTTGCATAGTAAAGAGATCGGTGCTGCTGCTGATTGCAAATATTTCAGCTATTAAGTCGCGCGATGTCTATTTTTAATTTCAAGTAAATTAAATCAAGCCAGTCTTTTTAAGCAACTTGTTATTTTTCATTGAATCTAAATTTTAGCTCTAATAATTAAAATAGAAGCGTGTAACAATGGAAGTTTATTCAGGAATTATTGGGCTACGTTAGAATATAATTTATGAAATTTTCCCGCAACGCATCGCGTCAACACTAATGTTACTTTAAAGAGGCGTAACGCGTCGCTAATGGTGAAACACGTGGTAGCGAAGATATATCGGTCGCGAAGAAAAAAGAGGAAGAGGCCGCTTCGCACGTAGGAGTGCCTTCTGTCATGGACTCGTGGCACGAGCGTGCAGGGCCCGAGAAGTTAGTTGGCCCGTTTGCACGGTGGATGCACCGAATGCCTCTTCCCCGGGCATTATGTACGAGTCTTCGAGGTCGAGTCGCGGAGGTGCGGGACACGTGTGTGCCACCTCGAAACACGTACCGATTCGAACCCGCACGAACTTACGACCTACGGATCCGTGAACACATACGCCGATCCAATACACCGCGACTTCAGCATATACGAGGCCGATATGCTGGGCGTAGTCCTGACCATTGTCCCGTGACAGACGTTGGATTGTCCCTATTAATAAAAGAGGGGTAGGAGGGAGGTCTACTTGGTATCCTCTCTGATATCCTCGAGTGCCCTCGTTTCCTGACTTGCCCACGTACGGGGCACCTACCTATGCCTATACTCTCATTGCGCGATGACGATCGTCTCTCTTTATATAAACGCTTCCTCCGACCTCCTTCCTGCAAATAACCGTGCCGGATAGGCGCGGAGAGATACGGCGAGAACCCGAGATGGACGGGGAAAATAAACGACGGTCATGGACAATTTAGACCACGCCCGTAGAATTTACGGCAAACTTTCTGCAAACAGTCCTTTCCTAAAAAATATATATATTTCTTTTTAGAGAATATTTATTGAATTGCTCCGATAATTATTTCAAAAAAATTATTATCTATAATATTATATGTAACTATTTACATTTAATTGATTTGTACAAATTATGGGAAATGTATTGTAAGTTCAAAATTCAACATTGTAAGTAACTCGTTCTAACGTAAACTTCGATCTCTCCTGACCTCGTAAATTACGTTTCAATCGAAGTTCGAGATCCCGAGGGAAAAGACGTTTGTCTACGCGTTGAAACAACGCCCCCCGATCTGCCGCACAATAGACGTTCTCGAACGAGCAACGACGCATCGCGGCGCTTATAAATTCAAATCAGCGTGCAGAGTACAATGCTTCAACGTGCCAGGATGTAGCGCGTTATCAGTGCGCGCGCAATGACAGAACACTTCGAATCAATGTATCCTTTTGTTTCCTGAATTCTTTTCGACCGACCTTCCACCGGTGAGAGAATTTTATGCGTCATAAATCGACGAAGACTTCCCCCGTATACGCTATCGCGATCGATTTGCCACGTGTACGCCGTCAAACGGTCGCCCATCCTCGCGGGTGGGGTCGACGTGGCGTATCGAGCAAAAGTTACGGGCGACGAGAAGAAGGACGAGCGTGGAGCCCCCTCTGTTCTGTTTAGCATTCGCGATGATATCTGGACGCAGTCCAGAGTGGGTTTAACGGGTTGTCGCGCTCGGCATGGGCGCGGTTCTACGATGATTTCGTTTTTCTACGAGACGTCTGCGGGCCCTGAAGCTGTTTGTATCAGCGAGCAGGTGTCTACGGATCTCAAAGCTAGATAGAACTATTGTGCAGAACTCACTAGTAATCATAAATTTCAATTAATAGCATTATTAAATTGGGTCTAATTTGAAATATCTTCCCCGCCGCTTTGCATGAATGATGTATTATATATAGTAAATTTTGCCATAATTTTTGTGTATTATCTTTTAAAAGTTTCTAAGAACGATACGTTTTCATCTGATAACGATTTCAGATTTTGTGCTGTCATTCGGTTTCAACTTTCACGTCATTATTCTCGCACGTGCGGCAGTAATACTATTAATCTTTATTTTTTCTACCCGGGGGGCACATGACTGCTCTTTGGGACATCTCTTTTTCAAGATAACTGTCCGATAAAGCAAGGAAAGCATAATGTTCCCGGGGACTGTTGCACTTCCGAGAGAGATGCAACGTATCGTTAGTAAATCGTGCACTCGAAAAAATATTGTCTTATAATAACGCATTGTTACAAATTGGCTGACATTTATATCTCGCAACATATATCTAAATTTGCACAGTATTATCTTTATATATTATATAATCTTATATATTATCTTATTATATTATCTTATTGGTGTACTTTATTGATGAGAATAAAAAATATATCACTAAAATATCTTGCGTTAAAAAAAGAATAAAATTTTTCATTGAAATTTAATTACAATATATTAAGTACGAGTGAGTTTATGATCAAGAATAAGATATTAAGTTTCTAGAGAAGCGCGCCTGCACAATTATCACTTTCCTTCTATTTGCATCGCTAACGGAGTTCGCTTGAAGACGGAATCGGGCCTTGAATTTAATTGAAACGTCAGAGTCGTGGTAAGAACGATGGGGGCCAAGAAAGGAGAGGATCTAGAACCTGTCGGCTCTATTCGTTCCGGCGATTCGCACCGGCTTCATTCTCTCAAAGAAACTGTTTCGCTCGCTGCTAGAGACCGAGAAGAAGCACCTGCTTTTTGTGCGTTTCAATCGATCGCGGCTAATGCGGCCCTTGAAATGCTCCTAGTCACTCTCTATTCTGTATTGTGTCCTGCATTGTTTTTCCCGCGTATTGTGCAACCGCTGAAAGGGGTAGCGCGATTCACGTGGCCAATTTGACATTGACGTGACTAATTCGGCGGATACACTATACGGAAGAAGACGAGGCGAGGAGAGGACAAGTTTTCGTGTAATATTCAATTTTCGAAGAAGCAAATTTTCAGCCGCAACAGCATTAATGGCGATAAATGTACATCGGTTGCCGTACGTCCGCTGCCTATCCATGCTCGCATCTCGCAATTTCCATTTCGCTTTCAAGCCTCGAGTATCCTGTATCCGCGCTGTAAATGCGCGTCAGTCGGCGATATACTTATTCGACCGCACAGCCTCCTCCACCGCCGCCGCTGCCGCCACCGCCATATCTGCGATCGCGCGCGCATGGGAGCCCGCAACCGCGGCCGCAACGTTCTCTCCAACTCTCCACGGCCGCGATGGAGCGAGCCAGATAAGCGCCAGACTCTTGCGGGGGTCAATCGTTAATTTCCACGGGATTCCACGTGCTGACAATACGAGGAATACAGGTGGACGGCAGATGAGAGATAGGCGTTGCTCGCCTGAGCTCCTCACGACGCGAACGACACGACTCGAAACGAGAAACAAACGAGAGCACTTTGACTATCGCCCGCTCGAAGAAAATAGACCGTCGAACGCTCTACCCGCTACCGTTCGCTGCTCGATTGTGTCCTTTATTCATCAGCTTCGTTAACTCTCGTAATTCAAAATGTTAACTTCTAACAAAGTTGGCAACATTAATCTACTATATAATATCATATAATTTGAGAGCATTATAATTCTCGCGATAATTCTCGTCTAAATAGAGCGGATACTATAACGTTAGTACTCTTCTCTCTCATGCTTTTCATTGTCAACAGCTCATTCTTTTTCTCTCTATCGTTTTATTCTGCCTGCGCATCGTCCTTTTTTGCCTGTTAAACCCCTCGGGACAATCGCGCGCGTTAACAGTGCAAGCAGATAATAATAACAGAGCTCGACTCGGAACGAGCCGTTCACGTCACGACGCCAGCCCCCGGGGGAAGAAGAAACGTCTTAACTACTTCGCCGCAAGAAGACGAGAAACGAATCGATGTAGCCACACGTGCTACCGTTCTCCGCCGTCGTTCTCCTCCTCGCGTTCGTGCGACTTCTCTTTCTCGAAGCCGTTTCTACCGTTGTCCGTGCCGACTGGTCGTTCGGAATACAGCGCCCTGAGACTCGGGGGGTGAAAGGGAGGAGTATCGAAGAGTCTCCGGCTAGGTCGATCGTGGCATACGAGACAAGACGCTGGAGTCTCTCTACGAGAACGCAGACGAGATACTCGGTTCTCGGAATGAGCGGAAGAGTTGCTGCACCCGCCGCCGCCGCCGTCGCCGCCACCGCCGCCACCGCCGCCACCGCCGCCACCGCCGCCACCGCCGCCGCGGCGGAGCGGAGCCGTGAACTCTCGTACGTGCGCACGTACTCGGGGGCGATGCGCGCGTGTGCGCCGAGCTCGTGCTGCGCATCGTGCAGAACACGAGGAATAATTTGTGGACAGGGCACGACGACGATTGGAACATTTACTCCGCACGCTATGCCCGGTGTACCTTATGCGATGGGATCTTCGTGGCCGCCGGCGTTCCGGCCGCCGCTCGCTCGGGCATTACGGTGCCTTACTTCAAACACGATCCTCCTCAAGACGGGAGTGTTCTTCAGGAGCGAACAACGGCTATTGTCGTCAGCGATTGCGTGTGACGTGAAGCTAAGGATCGCCCGGCTTCTCCCGCGCGATAATCTCATGAATTAATAAAAATTCTGTAATTAATCAATGCGCTTTGTAATTATAATTTTGCGTGATTTGCTAATTTTCTTCAAATTTTAATACTTAGTTAATAATTAATTAATTAATTAACTATTTACTGTATTTCCTAATTTCTACTAAAAGAAATTTTTCTTTTCCGTCCAAATTATATTTTTCGGAACTATGAAGATGAAGGTTTTATATTGTTAAGAATAAGTTTTTTTTTGTATCTGGCCATTCGTCAACGTATTTGAATGCCCTGGAATTACGGAAAGCATATCCGCAGGATCATCATATATCAAATTATAACTCGTTTATAATGAAACGAGACGACCACTTCGCCTTTGTGGCCGCTGCGACTCGTACGTTGTCCGTGCCGGACGGCTATCGACAAGCGATAGCAGCGATTTAATTTCCGCGATTTATCGTTCGTTTCCACCAACGCGAAACAACCTGTCCCATTTGTGGCTCAGTCGCCGGCCCACGGGGCAATAATTCCAACATCCTAGGGTAGTATGTATCCCACGAGACGTACGCACTATACGCTGCTCATACGTGGTCCGTTCTCGCTTTAACGCTCCTCTTACTCTTGCCCTGAACGTCTTCTCTTCTTCCCTCTTTCTCGCGAAGTGTAACGGGCGTGCGTATAATCTCGCGTCCCAGCGACGAGATTCTAGTAAGTACGCCCACCCTAAGTGTCTTCTCACATCAGGCCTCAAAGAACATCGCCGCCGTCGTCGCGGCACACAAAGATGTACGTTATTCTCAATTAGTGTCACTGACAGAATCGTGACGTTCTTCGTTGCATCGTCAATATGCGAGTTATCTCTTTCCGATAAACATATCTTTCTTCGAAAAAATTTATTTTTCATGCGAGGATAAATTTGTTTTATGTCCTTCCATGATATATTTATTATTTATTTTTGTATTAAAAGTAAAGTTAATATCTATTATCTAAATTATCTTCAAAGCTTAATTTTTTAATTTAGTTGCTAAGAATTGTCTTTAAAGTTGTAACATCGGGAAGATTCTTCAGAGTTCTTTGGGAAAAGTCAGCATCGCATCGGCCAGATCAAAGTTCTAGAAATAGGATATTAATCTCGCATAGGTGAAAGTTAGTCTATAAAAGGATTACTTTCACTACAGCAGAGATGGTAAACGGTAAATGCGAATTCTAAACACCCATAGATTTCTGAGCAAAAAATGACGTGTCGACTATAGCTAGGAACAAATGTTACGAAACGCCCGTGTCGTACCTGCCGGAACTGCCGGAAGAAGCATCCGACATATCGTAATGAGCCAGCGCGTATATTCCGTCACATGTGGTTTTTTTTTCTACGCGGCACGTGCGCGATGCCAGGGGGTCGTCCATAGGGGTGTGCCGCCCGACGGTCAGGGGCAGATAGCCATCGGGAGTCATCTGGCCGAGAGACAGGGGAGTATCATTAAAACGTTACATACGAGCCAGGCGGTGGAATGGGGCCTGATTCACTCATTGAATTAATTGGACATGCAAGGGTTCAACCGGACGGAACCTATACACGGCGAGGCGACGGATGGACGAGCGACGTTGGGCTTTTGATCGTGTCGCTCTCGTCGCGCGAGTACTCGTTATCGTTACGATGATGTCGCACTTTGGCACGTCGTGCCTCCCACGATTTTTTTACATCATACGGATGCAGTATGCAAGCCAACAGGCGAAAGTAACGCTGTCAATTTGTCGGTAAAAAAAAATGGTGGTCCTCTTTCTATACGCTGCAGAGATAATATAGTTTAATCCAAATATATTGCACATATTAAGTCTCAATTCTCAAACAATAAAATCTCACATTTATCCCATCTATTTTAGAATAATAGTTTCTGTGTAAGTAATTTTGATCAATTTATTGAAAGAATTGTATGATAAAAATTTATACTTTACTGTGTCTTGTATAAAAATTGGTAATTCCGCGAGACGTTATTTTAAGATAAGATATTGCTGTGGGCGATACAGGAAGCTATACATTCGAGATCTATCCAAGTCGAATCGTCAAGTAATGATGTTCATAGATCGGCGCGGCCTCCACGGGCGACTAATTAATCGCCATCAGCAGATGACGCACCCACTGACCGAGACGATCGCGAGAGCGAGATAAGCCTCGTCGAATGGTAATACTCTAAGCTTCTGCTCTTCGCCCGGCCGATCCTGCCACAGCTCGTTCTCATTAGTGACTCATCTGCTCGAAGCGTAGAGGCAAGTGACATCAGGCACCGACAACGACTAAAAGCAGACGCGCAGGTATCTTTCTACCTGACGAATCGGCAGAAGGAGTCACCCCCTGCGTTGGGCTTCGCTTTTAAGGTGTCATCTGCCTCTGAGAAGTCAGGTGGACGATGGTGAGGAGATAGAAAAGACTCGTCATGATTATGTCCAACGAGTCGCCTGGTAGCCGCCGGTGTAACGCGCACCACGCATCTCGTAATGACGCCAGAGGCGAAGGCGAAGGCGGAATTATGGTGCCCGGACCTCCCGCTGAGAGCGATCGAGCAGGGAGACCGCGCGTTCTTACCTGGTCAGCGGGTCGCTGCTGCATTGCGCTACGGTACCCCGCTAATCCAATGCGCGCGTACGAAAGTGCCGTTTATGGTTACGAAACTCCGAGAGGGAGACCCTGGTGGTGGGTGGTCGCTTGTCCGGCTACGAATTTATTAATTACTAGGATTGGCACGCATATGCACGGAACGGCTGATTTAAGATTCCGCAATAACGCTCGCGTATTACTTAGCTTATGCGAGAGCGCAAATTGGGTCGCGCAAATGATCCGTAATATGTAAAGTATTTACTGTTAAGGGGGCTTACAGGGGGTACAGACCTATTTGTTCGAATGGTACTGCGTATAATAGAAAGGAAATATCTCATGTTCTACACGATTAAATATGATCGTGTTCTGATTATATATTTAATATTTAAATACGTATGATCACAGAAATGCATTGATTTGAATATCTGATTATATAATTGTCGAGTTAATTAATACGATCGTTCACTTTTACTTTATATCAGCGAAAGAAGTAATGTTATAATTAAAGCAGCGTTGCCTCCTTGTTCCTTCATATCATTATATTCGATATTTCATTAAGAATGCCTTAAACTAAAACATATCAAAAATTCAGCCAATTTGACCGAAAGCCATTTTCCATTGATTTAGTGCGGGGATAAAAAACATCATTGTTCATTTATGCTGCATATTTATTTACGTTGAATAATACATAATATATAATAATTCGTCATCAGTATACAATGATACGTCGCGCGTCGTCAATATTGCCGTCATTAATAACCACCGATTTTCTGCGCAATCCAATCATTGAATTTGGACACCCTGGTGTACACGGATGGCGCGCCTGGATAACCGCATGGCATAATACCCCAAGATACTATTCCAGTGAGCACCGGCTTTTGTCCATTGTACGAGATTAGAGGGCCACCGGAGTCACCCTAAAAGTGTATTAAAGATTTTGATTAATAGGCGATGCTACTACTATACGGTGATTTAGTAAATTTATTGAACGTCTGGAACTTACACTGCATGCGGCGATTTTCTCGTCCAATGGCCCATCAGTGCAGACATTGGTTTCATGAACGGGAGAAGATCCAGTCAAGCGCTCGATGGATTCGTGACAAACAGCGCGATCGACGTACTCCTTCTGAACATGCTGGAGTATGTCTGGCATTTCCGGGAAATGGCTACTCGAGACGGAGCCCCATCCAGCAAGCCATGCCTTTCCCGATGGTTCACTTTCTGGTGCTGCCAACTCGATGGCTTGTACTCGCTTCGTCAACTTCAATGGGGACGCAAGCTTAAGCAGACCAATGTCATATGGACCAACACCACTGAAAATTAGAAAATATATACTTCGATACAAATATAAAATTATATATTTATCAATTACAAACCTTTAAAGGTAATTGTGTTTAAACTAATACTAGAAGAATTGTAGTATTAGTGGAAAAATAATAATAATCTACAGAGTTGACGGAAATATTTTGTATATATAAAACATAACAGATCCTGAGATTTATTTCGTGCATCATCGCTTATCTGAGATACAGGTTTTCCGTGTTTCATCGCTTATCTGATATAAAAGTTTTTTAAATCGTAAATATTAAGTGATAACCGAATTACCAATATGCTGCGTCATTATTAGTAATTTTAATTATTGTATTTATTCTATAAATAGAGCTGCTGATTATTGATGCAAGAAACATTATATTCTAGATTGCTAATATACACAATTACAAGTCAATTATAATTACAGCATTAATTATATATCAAGAGACACGGTAGTGTCTCGCGCCAAGTACGCGCGGAGCGAGACCGACCGTGACTCATTTACGCGACGTTAAACGAACATTAATCCGAATAAAAACTAATTGTTCGTACTTATTGCTTTTCAACGTTTTACTTACCCCCCATATTTTTCATGTACATAACCTTGCGAAACTTTGACCGTCTGTTGATCGGGCTCATTACGTGAAATATCGTGCTTTCCAGCCTTGACGCTAAGATAATTTACAGAAGGAACTGCTTGAACGCAGTGCCCTGCAGTTATGATCCAGCGCTCGTTCAAAATGGATCCGGCGCATAAGTGCTGGGAGAATACGTCAAGGGAAACTATGTACGGGTAAGCACCTTCCGGTGCCTCTTCACCTCCGACCACCTGAGGTGAAAAATGCGGCAAGATCGGCATCTGAAGGCCGACTCGGGGTCTCGCTAAAATTTCAATTAATAATATTTTAACAAATATATTCTCGCTAGAAGAAGTTGAGCGTAACACACCAAAGATAGTTCTATGAAATATATGATTAGAAAAATTTGTAATAATACAATAAAAATTAAGTCTTGCTCTTACTTAACGATGCATTTTGTATTTTGTGTTGTTTTAGTGTTTATTTTTTAAATGTAACTTAATGGGTTTATCCCAAATTATATGTGTTGTATAAATCAAGAAAATTGACTTACCGGCGCCGGCGACCGCCACTGCTAGGAGAGCAAAGAATACGATTGCTTTGGGAAACATTTCGCTGATTGATGTCAAACCAACGAATTGACTGCATTTTATACTCGTTTCATGGAGTGCATTCATCCAAATATGATGCATTCCGATATGATATCCGAACGATCAATGATAACGCTGCACTGATAATCCATTGTAATCTATGAAAATTCATAATACGTTTACGATAAGATAGATTTACTGTAGACGCAGTCTGACGACTTAATTATATTGATATCAATGTTGAATCAAATAGTACGTCGCAGATAATTTTAACGAACAATGCTATTAGTCCTACATATTGTATATTGTCAATATAACAAAATCTAAACAAATTCTGCAAAATGGCTTCTATAAAATTAAATACACTGAGATAAAATGTGTAAATATATAAGTTCACAGAGTTCACTTATTTACATAAAGAGAGAAAATTTATTTTATCTTTACATTTTTTTATTCACATAATTACATTTTATATTTAAAGTTTAATTTATTTATTTACTTACCTCAATCAATCTTTGCTTTTTTTTAGAAAAAAGCGCTCATCAATAAGTCAAACAAGAACATCCGCTAAGACAATAATGTTAAGAAATGCATATTAAAATTAATAAAGCATATTTTAATTATTCTGATAATGGTCGTAACTTTGAAATAAATTAAATTTAACAAGAAACAACGAATATAACAATAATAAAAAATATTATTAATTAGAAATTAATCTTTCTTCTTATTTGTTATTTGTTTCGATATTGTTTAAGTCACGTTTTTTTTTAACATGCTAATCAAATATAAAAGTTATTTAAATAATAACAATAAAACATTTTTTCAGCTTTAATCAATTAAGCTACAATTCAATTATGATGGATCATTCAGTAGATAAACTGTTTATATTATCGTTATCTGATTATGATCAATCATTATCCCTCCTCAATAAAAATATGAAAAGGAATCCGGGAAGTAATCCGGTTTATGATAGACAGAGTGGATTTATTTTTGATTTATTTATTTATCAAGATTGTCTGTGATAAAAACAGAATTCCCAGTTTCAGGTCAATGAAATAAAGAGTTTAGATTAGGAAGAAAATAATTATGGAGGGGATAAAAGCATAAATGCCCGAATTACCTCTTTCTGCGAAATATTTGTTTATTTCTCTCTTTCCGTATGCTTTCAACGAACCACTCTGCGCTGTTAGTACAACTTCCAACTTAGTACATTACAGATAATATAAGCATTTATAATTAACCAAGATAATTATATTTAAAAAATATTAAATATATTTAAGTTAATATTTCGTATTAGTTGATAATAACAGAATAAGAATATAAATAGGAAAAGTGAGCTAATAAAAATTTAAAAATATTTCGATAGCTTTAACCTTTTATTGTATTAAAAATATTTCTTGATATTAAAGAAATTTTTCACGTCAATGCAGAAAACAATTATATATACATGTGTATACACACACACATATATATATATATATATATATGCACATATACATATAATTGTCAAGTTAATTAATACGATCGTTCACTTTTACTTTGTATCAGCGAAAGAAATAATGTTATAATTAAAGCAGCGTTGCCTCCTTGCTCCTTTATATCATTATATCTCAGATTTCATCTCCCAGTACTTTGAGGAAATCAGAAGCTGAGATTCCTCGAAAGAATCTCACATACACGAGTTTGGCAACTGCATGTAGGGAATGTGATTCGTTCTGGGATCTTCATTGTGAGTTCATAGCCATTCTCTATGGCTCAACGCTTACAATAATCTCGTTACGACTGGTATCTGGGATCCACTAGCCCCGAGGGTTTGACGAGAGATACAATGCAAGGTGCTTTGTCCGTACCTGTCGTGAGCTGATGCCGATCGCAACGTCTCTCAGATCTCGAACTATAGGATTTTTCTTATTTCCTCGGGGCGAGTGTCGCAGTTTTTCTTTCTCCTGTCGCGGACCCCGTCGTCTCGTATAGAAGGTTTGTTTGAAAGTGTTTTGGTTCGTTGGGAAAATATGGAGATATCTCGGGGTTGCACTAGAATTGTGTGAAACCTGCGTTAGCCTCCGGCGAGAACCAAATCTTCTCTTTCTTTTTTTTTATCTCGGCGGACTCACCGCGTTGTGAGAATCAAGAAACTTATTTCGCCGTCGGCCAAAATTCTAATGGAATACGCGATTAAAGAAAAAATTCTTTGGTCAAATAAAAGGTCACGACTAATTTTTCTGAATACATTTCGAGAAGAAGGGTTTAGTTGTCAATCTTTAGCAAGATTAAAAATTTTATCCTATAGAATTGTACATACTTCTCAGTCATTATTCTCGTTTCACTTATTAATAATGACATTTAATATGATATTACTTTTTAATAACATTACATAAATTCTTTTTAATAACAATTTTAATACTTTTTAATAACATTATATAAATTACTTTTTAATAACATTAAATAAGTTCCATAGAAGATATCTTCAGAGCACATAAAATAAATTTAATTAAAATATTCTTATCGCTAATAAGTTAAACAAAAGTAAATTTAATTTAATTAAAATAATTTGGCTTGCAATTAGCCAAACAGATAGCCAGTTTCTTTTCATAAACAGAGATAATTCCCCTAAATTTGTATAACGGGCTAAATCGAGAAAAAAATGCCGGAGTTTTTTTATACCCTCACAGCGCCGTCTGTTTTTTTCAACGAACAGAAATGCGAACTGTCGTCACGATGTCGTGTTGTCGCAACATGCTGTACACACGATACCAACTGACGCGAAAAACGCTCGTATGGTGCTCTGCGTTGCTTCTAACGCGGTAATTGCCAGTCGATTAATTTGTGAAAAACAAGGAGCAGCCGGCGCTACCATATTGGGCATGAAATTGATTCTAATGAATCGAATCGAGGTCTTTCTCTTGCCTATGGCACTCTGACGATGACGCGCGTGTCTCGGGCAATTGATCGATCAACCGGTTTTCTGTGGCTCGTTTAGACAATGAAAGAGGTTCTTTCAGCCGCTTAATGAAGACGTGTTGCTCACAGCCCATCACGAAGTCGTTACGAATGAGAACACGGAACCTTTTGCAGCAATGACAAGTAAATAACGTCGCGAAACTATGGAGCCTTTATTTCAGCTCAATAGATCGATCTTTTGCGAATTATCGACGAGATCTTTGTGTTGCGTCAGCGTTATGGCGTTTAGTTGTGCTAGCGAATTAATTGTTTTGCATTCGGAACTATTGGTGCGTTTTAAAAGAGATGATCACAATATTGAATTATCTTTGGATCAAAAGTCTAGATAACGCACACGATAATGTTATATCTTTTTATTTCATATGTAGTATTGAACAGCTTGTCAATCATTTGCAATTGAATGTGCTTTCGCTGCTTTGCCCACAAGTAATTTGACTCCCGATGATGCGATAAAGTTGTCATCTGCAGGTCCTTGTTAGCCGAAATTCCCACAAATCAATGTGACAACCAATCCTTTCGTGATTACGTTACGTCCATATGTTCATCAATATTTCCTAATATATTTGTGTATAGAAGTGTTTCGGGTTGCCCCCTTACTTGTGAATAGTTCTATTTATTTATTACAATTATTTCCAAAGGTAATATATAGTAATATAAAAAAAATTACTGATTAACGAATTGAACACCTTAATTATTTCTTGACTTCTTACACTTTCATCTCCAAATAAAGCAAGCAAACGGATTTATGTATTTAATTTTATGAGGCTTCGTCGAGACTGTCGCCTACTTTTCAGAGCGACCAATCGCAACCTTCCAACTTGGCGATCCGGAGATCCCCGATAGAGCCGTCAATTGCAGGCTCTCGTTACGTGAAAATTCCCGGAGAAGACTGCAGACCACGCGGCGCGCGAGAATCCCCGCGAGTTAATATATCTAACCCCTATGATTGCAGTCAATTGAAGCGGCCGACTTTATCAGATCTTGGACGCGTGCCCATATGTCGTCTCCCAGCGCACATGGCGCACCTCATCGCGGTGCCTCCGCGGGCAGGTCGTTGGCGCGAGAAGGGTGATGGGGCACCGGGGGCAGAGAGCTCGGCCGTCGGTCCCCCGAGGCTCGGGCCTGGCGTGGGGCGGCCGACGCGACGGTCACACCGGTACGGCACGCCGCGCGCGCCGTTGGTATCACGGCGATCTACAAATATATTACGTGCATTATGCGTGCGCCTCTATTTATGCGTTCCGCGCGCTTGTCCACCAGCGCAAAACGTGGTAGTCGCGCGCGTATAAGCATGGCAAGCTCGCGCGGTCAAGCCAGCATATGTCGCGCGGCACGATGGTCGGCTATGCAAATCCTCTAGTGGTTGCCCCGCGCACTGGCCCGTTCAGCCCCCTTCGCCTCGTTCGAAGGATCTGACGGATGCGCGGCGCGCCCGACGATGTACGCGATAACTTTCGCGGTACGCACAACGGAAAACCGCCGAGCCGCGCGAAGAAGTCATTAATTATTTATTAAAAGGCAGCCCCGTACGCGCCGGATTATTAAACCTGATTTTACGACGCCGTGCGCGCGCGGCGCGGCGCGGCGCGGCTCCGACGACGCTTTCGCTCTCGCGGCAATCACGGCGCGCGGAAATTATTGGACTACCCGTATGATAACTTAACAGCGCGATCGCAGAACGTGACGCTTACTCAGCTCGCTCGGCTCGATTTTGCCTTGCTGTTTAATTTAATATTTTGCAGCGGTCGATCCATCGATCATAATATAACGACAAAGTTGCGCTCGCTGAAACTAGTAATATTATCATTATACAATAATACATACTTTGATTGAATATTCTAAACAGATTGACTCAACGTTTATGTTGATAATCGTCCAATGTTTATTATCTTCTAAATGCTGCAATATTTTCATGATTTTCGTTTAGCAAGTTGTTTCAATGTATATTTCAGCGTAGTACTTAACGATATATCGTTTTACACACTTCTCTACTACGTGGAATGCGACGCATTTCTCGACAGGAGGAATATATTGGCATCATCGGAGCTATCTTTAAAGCGATTCCGGTAGTAAAACGACGCGGCGCGCGAGGAACATCCCGCGAAGAATGTTCACAGCTATCGCGGAATCCACGAAGAGGGATAGCGCGGCCAGACATGACTTGGTCGGTGACGTTAGAAACACGCAGAAGCGAGATTCTGCAGGGGACATATCGAGGGGCATCGATGGCCACGAAACGTGTACCTGACACCCAAACGCGCACCGTGAAACCGAACGAGGGAGAGAGGTCGAGAGAAAGGGAGGGAAAGGGACGGAGATAGCCACCACGAAGAATTCCGCGGCTCCCACGTGAAGCTATCAAATGTCTGACAAATGCGCAGGAATGCTGTGCTATCAAAGGATCTGGCGTCCCCCCCCCCCAACCCCCCGTTCCCACCGCCCCCATCACCCTGGTCCGTTTCCTCTTCGTAAATACGCAAGCGCAAGGAAAAAGAAGGAGACGAGAACAACGTGAGGGGGATGTCTTAAGACAGGTAGCGAACACAAAGGGAACCGGACACTCGCCTACGCCTGGCCATTTTGTTCCTCCGTCTGGAGTACCTAAAGCGTACGAACCCACCGCGCGCCTCGAGAGGGTAATCTCCTTCTCACAGGTGCACCCGACAGCCCGCTAAATCTCCTCTAATTATATACCGCGTCCTGTGCCCGGGTTCTATTTACCCGCACCGATCTCGGGTAACCGGGCAGCGAGCGATATGTAGAACGCCGATGATGTAAGCCTTGGGATGAGCAGGTTGCGCGAGGACGAGAGGGAGGCGTGGGGGAGGTGCGTCGCAAAGAAGAGTCCGCGAAGAGCAGGTAGCGCATCTCTCGAATCTTCATGAGACGATTCCGAGCGAGGAATGCACTTAACGTTCACTTCACCCTACTAAAAGACTCAATCGCGCGATATTTATCGTTATTACTTGCAAACCACGGCTCGATCGGTCGCTCCGCTGCACTCCGCTGCACTCGCGGTGGTCGTTTTTCGTATCTACATAGAATTATAGTAATTATGCGAGATAGATATAATGAGATAAAATATAATAAAATATAATGGAGGCGTATAATTGCGGATGATAATTGCCGGATAAAAAAACTCATTCATATAGTTTATAAATGATTTTGTCTTTTTTTCTATAAGCACATATAACATAGTAATGTAATACATTAAATGTAGACGGCAAAAGTATTGCGAACTTGGAACATTTCCTATGGGAGAACAGCGTATAAAGGAATGTTTCTACAAGATTTACTTTTTTCAGCGTAAAGAGCGTAGCATTACTCAAGTAAATTCCTCGTATTCTAGTAATAAGAACACTTCGGAGACTGAAGCATCCGGACGTGAATAAACGAAAGTCAGCAATCTCAAGCTGCTCCTCTCGAAAGGAGCAAAGGTTTCTCTTTCCCCGTTTAAAGTTCCTCGCTATGCGCGAACCTACCTGCGCCCATAGATACCTCCCAGCCATTGCTCGAAAGAGCCACTCGCATCGGCGATCAGAGGACCTTACAACCAGCATAAAACGACGAGCTTAGGACCAGACGCGATGCTACGGGATGTTATTGCGCAACGCTTACGAGACGGCTACGCCGTATCATCCCGCAACCTCCCACAGGATAAACAATGCACGTAGGGATCCTCTCGTACGCTCCGAACAGGATATGGAACCTGAGAAGTCGACCGGACACTAGCTGCGGGATTAGTAGTGATGGGCTCGATCCAATTACTGTCTCCAAATTTTCAATCAATTTAAAATCAAAATGTATAACATACATGTGTCGAAAAATATCCCTCGTTTATTTATTCCGTAAAAATATACACCGTCTAAGAAATATTTTATATAACGTAATTCTAACGACAAAGACAAATCTTTAGAAAACAATACAAAAATTTAGATTTTAGGCCCTTTTACATTAGTGTTTAAACCTCAGGAGGAATGAGAACGAGCTTCGTGTTTTGAACTTTTGACTGCCTGTTCGTTAGAACAACGGTCTCGGTCGTGCCAAAAATCGACGCCAGCCGAGACGACGCTTGATCCCATCACTAGGGATGAGTACCGACTCATATAACGCTCGCGCGTATCTCTGCTCTCGCGCGGTGCGGCGCGGCGCGGCGCGGCGGAGCGAGATCTCGGATAAGATGCGCGCGGTGGGTGGCCTATTCGGCCAGTAAGTAGTAAACGCCGAAGCGGACACGTAACCGCGCGCGTCCGCGAGAGGCTGTACTTACGATCGCCTTTTTCTCGCTTAAGTGCCGTCCGCGGGGCCGCAACGACGCCGCGGCATCATCGGCTTAAGAGTCCGCGCGCGGAAATCGAGAGCAGCCCCGCGACCGGGGCTCGTTTCGGCGGCGAGCGACGGACGCCCGGACGGGCAGTTCGCGGAGCCGCGCGGTCAAAGTGCTCGTTAAAAGCCGCCGCGGGGATTATTACTAGCGGATTATGCTCGACGATTCGCGGTGGAATTATGCGCTCGTTTCGAGGATTGCGATTGCCTGGCGCCGCCGCCGGGCGCGCAGCGCCGATCGTTAAATGATTTTTAGTAGTTAGCGAATTCGGACGCGGAGATCTTTCATTGCGCAATACGCGAGGGATAGCTTCAAGCTCGCTTCGAGCGATGAAAGATGTAAGAGGTAGACAGAGGCGGGATGTGCTGTGTTAATTTCAATCTCGCTTACTCCCTAATCTTAGTCTCTTTTAGACCCCCAGCATTTATTGCAATTTTGGTATAATAGCGCAGCATTATTCGTATCTTATCTCCAAGCCCCATTAAAGTGTAAGTGATAAATCTGCGTGAATCGCAGGAAATCGTAATAGTTTTTGCAACGCCATAGCACTCGGCCAATTTACGGCGATGAAGGAGCGGTGTAATTAATTAACTCGGACTAAGTATCCCCATAACTTCTTCCCAGCGGCACTATCATGGATAATTGCGGTCGTTTGCCGTGAGAAACGACCGATAAGCGCGCGCGTCTATCAACCAGTCACCCCGTAAACGCCTCTAATTCGCGCGACTCGTTACGCGAGACGATTTAACGACACAGAAGATTCAAAAAGAATTTTTCTCACAAGTGCGAAACTTGGTTAATTATTACTGGATCTTCACGCGACTTCGCTACCACGGATTATATCGCGTCAATAATTTATGAAAAGCCCTCCGCCGTCACGTCTCGACTGCCGCGTGTAAAAAAAATCATAATTTGGTTCACGCACGGCGACGCGACGGCCCCGGCGTCTCCGCGCCAACACGGGGCGGATAAGTTAGCGCCGGCGAGGCGAGAGAACGAGGCGTTTCCATTCGCCGAGAATTAAAATATTTCGCTGCGCCGACAGAGGGGTTATCTCGCAGGCCGCGCGAGGTCTTGCCGCGCGCGTTCGCTCGCGCCGATGGCTAATGGAACGAGCGGGGTAATGGGGGCCGCGAACGAGGTGGTTTCTTCAGGGACGTGCGCCGGTGGTCCCGGCGCGGCCGCGAGAAGGAGAGGGAGATCTCTATCGCACCTGCAGCGCCTTGCACCGAGGTGTGCCTGCCTGACTGCCTACCTATCTACCTACCTACCTACCTATCTTACCCACCTCGTAAAAATTAATAATTACGATGAAACTTACGAGGCGGCCGAACGCTCCGGCGATGATCCGCTCGACTACGTGGAAACCGGGATCAGAGCGCAGGGGGGGGGGATACGAGCGAGCTTTATTAACCGTGGTATCCCGCCCGTAAAACACTCTCGACAGCACAATCGAGCTGCCGTTGGCGAGCCCGGTTTTTCTCGGCGCTAGATGCTGCGACTTGCGCTTCTTCGGCCGCCTGGTGGACGTCGTCGCCGGGCGCATGAATCTCGAATCGATTTCTGAGCCGTGACGATACGGATTCCATCAATCCTTTGTTATCGATCCGGTATCCGGATCGGCGGATCCGCTGCGCGCATCATTTTCGAGTCGGGAATGCGGCGGGAGCGTAAAGTGCGAGAAAAAGACGTCCGGAATATTTGCGTAGCCATGAGAACGCGTTGCTCGCGAGTCGCGCGTTAAAATCGATTTCCATGACACACTTTTGTCGTGCCAGCTGGTTGCTATATTATGACTACGGTTATCTTAAAATTATCTCGCTTCACGGTGTGCATAAATTTTATTCTTAATAAAAGAAAAACAAATTTAACTCGTGCAATATAATTACTCGCGTTTTATCAATGTATGATCTAACTAATTATATTATACTATCTCTGGTTTTCAAATAATAAACAATCTCCCACGTGCGCGCGAATTCAAAAATTAAAAACCAGCTTCTATTATTTTTTCTTTCCTAAGAGAAAGGAATGTCGGCTTTCTGGAATACACACGCGCAACACGTCTTCTTTCCTGTAATGTATAGTTATAATTAAACGCCCCGCATTCTCCAATATGGATTGCCTGACACGTTTCCCCCAAGGTGCTTGAAAGCCATGATAATCCTCCCGGAAAACGCACCATGTGGGCCTCGCTCGCCACACGGGCTATTCATTACACGTGCTCGGCACACCCACCGGCTCCGCGGCGTAAATTAATGGCTAATTTTTCGGTAAACCGTGAAACGCGGACCACGCGCCTTGCTGCACCTTATGGGGCACACACCGTGCGCTCGGTAAAACCTCTATCCCCCCGACAGACGGTCCACGCGCCGAAAACGCGAACGTAGAACCAATGCATTAGCACCGTGTCCGATATTAGATGATTTGTTTTTTCTCGACACGAAGCTGCTTCCTCGGCTGCTTCCTCGGCTGCTTCGATATAAATACGAAATGTGTATTTGTATACAAGAAATTCTGGTGTTAACTGTTTATATATAACAATATAAAGCAAATATGTTATTTTTATATTAAAAAATATTATATGTTTCTAAATTTAAATGTATCATATGTTGTGTAATTAAACAGGTAGGTAGATAGAAACTATGTTTGTACAATTGAATTCCAAAGGAATCTGAAGGAAAGGAAGGAACACGCAAACATCCACCTGTGCAAAAGGACCGGATGTCCATTGATCAATCTTTATGGGCGGCACCATTCCCGATCGTAGGTTGACGAGACTTTAAATGGAGTTTAGTTGCGCCTCGAGCATAGACGAGATCGACGACTCATTGTCGAATCTCGTGAATCCGCGGACGAAAAATAGGATTTCCTGTGAGATTTCTGTCGTACAAACATCGCCATCGGCTCCATTTATTCTCTACCCTGATACAACGAAAAATTCGATCTCGTGCATACCGGGGAAAACGAGTTCTTTCTCCCGAATACGTCTTTTAGAGAGCGCGCGATCTCGATCCAGCAGGTGTTCCTCTTTCAGTTGACACATTGGAATTTGGTATTGATCCCACGTGCTTTCAGCAAATTTTATTCGGAAACTTAAACTTCAACGTTTCCTGGAAATATTGTAGAAACATTTTATCATGATATAAGGAAAATCTATCTAGGGTAAGTTCTCTGTCTTATCAAAAGACGATTGATAAGACAATTTTTTTTTATATCTAGTCCATTCTATTATTATTATCGTACCACACGACAATTTTAAGCGAATTACAAATACAAAAATAGGAGTAACGTAATGGAATAATGTAATTGAAATAACCTAATGCAATCGATCCGATTGCTTTTGTAGCCTTTGGCCGCGTTCAAAGGCTGCAGTTCGATCATGGAGAGTTTGTACATAATGTGGAAGCGGCAACGAGCAGGTAAGGCCGAGGCCACGGTGCCTTGTCATGAAAGGCGTAGCGAGCGCACGCCAGTGTTAAACCGAGTTTTCACGCTAGTTGATAGGCAGATCGCTCTAGGATAGTGCGTCAACGCGTGGGTGTCGAGTGGTAAAGATACCGGTTTACGATGCCACTAAAGTTGCACTCGGCGCGTAATCTAAAACTTTTTTTTTTTTCGACACGCCTTCGTGCGTATGAGAGCGGGGCTCTCGGGCTCGGGCCAGAGACGACGATGCTCCCCGAGCTCTTCAACGAATCGAGAGCATACGATTTTTCCGCTCATATACACATAAACGCGCTTATCCGCTCGTAGCGTCATAAAACCGAGCGATCAAGGTCGGAGATGCTGCGAGTAATGTCTCTCTTCGTATTTAATCACCTTCCGCGCTGCCGCGAATCCGATGCTCGCGCCGAACGAAACCTGCTTCGAGTAATTGAAACTTAATCCTTTGCACTTGGAGTATATTCGAGCATAAGCAAAACGTGTTATTATTGAGATTACAGCGTGAAGGATAGTAATGCGAGCGCTCGATTGAATTTGATCGTGCCTAACAACGTAGGATATGCTTGATATAATTTTCACGAAATTTATTTCCTATAATTTGGTTTTGTTTCATTTCCTATAGTTGTCCAACTTAATTTTGTAGTTATAGATCTAGATATAATGAATGTCTCATTGATAACAACTTCTTATATCGACCCATTACTGATAATATGTATTTATCAGACGTTAAATAGGCATTAATTGTAATTACAGCTGGATAGAGATAATTACTATCTTCATTAGCTTTATGTATCTTCGCAACTCATTTTACGCAACTACCACCAATATTATTTCTCTTCTTCTTTTACTTTCCGCGAGATAACGCGTCGCTCTTTCGAGTTTTATGCTATAAGAGAAGTCATTTTCATTATTCCCGAGTTCAACGTATACCTGTTGCAGAGCAGGTACCCGGGGCCGGCGATAAGATGCGATCTTAGGTTGCGCACTTCGTGCCTCTTTCCAGGGATATCTTCATCAGGATAGGCCATCCGCGCGTAGCGGCTGAGTTACGGCTTGACCGCGGTGCGCTCTCTTCGGCCGCGTTTCGCTACGTTTCGATAACGCTGCAGGCGCGATGTAAAAGCCGGCCGGCGAATACCCGATGGAATACCGGGTGGAGTGTTCTCTGGACAAACACTCGAGAACGCGTGCGAGAATACGATGTGCACGCACGTGACACGTATGCACGCGTACACGCGCGCGCGCGCGCGTGCAACAAGGCCAAGCGAAGAGATTCTGCGAGGGACTCAAAGGTGCAGAAGCGGGTCGATGACGAAGGAGCGCCGAGGAAGAGAAACAGCGTGCATTACCTTCTGAAGAAGGCGCGACTCCCAACAACTCTATATAACTCCTTTGGATAAAGATTGAGCAGACACCATCGCGCGGAATGCCGTTTTACATAAACCAGGCGCTAGAACCTTCGTGCTCTATTGCTTTCACTCTTCTCCGTTTCTGTCGGCCGTTTTTTTTTTCTTCTTAAATACGTTCAGCAACTTTATCCAACCGTCCGGTTTCGCGTCATGCGATTACTTCCGAGTCACTATGCGCGCACATGGTACTCTTAGTGAATGACCTACGGCCGTAAAGGCACGTGTGCGTACCTTTGCAGCGCGTTAAATCTATGAACATACAGGCACCTTCACCGATCCTCGAGAGCTCGAACGAGCCCGACATTGGAGCGATCGTGATCCTCGGTGGGCGGCTCGGTTCTTACGAGCTCGATCCTCGCGATCTCGCTGAATGTATGATATGCTCGAAATACGAATTGCTTTACGAGCAATATTTCTGTAAGATGCATAATGCTCGGTCGATATTAATCCAGGAATGTACTGTTGGAAAATGTTTTGTTTTGAAAAACGCCTTTTTTTATATGTATATACACTATATGTATATCCATTATCGCCACTTTTAAGTTATCTTTCCTAGTCGAAAAATGCGATCGCTGCATCGTCACTCCGGCACCTCGATGACCCTTAAATTCGATTAAATCGGCGGTTGTGTCGACGAGCGTGATGGCACGGTGGGAGGTTAAATCGTTTTCTCGAGGAGAAAAGTCACCGAGTCGGCCGAGTCGCGCGAAGGATACCTTGATCATAAAAACGCCGCGATCGTCTCGTTACACGGATAAGATCAAGGCTCGAAACCTCTTTTCTGCGCGGCGCGACACGTCGAAGGTAAATTAGCATATACGATAATCCGGGTGAGGTCGCGCCAACTATTCTGGTAATAACGCCGTACGAAAATATTACCGCCATACGTTTCAGCTTAAGCACGGGCCTTCGGATCTTCGGTTTAAAACGAATACGTATACGGCACGGCGCGGGCGGCGCGGCGCGGCGTTGCACTTGTGTAAATTGCAGCGGCGGATATTTTACGCATGGATATCTATTCATATATCACACTGATCGGATATTTACCGGACGACAATAATTTTCCGGTCACCGTTATGTCATAATCCCGCGTGTCCCACGACACTCGACCGACGATTCAGAAAGGAGACCTCGAAAAATATGGAGGATGTCACATCACCGGTGTCTTTCGCCAGTTTCCCAAGACCCGCGCCGGGCAGGGTCAAACGAGGGTATGGGGACTTTACATTTTAGATGAAGCTCGGATCGCGCGCGTACACGGCAGCCCGATCTTAATCGTCCTTGCCGATCGCGCCGATAGATCTCCCAGGATCACGACAACCCCTCTAATTGCGGCATTATAATTTCAAATAGCCGATTATGTGCGGCGCGGCGCGGCGCAATAATCGTGTGGGCACGGATGTCGCGTATGTATTTGCATTTCCACCTAGGTGTCCCTCTGACCCCGTGGCTGCTGCGCCACGACATTGTCAAATCGGCGGGGAGGATCGGCGAGACACATGAATCGCTCGATCGTATCTCCGCGCCTCCGAGAGAAAAAGACGAGATACGGAGCGGGGAGCGAAACGGCCACGGATAAATCAAAGAGATCGCTTTATTTTCTTCTGCCAGCAGGTACCGTCGCGTAATGTATGCACTGGCGGAATAGCCTGTTATTAACGAATATACCGTGCCACAGGAGACAAATACAAGGTGTTTTACAACGGGACACAATAGACAGATAGCGCTTGATAGAATTTACATCGCGCCTTTTTCGTCCCGATAAAATACCAAAGATAAATGAACGAAAATTGGCATTACTTTATATAAAATATATATGCTGAATACATTTATATTTGTATACTGAACATGTGTTTCAAATACAATACACATATAAAGCGTACATCTAACGAATAAATAATTACTTAGAAAATTGCATTACATTGCATTATATCGTGAAAAATATACGTATTCTGCAAGATGCAAGGGTATTTCGTCAATTTATTATCTCAAAGAGAAGAGGAAGAGTAGTAAAAGAAAGAAAAAGGAATGATCAAGATGAAGGCAGGGTGCACGAACTTCGACGCGCGATACTCGGTCTCCGTGTACTTCAGCCAGGGTTTGTGTTGCGCTCGCAGCAACGAATCGTGGAATTCAGCGTTTCTCCCCGCCCGCACACGCGGCCACGACGGGAGATTTCGGGGCAACAATATCGTCCGGTGGCCCCGGGGTGATGTAGGGGATCGGATATTCTGGGCGTGGGCCCGCGACATGCGCCGGGGATTCGCGCCGACCCAGACGGAACATTGCGCTCATTTGTGCTCGGTACGAGGTTGCGTGTCTCTCCGTCGCGGCGGCAGTCGTGAAAGCGAAAAGAGAGAAAAGGAAGCGCGGGGAGACAGACCGACCGCTTGACATTATTATTTTGCTCCGAGAGAGAAACGTTGTCCTTGCCGTGCGCGCGCGGACGTGCCCCTCGGTACTCGCCGTTTTTCGCGACGCACTCGCGTTGTAACTAATGTTTCCTTCCTTGATTTTTAAGAAGGTCGAAATGTAAAATAAAGCATTTCAAGAAAATGCGTTAATTATCGCGTATAATTATGTTTTGCCCTATTTCAACGAAGTAAAAAGTCGATAATTTGTCAGGGATAGATTCATCAGACTTTCGAGCGATGTTCGCCTACTGCTACTCTTTCATTTCACCCTCGCTGGATTTCCGGGCGCTTTTCTAACTCCGATGGGAGATCCGGATCGGATCTTGGTTCCTAATAAATCGTGCTCTCCCCCGCGTTTCGGAGACGCATTAGGACTACCGTGTCTGGTGGGACACGTGTCCTACCGGCAAGCGGATGCTGAGGACACGGGAAAACCCGTATATATCGTTTAAATCCTGCTGGAGCAGAGGGTGGTTCCCTATAACAGCGCGTGCCGCAGGGTGTATCGCAGTGGCGTCATTCGACATTTTTTTTTTTTTCAACGAATTCTCGATCTTCCTCAAGATTAATTCAACTGGCTCTTGAAAAAAAAAGTGTCAGATAATCTCGACATTGGCGTGACGTCGCGCGTGTACTCTTGTTTCTTATCGGGCGTCGCTTATCTCCGCCATCCCGACAAGAGGACATTAAACGCCGCAAAATTAAACGATCGTCGCGTAATGCGGCATTAACGTCCTCGTGGAAATATTACGAGCCCGATAGCGAGAAGAGAACGACCTGACTGGACTTGCTCATCTTTCTTCACGATTCTATGCCCCGTCGTCTTTGCGATCCTTGAACGTCTCGGACACGGTCGTATCCTTCGACAACAACGTCGTCGTTCGAAATCGAAGACGGCGAGTCTCCCCCGACGGGATCCACTTCTCTTCGTCCGTCTGCGTGGCGAAGGAACGAACTGATTTACATACTGGCTACGCCACTGCCGTGGAGACTTTACTGCGGGGGAGATGACACGAGCGCGCCGACGTGTGCGTGCACGCGTCACGTGTGGGTGCGTACACGTGTGGGCCCCCTCATCGTACCCGGAAGGCGCGGCCCCCAAAGATTCAAGGACTCCTCGCCAGGTGCCGCTCAAGGGGACTTAAGCCGAAACATGTGCCAGCAGGTCCTTCCTCTGAGATCCTTAGGAGAGCGTCTTTCCGTGACCTCTTTATCTCGTCATCGTTTCTCTCAGCGAGTCTACCTTGAGATTGCAAAAGAATATTATAAATTTGTTCATCGAATGTTCATTTTCTTTACCGCGTACCTATTAATTTACTCTTAATTGCGTAAGTTACTTAATTACATATTTTACATATTTTAAGATCGTAAAGAATACGTTTAAAGACGACGTTTCTCCGTTTTAGTTAATTGATCGCGGGCGATGAGATCATGCGACTTTGCGATAAACGTTTTATGACTGGCAGGGTAAACGCCGTTCAAACATCGCGTGTCAACCCATTCCTCGCGGAATATATGTGACGCCAATCGTAAATCGCTAACGATAAGGAAATCCCGTTATTATTCCCGGTAAATCCGACTAGGCACATTTCTATTCTCTCCTCGGTTAATTTACGATGCTACCGATAACGCCTCAAGTTTTATTGGAACGTCGCGTTGTCGCGCGATTTTCTCGATCCGGACCTGGATCTTGATATCAACGACGACAGTTCTAGAAACACGTGGCTTATCTAACTAATCGGCTTGAGATATCAACGTGTTTCCGACTAAGCCGGCCGTTTCCTAAAAAACCGGCGTGAACCATGCGAGCCGTTTTCAATCCACCTGAAGATTCGACGCGCACAGAATACTCATGGAAGAAACGCTGAAACGTGAGCATTCGCAGTCGTTGTTAATAACGGAAATTATATATATAGACCTTGAAAATTATTGAGCGCATAATTAGCAGCGCGCTCGACGCCAACGTGCGAGCGCTACAGACGATTGTAAGGTGAGTCCTCGCGGAACTATACGAGCGGCTTTTACGTACGGTCAGACTTTTTTCCGAATCGCACGGCGAGGAGAGCGCGACGAGAGGCTTTCGGAGGAAAAATACGGAGTCGATCCTCCTCCTTCGCCTGGCCGTCGCACCCACACACTCCTACTTTCAAGCTCGTATCAAGCACGGGGTCTCGGTAATCTCCGACATCGACGGTTATATACTTATCCGGCTCTTTTGCCGACGAGCATGATTCATCCTGAGGCGGCATAAATCACTCGCGCGGGTCCCAATTCCGTCCGCGGAAGACGCCGACGACTTATCGGAAACAGAATTTCTCCGCTTTCCGTGTCGTTTACGCAGTCCCTTATATTTCGACGTCGTTCCTCGTGTTCTCGTGACAAATAAATTGCCACAATCAAGACACCGATGGGGAAAACGACAGGTACATTTTATTATCTGAATAATATGAAAAACTCAATATATTTTCTCAGAGTTCAAAATCAAATCCCAACGACGCGAGACATTATTTAAAAAAAAAAAAAAAAATGAGGCTCGGGACAAATGCTCGTTTTGCAACACAGGAAAGACGTAAAACAATGTATCGCCGCGGTGCATCTCGCGGCGGGCTGTTTATCACTTGGACAAGAAGCGCGTTAACGGAGATCCATAAAACGAGGCAATAGATTTAGAAAGTACATAAGTCGCTGTCGTAACGACAGCGCGAAACGGATGGCCATTTCGGGGCCGTCCGGCCCGTTTCATCGAACCCGTTCCGCGGCGAAACGAGAACGAACGGAGTCTGCAGATGCAGCTGCGACGGTCGGTCGGTCCGCGCATCATGTATGTACACGGACCTATCCTAAAACGCGCACGTTCCTTAACGACCGGGGCGCGTGGGTTCGCCCGCTCCGCGATAAGTGCTCCGGAGAAATGACGCACGAAAATAAACGGAAACGTATGTTCGGCGCACGCTTCCTCCCTCGCGACAGAACGGCTCCTTCGGGAAAGAATCCGTCAGCGCGACAGATGCGACGATAACCACGAAAATGTCTGAATCGCAGACGCCTGTCTCCCCCAAGACGCCCCAACTGCCGCTCCCTGTTGCGGCTGGAAGACGCTTAAGTCACGCATGTTGATCGGAGATTTATTTACTTACGCATTTTTCCATTGCGTGCATCGCACGTGTATCCTTAAAATCATAAATCCGTATATCTATTAATAAAATGATCATGATGTAATATCGAATGATATCATTAGCAGTCTCATAAAGACATATATGTGTTGCGGCAGTCCCCAAAATAGAACCGCGTGCATTCCACTCGAATGAGATATCACTTTTACGTACACCTGTCTCCACGTGCCGCCTTCTAAAAATACCAGCAACATTTCTAGTCTGCTTTGATCCTGCACACTGATAAAAATAGTTTACATTCTTGCACATTTTTCCACGTCGATACTTTATGCAAAACGGTATTACCGCTAATTTATCAAATGCGGCAGTTGATTGTAGACGCCGAGCACAAAATTCGTTATTTTTACTTCGAGCGACGGGTGCACGAGTCACAATAGTTATTCATAATAGTTTTCGCTAAAAACGCGAATTCGCGTTGTGTCCAAGGTTCGAATTCTTTATCGTCGCCGTCATCGGGTCGAGACGCATAAAAATCGTTAATAATCTCACAGCTATTTGTATCCGCTCGCTGTTGCAACTCTCGGTACGTTTTGTAATAATCTGGCGCTGTGTTCCCTATCGCGTTTCTCATTTAGCAGTCCACTTCAATTAGCCGTCAATTAGATACCACCGGCGGAGCACTTGGCTGATTAACGAGTGTCTTAAAACCGGTCAAATCGTTCACCGTCGACATCAAAGCTCGCAGCCCCGTGCGGTCTGAGCGAGAGACCTCGCTGAACTCGCACGTACACGCGTATAAGCGTTTTACAATAAGCCGCGCACGTGAACTGTTCGTGTGCCCGTTAACGGAAAGTTTCAATCACGCGCTTATCGGCGTGGTGGCGCGCCATTATCACACGCTGCATACGCGTTGGAAATTTCTTTTCCATTTACCTAATTATGACGAGTTCCCACACGCATTCCCGCGCCGAGCTGTCACCGCGCGAGAGCGCGCGAGTGCGTGTTCCCGTCCTTTCTCGCTTCCTTTCGCCCGGTTTTCGCGCCTTGGGAATATGTTGCGATTTGATTCAATTTAATGGATCCCGACCGACGCGAAATGCACTGGTGTGTAACGGCGAGTTATCTGGACATCAGTAATTATCGCCGATAGTAAACGGCCCTCTTCCGCACTCGCGTGCTTCTCGCGCGTTTTGCAGCTACTTTGTGTCTTTTTGCGCGCAACTTGTCGGACAAGCGGTAGATCGAAGTCAATTTCACTCGCTTTACGCGGATACGCAAATATAAAACATGAAGCATTTTCTATCTGTCCGTCTATCACTCTCCCTTTCCGTTACGGCATTACCCCTAATGCTCCATTACGAGAAATAAATGCAATTTAACTCAAAGCTTGTTCAACTCTAGATTGACAGGACACTCTAAACCTTTCGCGGTTAAAAGTGTATTTTAAACAATTTGGATAAATTCTGATTATATTCATTAGAAATATGTTGCAGACATTATTGTATTATATTTCGAGAAAAGAAATGTACGGAAGATAAAGGATAACGTATAAAGACCATTGGCACAAAATTTCACGTAAATAGATATACATATATAACTCGCGTCAAAAAATTTGGGAAGAATATCACTTAGCGAAAGAATTCGTGCAGAATCCTGTAGCATCCTGACATATATATCTCCGGCGTGAAACACAACAGGTAGTCGTGTTCGCCCAATGCGGATATGTTTGTAAAATAATTAGGGGACAACGCGACCGTTACATTTGCACGGATTATTGTCTGTCATTATCGCCGCCGCGCCGGCACGCGAAACGTTTCTCGTCGCTCACGTGGCTCACGAAAAATTACGGATTTATTTTTATATCTCGCAAAAAAGGTATTCTCGCCGCGGCGCCGATCGATACGTTCGGCCTTTGACTGCCGCCCGTTCGCAACGTTACAATCGCTAATAGCAGTAATTTCTGTGCGCATTCGTCGGCCAGCGGGATCGTCGACGGCCGTGCCCACGAATCATGGACACGCAATAAAAAAATATGCTTTATGACACGAACGTTCGGAGCAGCAAATGGCATTCGGCCAACGCTGCAACAACGCTTTGACGCCGAGCGTCCAGGATATGAGATAACTTGTTTTGTCGATGTATGTCCGCGATTGCATTCCTAACTTTTTTTTAAGATAATTGAATATTCCTTGAATATTCCTTATTTTTAAATTACATTAATTTAAATATTATTGCAAAGTTAGATTTAACAATAAATAAAGTTTATATTAATTGTTACGGTAGAACCATATTATATATATATATAATAATATATCGATTGTGTAATCGTAAACACGGGCAGAGAAAGGTAATTTATATACGCGTTTCTAAATAAAACCACTTTCCTCAAAGTAGTTAAATGCACACGATATCGTGGTAAATGGACACCGTTCGTCATGTAACGTCGAGTGTAAAAGCTGAGTGATATTAGTTAGGATAAATGACATTCAACCCCAGCACTTTCTTGCATTATGTATAATTTACGCGTGTATGATACCTTCCTAAGTAATCCTATCAAAGTAGACGAGCGTGACTCATGATACCCAGTTTCAGTTGTACCACAGACAGTTAAATGATTTAATTAATCTCCGGTATGTGTGTAAATGTGACTGGTTGGGTAATCATTGAGATGCCAAGCAGGCGCTGCAGTTAGATCTTTAAAAGTCGCAGTGCATAATTATCAATTCTGTAATACCTATGCAAATTCACATTCGCACTTATATTCACGTTAAAATTCGGATAATCTATAATTACCGTCATCTCTTGTCACACGTCATTGATATTATCTTAAATGTTTCCAGTTCCACGCACGTGATATCTTCTAAAGACAATCGAACCTAATCGAATGCTAAATTTATCATTCTCGAAACGCATGTACCATTGCAATGAATATTTACGCTAACATTCTATAAACACTCCATCAAACACTCCATCGACGTCATTTCTGCTCTAAACTCCCTTTCGTGACCGGCTCCGATGTCCTACAACCTACAAGACGTTTTCGCCCAGCGACCGGAGAACAATTGTCAGTCGCGTACAAAGCGAGTCGGCAGGCGAAACCCGACAATAATTGCACGTCGTAGCACGACGCTTGGGTATCCTTTCACATGTGAAACGGCCTGCTCTAGATTCTGAAAGATCAGACGCGGGAGGGGTCAGCTCGGTAATGATACATCTATGCAGCCTCCGCCTGACCCGACTTCCTTCAAAACCTCCTCGTTGCCTCGCGGTCGTGCGGCCTCGCGGATATATTCTATATTCATACTCACGATTTTACGGATTCTTACTACCGATACTTTACGCGCCATTTATTCCCGGTAATCGCTGTTACCTGCTTAGCCAGAGACATTCCGCTTACCGGCGTTCCTGCTTGCTTCTCACTGCGGTGCACCTTCACCTGTTTTTGGTGTCTATTAAAGGTAGAATTTATGGATATCGCTGTCCTAACGAGCAACGGTTAGTGCTGTTTGGGATTCACTTACCGTCTCATTTGCGTTGGAGTCTTTAGCATTAGCTTCCTTTACAAGGAGCATTATGTGCCGGTTATTGGGTCACGATTAGAACTACTGGCTAATCACGCCATCCATAAATTCGTCTCATTGTCAGTTATTGTACGAATATGATGACAAAGTTTTGCAATGAGAATGCTGGGAATCTAATTATATTATGTAAATAAATAAAATTGAATAATAAATAAAAATAATCTTGATAGATTTAGGCTTAATAGATTCACGTTACCTTATTCCCTATAACAAAAATAATTACCGCATAATTATAGTATACATCGAGTGAATAGCATTACCTCACTTATAGAATAAATTTAGAAACAAAGAGTCATATATTTAATAACAGGAAAAAATTTCTATCGAGTAAATTAGCCAGTTCTAAATGCAATGCACCGCTCGAGGCGACCTTTGCAAGACTTTTCCTCCCTCGCGACGTGGATCTCGGGAACATAAGAAGTGAGTATGATAGCTGACGTTTGATTCGCGAGTATACGGTGCGATTGTTGCCTATCTGTAAGCGGAATTGCGAAGCCCGCGAGAGGTAAGACTAGGTAAACGCATCCACTTCTAGATAGGTGCGGAAGAAGGTTCTATCCCTACAGTTAAATGGTGAATTTTATACGCGTGAGCTACGTCCCGATCGAAGTCGGAATATCCGCGGAAAATGAAACCTGCAAGTTAGCGACATCGCGAGGAAGAATCTTGCGCCAAGTTCTCGCGAAGAGACAAATTGATCGCTAGTTTAGCAGGCACTGTTAAATTATTATTACAAAAATGACCACTAAATATTTTTTTAATGCAATTTTTCGTTAAATTAAATTTTTTTCAAAGCTATGTACCTAAATAATCTCTTAGAAACTCCAAAGATAGAGATGCGATAACATATACAGTTAATTTCGGCGTTACTTCGCTTCTTCTCGCGATCTCTTCTTGCGAACGATCGCGAGTTCGCAGCTTTCTATCTTTCGGTTCCTTCAATTCGATTATGCGAGGTGATCAATCCTGATTTTAATGGGTCGGCGTAAAAGCGACCGTTTCGCCACCTCCGCCTCGAGCCACCAGCTGCTTTCACGCATGTTCGCAAATGGCGATAATCTTCTGTCGAACGCCGATTCCTGCGCTCAATGACGCTTTATCGCCGATCGTCGTGCCCGGTCGAGCGCCGATCTTCCGCAATAATCTCGAACGCTCCGTGCAGCTTCGGCGAAACCTTGTAAATTTCCACTTGACGCCTTTACTGCCTGTTTCAAGAACGATTCTCTTTGACGAGTTAAACAGAAGGACGCGCGCGCGCGCGGCGAACAAAGGAGCGCACCGGTTAGCAATACCAACACGTTATTGAATAACAGATTGCCCGTTGCAATTCTACCAGCACTCTATCATTACAGCCATTCGCTACAGACGTATTTAACGCTTATAAATTATTAGGCTTTTTCCTTCCCTGAAGTACAGTTAAAGTAAAGTGCACGTAAATAAATAACCTCGAAGATATCAATTAACTTCGGAAAAAACAATTATTACTTATATATTAAAAACAGCGTCTTAATTTACATGTGATTTGGAACTATACAGAAAAGTACCACGATAAGTTTACTTGTACTTCTTCACTACGGAAGTGAGCGATCGGCGAGTCCTAATTTCACGATCGGAGATCTATCAGAGAGATCAAACCGTAACTACGGTACCATAAGCGAGAGGGGGTTCATCGATCTCCGCGAAACGGCACGCCAACGATCGTCAACGTATCCTAGACGCCTGGGACACCTGCGGAGAAATCGGCGCCAAACGACGGATCGATCGAATGATCGGCATTGATTTCTCGTATCTGAGCGATCGGATCCCACGGATCTATCGGCGCAACGCCGTCGCCCGCGCCGCGCCGCCGACGCGGCATCGAAACTGGAACTGTGCGGTGTCGCAACTTTTTTGTCGTCGCTGCTGTCGTTGGCATCAGATCGGCCGATCGATGGATCGATGACCCTTGAAAGACCCCGAATCAAAACCGCCGCGCGCCGACATTGTGACGCAAGCGCGACGGAGTGCGTTTATGCTTAGAATTCCTATTCAACGATATTCGGTTTTTTTACGACCGAAAATTTTTTTTCTCCAACACGTTGCGCCATCGGCATTCGATCGAACCGTACAAATACCTGGGTTGGACGCAATATCGCGGATGCACTTTTCGTTGCGACATACTTTCTTTTAATTCTCACAATTTACAGAAATAAAATATCCTTCTTAAGATTGTAAAAAAAAACACTTTACAAAGCAAAATCTTTTAAAACTCGATGATGTTTCTTTTGTGCGAGATAACCGTGCCATAAAAATGTTAATGTGCAATATACATATATAGAAAAAAAGTCCCAGGCGTAGAGATGGCTGATAAAATTTGAGACCGATCATGTCTCATGGGAAAGTTCTCAAGAGGACGGCAAAGGGGACGCCGCCGTAGCCCGAAAATCAACTAATCACCGTGTAGACCGACCATATTTCATCCGGCGAATTTCTTTCGGCCGCACATTCCGGCCGGTCGCGAAGTAACATCGATTTCATTCAATCAGCGGATTATAACGGTCTGCACGGTCGGTCGACCATATTCGGCGGTAACTACAAATAATCGACGGCGATCCCGAGGTAGAAATGCGGGCCTTTCGTCGCTGCCTAAAACACTGGGGATCCGTAATTATCGCCGATCATCGATCGGCCGATAATCGCGGCAAATACTGCAAATGGAAGTCACGGGAAATAGCACACGCTCGTCACTTACTGTCGGATGATGAGGAGGCGCCTCGGGGAAGAGACCTGAAATCGCCATGACGAACTCTTCGAACGTAAATTAATGACAATCCGATCGGCGAGAAATCTTCGCGCGCGCGCGGGCGCGCGCAATTCGCGATACAACAATATGTTATAATAACAAGTTTACGGCGCGACGCGCGTCCCATTTCGAACGAGTTCGAGGCACTTTTGTGGAAGAACCGCACGCAAGTAATGGACGGCCCCAGGTAGCAGGCGTAGAAATGCGACCTTCTATCGCTTTCATGTTCGAAATGTATAATTATCGCGAATACCACTTATGAAAAGCAGATAAACATGCGTAATAACACATATTCGCCGTGAGTGGAGACTACGTAAAATGGGTATATCTGTCACTGATTGAGAACTGAGTAAGTTGGACCACCGCATCGCCTCGAGAAATACTAATAGACACACGTGCTAATAAATGCTTCTAGTTTTTTTTTGCACAAGGCCTTTGATTGAATAACAAGCCTCATTATTCTGTGTTCATTCGGTAGCACTTTTAAAAAAAAGTTTAAGTACTATTTAAAATCGTTTTGCGCCTGTTATGACATTGCGTAAGTCCATGTGATTAAATGTCCATAAATTTCATAGCTAACAGTATAATATTACTGTCGTATAATTGCGTAACACAACGGGACTTTATGTTCCATGTTTCTAATACAGATACATCATAGTTACAGATATATGTTCTGCCATGCGAAAACAGCGAGAATAAACTGATTTTTTCCTCTAGGTTGAATTAATACAGTTATTATCCGGTGCATAACGTGCAGTAAACTGCATTCTGAAGGAATGCAGAAAATGCAGACCGCCGATCACTGTAAATGCATCCAAAAGAGCAGGGTCTTTCTCCAAACCTGTTTTCCTTTTCTTCCTCCGTCTCGCGGCGAGAATCGCCTAATGGAAGCCACGTCGCTTTTCACGGTGCGTAATGAGAAAAAATGACGATACCGAAGGACGGAGTGTCTCGGGCGGCGTCTCGACGGGCATCCGGGCGCGCCAAGAGCGGGAGCGATCGGGGCCAGTTTGTTGACGTAATCGACGAAAACGCCTTCCGTGCCAAGGGAGCGAGCGAATCGGTTGAGTGGTCGAGTGGCAGGCCGGTGGTTATCTTCAATTTTTCCATTAAGGCACAGGTTGGTCGCCTAATGGTCGCTATTTGCTCCTCCGGGTGTGTTTCGACAGTGGATCTCACTTCGGTCGCCGTCGCGCGGATCGCTCGGCAATATGCGGAATGGCTCGTCAGTCTCCCGGGGGCCCATGGAACTCGAGGGCGACGTCGAATTCCTTTTGGCGCCGTCGGTAGGCATGGATTTTTGGGGACGAATATTAAAATCGGTCGGTGGGCACACTACGTTGATGCGGCACCCGCGCTCTCGCTGCACCTTCGCCTTCGAGACGATGGCACACAGGAAGAAACAGGTTTGACAACCTGGAGGTGGGCTCACCGGGGCCACGTGCTGCGGCGCATTACTTATAATCCCATCAGCGTTTCTCTCTTTCTCTTTCCGCCTTCCTCTGTCTCTCTTCGCTCACCTCCTCCGCCTCCTCTTTTTGCTCCTCTTTCTTCCTTCTCTTCATCTTCGAGGCTTCTCTCCTCCCCCGCACTCACTCGTGCTCTCTCTCTCTCTCTTTCTCTCTCTTTTTCTCCGAGCCTTTTCCGAGCTCCGGGCCTTGCCGACCGCTCTTCTCTCCTCAGGTCGCCGCGACGTCGACGCAGCGCATGTCGTCCTTCATTTCGACGAGCGCTTTTTATTGTTGCGAGACGATGTCTTTTAAGTGTTTGGGGGCACGCGACGTTCCGTCATTATCGCTTGTGAAGGGACGTTCGATTAAACGGGCATCAACGGAAATGCTTCATAGAGTATGATGTAAAGCGATAAAGGTAGCGTTAGAACTCTTTGATGGAAAAAAGGAACTTGGTAAAAGTACGATTATGATTGCACAGCGTTTAAGGAATTTGCATTCGATCGTCCTTGGAAAATATAGGCAGAAAACTCGTTTCTGTCATATTTGTTTCTTGGCATACACACTTGAATGCTATTATCGATTCATTTACCAATTATATCGAGGATTGTTAATAGGATATCAATCATCACAATTCAAGCATGAAAGTATAATCGACGTGTTCTCGAATTTGACGGACGTTTGTTATTACATCAATGATGCAAACCGATTGTAAAAAGTATGAAACGTGAAAAAAAAATTAAAATATGAGTTTGTATGCATAACATGGACGATCTTACCTGCATTCACTTTAATCCTGACGAAAAACGGACAAACAGCAAAATTTATTTCATTTTATAAATCTATCATCTAAAGTTACAGAAAAAAATTCACGTGCAATAAATATATTAATCTTTTTAAATTTCTTCTAAATTTAATTAAACCTTTTAATAACTGAAATATTTAAACAAAGTGGCGAAGTGTAAAAGTAAAAGAAAGCGATATTAAAAAAAAACATCAAATTTGTTAAGTGTTTGCATTAAGTGTTCATTAAGATGAAAGAAAAATGAAAGGAACTGATGATAACTTTCGTAATCAACACGGTAGAGATGCAAAAGCTATTGCAGTAATATCTCCGCGATCACTTTGATTAACATAATACTGCGTAATAAAGTGAAATAAATAATCGTATGATTAGCGGTTACGCGGAAAGCCGTGTGGATCGGTAACGAGTACTGTGCCACTGGTTATAATCGGCAGAAGAAGGCTACGGCAGAAGAAAACGAAAACGGTGGAATCGCGAGCTTGGGATCCGGGACTTAAATAATTAAAGCGTTCGCGAGGCATCGCGGTTGCCGCTTTCTTGCGTAATCTCCCCTCCCCACCGTACACCGATCAGATCTATGCGATTTCCTTTTTTCCCCTTCGCCAATCTTCGCCGTTTGCACGAATTACACACTCTGCGGACTCCTCCGCCATTATATCATTCCGTAAGAAAGAAACGCGTGCGGCAGGTGGCTGTATATGCAACGACCGGCGCGTTTGGAATGTGGGAGTGGGATGAGAGAGCTCGATAACGTGTTGTCGGCGTAAGCATTACCGTGAATTGCTTTCTAGATATAGCTTCTAGGAGGCAATTTTTTTTTTTACAGTAGTGTTGTGTAGTAACGTTGACTACTTTTGGAGCTTGTAAAAAGAAGAATATAATAAACATCCGCTGATAAAACTGCCGAAATTATAAATAGCTTTGGAGATCAAATGTATGTTTGAAATAATCTTGGATCACCAAGTTACAACCTCGCTTATCTCGGCATGACCATATTTTGTTCTCGTACGTCGATGTCATGTAACGTCGGCCCGAAGAAGCACAATCTTCTCATTGTTAATTCATCCGAGTGAGGCGGCTTAAAAGCGGATGTCTGCAGGCATTTGGAATTCGACAATTACTGCCGTACCACACGAGACAAAAATCTCCTACTCTCTGCACTTCCGGCCGCGAGTAGGTCGATACACCGTTAAGATATCCCTCGAAAGAAGAGCTAAATGAATAAAACGTTCGAGACAACCTGGACATGGACCATAGCTCATCCTCTTTCGCAATCCCAAGGCAAAGGGAACAAAAAGATTTATTACTCCCCGTTGGCAATTGTAGTGTTAATGAGGTTTTGCTTTGAAATTTACATAGTTCTATTTATTTCAAAATACTCATTCAATCTCGAAACTTGTCGATAAACGCTTGTCGAAAAAGTATCAATATACCGTCCTTGCAAAATTCCGGAATTTCAAGAAGGTCGAAGCATTTGCACAGCGGCCTCCACTTTGAGAACAAAGAACGTTGTTGATACAATGATTATTATTATAAGTGATATAATATGCACCATTTGTTATTCTGCTTTGCCGCTGATTATAATCGAATGAGAGAGATTAGTAGCTTAATCGAATAAACTATGAGATTAAACTATGAGATTGCAATAGTTAATGATAGGGAAGTAATAGCATTAACGAATTAACGTTATAAGATCACTCTTCCTCTCTGCGAAATAGCGAAGCCTAATATCTCACGGAAAGGAGAAGTATTTTCCCTTGATCTGCCTCCTTCGACTTATTACTTCCTCCTCACTCGAGCGAGTAGTGCCATCGTCCATCGGCCAATGCGCGGTAATATAGACTTGATAGAGGCTAACATACCCCGACTGTCTTTCTGCATGAGGCCTTCCGTGCTAATCCACCTCCGCAGCTCGGCTCGAACACGAGCGCGCAGAAGAGAAAAAGAGAGACCTGCCTCTCTCTTTCTCGTTTTCGCACTCTGTTCCCCGCTTTTATAACTTGGAGTTTCATCGGCATAATCGTTCTCCTCTCCTCGTGAGCCTCGCCGCTGCCAACTCCGGCGGTGTTCTTCTCGTGATGCTTGATTTTCGCGCGGATCTCCGGTGAAGAAGACGTCATGCGACGCCTAAAGCAACGAAGCGCCTCACATGGTGGGTGCTACATGGCGCAGATAATGGCCTGGACGCGTTGATCGAGTGTATATACTCCCCCCTCCCCCTTCCTTTATTTTGTCCTTCTACATTACATGAATTCTCAACATTATATGAAAATTCTCAGTCAACTCTAATCAAGAGATTAATAAAATAATTATTCTTTTTTATATCTAGGATACAGGAAGCATTATTTTGACACAAGAAAATATTAATATATTACTGTCACAAAACATACAAGTCATCATTTTATTATATAGCAATGAGAGTTTGTTCTTGCATTGCTATGCTTTAACGTGTCACGGATTCTGTCAATCGATTAAGAAAGTGATATTCTAAATCACTTAAATTTATTAATAATTTTGACCGTGTAACTGATACGAGTAGAGCGAGAAGCAAGTATCCGGGCATTTTCAGTTAGACGCTTTCTTCGCGCGCGTGTTCGAGTTCGGTGTCGGTCATCCGGGTCATCACTGTCGCCTCGCGAAAGCGCGTGCACGCAGCACGCATGCACACACGCGCTCGCGCGCGCACACAATGGGCGCCGGTCAAAGTTCTACCCTCACTTAGCAATAATTCAGTCGCGCCGGTTTATCCTCCTTGAGTCCCGCGCCTCCGTACGGCACCCTCCTCCGTCCCGCCTGACCCCTTTCCTATCATCCGTCGACCACTCTGTCTCTCCCTCGAGAGTAGTTACATACACGATCGTACAACGTGCCAATATCGATAAGTCAGTCGGAGCAAAAACAAGCGAAGGATTGGTTCCACCCGGTTCCACCACACTCGGTTGCCCATCGTCCCGCGTGCACACGTCTCCCGTTCATCGTAGCGATCTCGTTACCACGCACGTACACAATGCGTTTCTGATATTCCTTTTAAACGTAAGTAGCGTCTGTCTGTGAACAGATGTAGAAAAAATCAATTAAATTACATTTATAACTTGCATTAATTAAAATTAAATTTATAAATTACATTTGTATGTCATATTTTTATGAAAAAAATAATAAATATTTGAAACGTAAGATACATCAAATATAATATGTTTCGCGTCCATGCATTTTTCTTGGTACTATATAATGGTGAAACAAACGGGTAAGATAATATTGCACCGCGTTTACCGACGATAACAGAAACATCCGACAACTATTCAGACTATTTGCGGATTGCGAGCGTGGCATTAATTTTGTAGCACGTGCGCCGGTAGCAGCGGCATAAACGCGCGTCTAATTATCTTTCCTGTTGCGTGCCGCGATCCGCCTCGCATTTTCTGCCCGTAATCTCACGGCGACTCGCGTCGTGCGCCCATCGACTTAGAAGTGTCCAAACGAGTCTGTTCGCGCTAAATGCCAGCAGCTATTTCCGCGAAGGTTTCACGGGGCGTTATATCCGTGAAGTATAATCAGAGACGGAGCAATCGTAAAAGCGCGGAGAACGTTAGAAAGCGGGAGAGTCGAGGGTAGGTTGAAGGTAATGGGAATGAGGAACAAGAAAATACTTCATACTGCATTCTTTGCAAATACTGCAAATAATTCTGTAAATAGTTCTTTAAATATTGTAAGTCAAGACGTCAAGAGTCATTATATATCTATACATACCTGTTATCTAAGCATTCTATACAATTTCAAGCATCAATTGATTTTGCTGCACTTGATATAATGATAATAATTACTTATATAATAAGAGAGGAAAACAATCAACTGAGAAATCCTGAATGAGAACGTTAGTGAGTGCGAACTCTTCGAACACAATCGTCAGCCGTCGACCGTACCCAACACAAAAGTTCACAAATAGACGTCACGGTAATATAACTCGCCGGCTACGACCATAAACGAGCCTACGTGTCGGAAAAGTGAATTTGATAGTTTCATCGCGCGTATTCGGACCAGGATGTGCAATAAACCGACACGTTGACCGTCATAACCGGCCGGACACTTCGAGCAAGCAGATTGGACTATAGAGTCCTGGGCAGCTCGTGCCGTGCCGATTTAATGGAGCAAATCGTTCCGGCTTTCGACCAATTATCGACAACGTGTCAGATATGGCAGCGAGTCGATGAGTGCGTGTGTACGTTCTGTTTACGCCCGCGATGTGCGCGTTACGAGGCACTTCTTTTTTCCGCAATCGCTATGGCTGATCCCACCCACCGGCGTAAAGTCCAATTAGAGTCGGCTACCCGTCCGGAGATAATTGGCGAACATTCGCACGAGACCGTAACTCACCAGTCGGTAGCCTCTCTTCCTTCTTCTGTCCCATTTCTTCGCCGTTCATCTTTGCCGCTATGCCACATTGCGGTATCGCACCTCTCTGTCGCTGAACTTCTTAACGTGATGCTCTGTGTGCCCGTCGTGATTGATTACATTCTATACAGATAACGCGCCCGCACGATAAAATCGTTGGCACAAGCTTTTGGGGAATGCATCGATCGCGTCGGACGGGGTGGAGATTTCAATGCTGAAACATAGATACGTTAGGAGACTTTAACGCAAGGCAAGCGAGCATAGCACTAAGATTATCTCATTATCAATTTAATAAAACTTTTCTTCTTTATCTAATATTTTAACATTTGTAAGCATATGGAACATATTTCGTTTCTCAAAAATAATTAATATAATGCACATTCGTTTCCATTGCGCAAAAAAGTCACTGACGTTAAAAATACAATAACAGATTTCATCGACGCGCCTCGACACCCTGTAAAAACCAGCGTCGAATAAATCGCTTAGCATTCGCAGCGTACGGCGCGTTACGTCGCGCGGCATTCGGACGTTTCGCTCGTCGGAGAATCGTGGAGGAGCAACAAAGAGCAAAAGACGGAGTCAATAATATCGCGTAAAACACCCACACGAAGTGAGGTGAGGCGGTGGGCTCGGGCTGGCTGGCTGGCTGGCTTCCCGAGCGACCGATTGAGGCACGGCCCGGCCGTAAGTCTCGCACGGGCATAAACCAATCCTGAAAGGAGAACGCGATGGAATGGGGTATCCATTTCACGAGCGATGGAGACATCGGGGGTACCTCGTTCGATCCCAGCCTCGTATGCTAATTTTCCGGCTGTACGCCGCGCCACGCTGTCCGCGCTGCTCTCGGCTAGCGCGCGGCGCGATGCAGCGCGGCGTTTCGCGCGCGCGGCACGGAAATAGGAGGAGGCCCCTCAGGGATACGTCGAAGAGCTCTCTCACTGGGATCTGCATTAAATCTCGCGTCGGTTTACTTAGAAGGAGAAACTGTCCGCACCGCACGCGTCGGGATGAGAGATATATTGTGAATCGGCGCGATCGCCGATGTTAATCCAGGATTTTTCATGTTTAAGCAACAGAACGATACAATTGAAAATAGGATGATATAAAATATATTTCAAAATCAAGTCTGATATTTAATTCTTAAACTTGCAACCGACTTGATTATTTTGTAAGTTAGAATTAAATTGATTTATATAAAAATAGAAAACTTTTTTTGTAAAATGTAATTATCTATAATCTGTCAATTAGATAATCTTATCGAAACTAAATATTCACACGAATATTAATCGTTACTAATGCAGGTTCCTCGTGGAGCTGTTTAATACATGTTGACGCACCTTGCAGTGGCAACGGCCCTTGTGTCGTTTCACCTGCGAACCGCGTTAAGCGACCCGCATGTTCGTCTTATCTTACACCTTCATGCAACAACCAACTCTTCCACCCCTCCACCCCAGGCGTCTGTTGAATTTTTCATCTAACGACCGTTGTTACCGCGGCCTCACTTCCATCATTCGTGGACTCTTCCACTTTAAACCGCCGAACCTGCCCTGCCGAGAGCGTAACCTGGAGGAACGAGGTTCCCTTCGGTGCAACCTTCGCGAAATTTTCGATGGAATACGTATAGGCACGTGCGTGCGCGTACGGGGACCTCCCGCGGAGGACTCGACGACTGATAAAAATGTCCCTACTTGATTCCGCCTCTCTGCGAGGAGTCTCCCTCGCCCCACGCCCGCCTTTATCTCGTCTTATTTGGTACGGACGAATGACGAAGGACGCACGAGATTACTGCGCTGCTGCCCATCGAGAGACGGCATGCCCGAGAGAGTGCGGTAGGTACCCCGCAAGAGTCAGAGTCCGTCGGATGATAAAATGACGGGGGATGAGATCGGACCGCATGTGATGTGCGGACGCTATCCTCGTTATGCTCGCGAGCAGCATGCGCCGCATCAGTGAATGATGAGTTCCGCGGAATTTCAGTGCAGGAATCTGTGACTTTTCAAAGTAATATGCGCTGACCCTGAAAATAAGGATGCGTGATTCGCGCAGGGAGAAATTGCTGATTAATTTTCTTCGCGATTGCATCATAAGCATTAAAAATACTACAATTGCAGTGGCAAATTAGTATCGATAGAAATTCAAAATAGTATAAACTTTTAGACTGCAAATAAAATTATGAGAGGTATTGTTCTGCATAACTATAAATCGTTAAACAACGTGAATACGTGTGGAAATTTTGCAACCGTAACTGCACCGTTTTCTTCCACGGAGGAAGAGAGGTAATTCTCTCAAAGGTATCTTTCTCCGGTGCCTGCAATTGAAGTGCTGGAATCTGCGCAGAACTCACGGACGTGCGCATGAAAGTTCAGCCTGAGCCGTTTCTCGGCCCAGTCGTCGTCGTCATTCTCGAGGTAACGCTGAAGATAATTTATGTAATTCATTCGGTTAATATCGGCGCGCCGTGTCGTAAAGCGTTCGCATAACCAATTTGGCACTAAAGACCCCGGCACGAGGGCCCTTTAAGGCCCCTCTCGCGGTGGGCAGTGCCATAACATTACGGGTTACGAGTCGCCCCGTGTCCCTCGTCGTCCACATCCGTGGCACTCATCTTCGCCGTCGCCGTCGGTTCCCCTCCGCAGCGTTCTGCCGCCCCGCTATCCGCTGCCCGCGTTGCCCCTTTTTTCCCAACCTTCATCTTTTTCTTCGCGTTCATCCAGGCGTCAGGTGGAGAAGCTGTGCGCGGCCGATGGCGGATGATATTAGCATGGTAACTGGCCCCAGCAGGCGCCTTATTAAATTTGTACCATAAGCAATATCGGGACGCGGCGCGCGGCCCGGGGCCGTTTCAATTTGCCGGTCTGGAAATTTAAGGGGCTTACACCCCAGAGCCCGTCTCGCTCCTCGCCGGTTGCTACCGCGTCCACCGCTACTGATGATGCAACGCGATTATATTATCGTAATCACAGATTCATCACGAAGGTCGGAAGACGTGGATCTTTATGCGCATTTGGATCCTATAGATAGAATGTATTACTATCACCGCGCACTTTTAAAATTCACGAATATAATACACTGTCAAAGATTACAGGAGAAGGATAAAAGAAGATATATACGTGACATACTTGTAGCTGCATGATCCTGTTATAACTCAAAACGATCATTCACACGTTTTGTTTTATTCGTCCACACTGAATAAAAGATAATTCAATGTTTCATCTGCGTCAATAAATAATGGTCGAATAGCTGTTTACAACAACAATGCCGAGTTATCTACATCGGTGACGCACTGCGGCGAGCAAAAAAAAGTACGAAATGAAATGACATAATAAGATGTCGGTGCCAACGGTACCATACCGCTAATGATTACAAATGACTGGACCGATGTACTTGCGCCGACCAAAAGAACGAGTTTCGTGATCGATTGGCCACAGTAATATCACTTGATTCGATTTGGAACTCGTCGGTGTCCTCGTGAATTCCTCGGCCGACTTTTCTCTAATGATATAGAAAATTCCGATAATAATTTAAATATAGAAAAAATATTTATAAATTAAAATCAAAGATTGGACTGTCGGAAACAATTAGTTTTATAAATTTTAATGAAGAGAGAAGTTAAGTATCTTACAGAAAAGAAAACATATAATTTATCGATCCTTTTGTCAAATACGTATGATATTCGTCACAATTCAATTGCCATTAATGTTACTTATCGAACGAGAATCGGCTATAACCAAAATAGTTAACTAATGTCAAAATGCATGATGAAACGCGTATTCTGATCGTCAAGAAGAAACGAAGATTTTCTATTCCAAAAAATTTAAATACCGTTCACTGTTGGAACACTATTGGACCGATTGTAGCTCGAGAAATTGGGGCACCTGATTACACTCTGATTCCATATATCTTTGATGCGAACGCGTATAAAATTGGACATATTTTTGTGCCAAGCAGTACACAGGTAACGGATTACGAGATAATAATCGTTGGCATCTACTTAAGTTATCCCACTCTCCATCGTTACTCATGAAACAGATAACGTGTTTCCGCTCTGTCCCGGTTCTGAAAATACTCGGACCGATTCAGGATTTTGCGGTAAAAAGCGAGACAAACTCCAAATGGCTCGATAAGGAATTTCATAGCGTGCGAACGTCCGGCGATCAAATGGACTTTCGGGTGAATATCAGTATAAAGTGATAAAATTGACTAAAAATACAGAATATTTGATTAAATTTCTCGAATATTTCTACATGTGCTTGCAGATAATTGTCGAGTATGGAAAAAATCAGATAAGTTTTACAGGTCGTGATTATTATTTTATCAGTAAAACGGATGATATGCTGACCCAAGGGAATGTGATGATAAATCGCACAGCTCACAAAGGTAAAACATTTATATTACTTAATCGATATTTAATAAAGTATTTAATAATTTAACTGAGTGAAGTATTTAACAATTTAATAATTTATACATTCGTAATCTTTAGATTTATTGAATACCAAATGGATCGGACTGATAACAAATGTGGTTGTTACGAGAATCTTCGAGCTTCATATTGTTAGACATATACGTGAAAGAGTGCTGCACATAGGCGATAAGGAACATACTATTCTCTTTAAATATGAAATATGCAAAATCGACCCCAGTGGGACCATAATAAAATCTGTAAGTTTTTGCATCAATTTTACTGAAAGAGAAAAAAATCTCAGCATTACGAATTTATTTTATGTCGACAGGAAACGAAGAAAATACGTTGCAAATGGTTGCCAATAGGAGACAAAAAATCAGACAATCTTCCATTAAGCGAATTCCAAAATACGTCTGATGAAACGTGATAAATCTCTTTTTATTTAGAAAACTTAAAAGATATATTTATCGAAGCTTCTTCTCGTAATTCTTTGCTATTGATTATGTATATCATTCTTCGTATTTATATATTTATATCAGTTTATTTATCCGCTATTATATTCTATTACTTCTCTTCAAAAGATCACGCAATGGCATCCCATTGGCGACAATACATCCGTCATCTTAAAAAACACCAGAACCAGTTTATTCCAGATATGGTATCCTTCTGATCGGTGCAGAACAGGCCGTGACACTGATGACACCGATGAGAATACGCGGCGAGATACCGCACAATTTATTTCCATTTTCCGTGTGGTATAAGCGCCCGCGGACACAAGTGCACGCATGCAAGTACGCACATGGGCTTCGCCGCCAGTAGATCGGACCCGCGATATCAGCTGGTTCCGCGGCCGGGTCCTGTGCACATCGCGCATGAGTTATTGCGAGATCGGCCGGAACGCGCAAAATTCAATAAAGTTATTTCAGCCGGCGCGGTAAAAAAAAGAGGGGAGAGGGATAAAGGGGAGGCGAGGAGAGCGAGGGCGGTGCACAATCGTGGCCGGATTGAATTATCGGCGTTAAATTCTGCGTTTTATGCGCACGACCGTTCGCCTGCCCTGTCAGCGCCGCCGGATGGAGACATTATAAATGTTAATTGCACGAATTGCACAGCTATCGCGACGTCGTTTTTTCCCTTTCCCTCTGCCCCTCTCTCTCTCTGTCTTCTTTCTCCTTCATCCGTGTTTTCTCTCGCTCTCCGCAGCTCTTCTCATCTCTCGCAGCGTCGTCCCCGACTTTGCATCTTCCTTCTTCCCGCACCCCCGCCATTCCATTTCCTCTTTCTCCGTGACGCACCCTTTCCCCCCTCTCGCAGAACGCGTGAGACTGCATTTGCATCTCAATCTCGCCGTTGATTTAGCAGTCGTCCGGGGCCATCACTCTTGCCGCGGGAAAGGTCGACTTCAGTATTTTTAGATTAGCCGGTCGCGATATATGCCGGCTTCTCGCGCAGCACCTTTTCGGGGTGCAGGGTAGAGTGGGATGGGATCCTTTGTCTTCCTTTTTGGCGCAGGAAAGAGAGCCGCGCGCATACGAGCGTCTTTAAATTGTAGACGGAGACGGGCCAGGAAGAAACCAGGAAAAAGATCGCGAAGGAGGTCGACTTTTGTCCTTGAAATACCCGAATGGATGGGGGATGTGTCACGGGGGTCAATGGCCCCTTTTCTCTGTACTCGCACGGCACTCGCACTCTCGAAAACGAGTTGTCGTCCGTGTCGTAACTCGTGGAAGTCGAATTTGCGTCCCGCGTACACAGTTGGGTCCCGTTAAAAATACAAGTCGCTTCGTATGGCAAACTGCAGAAGCGCATCCAGTGAACGTGGATTTCTTTTGTATAAAAAAAAATTAGTAACTTTTAAGATAAAGTTATTTATAATTTTAATTCTTAATTAATTAGCAACGTTAAATCTCAATAGGCATAAGAAAATGCAGGCAGGTATTATAGAGCAACGTTTGATTCGCAGTTCGACATAAGGGTCGCGACAACACGTTCAATTTCTTAGTTCTACATTTTATCGAGATTTATGATCTAGCTACGCATAAGGGCGTAAAAACGTCAAAATTCTCGCAGCGCCTCTTTATTTACGAAAGGGCAGCGACATCGTGGGTCACACAATAAAACGGCGTTTATTACGGCACAGCTCCCGCATTGCGCCCGTGCCGGAGCATCGGTCGGACACTATATCATCTTACAAGTTAACTTTTATGACGGCCCACCTGCCGCCATCTTGGAATGCGTAAATAAGCGCTATCTTGATCTTAATGCACCCGCGATCCTGCTGCAACCAGATAGCACGGTTGCGACAATCGTGCCTGCACCAGAAAGCAACAGTGCGGTCACTGTACGAAAATGAGAGACTAACCGGAAGCTGAATCGATGCCTAAGCCGCAAAAATTAATTCTCAATCTATAAAAACATTTTTACTAGGAATTTTTTTTCGTGGAAAAGTAATACCGATCTTTCTATTAGATATCTGTACCTTAGGCCGGTATTCATAGTCGGTTCTTATATTTAAGACCGTCTTAAGTACAATCTGAAGATGTCATTAACCAATCACAAAGCCGTATTAGCATTTTGAGACATTACTTAAGCCGGTCTTAAAATAAGAACCGACTATGAATACCGGCCTTAGAGATAAAAAATCGTATCTTTATTATTATAAATTTTGAAAAAACAGGGTTTAAAGTTTATTATTTCTATGAAAACTTCTAATATGATTTTTTCTAAACATTGTATCTTAGGAACTAGTAATAATGGACACAAGACCACTATTATACAATTTAAGCTCTTGGTATACTAAAATACTTGGTACAAATTAACTTCTTTTTAACAAAAACTGGAAATACGATTCTTTATCCCTAAGGTGCAGATATATAGTTTGTTACTCCACCGAAATTCAGAATTATTATAAAAATTATTCCGATATACTCAAATACCCACGCGACTTTAGGAGTAATCACAAAGAAAGGTAAACGGACGCCCAAACGCATAAAAGCATATTTGCGTACAAGTAAAGGACGTCACTTTGCTCACATGCTGACAGCTACTTGCTCAACGTACATAGAGGCGGATGCATCTAGAATGCAGGCTGTGCAGTTGCGCCGTCGACACTCGGCACGACTTCCGGCAGGAGGGGCGGAAGTTGTCATCGGTGAAGGCGCGTGCCGGCCACGCGACCGGTCGCGCCTATATTCGCCTTTACCTCGAACCGGGGGAGTCTCGACAATTGACGTTAACGGGACGATCGTGCCGAGACCGATAATTGCGCTACCAATCCCAATGCGTGATCGTGTCCGGCGAAAAGTAACTGAAGGCATACAAAATAAAGCCATCTCGGCTTCACCAAAATTGTTTGGGAAAAGTAAAGCCAGAAAAAGGAGAAAAAGATTTTAAAAAATCATTTTTATGATGTTACAAGGTATAATTTGTAAGAATATATTAACTGACGGATGCATAAAAAAAATATTTGCGCGCGTAATAGTATTGTCAATTAGTCTGATTTAATATCAGCGTTTGTTAACGCTGACAATGCATGTCTCTAAAGACATGTGTGTAATAATAGAGCAGCGTATAGGATAGTAACAATAATTGAGTCTAATTTAATACCGTCTTTATCATGAAGATTGATAAGCACGCGAGCCTCGGCACAGCACGTAGTATAATCGGGCTATAATAACAATGTAGCGCCGGCAGAATGGCTGCACGTACTGCGAAATAATAACAGCCGCGTAGAGTGCGGATAATAAGGAAGCGGATAAATTATTTTCGAATTACACGGTTAGCGCTAATGGGTTGATCGTGCCGGTAGCTTCCCTCGCAATGTTGCGTACTTGCGCTGCCGCGTATACGCTAAAGCTAATAGCGTCTACTACCATAAATTCTAACGAAACCTGACAGATGTAGAAACGCGGATGCGCGCCGCCAGGGTGTTACCTGTTTAAGAGCGCGGAGCGTTATGCGCGCGCGCATAAAGAATGCATATCTGCTCTCGGGAGAGTCGATAATTACGAGTGTCAACCGTTATCTTAGAAATCGTGCGGGTAGGTGCCTTGCAGCGTAACGACGTGCGACCTGCGTGCACCTGCGCCCGTCGTACGCGTGCCGATGCACTCGCTCTCGTAGTCACCGCACGCAGCCGCGTGCAAACGCGCGCACGCACGCACGCACGCACGCACGCACGCACACGGAACGTGTACGTGCGTCCGCGGTTTCCACGCGGAGCCACGAAACGTACGTTGCGCTCCGAAACAATAGTTGCCATGGTGAAAGGTACCGGCAACACACCCGCGCGACACCTGATTTCAACGGTGCCCCGCCGGCGCACCGCCACGAAAAAGGGAACAAAGGGAGCGCGCGAGACCTCTTGACCTCGCCCGCGAGAAAAGGGAGCTGCTGCTCCACTTTTCAGAGCGTTTCACGACGACTCTTTGTCGTGCTTCGTTCGTGAGGAGGCCATTTCGCGTCGCCGCTTGGGAATTTAAAATGAAAGCGACGTCACGGAGGCACAATCTCGCTGACGATGACGAATTGTGCTGAATTCTTTAGCGTTTTGATGGTACGCGATATTTTTACGAGACGAGGAGTACCTTCCTTTTATCCACTTTGAAAAAAATGCAGGAAATACATTTTCAGTTCTCTCTTCTTTTTATCAAGATCAGAAATTTCTTAATTTTTAAATAATCGTCATTAGTTCACAAAATCAAATAAATTATTAATTAAGTAATCATATTACTAATCAAGTTATCAATTTTTTCAAGATATTAAAACTGGAATAATCACATGTATTAGTATATTTATTGATATTAATTCGTGAATATATAATGTAGTTTGACTCGCTGGACAAAAGGAAGGAATTTGAAAAATAACATCTACAAACAGCATCGACCGTACGATAATAACGGTCGGATGCGATAATGCGCACAGCACACGAATTAATTTTATTGTTTGACTCCGAGCGATGACTTTTGTATGCTTATCCCACGAGGGCTCCTCTGTTTGAGGACCTTCCTGCTACCTGCCAACGGCGGCGGTTCAACGTGTCTCGTTACGTTTTCTTTTTTATAACAGCGATACGGGTAGCGTATTACCTACACATTTTACCCTTCATCGTTGAATACGGCCGATATCAGCCGCACTTCCGTTCGAGGCAAGTAGCAAGAAACAAAAAGTAAAGACAGACGAGAAAAAAGCGAGATCGATTCGAGACTCGATGCGCAAATCCGCGCCGCATACTTACCGTTGTACACGGCATCTCCACGGAACACCTCCGTAAACCCCACCCCGGCTGATGTCGGCCGTCGATACATTCGAAATATCGGTACCGTGACGCGCGCGACTGCCATAATCCTTCTACATTTAACATCCGAACGCGTGGGTATCAACATGCAACCCGGTGACGATTTACATTTGCGATTTTCACCCTCCGGCAAAAATGCCGGCCGACAATACCGTCGAGATATCGCCAGGATCTGGCCGTCATGAAAAACGTCTTGCGCTTATGCAGCCTCCTACAGTCCATCGACGACTATTTATAACCATCCATATTTTCTACAATATTCAATGCGTTAATTCTTCTTCACATAGAGAGCGATAGATATTTATTACAAAACGATATTAGCTACTAATAAATTCAGTAGAAACCATTTATTATTATAACACTAAAATATAATATCGCGAAAGTGATTAGAAATGAAAGAGATGTAAAATTAGACAGAAGAATCGGCAAAATCACTCGAAAGAAATGTACGGTAATAAAGACGTAATATAAAGCGTGCACCAAGTTGAAGTTTGTACGCATGGATACATCGCAGGATATTTCCTGAAAACCTGCTTCGAGGTGGCGGTTTAAGGTGCACCACCACCTGCGGTCGCGCACTAAGAGGTGGATACCTGCGGGGTGGCAAGGCGGCGCAGTCGAGCATGATTCCTTCGCATATGTTTGCGGAACACCGGCGGTCAGAAACGCGTGCCAGGAGGACTCGCTGCTGGCGGAGGGGGCCCTCCGCGGAGGACCTGCAGGCTCTTAGAATCACGCAAGCATGAATCCGCTAAAGGAGCACCTTCTGCACCTGCAGCCCCCAAGACGGGGCGCGCACCTACGCCAACCGTGCGTGAATCCTCGGCATATGACGCCGCGCAACCCCCTTCGTCTTATCCTTTTGCCAGTTTACAATAGTGGCGCTTCGCATTTTTCAAGCGACTATTTTAGTGGCTAAACATTATACTGTTATATTATAAACAAAAAGCTATTATTTATCTCATATAGGGTAATTATATTATAGCATATTTATCAACTAAAATATTTTGATATTTAAAGTGAAACTTTGAAATCATAAACTACTCACAGTAATTGTAATAATTAATTTCTAACATCGCGTTTTTTTACATTTTTCTGCGATATAATTCTTTATTATGATTTATAAAGTTTGCTGCAAAGTAGAGATGCTTGCTTGAAAATTCTGATATTCTTGCATATACATATGTATACGCCGAACAATCAACAGAGAGGATACCTCCAGCAGCAGGTCTTGGGGGTCAATCGGCCATGTCTCCACCGTGGAGGGTGTCCACGAAAGTGGCGATGGCGTGCACTCAGGAGACCGTGACAGACAGGTGACACGCGCCGGCCACGCGCGCCCGTTACGCCGTGCGGGCGTTTGTACATGCACGGAAGGTTAATTTGAGAATAAACAGTTGGAAAATGGACAAACATTGGCAGGGCACTTACGCACTGACGTTACTTTCTTTATTCTCGCGTGATGTATCGATGTTACGCCCAGACTCTGGTCAAAAACATGCCCCGTCTATTACTTCATTATGTCATGTGTTTAATCTTGCAACCTAAATAATAGTGTGTTAAATAAATGCGATATTGAATTGTGAAACATGTAGAAACACGTTTCGGCTATCAGGTAATATACCTGAACGCTTAAATTAAATACATTTAGGGATGTTTATTTATCGTGGTGCTCCATATGAATCGCGTAAAATTACAAAAGATATTTGCTAGTGTCAGTAGAGACGAATATAAAAGCAGAATTTATGTTGTGTAACTTTTTAAAAATCAGAACCGCATAAAGATGCACAATTACTAATTGAACAATTTTGCAAAACATTGAAATGTCAAATAATTTTATATAACTCTTGACTTCCAGATTTTCTTTATATCCGTCGTAGTTCTTTATGTTTAAATATTAAATTATTGATAGAATATATATTTCTTTATAAAAGAAGAGATAAATTTAATGTTCTCGATACACATTTCTATTTCTTCACAAACAAAATTGAAATGTACTTGTGGCACCAACAAAACTGCAAGGCTCGATCCCGCTAAAGATCTTCCCAAAGAAGTTCTTAGACGCGATGTACTTAAAGTAATTCACGAACAGGTTTACATACTTTTATCGTGTAATCGTAGACGAGCGAATCGTGTGCAGTGATCGAGGGCAGGATTACGCCCTCCGGCGAACGGAAGTATCGAGATGTGGCGCGATAACGCGAGGCTCCACATCGGTCCTCCGTGATGCTGAGAACCTTAGCCGGTTTAGCCTGGCTAACGGATAATTGCTGGAACGCGACTTAGATCGCTTAGCATCTCATATGGTTACTATGCACGTGAAGCAGACAAAGATCATAGCTAAAGACATATTTCTTTTCACATCGTGAAGTTGAGAGAATCTATAATTACAAGGCATGCTGTTAAACATATTATCTGCACATAAAAAATTTATTTAAAAAAAAACATTTTTTTATTTAATGAATTATACACCGAAGTATGCAATATATTCCAAAGGTTTAATCAAGTCGACGATCAACGACCGGCTTATTGACCAAAGGGTCAAAGAGTTCGTCGGCAAGTACCGACAGTGCTTTCGTGGAGAATGAATCGTCCTATAACGGTTACCGTAACGTTGTTCTACCCATGAATCGTGAGTTAGAATTAGATGATAGGTATCGTTGTTCTTCGATCTCGTTCAAACGTTGAGTGCCCCTTCTGCCGAGTCATCCACGTGAATAATTGACCACTGATTGTGGTCTCCGAACGAGTTCGAGGATGCGACAGTACCACGAAACGTATTGATCATTGTCGAATTAATCCCGCTAGATACAGTCGAGATGGACTATCTCGATGACCTCTCCAGAGTCAGTATTCCGCGGCTCTATTGTTCGCTTCCGAAATAATCCGTCTACGGTTTTATTACACGGCGATCCTTTCGAACAGTTATGATAAAGGGGATAAAGGGGATAAATTAATTTTTCAAAATACAATTTACACTGAGATTTCATAACGAGCCATAAGTAACAGTCAGAGTTATGCGCAGTCAAATAATAAACACTATTCTTACGCGGTTTTAATCGGATAACCTGCGCACCGCGAGCTATTATCTCGATTATATGGCATTATAATCACCTGCCATAATTTAAGCCCGCAGTTGCTCTGGGATCGCGCGCACGTATATACGCTCGCCGGGCGTGCCGTAAAACACGCGCGCGGCGGATATAGGGAGTTTCCGTAAAGCTGTAACCAAACAATATGAAGGCCCGGCTTTCACGCGCTCCTCCCGCGTCAATCCCGCCTCATGATCTCGCGCGCGGGGCGATAAACATATTCTCTTCTCTCGCGGAGAGCGCGCGGGATATCCGCGAGACGTCTACGCTTAACGGCGGATAAAGCATGACGGCGTGCTCGCGGCCATATAAACCTCGGTAGTAGGTACCCGGCTGGATATCCATAAATCTATTTGATAGTAGAAAGTCCTTCCATTATTCTCTCCACTCCGCAGACTTATCCGCTCGACTCTCCGACACGCGGACCACGCTCGATACGTAACTCCTGCCGGGCAATAAAGGTATCGGTACGACGCCGACGGTACGCGCTATCGTAGGACGAAGGATGAAGTAGCCTCCTTCCTGAAGGATACACGACAAAAGACATATGCGAAGATTCGAAAGTCGCAACGAGGATCCGTTCCATATCGCAATTAATGTCAAATAAGTCCGGATCGTCTTATTTCTGTAGACATTTCTTGCTATTTATTATCGCACATCGATGTTATTTCGTTAATATAAAACGATTATTTGCAGGATAAAATTTGTATTTAATTACCTTATTAATAAAAATAAATATTTAATTAATGAGGAATCCACAGTCAACTTGCTCGCTGGCCGTGCATGCCACGCGCATCAATTATTACCGTAATATCTTTAATATCCCAGGATAATTCCCCCCGACGATATAAACCGGCGTCGCGACAGCGGCGGAGATTACCGTAAAAATGCGCGCGTTAAAGTCCCACTTTGTAACGTTACAAGCAATAAAGTGTCTTTATTCCGGCAGAGCGGCGTCCCCGCCGGTACGAGGTCGCGGGAGTCGTCGTCGGAGAAAGCACCAATTACGGAAAAGAAAAGCACCCGGCGTGACAGCGCGGTTGGTCCGGCATCGTCCGCCGACGACGGAGCGCGGACGATCGCGCTGTGCGGCCGGCCGCGTTTCGCCGCGGCAAACATAAAACCATAGCCGTTTATGGGTTTGATACCATCGTAATTCACAACATTGTCCGTCCGCATTATTTACAGCTAGCTTCGTTACGTGTCCGTCTCGCTGTTCGTGGATCTCCACCGTACCTCCTCCTCCGAGCGTCGTGCCCTACATCGGGAGTGTAGTAAGAGGAGAGGGCGCGAGATTTTTGATAGACGACGCTGGGAAAGACGCTCGTCATACAGGAAATATCGAATTTCCTTGCGCTTTCGAGCGACACATCGTTCATGCGTTCGTACAACAACATCGAACAATGCGGAATGAACACCGGCGGTGCGGCGATCGTTAAGCGAGCGTGAGGCGTAATTTAGGGCCGGTACTATGTGGACGTTGACGACAGGGTGGGCTACCAGTTGTATCGTAAAGCGATCGTTGTTAATCGTAAAACGACGAGCGAAAAATTTGCCGCTATTTGTATACGCCCTGTGTATGACTAACACGCAGGTGAAAATCAAGGCTGCATGTATCGCGTTGTTTTATCAGGGTATACAATATGTTAAAGAAATGCCGTTATAAAGACATAACTTTTTGTAAAGAGGAGTGCACATTCTAATCGGAAATTTATCAAAATAAACATGGAAATACACGAATCCCACTTGTATCTTTGCTAAATTACAGATATCACCTCCTTTTACTAATTTGATATTTTCTATTTCAATCCGTTTACGAAGCGACGGTAAGAAAAAGGAAAGATGAAACTCTCGCGCGGTTGTCGGTCGCAAAAATAGGCCAATCAGTGGTATTACTCCTTTATTACCGAGTTGCTGATAATATCGATCGCTCGGCGCAAGCAAGCATTGAATATTTTAACGAATTAACGACAGCACTCGCGTTGTAACACTGTCGTTTAGCGGTAAAATACACAGTAAAAAATCGTGCGTCCAAATGTTAAAATTTTCTTGTGTTACCAAGATTTGACTATTATTTCAATGTAAAATCAACATACAACAGCTATGTTATTATTTTCGTAACATTTTCATGTGTTATATTTATGTCAACGTGATAACTAACACTTTATGTATGTCATTTAGAAATTGAATATTATTTTGAGTTCTTTTAACATAATTATTTCAAAAAATCAACACGTCTTAAAGTTATTTTAACATAAACAAAAGTTAAAGTAAATCTTCAAATAATCGTAAACTTTGACATATAAAATAATCAAATTTACTAAAATATGTGTTAATATAACTCAAAATAAAATGTATAATATACATTTCGTAAGAGTTACATTAAATCAGACGGAGCAAAATGTTATATCGACATTTTGTACAAGTTATTTTTACATTATACTTAAAGTTAAAAGAACACATATAAATGTAAAATATAGTGTCAATAAATTAACATTTCTAATTTGTCAACAAGTAACACACGATGAATGAGTTATTTTAACATAAAATTTAGAGTGGACTTTCTGGGACATTTGAAAAATGTTACAATTAACATTTTATTTTTTACTGTGTAATTACGAGGGTGGGTAGCGGCGCGGTCTGTGATTTCACGCGGAGGCAAAAGACGGGCTTTGCGTGTCGCACGCGCGAGTACGAGCGCGTGTGTGCGGCCGTACACGTCCGCTTTAACACGACCCGGCATCATCGCGAGGAAAAGAGAGATACGGAGCTCGCGGGCGGCCTTATGCAAAAGCCAATATGGCGGGCGTGTCTGCGATGATTGAGCGAAGCGGGCAGCGTGCACCGCGGCGGTTCGACCGACCGACCGACCTCGTATTTCGTATTCATAGAATTGCCTGGGAACCGGGAACAAGCTACGTTCATTCTTCTCGTCTCCCTGCGCACGAACGCGCGGGACCTTTCGAGCCCTGCTGCCTCGGGCCCTTCTAGCTGGGCCCCGTCGCTCTCTCCGGTCCGTTTCGTTCGGATCCTGCGACCGCGACCGCGTATTTCTAAACTCTTTTTAAGTTCCCGTTATTCCGTTTGATCCTCGTCGTGTCAAAATAATTAATTGCTCTTTGAGATATAGATTCCTTTACGCATTTCAAAAAAAGCTAAATAAAAAATTGTTGCACAGACGTAGTAGAAAGTGTAAAATTGTTCTTTCTTTAAATGTGTAATAATTGGCCACTTTGTATACCTTACATAAGCGTTCGAAAGCCGATAACGTGTCTCATCGGGTAACTGAATAAATAAGGTAGATTATAGAAATAAATAGAGCCGTCGAGCGAGTCTTGAAAGCGTGCCAGCGGCAGGACGAGTCGTAATCGTGATCGGCGGGGGTGAGCGGAAGGACTTGGGGAAGTGCGCAGATCGAGCGAGTGCAGGGTACGAGGCACCACGCGCGTGGGCGAGAGATCGAATGTCATACAAATCGCCGGTAACCTAAGCCAAAACCAGCTCGGCTCGCACGCGAGCTGTCCTGGACTCCTCGGGTCATCAATAACCGGCCTCTGCGCCGCTATCGGCGATCGAGCGATCTTAAACAAACGAGCGATAGGGAGGTGTCGGAGAATAATAAGGTGAAGAATCTTACGGTGCGAGTGGAGATCGTTCGACCGACAGTACAGGCGTACCGATTTTTTATTATCTCGCGCGAGATGATCGAAACGTAACGACGAAAATTTTATATGCTTAGCACAGATACAGTTATAAACAGCTCCCCATTGTTACACCTAAGACTTCTATTGTGTGTCTGCCAGATCGTACTATTTTTATTTCACTAGAGATATCGAGAGCTGTCTGGAAATTATTGACGTTCCTCGAATGATATTTCGAGTGACGACGAAGAGTCGGCGAGAACGGACTGTGGGTGATGTAATCGGGTTTACGCGCGCCGTGCTCTAGAAAGTCGCAGAATTTTATCGCCGGCCAAAGAAGAGATTGGCAGTGAGAGTGACTCGACCTATAATACACATCGGCCGCCGATCGAGGATCCTCACGTGGACGCGGGGGGAAGGAGGGGCGCGGTGAAAAGGCCTAGATTGGCATGTCATCGATCGGAGAGCGATCCGAGAGACGGCGGAATTCGACATCTTTCTTTCCTATTAATCCAGCAGACGTTGCGAAACAAGCTCGGCCCGGGGTAAGTAAGAGGATATTTCGCCGTAGCCGGCCGTTAGCTCGAGTCGCTGTCGGCGGCGAAGGCGAAGGCCCGCGTACGCTACGCGGCCAGTCAGGTGTGACGGAGCGCATACTAACGCGGGGGCATAGGCTAACGACTACTGCCTCCTGTAATTGTTCTTCGAGATCGAACGAATCGCGATGGATACACCATTGCCACCGCCAGCCTTCTTAACGAAAGCAACAAAGAGGTCGGTCGAAAGTTTTCTACCACTAAATTTGACGATGTGAATCAGAAATATCCTCGTTTAAAAATTTTGTAAAAATAAATACAGAGTAGATCACTTAATTCTATCGGTACTGTGATAAACAGTAGAATTTCAATCATTCATGCGGGAACTTAAAGTCGTAAACGTATAAAGTCAGAGCGCAGAAGAGGTTTCCGATGCGCAAACTCGTAAGCAAACATTATTAAAGATTAAAATTGCGAAACGCAAATCGCGCACTCTCATATGAAATTACAATTGGAAATTCCGCGCGACGGGCGTTTGGCGAAGGACAAACACGGCGCGCGGCTACCGATTTCCAGGCCGGCTTCCCATGGGGTCGAAACTAGCTGGGAGTCCGCGGAATCGAACGTGCTAACACGGGGTTTCCATTATCCCGATTCCGCGAGAGAGCACGCCGGGGCACGCTACAACGGTGAAGAGGGCTGCTGCTAGCCAAGTCGGCTCGAAACCGAGTCAGGATTGCTGGTGACTCGGTGGCCCCTGTTAGGCAAAGATTACAGGCCGGGACAGCACCTCATCTGCCTGGGGTCATAAGTCCCGTACCTGCCCGGAAACGCATTTTCCTACCGCGCGTATCGCCTACCCGGGGATACCCCTGTCCCCCGTCTCGCGTTCTGCGCGCGTACCCGGGGAAATATATCGCCCGCGCATTACCTGCCGCATTGCGAGATATTAGCTTGCGAGCTAGTTACTCCGGCGCCAGGCATCTACGAAATCTCTGACGTAACGACGTTCGCCGGCACGGCGCACCGTTACGCGGATTAAGCGACGGGGAGGACTTAACGAGAATCACGAAGGAACACTTCCCGCCGCCGCTGCCGCCTCCGCTGCCGCCGCCGCCGCCGCCGCCGCCGCCGCTTTTAAAAGTCGTCCGCCGACTGATTGTTCCGTTCCCTCGTCGTCATTAATCCTCATGACGTGCGTGTCGGTTCTACCTGAAAATACGTGACTGAATGCGGCGCATCATTGGAGTAAGGGTGGCTTACGCAAAAATTGAGCTCACTGTAATTGGCGATGGTGGAGAACATGATGCGGATGTTATCGGTAAAATGTAAGAGTCAATTACGAGTTTTGCAATATGGTAATTAGTGGTTTGAAGCGTCAATATCAATATACAGTACAGAAATATAGAATAAATCATCTCTTGTATCTCTCTTTTTTTAATAGATCATTTATAGAATAAATGATTAAAATCAGCATTACACGTAACACATTCTTTTCGCACTAGAAATTCCTCATTAAAATTGTGTTGTTATTACTTATGCGTCCATATGCAATAACTCGAGCATCATCGGCTAGGTGAGTAGCTATACATCTCCATCTCTTTATTTGGTATTATAAATGCGAGGAGAAGCCGAGAGAATGCTTAAGAGAAGCCGAACGATCGCCGAGCTCGTTCCTTTGGCACGAGGCGGTACTTAGCTAATAGTCACCATTATTCCTAGGCTGCGATGAACAGTTAACCCCGCTGGGCCATGGGGCGTTACAACGCCATCGGGGCATTTCTCACCATTCGCGGAAACAATATCGGCGTTACGTGAGGAGAACATAATTTCGCGCGCTACGTTGAGAGCTGTGATGTACGACCGAGGCCACGCACAGTGGTATATTGAGCCATTAAAGTGTACGCGCGAGAGCACGGCTCGTCAGAATAATGAACAGACAACGCTCAGGATATTGCGTTAGGCTGGACATTATTACTAATAATCGGCACCTGCGTGCGCAAAACGAAAAAGTTGAATTAAACGAACGCTAACACATGCGCGTGATCGTTGAAATCTAAGAAATAAATCGCGCTAATTGGAAACAAATTTGAAAAGAGTGCGCGATCGTTCGACATTTCGGCGTTGTTTCGGACTTGTTACCGTTTTCAATTTAATGACGATCAATATTCCCCTTGGAAGACGTTGAAGCGCAGGTGACGGGGTAGCAAGTGATTCGGTTATGTTCATCCGGGGACAGGAATCGGGGCCCTTTGACAATGTGTAACGGAGCGTAGAAAAGTACGTTACACGGCGAAGGAACCCCCCTGGACCCGGGGGTAAGAAGTCACGTGGGAACGTGGGTTAATTAAGACTGGATGGTGGCATATACTTCTCCGCAGCCGGGCACAAATCACGACACTTGACTATTGTTGGTGCGGCTTTTTACTACCACCGGCTCTTTTCTGCCGGCCACCAAGAGCGAGGAGGCGAAGGGAATCGAGGCTCGCGACCGTTGAGATGTTATCGTGTCTCTCCGTACGATCTGGAACGACATTATGCACGCCAGGGGTAGTTTCTCGCTTCGCGACCGAGGGGCGCGCGGACTTTTTTTGTCGTGACACATTTGTCGCTTTGTGCGCTTTGCTTCTAAATCTTTGTGGCTTAATCTGGACTATCGAATTACGGTATTGTTGCGCGACTTGTCCCTCATGTCGTTACTCCGCATAAATATGCCCGATTAAAATTAAAATATACACATCCAAGACGCCCGTCCGGTTCCGTTATCTTGTTTATCACTTGCCTAACGTTAAAACTTTTCAAGAATATCAGAGCCGATATATTTTTAATGTCACGTCTAGAAAAAATGTCTTCCCATTTTACTATTTCTATTCTTGATACCATCTCGTTTTTTTTTTCAGTCATGATTATATTTCGAGAAAGGCAATAGCACTTATTAATAGATATAAATATTATTTTTGATACAGTTTTTATATCGCCATTATAAAATACTATTCCGCGCTTCCATTTTCAAATTTCGCCAGATGATTGACTCTGCACTGAAGCAATATCAAGATCCATCCCAGACTACCAATTAGATGGCCGTTGACGTTCCGTTTCTTGGTGGTAGTGGCTCGCGAGCCACTTGTCCAACGGTGTTCCCGTTTCCCGTTCCCTTTGATCTGCCGTGCAGAAAAATACCACCCCGCGCGACCACCCCAGAATCCTCGAGCTCTGATCGCGATCTACACGCTCGCGTCTCGAACACGAAAATAATGAACCCGCATTAGGGGTTGCGGAGCTCGTGGATCGACGATGGATGAAAGGGCACAAACGAGAGGGAAGGGACGGTCGACGCATTGTGCGCGAGTCAAGTGGCGAGGCCTCGAAAAAGGAACCGGCATCGGCTTTTTCGCAACGAACGTCTCGGTCGTGGCGGCCTGTCGGAGTCGATCCTTGCACACTCGATGTCCCCCGAGTAAATGGGGAAGGATTAGTGGACGTTGAGACGCGATGACGACTTTATTCGCATGTTACAGCCGCCGCCGGTGGTACGGCAGCGTTAAGTAAATTTACGAGCAACGAACAAAACTTTGTTCGCGGATAATGGGCTCCTCCTTGCAGGACAAAGACACTCTCGTATAACCGAATTATTTTTGCACCTGAATAGCGCTGCCGAGTTCTGCATAATGAGCGTCAACAAGTTATTCTCATTTACACGAATAAAAATTTGAATTACTTATTCCTTGTTCTTTATCACTTTACACACACACACACACACACACACACACATATATATTTAGAAAATAAAGGTTTTTTTAGGTATTAAATTAACAACTACATATATCAGCTTTGTATAAATTCGTTCAAAAATGAAATTTTAAGCTAATAGTATTCTCTTGTTATTACATACATTATACTTATTACGTTAAGTAATGTATAACGACACAACCATCGCTTACGATATGCTGAAACAAAGTAAAGGAAGCTTTTGAGACAGCATCGAAGGATCGCAGGTAGAACAGTAATAAACATTCATATATGCCGACGTGTATCCGGGCGTGACCTCACCCACGTGATAGCGCGAACCTGTCGTCTGCTCGCGGAGAAGAAGAGAAGGAAGAAGAGGAAGAGGAAAAAGAAAAAGAAGCAATTCCGACAAAAGCGGCGCAGCGCCATTCATCCTACGGGAGACTTTTTCATATGTTAAAACGTCTTGTGTCCTGTGAAAAGGACTGTGGAGATTCGTACGAGTGAGGCGTGATACTGAATCAAACGTCTCGTAATAAAGGATGCTGCCGTTTCAAAGGACCGTGGGATCATTTTTGTGTTTAGCCCCTGGCCGCGCGCGTCCTCGCGCGCGACGCAGGAGACAAGAAAATTCGAAAGAGTTATTTTTAAGCGATATTTCTCTTACACCATTGTGCGACACCACACAAAGATCGGAAAGTACCTTAAAATTATGGCTATATAATTTGACCTATATATATATATATATATATATATATATATATATATATATATATATATGTTCGGATCTAATGATATCGGATTTCTCAGTGCCACGGATGGGATGTACAAAAGATGTCAACATTCCGCGGGTCGCGCTCGTGAAAGTACCTCCTACTGGCATACCGTAAACTTTCCAACGCATCGACTACTCATGATTGCGCGTCTCAAAGGTTCACCCGATCCCGGCCGGAGGAGCGCATCAGCGACCACGGCGCGCTTTTAGCTTGAAAAGGTACAAAAGCCTCGCTCGCGGAGAGTTTGGTGCTCGAGTAACTTAACCCACACTTGGTACAAAGCGCGCGCGCTGACCTCCGTACGGCCGACCTGAAAACAGGGGATCCGGGCGTATCTGGTGTACCGCGCCGTGTATCGCGACTACGGGAACCCCAAGCTTCCTCCTTGCGGTAAGGATGCCTCTCTCGCTTAGTTTAACACAGCGGTGGCTATGAAAAAGTGGCGGCGGTTTCCTCAAAGGACCCGCGTGCAAATAGACAGCGCAGCCCGAACGAAGACAATGCAACCTGAAACGGATAGTATCGCGAGGGAAAGCTCAAGACGTTTTAGGAACGATAGAACAAGAAAGAAAAGCGACGGAAGATGCGCGCTCCTAGGGCCATATTAATTACGCTTGGATTGATTCGCCCGCAATAATCCACTCACTCGACTAAACCGTTTCTTTCACCGATTTTCGCTTCGCTTTTGTGGTAAACCAACGAAGCCGGTTTGCGGGTGGATCTCGTGAAAATTCTCTCTATGTTGTTCTCGTGCTATCGCTTCGTATCTTTCTGATGAAAGACATGTAAGATTCAAGCGCGAAACACGGTGCACTTCATCGTGCGAGTAAATTACCGTGAAAAAAAAACATTAGTATTTCGAAAGCAATTCTGTCGAGATCGCTATAAATACTTAGTCCCACAAAAATTGGCATTTATGATTCCGGGACTTAACAAATTTTAATCTTACAATTTTTCGCAACGGTTTAATAAATCCTTGTATCGGTTAGTATCGCGAAAATAACGTTAAATGTCTACGTGCTCGAAAGATCCGCGAAAGCTCCCAAGGATCACGTCGATTGTGAATCCTCGCCCGCGGCAATCGTCGATCACGCTGCCTTTACGCTCGCACGGACACGCATATACACAGGCGTGCGTGATCGGACGCAGGTGGAGGCTGGGTGCCGGAGCGCGCGCTCGCTGGCGGAACAGGTTAATCTCCAGGATTCCAGCAATCAAAGTGCCATCGCCGTTTACGGCCATAGCGCGAGATTTACCGGTAATGCGCGTCGTAAGGTAGATTATACGCAGTCGCGGTTTCGTACCGGCGGCACATAAACGACCGATTAATCCGAAAATACTGTCTTGGCCCGAGGATCTTGCCGTCGTCGTTGCCACCCTACTCTCGGGTGACTCGCTACGCTACCACACTGCTCGCCCTATCTCCCTCTTCCTTCTCTCCTCTCCGGCGGTTGACAGATGACGACCCTCCGCTTCTGCTGGAGCTCGTTCTGGGAATAATTAAGGGAAATTTTAGTGGCCAATATTCTATGGCTGTTTATTCAGCCGATAAAGCACGAGATGTACAAGCGCCGGGAAAAAATGCTAATTGTAATGTCCACGCTAATGCGCACGCGAAGATCCGCGACCGTATGACAAAGAGGCCGCGCGCGAGCCACCCCGCGGAGGCTGCTGGTCGTTTACGCGAACCGATTCGTAGCTCCTAAACGCATCGCGAAGAGCGTAAACTGTAGCCAATCGCATGCTGTGTAACACATCCGATTGCTATCATCAAAGTCGGATAGCTTGTTAAGAGTCGCGATGGAATTTCGCGCGGCGATGAAGCAGATAGGAGCAGCGCGCACGAAATAAATTCTTCCTACGAAATATCAAAATACTTTATTCCGCGCTGCTCTCTCTCTCTCGACGCAGAAAATATCCATTTTCCAATGAGGTTCGCGTTCCAAGATTATATGTACAAGCCAACGTCCGCTGATCGAGAGTGCTTCTCGACACACTTGAGTATTCGCTACTTTCTACTGCAGCAACGATCGCGATTCGTGTCAATCGCGCATCGGCGCGATATTATCGGGCGCTCGAAGCTTCCCTGGGGCGCGGTTCTTCAATTAGCACACGCGCGTTACGTGGAATAATAACCGGACTGCGCGAGAAGGTAAGTACGGCGCGGCGGCGTGTGTAGCTTCGTCACCTTCCGGAGAACCTCATTAACCCAAAGCCGCTCAGCCGGTCTTAACCCCGTTCTCCCGCGAAGTCGCTAGCAGGTCGTGCGCGATAAGCTAATCCGAAAAATTAATTCCCTTCTGTAGGGTGCCAGGTGTCGAACCGACTGTCGGCTCACGGCCGACGTGAGCTGCATACGTGTGTGCGTGTATACGCGCAGACAAGAAAGAAGGACCGACCGAGGCCTGTTCGCGTAATTAAAACAAGCGTGACGAGGCCTAAACGCTTCCGGTGCCCGGACGCCGTGTACACGGGGGACCCCCGAGCCGGAAACTGGATAAAAAGTGCCCAATGAGAATGCGGTGGATATTATCCCCGTGTGCACGAGGGATACAGGTCGATGACCTCCGCGCCACGTTAACTTAGGAGTGTTTAGTCGGCAATGTATGCTACGTGCTAAGTTACTTAAAATCTTTCATGTTATTAGATGATGTGTATTATATGATAACATTTCTTAAATGAACATCGAACAATTAAAACCCTAGCTATTCACGTATAATAAAATATCTGAAATATTTTCTAGTATACCATTATCGTCACGTCATACAGTTCAATAATTGAAGAATTCTTCGCTTAAGCTTTCGATGAAATTAAGATTAATCGCAGATAAATTACGTAACCGTCAAAACACACAAGCCGGAGGGAACCGTAAAAAGTCTCACAGTGTGTGAACGATGGGAAAAGTATTTTTACGATTCGCTCATTCTTGCCGGCGCGGCACGTGGTTAAATCAACATCGCGTAGAAGCGGTGGATAGGCGTACGATCGATTAGAATGAAATTGCGCGTTCCTATCGCACGCGGTAGGCGGAGGTCACACCAGGAAGGCTGTGCTGACCGATGGAGATGGAGATCTCGAGAACGGTGGGGTTCACACAGGCAGTCCTATTATATTCCTTAACGGCAATCATCGGCGATTGTCTTCGTGTCAAGCCATATCAAGCGAGGCAGCCTCCGCGTATTCAGATTTTACTAGCCCGGGCCTGAAGAGACGCGGCGCGTTCCCGTGTCTCCTCGTGTCATCCTCAACGAGCCTCCACACAATGATAGCATTATCGTGTCACGAACGTGCCTCGATCATCCTTGAAGAAAGTAAGCGGCGCGACGGCGATGTAAACAGCGGGAAATCGGTCAGCCGATGACCCGAATCGAATTTCTCGATCGCGCATATATGAGTACGTGAATTTAAGAATTAATAAGATTATAGTAATGTGTCTGTGAAATAATTCCGAGTCTCGAAGGATTATAAATGCGATTTACTTACAAATAACTTAAGAAATAGTAACGGGGATGGAAAGCCCGGTATATATAGCCTATCTCGGATCGCTATCCTTGAACACGATATAATTTCTTATTAGCACACTTTCAAGTCACGTTCCTAATCTTTTACGAAGGAAAATAAATTAAGCGGCGGCGGTAAAGTGAAACAATCTATCAACAAGGAGATAATTCAATATTAACTCAGCGATTCTAAAGCAACTCGCGAGGAAAATTCTATATAGGATTTCTCGGGGAACATCTGCGCGCGCGAACGAACGTGTTTTCAGGTAAGGATCGATCCTGCGCGGCGCGGCGGGGACACAAGAAGAGTATAAGAGATTCTCGAAATGTGACGTGCGAGCGTTGCACGCTCGATTGCGAACGTCGCACATGCCGCTTTCAGTCTCGTCTCTTTATATCCTTCGGCTTGGACCGGACGTCCGTGGGAAGTGCAGGTTGCAACCTTCGGAGAGGGATGAAAGGGCTTGTGGGGTCCGACGGATGCAGCTTGGGCCCGGCAACAGGTCTCGCACGACCTGGGCCAAGCCTCCCCGCGCGGGATTTCACCTTTCGTGTATACCTATGTATGCTCCGCGGGTACCGCGGTCTTTCCCGCGTACAGGTGAGCGCCGATTATTCCTCTGGGTCGTGCGAAAGCGATTTCGTTGTTGTCGTAACATCGAACAGGCAGCGCGCGGTTTCTTCCCGAGCAGAATAGATCGTTATGCGCCGTGAAATTTCTAATTACGGTACCTCGACAGTCATAAGCCGCTTCTTATTCGTTACCATTATTGTACGTAACGCTCGGAGATCAATCGATGAGTTGCGCCACTTGCGCCACGTTTCGTAAAGTTCCGCCCGCGTCTCGGAAAAATGTTCGCGATACAACGAAATTTCGCTGTCGATAGCGGAGACGTAATGTATGCTTGGCCTCCTATATGCGGAAGCTTGTTTTAAAGAATTTCGATGTAACATAAATAACATTCACGTCTGAGGCTCGGTTATTGGAATTTGACTTTTGGATAGGTGAAACTACTTGATATCTTCCGTGAATGCTACGTAAGCAAATTATTAGATTCTTATAAGATTTTTATATGAGATAACTTGTATCTCTGAGATAGAGATAGCTGTGAACCTGTATAGTAAAAATCAATCTAGAAGTTTAGAATTCATTTTAATATTCTCTGATTTTTTATCAACTTTTATGTTTATGTAGTCCTAAAGAGTCTTAGAATTTCTTAATATTATATATTTATTTAATTACTGCAATAAATTTATATTACAAGTATATATTCCGCAGTAGATAAACTATCAGAGGCAATCGTGTACGCGATAATGAGATTATTTCGCAGTCTATTTTTTTCAAACGGAATGAACAGCCTTGAGGAAATGAGGGTAGGCAACATTACGTAAAGGGTTAATAACACTCGTAATCAGTCAGCTAAAGAAGGCATTACCTATCCAGAGCTGAATACGGTGCAGTCTCTCCTCTTAGATGCCCTACGAAGTCTTAATATAACAATATACACGCTGCATATTATGGCAGGACGTGATTATATGCCGCGCAAAAACGTAACAAGGTAACATGACGACCGACATTGGCGTGGAAATCAGTGGGTTGCTTTCACATGACATAATAACCGATTCTTACATGTGATTTACAAATAAAACTCAAAATTGTAATTTTTACAACCGAATATTAAGTAAATTAGTTACATAAGTTGCCTCGCATTAACAATTCTTTTCTCATATCTCTCAGTGGGATCTATATAATTGTAAATCAATTGAAAGAAGTAGAAATAAATTATAAAGAATTTTGCGATGCTGATAAAGTGAGTTTGATTCTACTCCCTTCTCTTTGGAAAGTCTTAGAGCGGAAGGATATGTATAAAGACATCCATAGATCTCAGGAAATGTATCGGAGAATTTCGAAGTAGCGTGAATCCTCATAATGGATCCGTGGGGATGCATTTCCCATGGAGTGACCGCAAGGTGGTCCATCGGGTTTCTCAGCTCCCTGCGCCGGGATCCCCGTCGGCACCAGGCTCCCATGGAGTCCCATGGACCCGTACACCTGCCCGCGCGCGTTTACCGCCCCGCTGGAAACTTTCTCTCTTTCTCTCTCCCTTTCGCTCGCTTACTCGCGCACTCTCTCCGGCAGCCGCGAGGCAATTCTTGCCTGCAGTTAATCTGAATCCGGCGAACGAAAGAAATCATGATAGAGGAAAAAGCGAGGTGGTTTGACCCGCGAGACCCGCGGGAAATCGATAACGGCCGCTAATTAATTCGTGTTCCTAGCACGATAATTGGAGTACCTATCCATCGATCGGATCCCCTTTTCCACTTTCCCACGTAATGCATCGTGCCACCATCACGTGTGTTGCGCACCGATGGCACTCTCGACGTATCCACTATCCCGAACGTCGTCGCCGCCGCCGCCGCCGCCGCCGCCGCCGTTGAATGTCCCATCTACGGGGCCTCGCGATCGAGCGGCATAGTGCGCCGCGCGCCGTGCCCCGATCCTTTCTCACGTGTCACCGACGCAGTAAATTTCATTCCTCGTGCGCCGCGCTCGCGCTCATCTCATGTGAAACTCCGCGATTACCGCTGTGGGTGCATCGCTCCTTGCATTCGCGCCGCATCCGCCGCGCCGCGCCGCGCCGCGCCGCCCGGCTATATATTCCACGTGGATCACGATTTGCGTGTGCCAGAGTCGAAGGCACACGCGGTGATAGCGATCCACGCCCCACTTTCGGGCCCACCTACGTCGACAATCATTGTCGTGTATGTATCTCCGCTAAAGTGCCATGTCGGATTTAGCCGAGATTTCCCTCGCAGCCCCTGAATGTTCTTCCGCACGTTCAGCCGTGTAACTAATTTGCTTGAAACATCGTAACACTAGCTCCAATACCACCTCTCGTCTCTTTCATGTATAAAAGATTAATATTGTTTTCAATCAAAAAAGTAATAATTATTCTTATTCTATAATTATCTCTGCTATGTAATTGTAGTTTCTAAAAAAAAAAAATACAGTAATATATTTTTTAGAAATGTATATTATAACAATAAATTTCTTTTCAAACGGATCACAGCTATGGATATTAAATCAATGGATTAAATCAATTGTTATTCTTGATGTCATCCATAAAATCGTGATGTGCGAAACTTGAAGCATCTGCCATTGACAATTCGATAGAAATACCAGCGGTAATGGCAACGAGAGAGGCCGCGCGCCGCGGCTGTCTCTAGTTCTCACGAGGTTACGAGAAAGCGATTCCCTCTCTCTTTCTCTTTCTCCCTGTTCCCTTTTCTTCTTTCACCCGATCCATCTTTCTCCGTGCTCCTTCCACAATTCAGCATCGCTCCTCATCCATTCAATGCAATGACTATAGATAATACTGTACGTTCAAGTCGCACGCCCTAGAATACGTGGCACGAGACTTCGCGAGAACAGTTATGATAACGTAAACAGCCAAAGTTGGTACACCAAATAAGTAAGCATGTAATAATAACGGAAAATAATGGCGGTGCAAATAAAAATAGAGATTCTATCACGAATCAAAATATGAAAACGTATATCTCTAGTAAATATGGATATAAGATAATTCACGTTTATTTTGATACTTTTACCATATAGCAGTTGAAAAAGAATTTGATTTATTTGCATCCGCGAGTTCTTATTTTGCGCCGCTGATTAGATCTCGCCCAATAAAGCATGAATAAAAAATTGGTGAACCTAATCATCGGCTGCACTATCACCGCGTAAATCCGCCAACACCTGCCGCACGTTCATCCACTTCTCTTCTTCCTCCTCCTCCTCCTCCTCCTCTTTCACTTCCTTCTTCTTCTTCTTCTCTCGCAGTCTCCTCACCCGCAAGTTCTCCACCCGATCGTATCTTCGGTGTGCCTTCCAACGCAGATTATAAACTGACTGGATTTATGTCGATTCTTGGAATCGGGCCCAGAAAGAAAGGGCGAGACACCACGATGTTCTTCTTTCGCCTCCTCGCCATTCTTACCACCCCCGTTTCTTTCACGCATCGGCCGCCGTTGGATTATCGCGGAAGCCCGATAAATCAAGTTCGCGCGAGCGAATACGAGATAGATATCGGATGCTCGCCGAGCACCTTTGGTGTTTTCAACACGAAAACGCGCGTCCATATTTAAGACCCCTTATTTAAGACCAAATCGCCCGATTGTGTATGAACAGTCTGTATTAAATAAGTTAAGCTTAGCGATTCCATTTTTATTAATCCATGAATTTTTCAGAAAAATACTCGCTATATGACATCTTGACTATTCATTAAGAAATAATATAAAATATACTTACTAATTAAAAACATTGTAAATTAATGTTAATTTTTAGTCGGAAAATTCGTGGAAAGCATCATTAAGTTGCAAGTGGTTATCTATAATAGATCGATGCTCCACGAAATATGATCCGAAATGAATAGACACCCGCGGATCTTACGCCGGAACTTCGTGAGTGAATCCTTCCACACAGTCTCTCACGAGTTTGGGAGAGCAACACCCGAGAAAATCTTCCCACAAAAGGCAACAGGTAGGTGTCCTGTTACCATTGAGAGACAGGTAGAGTTTTTCACCTTTGGCCGTCAATACCTGTCTGAAGGATTCGTGAAAGGGCCTTTCGGAAGGAACGGATGGACTCAGAAATATAGATTAATGTATGCAAAAGTTCCATTGACCGACGATTTTTTCCCACCGGAACAAGTGAACCTACCGACCGAAGGATCCATTCTGGAGGCTCCTGTTTCACCTGCTGCTCATCCTTCCACTCTACTACATAAAGCATTTAAAGAATTCTGAAAGATTTTAACCCAATGCGTTTTTTTTCCCAGAACAAAATCGTCTATTTAGTGAAAGTATTTCATCTCGCTAGTTTATTTAAAAATTTTCGCTATTATGATTTACGATTGTATTATTTGCGATATATGGTGTCTGTGTTGTTACAGGATTACTCCCCGTATCGTAATAATCTAATTCATACAAGAAAAAAGAACAACCCGAATACCGAACTGCTCACAAGCTCGCTCACAAGACCAGGCTTGTATCTCGAAGACATCGGGAGCGGCTCCTCTCTTCAGGGGTCGCGACTGAAACAGCCGAAATCGACCAGATGTTTTATTTTATAGTTTTTCGAGACAATGTTCTCGCATGCCGTTTCTGCTCGCGGGAGCCCACCGATATGGGCCGTATACGCGTACTGCTCGAGGACCCATTGTCTTCGATGAGCGTACTCGCCGCGCGGTGCAGCGCGACCCTATCCGACCCGGACGCTACTTTATTCCCGCATTAAAACTCAGGGTCCCCGACCGAGAGCACCGCGGAAATTTCGTTCCGAAATTCATTACGCGGCCATGCTGCGGGCCTCGCGGCCTGAACATCGCTTCCCGGCGCTCGCACCTTGTTGACTTTTTTAGCGCCGAGTTTGCGCGCTTTATTACGATGCCCCGGCGCACACACGCGAACGTGTACCCGCCGCTATTTATTGGTTTGAGGCCCGTGATGCCGCACCTGTGTAGAATATGCAAATTTTTTGGATTTTATTGAGATTATCACCTTCTTCGCCTGTGGCGATACAAGTTGGAAGGGAGAGAAATATATATGACGTATAACATAACGTTTCATTAACAAATTTATTTCTTCAATTACTTAATAGCACCGGCAATGTTTTATATTTTTTATCTGTTTTTTTATTTCTTATCTTTATTCATTATTATCTTTTTTTTTTATTAAGTTTAACTTATTTTGATTTATTGAAAATAAAACAAAACGGGTGTGGCTTTTTATGTTTATGGAGAGGATTGACTGAGGATAAAATGAAATACCAAGCGAGTCCGTTCACGCTTCTAAAAAATATGCTCGAAGGATGCACGTCGTTCGGCATCTGCGAGATAAAATCTAGCGTTACTTTATGAGCCGCGGGTGATTCTTTATGGCGTGGGGAATCCGCGCGTAAACGCCTTTTATCTCTCCTTTTGGCGACTTCTTCATTTTTCCCCTTTTTTTCTCTCGAGGCTGGGCAGGCGCTGACAGCCGAACTTCCTTGCTGGAATCCGTTGCTTGATCGCGCCGCGAAATTCCAAACTGAGAAATTGATATACCCGGAGATGTAACTTGCTCCTTGATGAACGGCGCTGCTGAAACAATTTATTATCACATCGAAATGGGACTTCGTGATTCCGTAATCTGTATTTTTAGAAAGGATTACCTCGTAAAAAATAAAAAATAAATATTAATATGTATAATTGTTAACTATAAATTATATAACTTTACTTAGCCTGTGAATCACGATGAAACTCATTATTAATCTATTATCTAAGGCTTTAATCGTCCTTTACTTCTATGCTTTCATGTAACTAATATTAATATCATGCAACTCAATTGCTCCGTCAATCAGATTACGAACGCGGGAGGAATATTTTACATAAACTGCTTATTCACGTCAATCCCCCACTCGGTTCTCGCTCTTCTCCGCAAAAATCTCTCGCGCGCGAGTCGCGTGGGCGATCATCTCGTAGGTGGAATCGTTTTTGCGTGCATGCGCGCGTGCACGCGAGTGCATTGTCTCTTATTGTCCACCGGATCGGCGTATCCGCTTTCCAAAACTCGAATGCGCGCAGCGCGCAGGTTGGATTTCTCGTTTTAGACATCACGGCGACCGCCATTGTTCGGCTATCGCCCTAACACATCTGCATTTGCTTTCCAAAAGGCTTAGGACTAACGGCGATTATATTATTCACGTTTTCCTCCTACGACCCGCTAATGTGTCTTCGTCGCTACTTGGATCCCCATGTTGTAGGCAGCGAGGCTCCTCGGAGCACAGCCGGGGCTTTCGACGAGACGCGAGCTCTGAATCATCATAAATGAGCTCATCTTCCGGGAAATCGATATCCCTTATCGAACATCAAACTCTTAAGCAGTTGTTAATGTTGATGAAACATTAAACCGGGTACGCGCCGATTGGCGCGTTATTGCATTCAAGCAGCCAGCATGCTTTTAATTTAAATTTCGTTGCCCTTTATCGTGCATATTTTAGGATATATTATATTTTTATAATTATTATCAAAATTATTATACGTGAATAAGAGCCGCATCAACAAATCTTCCTTCGTGCAGCTATCAGAGACATTATCAAGTACCTGCGTACTGCGTGCTGTTCCGCATCGTGCAGGCTAATCTGGAATTGCGACACGTGCACGTTTCGCGAAATTTACGGAGCCCGCGCGAGCTGATACACCGAATCTTAAAGAGTGGCACTACGTGTGCACATGCATCTCTAAATTCCTTCTTCCTAAAAAAACGAAGGACGATAAAACGCTGAAAAATGCGCGTCCGAGAGATTTATCGCCGAGAGTTAACGCGAGACAAGAGCGACTGCGGAAATTTACGTCGTCGAAAAAGAACGGAGTCGAAGTTATACATGCGAAAATAAAACTAATATAGATACTTTACACCAACGTGGGCAGATAATAAAATATAATTGTATTAGTGTTTTATTTTATTAAAATGTATTATATAAAATACACTTTGCGTAGAAGAAAGCGTTCATTGATGCGTCCATTCATTAACGTGCGCGCACGGCAATTAGATAATAAACAATAAATCCCATGTTGAACGCCTGTGTGTACGAAGTGGGTGGCGATTGCCGTCTTCGCAGCTGCAGCTACCTGTATTTTTCTGCGGCACGTTACCTTCTTCCCGTCCCCCTCTCGCCCGCTCTTTCTCCTTCGATCATTCATCTCCGAGTCCATTAGAAGCGACCCGGCTCGCGGGTATCGCTCGTATCAGAAAGTACCAGCACGTGTGTGTATCGGCCGCTCTTCTCGGTCCCTCCCGCCCTTCCCATCTAGGTAAAACTCAGATCGCTCGCTTTGTACTGGGAGGATCTCCGCTCATAGATCACTGTATAAATAATAATAGTACGATAATTGTGATATATCGTGATGTGTTACCAAGCACTCCGTTACAACACGGGCTGAGAGGAAGATGTATGCAACGCAAGGTGTACTTACTCATATCTCTATGTAACGCAGAAACGTACACTCGATTTTCACTCTGATCTCTTTTCATGTTGCGCAAATATTATATAAGTCTCTTTTTTTTATTCAAAATGTAAAATAACCGCGGCCAATTTTTTCGACAGGATGTACTCGGTTATCAGACGGATTCGCGATTAAGTTATCTATCAGTGAGCGTATCTTAACCACATTGACAGTACGCTGCGGTAAACGAATACCACACACCTCGTGACGGTTAACGTTAACGACCCGGCGATCGTACGGGCTGATAACCGGCGCGATTCAGAAAAGGGTAATTATCGCGGGATAAAGAAAGAGCGGCGCGAGGGCGAAGCGAGAGGCGAGGCGAGGCGATGCAAAGGCGCCAAGTCGTGAGCTAGTTGTTAAGTGATTCCGATAACCTCTCAATCGTCCGGCAAACGGCCGTGAAGACTCTCGGTCGATGGGGAAGAAAAATGCACCGCCGAGATCGGCCCGTCGCCGCCTTCGCCAACGCGGTGCCGTGGAATAATTAACGGTGGACCGCGGGGCGACCTGGATCGGCTGAGCGTATCTCTTCTTCGTCCCCGTAGCCTGTCTCAGTTTGCTTCGCGACATCCCGACACGACGTTAACGGTCGACGACATTACTGGAGATCGGACACTTAATCTATGGTTTTAATAGAAAATCTGTATATCGCAAGAGCGCGCGCGTACGATTCAATCAAGAAATTCAATCCATGAAATTTAGAAATGTTTCTTCTGAATTGTGTATGCAGCTATGAATGTATATGATTTAATTTCGATACGCTTTTTATTCTTGTCGCGAATAGCTTGTGATTTATTTTTAGACGAAGATTTTCGTTAAAACTACCAACTCATTAAAAGAATTATACATATATATTGAAAAGGCAGAAATATAAATTAAAATAATTTTATTTTAATGAGTAAACCTTGTTCTTTTATAAGGCCACAAATTATTTTTTATATATGTTAATGGCATGACATAAATGATCACATGATAACGCACGGCCGAACGCGTTTATAAATTTCTGTCGAATTTTATTTCGAAGCACTTGACATTGTTTCTGTTTTTCTCGCAAAATGGGTCGTAATCCTAAGCCGGACAGCGAGTCCGCAACATCCGCCGATTTTACAATGTAATATATTTTTGAATTCACGAGGACACCGCGCGTAACTGGCAGAAAAGGACCAAGTCAGGTGGCTGCGCCGCCCGTCATCAAGAGCCTCCCCTCCGAACGTTGCGGAGCAAAGAACCGTGACGGTAGTCGGCTCCCTGCAGATTTGTGGTTGCCTGATTGAAATAAACAGCCCCGCAGCGTTCCCTGTCCGTGATCATCGTTCCAGATCGTCTTACGGCTATCCCTTGACTTCCTTATGGCGATAATAAGTTATGTCGTTCTGTGGAATATTGTCAAAAAAATACGAGCATCCGAACAAAAGAAAAATGCGAGCGGATTAATAAATAACGACTACAAGTTATGGCAATCGCGGTTTTTCAGGTGTTCGTTACACAATAAGTTGTGCGACGCCGGTGACATGCGTTCCAAATCGCATTGCGCGTTACGGTAGAGTAAATTTATTCACGAACGCCGAACGTGATACAACAAGGTAGTGATAAAAAATATAAAGCGCACTTGTTCAATTACGGCATTTCGGTCGCTTGAAATCTTGAACAATCGTCCGATCTACCGTCCAGCTTCCTGGAGACTTCGCGGGGCGTGCCGGAACATGGAACTGGACGCTCCCGGTGTCCGATTTCGTGTTTATTCTGTTTACGAGCGGAGCGGATATTAGCGCCTTCGCAAGAAACTCTCGTGTTACCGATCTCTGCGGCCGTAGCCCCGTCGTCTCGTCATCCACCGTCGTCGGCAATCGGTGTAAAAACAATTAAAAGAAACCGAGCCGTTAAAAAAAACTCGGAGCGAGCCGAATCCTCTTAAGAGGCCCTCCCTCGCACGTTACCTTTCTCTTGAGATTCGGCCGCGAGATCGGCCAAGGTGTTCTTACGCTTTGTGCAGCTGCGCGCAATATTATAAAAGGCGCCACAACTTTTAATTATAATTAATTTACGATGACGTAAAACTCGCCCTTCGCCTTTATCCCGTTATCACGTTAATTTTTAGCTCAATTAAGCATAATATATCGCAATTCACGCGAGATGAATTATACATTCTGTGCAATAAACGCAATATTAAAGTAAAATTAAATCGTAATAAATTTCATGCGTAATTAGCAGGACCGCAACAAAGCATTTGGCTCTTACAGCGCCTATGGAAGTATTGTAAGTGGCAATTTCGAAGTCGCTTGTTAACGTTTCATAAAAGTTACCAGGTCTCGCTTAACGTTTCGCTGTTGGGAACGATGTGGAACACTCAATCCTACGAATTTCACTCGGCGTTCACGAACGGATCGCCGCGGCGGACGCTCATGTCTGGCCGCATCCCCTCGAATCCCAACCTCCCTGAGGCACCTCTCGCTTCCAAGAGGCACTTGACTTTTAGAGGCGAACGAACGAAAGTTACTGCCCGGCCCGGACGGTTCTTTAACTTCACGCTGTTTTTACGCGGCGATACGTCAAACGACGGTGAACCACCTCGCGAAAGAGAAACGCAATGTGGTAGCGATGTTAGTGCCCGGCCGCGGCGTTAAAGACCAACGTCAGACTCTCTGACCTTCCTAACACCCCTGTATATACCTGGCCAAGTGGCCACTGTTGTTGTCCTCACAATGTTGTTGACTCCTCCCCGCGGCCGAAGAGGAACGAATCGACTCGGCGAAGCCGCTTTACATACCGCCGCTATTTTTCCCTTTGTCGAACGAAAAAATATTACACGATGCACCAATACCGGCGAGCCATCTCGAATGCCGCTTTCGATTGAAATTCTTACGGCGTGAGTGTTCGCCGCATTTAAACCCTTTCGCCGCAGCTCATCCTGCCGAGAAATGGCCGATAATACTGCTATACGAATCACGTGCGCGTTCGCACGTTTGAGAATAAAATTTCAAGTTAAATCTTGTTACAAAGACAACAGGTAACATCAGTTCGCCGCAAATAAGGGCGTTTTTTTTTTCACGGTTTAATCTGCCATAACTCGCCTCGATAATGTTTTACGTATTCAGCCGCGAAACAAATGTCAGAGCAGGCTGGACCACACCGATGTTTGAGTTCCAACGCATGAAATCGAGAGTGGTCCTCTCGGTGGCGCGCGCTGGAACGCCGAGCAGAATTCCAAGAAGCCCGTATTTTTTTTTCTTCTTCTCTCTCTTCCTGATAGAGAATGCACGCCAGACGATGAACTCCAACAGTCGGTTGCTCTGATTTATTAATTCCTGTTTCATTTCACGATCAAGATCAACGTGGCCCGCTTTATAACGGCACGGTTAACGATAACATTGCGACACTTACGTTTAGCACAGAATTTATTAGCGCATAAGTACTATTCCTTTTATGTAGGTTTACGTTTCTTACATTTCGCCATTTAGTGTGGCAATACCTGTACTACTATATACGCGCAATTCTTTGCTTAGATTTATGACGGAGTAAGCGCACGCAAAATAGTAAAATACTAATTAGAACAGTGCCGGCATATACCGCAGAACGATACAGCTGGTTTGTCGTGGCTTATGATACGCGTAACTCGGTGCGAATTATGTGCGCTATTTTATCCAAACGGCTCGACCGACAGTTTATGATTGCGCTCGCCATATTTGCGTTGAATAGACCGATAAATACGCCGTGCGAGACAATAGACTTATAGTTATTGTCACCGGGTGTGTGTGCTTATATGCGTAAGCGCGGCCACGATGTAACCGGTGCATTGTGGTCCTTCGATTTAGTGCTCGAAATTCAGCGGAAAAACGCGCCCCGGTTCGTTACGCCGCGCCGCAACGGCACAATGCGCAGTAATGGAAGCCGGCAACGATCACGACCGACGACGACGGCAACGGGCATTCACGTGGTCCCCGTTGCGGCAACGCGGATAACGGTATGATTGTAACTCTCTTTATACCGCGATTAATTGTACAATAAACCAGATAACGAGAAGTTGAATTAAACATTCGAGAACGATTGCGAAAGCGAATTAACCGCCGACATGCGAGGAGCCGCGCGCTCTCCTTTCGACAAGCGACATTGCGAGTACAGCATCGGCATAACGCTCGCACCTTCCACAATCTACGATAAACACTGCAAATGTATAAATTTTTATTGTATACAAAAACTTCATGTAAAAGATTTCCGCTGTTACGGGTGCAGGTTGATCATTTTTCCGCTGCAAAGAAAAATTTAAAAAAAACACGAAATATTTCTTATAGTTTTTTTCTTATAATTATTATAATTTGAAGAATCGCAAAATATTTGGCATAAGGAAATATTTCAGTAAATTAATTTCGTTTTCAATATTTTACGCGACGACAATTGAGGAACACTATCAAGTGCTTTCATAATGGTGAACCTCGAGAATCGCACGTCATCAACCAACGCCAGTCTCAGAAAGGGTTATTGACAGTCGCCAAGCAGCGGGCTGATAATTAACCGTTAATTAATAGCCAGTGTAAAACGACGCCCACACTTACCCCCTCCTTTCCTTTCCTCGTTTCCGAGCGGGTGCGTGGAACGAGCGTCGCTTCTCTCTTTCTCTCTTTCTTTCTCCCTCGTTTCTTCGCTTTGGGATTTTTGCGAGCGTGAGAAGCGGCGAGTGCGAGATAAGATCAGATAAGTTCGATGCGCCCCGCCGCTCAAAGCTCCAGATCGAAACGGATCAGCAGATTCTTATCCGGTGATTTTGCACGGCCGGAAGGTGCACCGGAACGCCGTATAAGGTCATTTGTACGATCGACAGTAGCCCGATGCCGACGCCAGATCTCGCGGTGGCTCGCGTATGTTCACCTGTACGTGTCCAGATTGTGTATCACGTATGTAGGAAGTTTACGGAACTTCTGAGGAATTTTCGGCGAACTTTTGTCTCTTTGTCTCCCGCGATTCTTCATACGACACCGCGATTCTTCATGTTGATCAATGTTTAACCAGTTCTCACTCGCTTGACGGTAAATTTTAAGATTCTTATGGTCAAAGCCCGAAACGCGGCATTCCTAGGATTGACTGGTCAATCCTGCGGAATCTCCAAGCGTCTTGATTAAAGCAGTTTCTAGGAATAGGTTAGATTAGTTTTTTTTATGCATGGGGAGCCCCTTCCCTATTTGTGTACTGTCTACTCTATACACATATATCAGCAAATTACTACAAAACTTTGACCAATTAAGACGCTTGGCCGTTCGGCAGAATCGATTAGTCAATCCTAGGATTGCCCTCGGGCTTCTACCATAACACTTACATAAAATATCACAATTCTTTGTACAATATCAAATTTGCGAAATATCCGCGGTACCAGACAGAGCGAATTTTCAATAAATTTCAATACCAGCGGTTCTCCATACCGGTTCTCACATCTTTGTAACTTGCCAACTTTGCAGCTCGCCGCTTAACGAGTTCCTATTCGAGTAAGGACGATGAGCCTTAACATCGCGTGAAATATTATGATTCCTTGTCTAATAGCAAATTTTCGAAACGTTCCCAGCTGGTCCCACGGTACCCGCTGAGAGCGAAAAGCACGCGTAAAAGCGAAGAGGGCCCGACTTGTTTACTTGACGTACGCTTTGTAATTGTCTGGTAGGTGACATCAGCATGCACAGTCATCGATGACAGCTGGAAACTCGAGGACCTTGCCGTAATGACGCTGTACGCGCAGCATAATTGCACGCGAGTGTCCATAAAACTTTCGAGATCTTATCGCACACGACGTCGAAATGCGCGTCTCGGAAGATTGACCGGTCGGTGACGGCGTTAATTGCCGCGCTAAAGCAAGTTTAATCAGACCACCAGAATGTGCACTCGCGCGCGCGTGGGAATACTAATTTGATGTTAGCACAGTCAACGAGCGGATTGCGTCGCGAAGAGAGGAGAGAAAAAAAAAAGAGAGAGATTTAGCCGCCGCCGACGAGCTACATCACGTGGCAATAAAAATAATTGCCGTCATTATTCGCCGATTAGCATTAACGTTTGGACGGCCGCAAGGTATGTAATTAAATACTATGATAACCGACATGGTTAGTAACAAGGTGAATAATATAGAACTGGTTTTGAAGCATTTATTATTGCAATTCGTGTTGACCTCGTCATGAATATTGGATTATTTAAAAAAAAATGTTAAGCTAATGAAGAATAATGGCACCCAATCTAGAGATTCGGCAACGTCCTCGATTAAAAGCTTATTCAGAACTTTGTTGTATCATATTATATTATTCTGATATAAAAATGAAAACAATATGTGATTACCGTGGCCTGCAAAAAATTCATCAATTTTCAAAGTTGTCTTTCGTCGATGATAGGAAGCGGTGCACTCTCATGATTGCAACAGCGACCCAACCTGTACGCATACCGACGCGGGAATTTATGCCAATTTGTTTGGTCCCGTCGTACACGGCGGAGTCACATTCGCCGGCTCCTCTCCCGCTTTTGATTTGTGCCCTCGTTATGCGCGCTCCGCTGGAGTCGCGTTGCTCGGAGGAGCAGCGCGCCTAATTTCGTATTCCCGTCCGCGGCGGGCCACGAGCGCGTAATTCCGCCTTAACGAATCTCGGTGCATCTCTCGCGAGAGCGGCCCGGCCGCTGGTAGGTAGCCGCGCGGCCGGCCGCATCAGCGGCAGTATCGACGACTCCGAAGAAGAAGGGAAATACGAAGAGGCCAGTAGGCTCGGAGAGAAGAAAAGAGAGAGGCAGGCGATGGCAATGAGAAAAAAGAAGGGAAAGAATCGAGGAGACCTCGAGGGAGGCGGAGGAGGAGACGGTAAAAGGGGCTTCCTGTTCGGGGGCTCGTTAAATCCCGTCCTTAACTCGGGGCATCCCGAGCGTTAACTCTGGCCCAATTAGCATACACAGCGCAGGCTACATCGCGGAATACACCTGCTTCTTGCTTCTCTTCGGTCTTTCTCTCTCTCTCTCTCTGTCTCTCTCTCTCTCTCTCTCTCTCTCTCTCTCTCTCTCTCTCTCTCTCTCTCTCTCTCTCTCTTCTTTCTCTCTCTCTCTCGCTTTTTCCTCCGGGCGCGCGTTCCAAGAGCGCGAGTTCGGTTTCGCTCTCGCGCGCAGGTTGCACAGGTCTGGCGCAGGTGCCTCACCTGTTTCATCGTGACGCGTACGTATATACGTGCCCTGTGTACAACGTAGCACCGATTTATGTCTCTCGTCCGAAAGGCCATCGTTGTGGCCCACGTATGAGTACTTGCACTCACAGCAAAGAGGATATTGAGGACCGAGATCATTTGCGGTCGACGCGAGAGGAAGACATGTATTCCTTTTCGTGCAATGAGATCTACGGTAGACCTTTCTCGCGCGTATCTCTCTTCTCACTGGCCAATATAATAATCGGTACCTTCGGTATCGACAGGTGATGGATCGAATATACCGGTATATTTTTTTGCCACGATATCCAGACAGCAAATTTTCCATTGGCTTCGTCCCGATTTTTACCCTACTTTCCCTCACCGAGGATTACGGAATCCGAGCGCGCAGGTGAGGTATGAGAGCTGTATGATAGATGTGACAAATTAAACTGGCGAAGAGGAAGCTATATGCTCTTGTCGCGGCAGGTGCCCCGCCTTCGCGTAACGCGCGTATATACCAACGAGCGTGTGCAGGTTGCTAAACAGGTGTATCGTAAAGTAGTAAATAGAGATAAGTGTCGAATAACAGAAGAAACGTCAATAATTTTTGTTCTAAACTGCCTAACATAAAATTACTTTTATTACAATTAATTAGAAAATTCTCTGAATATACTGCATATATAAATTTGATGTTACCTACATTAAAAAGAAAGAGAGAGAGATAAGTTTTAAGATCTCGTTTATGCGTACAATTTTCAAAAATATCGAGAAAGAACTTTATCGCGTTATTTTATACTTTTTTAACTTTTTAATAATTTTACATAATAGTATATTTCATTTATCATTTTTATTGAATATCTCGTTAATTTTCACAGAGAAATTAGTTTAACAAAGTTGTAAATGGAGCACTTCTCGGTACGAACCATCTAATTGGACGTTTTGCTAATGGCATGCAATGGTGATTGAGATAACTAAATGGCACTGATTGAAATTTTGTCGAGTTAAAGAGGATAACATCCCAGGCTACGCCCCTCCACAAATTGCTGTAGCTCAAGCAGGTGCCCATCTGTCTCGACGCATAAAAGAATCTTAAGTCGTACGATGCAAAGGAAGGAGGAAGCCTGCTCAGGCTCTTGCTGCAAGAAGACGCAGGAATTCGCAACAGGTGCCGCGAATCAAAGAAACGGTGAGCGAGGACGAACTTAGTACGCAGCGATACTCGCTTTCACATGTCAATACTCACTTTCTATATCGTTTGTATATTAAAAAAGAAAACTGCGCATATTAAGATGCAGAAATAGAATGATATTATCTACAATATAAATAGAATAATAATATACTTAATCGCGTCATCAATATTTTAAAAATACAGCAACATTAATTTTGAAGCAATTATTTTGTAATTATGTTGTACGAGCGAGTGCATCGACAAGATAAAATTTATCGAAATTATCGCGGCAAATCTTATGCAACGGATGTGCGTCTAATCGTCGAAGCGATAAGTGCGGTGCACCTGGCAGCGTTTCCTCGGCGAAAGGTGCGTGCACCTGTTTTACGATGTGAAATCATCTCGAGTCGTGCATCGCGTACAAGGCAAAGAACGTGCAAAGGATCTAAAGAATCAATAAAGAGGCAAAGTGAGAGAGAGAGAGAGAGAGAGGCGTCTATTGCATTGTACACACACTCCAAGCTTCGCCTTTACATAATTTCATATGTGATCGTACAGAGGAGAAAAAATTATGACGAAAGAAGCACGCAAGAATAGTTGCTGATTGGCAGACGGCGGCCGATCCGACAACGGCCGTTTTCAGCCGAATACGCGAAAACGGACTGCAACGTGAAACGAAGGGAACCCGGTTGAAGGGAACTCAGTTGAGGTTGAACTCGGTTGACCCCGCAGTGTTCACCCACACCGGCGGGGCCCGAGGCCCCGTTCGAGTCCTCTTCGTCTCTTCTTCCTCTCGCTCGCTCACACCTTAGTACGCCCTCTCGACGGTTTCAACCTTCTACCTCCTCTCCCCCGTCTTCCTCTCGTCTTCTCTCTCTCGGGCGCGTTTTAAGAGGGACTTTATTTGGTCCTTTTGATTCTTTAATTCTTTCTTCTCTCTTCCCCTTCCTCTCTTTTTCCTTTCCATTCGTCGCCGAGGCACTCGCTCTACAGGTGTCTGCCGCACCTACTAGTCGCGCAGGGTGAAGAGCGAGAGGATGATAGAGACCTGGAAAGAGAGGAGCTCTGAAGCCGCCCGCGTGCGACGGTGACGGCGGCGGCGACGACGACGACGACGACGACGGCGGCGGTGGCGAGGACGAAAAAAGGGCAAAGTGGAAACGGAGAACCGGACTGCCCACAAAAGGACCTAATAATGAATCATAATGAGCGGACGCGTATAAGCGCGCAACGGAGCCGCGGATTTCGCGCTGGCGCGGGGAGAGACGTGTCTCACTTTCATATATGCAAAGCGCACAGCCGTGCGCGTACGTACATAGGTTTACGTTAGGTTCATTACACAATGAAGAAAATGGTAAAACCGCGGGACCCAGGGCCCGATCGCCGCGGTAGTTTCGCATTGTTTCAGCCGAACGGCTGGCTCGTAATTTCTTCCGCTACCGAATGTTCGTCGCTCCATGCGCACCTTTCTCCACGGCGCACCTGACTGATATCGAGAAAATCGATCAAAAGTGCAAATCGGGGGTTCAGGAGGAGAGGCAGAGCGGGGGGAAGAGAAAGCGCTCGTGAAATTCTCGGGAACAGAAACTGTTTTGCTCTTTCGGCCGTAGACTGTAGATTTACGAGGACAGATTTGAAATAAGAATCTTGAGAGAAAAGTGTATCGAAAATAAAATAGCCAAGAAAGAACTAAATCAGTTGAATATTATTAAGTGAAGTTTTTGCATAACATAAAAAGGCTTTTCTCGCACGCGCATATACACAAACATATGTGCGTGGGAGGATTGCATAATCATTATTCTCGGTATCGTTCACGAGAGTTTTTTATAAAATTTCGGCTGAGGACAAGCTGGCGAGCTTGGATTCCTCGTAAAGATAATACCAATGACGTATGAATTAATACGTGTTGCAAGCGATTATCAATTGGTTACGCGGCTCGATATCGCCTTCGCCGATCGATGAGAGATAATTCGACCGTTATAAAATTTGAAAGAAATTATTCCGCTGCATTTTCTCCAAAATACATAAGTATATCTTTTAACAGATTCACATATTTAATCTCATAAATATTTTAAAAAATATTTTAGCTACTTTATACAAAATTTTATTTAACACATATCTTCTATATGTTATTTACTCTTACTTATTTCGTATATTATCGGTAGCACCTGCTCACATGAAAGTTATACGACCTTCTTCGAGATTGCCTGACAATTTTCTGCATCCCACAGGTGACGCACGGGTTACAATGGGCGCAGGCACGCCTCTTTTCATACGCCGCATGCTATCCATGGCGTTTAAAGAGATTGCACGTAATGCAACCTGCAACCGCGCAGTAATGACGGAGCAATGTATATACAAACATTCGTAGGGGAATCGACGAAACAAATCGAGATGCGCTTCGAGCGATGTATCGTACGTTACGATCGTAAGAAAAATCATAATTTTCAATAAGGATTGTGTGTCATCCCCGACAAGCGGCATCGCACAAACAGCAGATGCACGCGGACGTGACGTAGATTCGGGCCCGATTTATTCGAAAAAAAATGTGCACGCGCGCGACCGTACTCGCTTTCCCCGAGCGGGACCGGTAATTGGGGTCCGGTACGACGGTTCCGCGCGCGGTGTGCCCGTCTCGCAGGTTACATCGCGTCGAACCGTCGTACCTCCGGGCCACACTTAGCACCTTATCCACTTAGCCGCTTCTCACGACTGCTCCTCCTCATCTCCTCGCACCTCGCCGCGGCGTGTCTCGTTTTATAAGGATTTTTGCTCCGGGGGACGTGACACTGTCATGCTCGGACGAGAACAAGAAAAAAAGAGAGAGAGAGAGAGAGAGAGAGAAAGAGGAAGAAAGAAAGGGGTCTATAGCGAGGGTGAGTACAAGAGAGAAGCCGCGGACGGTAGATTCGACGAGGATCCGTGAGACCCGTCGTGCTCACCCCGACATCTCTCGCCTCGGAAACGGAGGGGGCAGGCTAACAAAAAAATCCTTGGATTTAATTTTCTGCACCCTTACTCGCGTGCACTCACCTCGGGCTAGCGCTTAACACGGACTTCTTCCTGATGCCTTTCATCGATCTTTTTTTCCGCAGTATTATTAAATCGACACAGCAACAGACATTCGCCTGTTGGTTTGAATCGTAATACTAATCTGCTTTAATAATACAAAACGTATCAATATTACACAAGTGTAATCAATTCATTTAATGAATACTTTTCTTATACAGTGTGTATAAAAAGTACCGGCAGTATATCTCGAAAGGATGGAGTTTTCTGAAAAAATGTTATATACAAAAGTTGTAGGGTTTAAAAAGATCTACTTACTGACCTTATCAGTTTGATCTTAGGTGGCGTCGTTAAGGTCAACCCAGGGTCACTTTGAATTTTTTAAATTGGACTCCCTATTTTTTATTGTATATTCTTGTAGCCCGTGTAGAGACATTTTCAATACACTACAAAGCTCTCTTTTGTTAAGAATTTCGTTGAGACATTTTAAATTTTGTCATAATATTTTTATAAAATATAAAATATTTTGTAAAGAATTCACTTTTCATGACTGTACATACCTTGATACTTTTATACGTAGAATAATGAAAGGAATCGAATAATAAATATATTAATTTTTACATCAATTTTTGTAAAATTGAATGTGTCTACAAAATGCAAACAAATTTTTAAAATAATTTTTTGTTTTTTTTACAACAATCGATTCCAAACCACATTTATCAGAATTCAAGTTTTGTATAAAATTATTTAATATGACGTTTCAGTCGTTCTCATATATATGGTCAAATGTATAAGAATCTTTACTCTGACATTTCAGTCGTTCTTGTACAGTTTTACAAGAATTTTCTATTTCTCTAGCTACAATTGTAATAAAGATGTAATCTAATATGTATTATACCTTAAGGCACACAAACGCACCATCACCACCACCACCACCACCACCACCGCCACCATCACCGTCATGCACACGGGGAGGCCAAACCCCAAAAAGCTAGCCAAAACCTCGAAAAATGAAAAGAATTCGGGGAATTTTGACTGGTTGTGTGGGTAAAGAGATGGTTGGTGCATCCAATTGTGAAAGAAAAAGGCTCTATCCTCATACCTGCATCTGAGTGGTCAGTTCAGAGCTAGCCTTCATTCAGAGCGCACGCATCATGTAATAAAGGAAAGAAAATTACGTTTTTTTAATACATATATTGGATAACTTGAAAGTGAAGTATTCGATTTTAATTCTACAAAATTAATCCAAATGGCCCGACCTTTTATAGGTATGTAGAAAATGTTTTTACACTAACACAACCTAAATTTAATTTTTATCTCGTTGAAATAAGGCATGATTCGGTGCCCTTACGAAAACGGTATAATTTTAGAAACTTCTTTTTCAAATTAATACGTTAAAGAATAAAATTTATTTATTATGATTAAATGAAAAGTTATATACAATACCATATAACACGAAGATTCAAGTTTAGGGCTTTAGGATATTTTATTATCTTACGAAATTCACAAAAAAATTAGCTGCCGAAAGGTGCCCATCATTTTTCAAAGACGGATTAATGTCCATTTCTACCAAAATTTAATTTTTATCTCGTTAAAATAAAGCATTATTCGGTGCCCTTACGAAAACAGTATAATTTTAGAAACTTCTATTTTCAAATTAATAAAATTAAAGAATAAAATTTATATATTAACTTTAATCTCAGTTTTTATTTACTTTTTTCTAATTCTTAAAATTATAAAAGGATAAAAAGTAAATTAAACCGAGATTAAAGTTAATTAGCATTGATAGAAATGGACATAAGTGTTATAATAGAATAGCCTTTAAAGAAAAATTTTCGAAAAGAGCGAATGTTTGGTACATATACACGCACCGGCAAGAATGGTATCCCGCGGCGGTTAGGTATACGTGTACGCTTACACGTTGCCTCCGAGGGACACCATTCCTGCCGATGCGTGTACATGAAGACATCTAAGGCCTGTTCGTTTTCGCTGCACTTCTAAACTAGTGCAATAAGTTAGAATGAAACAAATATATTTTCTTTTATTCTAACTTATTGCACTAGTTCAGAAGTGCAGAAAAAACGAACAGGTCTGAAGACATCCTTTTCAGCATTATTCTATAGAATGAGAACTATGTGGCAAAAAGTCAATAGAGCAGACCTTTTTTCAAAAATACATGATTTAATGAATCTCCGTAATATTTCCACCTGTTACTTCTCAGAGGGCATCGACCAATAAAGGTGACTGTTGCAACCGGAATGAAATCTGGCCCTATTGACACCGATTCGGAAGACAATTCTGATTTTGATGTAAATTTTGACTCCGATTCCGATTACAACATTGATTCCGATTAATTACCCTTAGTAATCTTTTTGTCATAATAAATAAATGTTATTCTTTAACGTATTAATTTGGATTAAATATAATTGTAATCTGTAATATCAAAGCATTGATTATTGTAATCAGCGACCTCGAAAATCCCCCTACATACCAATTTTTGCTCGCGAATTTAAGTTTATTTGATGTTTTGATTAGATTGGGAGCTGTGCGGCCTCATCGTCATCGCCATCATAGTCATAGCTGTGATGCCGCGGCCGTGGGCGATCATCATCATCATCATCATCATTTCCATCATCAGCAGAACCAATAAGGGAAAGAAGGGGAATATGACACAGTAGTTAATAGTGCGCATCTCAAGTTTGAGACTGTGACGATAGCTGACGACACGTAAGTGGCAAAATTTCAAAGCTTACGTCAATTCTAGATAATACACATACATTTTATCCCAGCTCAAAGCTTCGTTTGAACGGAGGAACCGAAAAAGAAAACGCGCCTGTTTCCTAACCATTTTGAAGCGACAGGAGTTAAGCTCGTAAGTAGGCAATTTTTATTTGCTACTGTAATTGGTATAACATAGTGAAATACGATCCCTTGGGAACCTTTTGCCGCGTTGGTCCCATAATTTCATTTGTGGTTCGCGAGTAATTGACAAAATTGTTCCAGAATAACAAACGGAATAATCTTCTTCTTCAAGTGCCCTGTCCTCCTAGAACATCGGTGATCAAAAGCATGAGCTGAACCTTATCAACCGTTTTTCTGAATAAAGACTCTGTCCGAACCACTGCCGCAAGTTTTTGAGCCACGATGTTTTGCGTCGACCCGGACCACGTTTCCCCTCAATCTTCCCCTGTATAATGTTCTGCAATAGTGAATATTTCCTATTTCTCATAACGTGTCCGAAATACTCCAGCTTCTTCCTCTTGATGTTTTCCAAAACTTCTGTTTGTTTACTCAATCGTTGTAATACCGTTTGGTTAGTCACTTTAGCAGTCCAGGGTATCTTTAACATTCTACGGTAGGTCCACACCTCAAATGCCTGTATTCTTTTGCACATGGTGTCAGTGATTGTCCAAGCGCCATAAAATAGTATGAACACGTAACATCGCAGCAATCGCAATCTCAAGGGAATCTTCAAGTGTCTGCTAGTAAGTATTTTTTGCATTTTTTTGAACAAGCTTCTGGCCTGCTCTATTCTACACCTTATCTCCTGTGTCATGTCCCAGCTTTCTGTAATCCATCCTCCAAGGTACTTATAGGATGCTACTCTCTCAATATCCGTGTTCTCCACCCTCAGACCATCAGAGATATGCACGGGATTCTTGCTAATACCATCTACTTCGTTTTCTTGGCATTTAGATGCAGACCCGTTAAAGGGAATAATGCACGGCTTTTATTTATGTCGATTATATATATATATATATATATATAGTTTATTTATATTTGAATTTATATATATTTATGTCGAATTAATCGTGCGTTGCAGCCATGAATCAGTTCTACTCGCAAAAAATATTTTTTTAAATATCCCTTTATTTTTTAAGTTTCGCATTTAATTTTCAATTATTTATCATTACTCACATTAACTATACTTAAAACTAATAATTTAAGTAGAAAAGTTCGAAATTTATCCGCTGCAGACATAAATTTTGGCAATTTTCAAACTGCGCACTATTACCCGCCACTTTCATTTTTGCCCGACTTTGCATCGTCCTAAATATCGATCAATAAATATTTAACAACAAAATTATTATCAAGTATGAGTTCACATACTTGTAGACAAATGTTCAAAGGTTCCATAGCTGCATTTAAATTAATTGTAACCATAAAAGCCATTTTGTACTAACAGATTTACCTTAGGTGCGCACTATTCGCCCACTTTCCCCTATATAAGAACTATATGAACTAAAATGTCAGACTAAAGAGTTTTATATAAAACTTGAATTCTGATAAATGTGGTTTGGAATCGATTGTTGTAAAAAAAAAAAAAATTATTTTAAAAATTTGATATATACATATATATATATATATATATATATATATATATATATATCCTACGAATATATCATTTTTTATCAATTTTGATGACAGCTTCGTAAAGAGCAGATGTATTTTAGAGAATTGCTAACGAGAATAAAAGTGAGAATTACTTTTTCACTTTTGGACTTTGTGCACCAGGCGAATTCATATACGCGTCTCTCTCGCACGCTGGAATCCATTACAGCGGCGGGGCTCGCAGGAATAAATTTCCATAATATTTGGCAGGTTGACACGCCTCGCGAAAGAACTGACCCCGCTTCGGGCAACGATCATTCTCGCTTCGTTCTCTACACCTTCTTGCGCAATAAACATCGCCGCTCGATTATTATTGCGAAATAACTATTATTTATTCCTAACCAGCAAAACACCTTTAAAAAACATAACTTTAAGCTACGTAATATTATGCCAATATGCAAAATGTGCTAATAAATAATACGTAGGAGATTTTATTTTATGATTTTTGGTACTATATAATTATCAATTCCTAATCCACTCATAAAATGGTCACATGTTACAACCTAAAGTGAATTTATCAAATATATCTTATACTTTATATACAAAAAACAGCTCATTGAAGAATGTATATCATTATAGCATCAAGATATTCATAATCATATTCTCGAGCAAGAGCCAAATCGCGGGTACCGTCGTTCCCGACAATGGGCCCCATGGGCCCGTCGGGATCAACCATGGGGTGAATTAATAACCAGAAATGGCCCCCGCTAGGCCCCCTCGATGCTGTACCCCTAATTATCCAGCCGACTCGGTCGCGCGCGGCCGCAGAGAGAGAGAGAGAGAGAGAGAGAGAGAGAGAGAGAGAGAGAGAGACCTTAATGCCCCTCTCGTGGGGCCTCACAGCGCGATACAAGCGCGTCGGAGTTCGCGAGTACTTCAGGCGCACGCGTGGGCCGGACGTGCCGGGCATACGGCCCGTTTCTCGAGCCCCGTCCGTTGTGTTCAGATGTTAATAATGTTAATGGGCCGGAGGTTAAGCTTATCTGTCATGCGGGGCCTCAATAGAGAAACTGCGCTCTCTCGCGCTCCGTTCGTTCTCTTCTTATTCCGCATCGTGCCCACCCTCCTTTTTCCTGCGGGACTCCTTCCGAAGGCCTGTAAGGCCTCGACGCGCCAAAGGGACCGATCCGCGTGGCTCGAAACACCGAGTGGACGGTATTAATCCTGGACGGTGAATCCGCGTGGCTTTCGAATGCATTAAGCGGGGCATGACGCCTGTAATAAAGGAAAAAATGACGGTCCCGTATGTACGAGCGAGCACGCGCCCATTCACCGCGATTACATTATATCTATCAAAGCGCAAAGAATTTAATGCTGGGCTCTACAATGTAAGTGCGCTGTCATTAAGATTCGCATACGTAGAATTCGTTGGGGTAATGGCCGTTTATTATTTAGCGAAATATCGATATTTTCTTATTCGCCCCGGGGCACGTCGGGCCCGCGCCGATCGTCAAGTTCCGCCGATTCGGCGATGGGGCCCTTTGATCGTGCGTACCTTTCGAGCACGGGCCCCGAGGCGGTGACGCAACCTCTGGGACCTCGTAAGTCCGCGACGGAATGCGCGCTTTCATCCAAACGTTTAGGACCATCGAAAATGGCGTGAGTTAAAGCAACGAGCAGCATTTTGTTTTTGAAATTACTCACCCTGAAATTATTTATTCGCGCATTTATAAAAAAATAACATAAAAATTACATCATATATTCAATGTTGCAATTTTACGTAAGTATATAAGTATTAAAATTTTCGACGGATAAATATCATCGATACGTTGATCGAAGAATATTATCATTGTAAATGTATCGTTACGTATTCATTAAATTATATAAAAGCGAGAGTATAGAAAGTTCGGTATTCCCACGAGATTGTAAAATATCTCGCGTGCGGCCGAATTTGTGCGAATGTGCACGCGGACCCTTCAAGGCACGTAACGCATAACAGACAAATAGCTCGCGAGCCCTTTTAGCGGCTCAAAGAGCGAGCGGTGCGAACATAATGCCGAAGACGCATTAGTCTTTGGCGTTCCAACCAGATCGTTTAATAGTGGTCATTATTTATACGCGGAGTACTCTAATACTGCACCGTATCGCCATGACCGGGGCTAAAGATAGATATTATGTGTACAATCGTAATGTTTATTACCGCAATTATGACCGACTGGTTGTATGATTACCTACGATGTCATAAGCGCTTAAAGATACGTAGATTACACGGGGGGCGCCTCTTGGGGTCGCGTTTATCCTTGCATTGTACTCTCGATGCGTGCAACTAAATCTAAATAATAGACTCGAGGCGATAACATCCTAAATATAAGCGACAGATTTAATATACAGATCAGAAGGATGTAAATTTATTTTATCAAAGCTTCTCGCAAACAATGGGAATTTGCACGGTATAATTATAGCAGAATTGCAATTGTGTAATAATCATTGTAACCGACGTAAGCGAGAGCGAAAAAACATCGCCGATGAGAGTGTCGAGAGTAGATTTATTAGTCGCGAGGCACGTCGGGCAGGTTAAAATTCCAGTGCTTGATCGCCGCGGGAACGCTATGCGCTTCTTCCCGCGGATCGCGCTTGGCCGTTCGTTGGCGCGATTTATGCACTGCGCCCGCGCTAACCGCTGGATTATACGCGGCCGGCATGAACTGTATCCTAGGCATCGAGACACACGCGAGACTAATGCACCGGCTAACCACTGCCGGATTCAGGGAGAGATCGCGGATCGGTTACGCCCCCCTCTTTATCTTCCCCACGGAATCGCTTCGTTTCGTAGGAGAGGTAGAGAGAAGAAGCGAACGAGACCCCGCTCGAACACAGGCTCGTTTGAAGCTGCAGGTGCGTCGTATAGCGGTAGCTCGCTCTCTGCGCGTCACGCATTTCTCTCTGTTCCTCTTTTACAAAGCGCCTTTACAAATCTGCGCTATTCGGCTTGCAATCGTTGCAATATTGTACATTCTTTAATACTTCTTTAATCAATTGTATAATAGATTGAATAAATCCTATACACATGGCAACACAAATTTATTGATTCAAGAAGATTAAAATTATCGTATGATTTTATTTATCAATTTTACTATAAATAATATTTAATGGCTCGAAATAATTTCCTAACGCAAATTATTATCATCTTCAATACGTCTTTTATATCACTGTCAATAAGCAAAAAAAAAAAGAAAGCAGCGGGATTCATTCTCTGCAACATTGTATTAATCTTATTATTAACTTTAAACAATACTTCAGAATGCATTTTGAAACACATGGGATTAATAACCATCGTTTTGTACTAGCCGAGTCATTCCACTCATTTCTGCAATTTACTTCTACGTGCACTAGCTGTCCTAGGCGATAAATCAACTCATTCCTGTTCCCTCTTCAACGACTTTCAGTACATCGTTCGTTCGAGGACGCTTCCTCGCCGACCGGCAATCAGCACATGCTAATACGAATAATCCTAGACCACATGCTGGCAGGTAATTAGAATAGTGAGAGATGTCCACGAGCCGCGTAGGGTCGTTAACACTTTGAGTGCCTAGCTGATTTCGGCATTAAACTTAATAAATTTAATATATTATTTTAATATTTTATTGCTTTTTTTAATTTTTAAATAAAATTCATAGTATTTCTTTAATATCTTAAATATTTATTGTAGTAAAATTATTCTTAATCGGGTAAGTAAGATCGTCACTCACAAATGGATGACGAGGTCTTTGCGGACGCGTCACTCAAATATCAGTGACATGGCACTCAAAATGTTAATCGTTGATAGTACGCGTGTATAAAGTGTGGTAGCTCTATCGGCGTCCGAGAGAGGTGTTGTTAATGAAAAGCGAAAGCTAAAAATATGCAATGAGGATAATTTGGTAAAGCGTATCATTGCGAAATCAAACATGAATGAGATTATTCGTAATATCGAGTAATTATCGGAGCATAATTACACATCAAGACAAATAAGAAAAGAATGAGTATGTAGTTACCAAAAACTTTTACCGGTAGTGACGACCATTAATCCGATGTGCAATTTCTTTTATTCTGCTCACAAATCCGGCTGTATCTTAAATGCAAACAAATGGCGGTTGTTAGGCATGAATCTTTACGCACCACAAAGCGAACGCTGGGATACGAAATACGATACGGTGTGTAAGTGATTGCCTCATGACAATGATATTTAAAAAAATGCTAATGCTAACATACAAATGGTGTTATACTAAAAGTGAAGCGTTTTAATTTAAAGGACTCTGTAGATACGCGCGAACGTAATTTCACAGGCTTAACAGACGATTTGTCAGTCAATCGCAACTCTGCTAAATCAGTCTGAAATGCAAATGATTAATGCGAAGCGTGAATCGGCCTTAATCGGGGAACAACGTCCGTCCCTCGCCGTTGCTCCTTCGCGCGTGCAATTGTGTTCCCCGGCATGCCAATATCTATCGCGATATATCAAGCGAACGGCTCGCGATCGCTCCGGTACCAGTTCCCAGAAGAAGAGGCGGACAAAGAGGCGAGAAGAAAAATGGGAAGCAACCGCGGTAACAGCATTGCTAAAAGCTACGCAAACTCCACGGACACGCGGCCGCGCAGCGCCGCTCGCGGCTCGCTATTCGCCGGCGATATTTTATCGAGGAAATATCGTCTTCGCCCGTCCCACCGCCGGCGCGTCCAGCCTCCAGGTGCTAACGTCGTCGACCGCGTCGGCGCGGTGCATCACGACGACAGCTTAAAGGACATACCTGACGATCGATTATCCGGCCGCGCGAACAACGGGGGTGACACTCGAGCCCAGGGTGGCAAGGGGGCAGACCGGATAGAGAGGGTGAGAGAGAGAGAGAGAGAGAGAGATCCCGCAGCCCGTCATCCGCGTGGAATGCATAATCAAGATTCCACGGCCGAAGCGCGAGCGCGCACACACTTGTTCCTCGGCTGCCTGTTTTGTCTCGTGCCCCGATGATTTTAAATTACGCCGGTATCGCCGGGCGATCAGTGCCACGGCCGCGGTGGTACCTGCTGGACCGGGCTAAGACCCACGAGTACGGCTCTTTCCAGGCGAGATACCCGCGATATCAACGACGTACCCGGACCCCTTCGGAGCCCAGGGTCCGCGTGGACTCGTCTCGTTGTCGCTCGTACATGAGAAGAACATCGTTTCGTGAGATAAATGAAGAAATTCCTTATTTCCCGAGCACACTTGTCTTCCGTTAACCACTAGGATCGCCACTTGATTCTTCGGAAGGAAATATCTGTTAGTGTTCGAGATGAATAATGTATTTGTTTATTAACTGAACACAAATAGTGAGTGTAATAATTAACGTGAACTGCGTAACATTCTTTTAAATAAGTTATTATCCAGAAATTTGCACCGCAGAACGGCAAAGCCACAAATATTTTATCTCGACTTCTAGATCCGATTGTAGACCGCAGACTACAAGTTGCCAAGTTATGTAAACTATAAACGATATCGTACGTATTAATGATACTTCTTTGTCACACGTTCGCACGGCTGCGCCCATAGTTGAATATAATTTAGATAAAAGCGCGTTCTCCAATCACTGTCGAAACGATACGTCCCTGCAAAAGGATGCTGGGTACTCCCGGTTACCGTGGTGGGAGGCGGGGGAGTCGCGAGTAAGAGAGGCGAGCGAGTTAGGTATGTTGTTTAAATAAGAGCAACGCGAGTCGCCCAAGGGCGAAAGTTGTTGCAGCTCGCTCGGCCGGTGCACACCGCGTGGCACGCTCTCGTACGTGCTGCGGACCAGCAAATATAAATGCGTCTGGTATCGGAGACAAGTGAAACGGAATTTTCGGGACGCCGAAGGTCGCGTCGAATCGCATCGCGATGATGTACACCGATGGAATTCGCCGATTTCGTTCGTCTCTCTCTCTCTCTTTCTCTCTCTCTTCGATATCAAACAAACTATAAATAAAAACGCCAATTTTAAAATCGTTGTAATATTAAATATTTTAAAATATATTGTATCAATCACTAATTAACGAAGGTAAAAAAGTGGTAGCAAAAAATATGTGGTATTAAGAAGTCGTTGATTAGGATAATCGACAGTAGCAGACACGTCGCAGGATATACATTAGATAATCCGCGTAAAACGAGAGGAGGCTCGAGATACGACACGTATTCCCGATAGTCGGAGAATAAATGTTAGCATTAGGAGAGACAGGCGGAACGAAATTTTCGACGGAGCAGAACGTGCCGAGAGCAGTCACGATAGATCGAGGCTGGATTGTATGCAGGCATTGGAAGCATCGACCTTGCGCGCCGGATCGTACTGGATCGTGTTGATGTATCGATAGTCATTCGTTGCTACTACCTGCCGCCCGTGCTGAACAACTGTGCTCCAATGATGCAGATCATCAGACAAGTCGTCGGCCGTATTCATGGAATTTAAATTTGAAGAAATAAGAGCCGCTTATCGTTAAGCCTTTAACTACCTTGTCGAGGGTGCGGCGACGTCACATTCATGATAATCCACGTCGATCTGAATCTATCGAGAAGATTAAAAACTCACGCTTAGATATAGGTACATCTTTTGCTATCGCACTTGTCTGCTTCTTGATCCATGCAGTCAATAGACGCGCATCGTTCGTCGCGACAAGAAAGTAAGATTTCACTATTCGTTATGCGCGCGGCGCGGCGCAGCGCGACGGCAGTCGTGGACCGCCGGTCGTTTCCATGCTTCGTTCGAGATGATAAAACATTATGACCGTTTTATAGGTGGACACGACAGCACGGTAAATCATCGGCGCAAGCGAGCAATGGCTCGCGAGGCCATGAGAGATCCCTTAACGATCCGATGTCATAGTCGAATGCCTGGCCGCTTCGATGCCGATTGCCTTCAGTGGAAGCTTAATTTTTTTTCCGTCTTTTCTTTTTTCGCATCTCGCGATGCGAGACGATTTTCACGATATTCATGATATTCGCGCGCGCGCGCGGCAGGTTCGCGCGCGAGTTCATGCGAGCGCAAGTTCTCACGCCTTTCGCTCTAGTCCGGTAATTGCTGGACGGATCGAAGCATCAGCGGACCGGCAACGAAGCAATCCCTGACGTAACTACGTACGTCGCCGCGTAATAGAGCCGGTAGTCGTCGCTATCGCGCATACCTCGCACGTTCGGGATTATTACACATCGGCGAGTAGCGACGAGTCGAATTACCTCGCACCTCAGATAATTAGCATGGCGCACTTAATGCTGAGAACTTCATCCAGCATCGGTAGCATCGGGCTGCTCGGGAGAGCGTCCGGTATGCGCGGAATTCGCGACGGAGATAAGCATCGTAGACTCGCGGGGAGTTGCTACCGAACGCACATATCTCATTTGTAAAAGTACCTGCGAGCACTCGCCAATCTGCTTGGCCAACCTGCTTAACTAATTGTCAGTCACTTACTCATTCGTTGTTATCGTGAAGAAGATGTGATAAAAAGATGAAAAAACACACATACACGTGTACACATATTGGAGTATATATTAAAAGCTAGTAGAGACAAACAAAAAGATAACTAATATTAGATAGATATATCCGAGAATTTACGAGTCGATCCAGTCAAGATACCAGGAACGAACTTAAATCGAGATACGTTCAAGACATAACTCGAGAAATCCTCATATAGCTAAGGGCGGTTAAATTATACGCGAACCGAGCGCAAATACATCTCTAACGATCGTGCAGCATGCCTGCACTTTCAACAGGTCACCGTGCTTTCTACCAATTAATGGCAGCTCTTCCGGTATGACGTCCGAGCAGCCAACACCCAGTATCTCCCCCGTCAGGTCGACCTAATAATATCTACAAGGCACAACGTGCACGCCACGGTTAAGCCTGGCCGATGCACCGTCTGGCCCAGTTGCATAAATCAAGGCCGATCTTTCGGTGGTGCCTGGCAGGCTAGAGCAGCCAAGGCGATAGCAACGAAAGGGGACTGAAGATAGTAGGCGGCAGCGGCGGCGCCTCAGCCGCTTCTTCTTGCTCGTCTTCTTGTTTCCTCCTTCTCCTCTCGCGGTTATGATCGGACCGCAGACCGCGACCATTGTTCACGAGGCGAGCGGGGTCGGTTCGTCTCGTTATATGAACGCTCGCGCTGCCATAGTCGAGAGATAAACAGCGCTATGGGGCCCCGCCGGCCGCCGCCGCTATACGTGGAAAGGAGCGAAGATATCCATATACCGGGCCGTGAGAGGTGCATCTAATGGGGCGACAATCGCATATCGTTAGGGATACAGTCCGCGGCAAAATCCCGGATTGACTACGCTGAAAGCAGACCGGGACGGTAGACCGAGCCCTTATGCACGTTTCGTTGACGGATAATCTGTGACGTGGATGATAAATCCCGCGAATAATGCCTAAGCAATCAGTATATGAAACATATATATTTTCTGTGTGAAAATACACAGAAATCCTTTCGAGACTTTCGAAATTTTACGATAATTACATAAGAATCATTAATTTATAAGTGTTGGATATAAATAAAAATTGCAATTGCCAATCTCAACCAATCTTACGATCGGAGCTTCCTTCTTGCTAGATATTAAAGAGCGTTGCACACGGATCAATCATTTCCCCCTATGTCTTTCATTCTTCGATCACACGGGCTTTCAGGTCTCACAGGATCAAGGGATCACGAGGAACAAGTGCGGACGCGGTCCTTCCACGAAGTGGTCTCATCAATTTCCTCGTTAACCCTATCATAATCGGCCGCGTCCGGCAGAGGAAAAAAGAAAACCGCCCGACAATGTAACACCGTGATATAAATATATCGCCTTATTTATTACCTGTGTATCATCCCCGTAAAAGGAGCAAGACACTTGTTCCAGATCGATCATTCGCCGCCGTCCTTCGTTCGTATTCTCACAATGTTGGCCGAACCGAGAGAGGAGTGTATAGCGAGAGGAACAAGTGCGAGTCTTCTTCTTGACCTTCCTCACGCTCGGTACCACAACCACCTCATCAATCTCCTCCTCCTCCTCCTCCTCCGGATATTAACTCACAGGCTGCGCGTATGTGTGCGAGTACGCGCGGCGCACTCGACTTCCCCCTTCCTCTAACGTCGCCGCTTTCGACCGACTTCTTTATATCTTCCTCACGATCGGCACGTACCGACATCACAGCTTCGCTTTCGTTTCTGCCGTTAAGAGTACGGCCGCGTCACTGCCGGGGTTATCACTGGGTCCTCTCCTCTGCGTCGAGAGTGATTAATGATCCGCCGTGTACCACCATTTGTAGGCTAATAGTGTTACTTGTATTGAACTTATTGTAGAGAACAATCAATATGATCACTTGTCGAAATTAATCTTTAATTACTTTCTCGAGCGTAAGTTTTTATTACGCGATTATGAAAGAAGGGAAAGAATTTTGTAAAGGGATACATAATACTTACATTTTGGAAATATTAATTTTTATACAAAAGAATACTTTTTACCGAAAAATATAAACTTTTATTATAAATTTGCATCGTAAAAGAATACGGATCGTTATTTTTCTAAAAGAAAGTTTCACAAACATGAAGACATTGAATTCGCGAGGATTACTATTATTTTTTTCCGCATTCTAATAATGAGCGTTGAGATTTTTGCTGATTCCTTGCGATTATAAATTTGTATTCTTGTCCTTTCAGCTTCAGCCTCGGACCCCTCGTTAAATCACTTCTGCATCATCCACGGAGTTTACATAAGTCAGCCAAAGTGGGCCCGCTAACGATCCGGAAGAAGGGCTGCATCAGCAAAATTGCAGTTAATGGCGCGGCCCAACGCCCACTGCGAGCTTTTTGCTCACGAAGGTGAAACGAACCGAAGAAATATGAGATTTTATTCGCGTGTAACTTATAATTTAATGAATATTCCCGAAATAAAAGTACGTTACCGCGCTAATAGGATGTATTTGTTAAATGCTGCATCCATTTTAATCGCATACTGGTTGCACTACTAGAATAATCGAAAATTATTATCGACAACGATTGTATGTACATGGATATATCGCGGAAACCTTGATTGAATTGGATGCGAGTATATGCATATGTAGATTAGAAAAATCGCGCTAAATTACTTTGCACATTACCCACGCTATCATGAGTTCACGGCGCGGTAATCACATCACTCTCCTCACCGTTACAGCCCGACGCTCTATTATCACATCGACAAATCCAGAGAGTGCGGCGCGATAGGTAGGGGGAAGTAGCCTGGCGTAAACGTAACATTAGATAAGTTACGAGCCATGCGCATTCTCCGCGCGCACGGAGTGCCAACGGGAGGCGCACACCGTTGCCTGCTATACGCGAGAGCGGGTCTAAACAGAGCGCGGGTACGGGAACCCATGTACGGAATATCTGTACGACGGGAGCAGTTACGTTCTTCCTCCTTAGGCGGGCGGCGCGCGGGCATGGGAAAAAATGTCACATTATTCTCCTATATGGTGATGCAGCACGCCGCTCACTTAGAAAATTTATCCTCTTACACGGGACCAACGCGGGCGCGTCGCGGAAGCCCCGAGAAGGGGGCTATCGCTTATACGGTATTGTGGGAGTTACGGAACTGCCGGTGCTACCGAAGCACTCGGGATGGATAGCGAATCGTTCCCTACGTTTTCCCGTTCGCCGAAGATATATATTCGCGCGGGTTGCGTATGAACGCCACTTCCGTGCACTGCACGGGGGGACGACATGAGGCGGAATTTATCTCGGGTTAATAGATACGACGTTATAGCCGGGTGCGCGAGAGGATGCACTTGGGTACCGTGCTGCGCCTAGACTGCCGCGTAGAAAATACCGTATCTTTCCCAGCGTTTTTTGCAGGAAAATTTATTCCGCATTTTTTCCGCTAAATTTAAAGAAGACAAACACAATTCTAAATAAATGAATCACAAATAATTATCGTAGATCAAAGGTTCGTGCGCATTATGAATTAAAGCAACAGGATACGTTTAAGAATACATTGTTTGCATAATAATTTTAATCTGGGCAAATCACAACTGTCCTAAAACAGAGAGATAATTTCACACAGATAAAGAATTCGACATTTCAGCTCTGACTGTATCAGAGATTCGTGCACAAGCGAAATCAAGGAAGTTAATATCGTGAGGTGAGTGACGGCTTAGATTCGACTCGTCCCATATCGTGTACGTCTTCGACGATCGGCACATTCGATGCACCCACGCGAGACATATTATATATGACATTGTCGGCCGAGCCGAATACAATTTTATTTCTTTCTTCGCGAGGACATCATTTGCAAAATGTCATAGCTATTTCACTCCAGGACAATCTACGAAGCTTCCTTGATTCTTCCTAGAGATTTCTCAGGAACATGTATAAACCTTTACAATTTAATTTTTGAATAAAAATAATTTTTTACAATTTAATTTCTTAATAAAAATATTTTCAACATTTAAGATTTCTGAATACCTCGAATTCAAGCTTACTGACATGAAAAAGAGGAGCTAAAATTAAACAAATACACAGGATATTTCTCAATATTCGCCGAGCAGCGTCTTCACAGTTTTTTTTTTATTTTTGTTTCACCTGTCGTGTGGTTCGCTACGTCGGCCGATTGGTGCAGAGATGGACAGACAGATAATTATCTGATATATCGAACATATCTTTAGATCATGTTCAACAGCAAATGAAAGGAAGGTGGCGATGTCTGCTTTCGCCTTTGCTTTGGTGGTGCAATCGGGGGGCGTTCGACAGATCGCGGAACGGACGGCCGAGGATCGAGAATCGAGCGAAGAATCTATCGATCGTACGCACTGATAGGCATTATGGGATTAAACGATAATGACGCAACACCCTATGTATCACACCGTTTGACACCTTTCGTATGCTCTTTAATTACCTGTCCCGAATATGACGCGACGTTGTTAAGATCAACCGACTCATGATCCTTTCAATCATTCGCGAACCTTTATAAATTGCATCTCGAAGAAACAAATTTGCCAATAGACTTGAAAGAGTTGAGTTGCAGTGGAAACATGCAAATGTGTGTACACGATAATACATGAAGTGTATAAAATGAATGTTAATATTAAATGGATGCTACTTAAAAACTGATACTACGATATCGAAGGAGATCGTTGAGTGTGATCTACACAGTTGCAGCGAGTGCGAGCCAAGATCAAGGTTGGATCATTAAGTCTTCTCGATCCTACATTAGGATAAAACGACGCGGATCGTTTTACGGAGCGCGGAGCGGCTGAGAGACATCGATGCTGGTATGTCCGCGTTGCGCTCTCGATCAGCCTCTCGTGGTGGTCCCCCGGTCCGATATATCGAACGATCAGCGCATGTAGGCGCTGCAGCCGGCAGTCCTACACCGTTTTGCATAATACGACGAGACGCTTGCACGCGGCCCCTTCGCGCCGAGCGTGTCACGGACCCGCCAGGTTGATGACGCCTTACTCGAATATTTCACTACTGAATCACACCGATGCTATCGTTTGTTACTCGTGCTTTCCAGATCAGTGTCATATGAAATGTCCAATCAAGAATTACAGTATGCTATTTAACCTGTAGAAATCTCAATCTGTTGTAAGATTTCGTTTCTCCTTTCGGTTTATAAAATATCTCAATTTTTGTGAAGAATACTAATTATTGAGATATCACGAAGCGCGAGTACCGTAAAACTATCAACGCAATGGAATGACGAAAACAAGGCGCAACCTGTCACCTTGCGGCGTAACAAAGCCTAGAACGAAGTTCAAGCTCGTCACTTCACTATCTCGGTCCTCCGGACGGAGATAATATATATCCGAAAGGGATCTTCGGGCAGAGCGGAGCGGAGAAGACGGAGGCGAGGAATAGTAACGGTACGCGTCATGCAACCCACACACATAAAGTCTGGCCTATTACCACCCAGGACGTCCTCCGGTCAGCGTTAAAGCCCCACGGATCCCCTCGCGCTGCCGCGTTGAAGTCTTATTTATTGTATCGGCGCGCTCTTTCGCGCGGCCGTCCCTCCCTACCCCCTTGTTCCCACCGACAACGATTATCGCCGCGAGTTATTACGCCGGTTCTTTCAGCGCAACGCCGGCCGGCCCGAAAGGTCGCGCTCATGCCCGATAAGGGTCACTCGCGATGCTATACGTACCGCCGTGCCGCGGCTCTAAGCAAGATATGGCCGCAATATTTCAGATAACGCGCGGAGCCTCTCGAACGCGCCGCTCGCCTACTCTTCAAGATCGCGGGCCACTCATGCGCGAGGCGCCGCGCCGCGCCACGGATCTGACACGGGGTTAACTTCGCCGAGGAGGAGCCGCATGACGATTGGATTTCCTGGATCCTCGTCGCATTTACGTCATCGAACTAGGAATAATCTATCCCACGCGCCGTACGTGGTTTCGCGCGCAAGTTCCAGTCAGGTGGCTTCCCATACGACGTGGATACGTGAGTTCAGATTTTGTTTCAGGTTTAGATCAATTATATGTTATATTTACATTTGCTTATGATGTACGATGCTCTTTTGCATTAAACTTGTTCCCATTTTTCGATATAATTTATTAAAATAATAAATAATTGATTAACGCATAATTTAGACCTCTGCCGGTAAATCGCGAATTGCGGTCACGATAAGATAAATATAAACAATATATACTAGCAAATAATTTGCAATTGCGAACGAGAAATTCCTAATAATTGTGATTTGATCAGTACAGAACTGTAAGCTGGCGTATGTACATACATACCAAATGTTTCGAGCGGTCCGCACCGAAGATTTCCGTGCTATTACCGTTAATACGTTCTCGGGGCTCCGTAAGAGGGACTATGCAAATTGCGGTAGGATACCCTCCGGATGAAGCTGCGGTGGAAGGTTAGTTTGGCCACGACCTGTGCGTGATACTAGTTAGAGAAATCGTACTTGCCAATGCGAGCACCATTAAAGTAAACCGAGCGCGGAATCGATTTCGCCCGTTTCTTTTATCGGAACGATCGAGGTGAAGGAAGTCGATCTTTGCGCGATGTTACGTTACATCTCCTCCTCCTCCCTATCCGGTGCGCTTCTTTTCGGTCTGCTTGTGGGAGAGATCTCTGGAGTACTGGAGGAGAATGCCGGGCAGGCATCGCGAGTGTGAGCATAATCGATTCCAAGCGCCGTCTTCTGTATCCGCTATCTATTTCAGAGCGAGTCGGCGTTGCGCGAGAAGTTCGTACAGGGCATGTTGCTTTGCGTTGCAAATACCTTACGTATGGTAATAGATATGTCGATCGTGTACATTCCACCGCGCTGTTAGCGGCGTCGGGATTCCCTCGGATTGCCGAGTGGAATAGAGTGTAACGGTTGTTGCCGTACTTTTCTGGAATTTCTAATTGATCGCGAGAATTTCAGAAACAGATTTGGGAAACCTTAGGTTGCCGAGACCCCGAGGCTGGCGGTGAAAGCAACGTTATTCGCGATATGCAAATCCGTCTCTATTATGTCGGAGCTTCGACGTCAGCTTGTCGCGCAAACGCGCGAAAATACTGCGCAATTAAGCGATGCGTAACTCCGAGCTTGTCGTTCGCGACAGCTGATGGTGAAATATATTATCGCGGCGAAACTTATCTTCCCCGGCGACGTTTATGTTCATAATTATTAATTTACGGCGCGGACGCTTCAGGCATAACGACGGGAACGAGTCAATCGTGCTCGTCGCGGTCGCGACCTAGCGACTTCGATGCACTCGAGGTTTGAAACTATGCGTTCGTTAAACAATTTTTGTGCTTGCACCGTTTCTATAAGTCACTTTATAAGGAAATCGAAGTTTCCAACTATTTATTAGAATTTTTATTAAATTTAGACAATCTCAAGTTTTGATTTATATTTTTCATCGTTCATGTCACGCTATCTTGTAACATCGAGAAGAGCATTAACGGACTTACATTTAAACCGAGCATTCCACTTGATCTTCCCGATACCTTTTTTACTCTCTCGTGAAGTTTCGAACGAAGGCGGCGGCACGATGACGGATGGCTGTCTCTTAGAGGGGCCCCTCTGCGGGGCCCCCCATCGTCGTCAGATCCATTACAATTCATTGCCGTATGATAGATGTCGTTCGTTTGGCCTCGATGCTTGATTGAGTTTAACCTGTGCCTGTGCCCTAAGGGCAAAGTAAATTTTGATCCCTTCGATCATATTTAACGTGCCGCATAGCGCGATCGATGTTCCATGTCGAATCATCTTGTCCTTGGCATCGGTAAAACCAATCAACGCTCTTTTCAACACACGCATCAGATCTAATAATCTTAAAGATGTTTCGAATCTCTTGAATATGAAATGAATAATTAACAAGTTCTTCAATTTATTCTTTACTTATTTAACTTGTTATGTATGTAACATATCACATTGATTATATTTTTAATTTTTAAAAATGCATTTTTAATATGCATGTTGTGTTTTGTGTCCAATTTTTATTATATAATTATAAAAAACTTTCGTTCTATAACATCTTTCGAAAAAAGCTTCCTCTACTTGTTTCCTTTATTTTCTTCGACAATTTAATCAAACGTTTTTGTTCTAATTTTTATTATAATGCGAGTTTCGTACAATCAATAAGTAAGCGATTATTTTTTTCGGATTATGTATTATTCTGTAACATCTTATTTGTAGCAGCGACGTGGGAAGAAAAGATTTTGATAGCGCTGCAATAAAGATTTCCGGAATATCCATAACAATTGATCAGAAGGTAATCTCGGTTGTTACAGAATCCTGAGAACGATCATCCGGTTGTTCGAAGTTAGAACGGTATTTATGGCGAAATTATAGTTGAACCGCAAAAACTTATCTAACCGCGTTTAAACAGCTTCAAAAACAATCTCGAGATACATTCAGGACTGGCAAGGAAGCAAATATATATGAGATCTTATACAGGCTACAGATATTTTACTGATGTGGTGTAATTAAATAATAATGGCAAAATACAGTAAGAAAAAAAGAGAGATTTAAATTCTTCTGCTTAAAACTCTATATTTTACAATCTTTAAGAAAGTAACAACGCTGAAAGGATCAAGCATTTGTGATCAACTCCAGCGTGAACATTAATTCGGATCCGTCGTTACTCGTTCCACAAAACGATCAAAGAAGCACGCGGTGTAGGTGTTTCGAGGAAGAGCCATTAAGGCCCATTTTGTAGAAGTCACCTGTAGCCGGGTACGAGCATCGGGGATTCATTTGGATGGACACCTTGCGGCTGACTGATGCGCCTCGCTTATCGAGACGACATGCCAGAACGGATTGAAATATGTCCACATTCCCGTTGCCGGGTTATTGACCTATCCCGCCCGCCCACCCCCTCGAATTCCTAATGTTCAGGTTATGATACAACCGGGAGAAGTTACGGGGCCAGCCCAGCGGGACGTCGAAATGGGTGAAGAATACTCCGGCGGCAGTCATCGTCAGAAATTAGTGCTCTTCCGAGAAGACTCGTCGAACTCGCGAGTATCCATGTCCGCGCGCGTAGTCTCGAATCTATTGAAAGGACCAGCACGAGCATGAAATCGTTTTTTATGTCAGAATCGAGAGGATTGAGATTTTACGGACTTCTAAAGGCGATGGGGAATGTCTTTATTTTTATGATGAAAAGGCGGAGAAGCGTGCCCCGTCGCGACTTGATGGATGTCGAAACGATGACACGGAAATAGCGATAGGCGTCTCCCTCGAGACTTGATAATGATCGATTGCCGATCCACAGATTTATTATTATGCATCTTTTGTTTGAGAATTGAGATCTATTCGTGGTATGCTAATATTATTTTTTCCAGCAGTCCAGTTTACATATAGTTGCATCTGCTAGTAATAGATCACTGCTTCCAATATATCTTAATTTTCTTACACTAATACATCAAAAAATAAAGTCGAAACAAATGGTCTCTCTATGTTATTAGGAAAATAATAAATTATTAAAGATTGCATGTACAAAAAAGATACCATTTTATAACAGTCGTTACGAAACTGAACAGTTAAGAAATATCAAGAGGATTATTTTATTTTATTTTTTTTATTATTTAGCAATATTATTCGGCCAAGTGACACAAGCTTACGGCGAACGCCATCAATCGAGCTGGCGTTCGTCTTTACGCGCCGTATGCACATTGTAATGACGGACATAATGAATAATAGAACGATTTTTCAGCGAGCATTATCACGGGAGGAGTCAAAGCGAATAAGTCGCTCTTAAGGGCGTTCTCCGCGGCGCGGGGCCCGACCGAAAAAGGCCCGCGAATTTTCGGTGGGCGATTCATTTGTATCTTCGCCGGACTTGTCCCCAAGAGTGTAAGGACCCCTGCGGTTTCGCCACACTTGTATTTGCATTCGGTGCTCGATCCCGTAGCGTACCGTAGGGCCCATCCGTAAATTAACCTGCTGCGTTCTATCGCGTGGTCGGAATGAGATATCGGGCACCCGCCCTCAGGAGGACTGCCCTTCTATAAAATATCCCTCGTCTCGCTGCGAAAGAGCATCGCCGTTCGTTCCTCGGGACCGGTCGCCGTATTCGGCGGATATTAGGCCGGATTTTATTATGACCATTTCTTTATTAATGAGAATATTCCGCCATTAAGATTGTTTGGTGGCCTGTGCTTTTTTTACGTGAGTAAATAAATTGATAAATTACGTGATCATAATATTAGTTTTCTTTTTCATTTCGTACTGATACTTAATCGTACATCAAATTAGAGGATCGGTCTCTGTCGTAATAATTAACCCTCAAATGAATTCCACGCTTGTTCACGCTATAGTTGCTTCGACCATATTAGACCATATTATTCGCGCCGTTCGCGTAACAATGGCACAAAGAAAGTGTGTAGAGTCTAATCAAAACACAGTACATTATCGAGTCTTTCCGAATAACATATTATCACCTTCCTCGTCCAGCTATGCTCGTTCTTTCACTTTGGTGTATTATTCCGTTAATAAGCGTTAGATAATCCTGCAATATTTCAGCATATATACGTTCATCCTAACAATACACAATTAGCGTGACTTCTCGCGATTCTGACTTAACATAAGGCTCGCGCTGCTGCGTCAACGTGAGATGCGAATTAAACGGCCAAGTGTAGCTTCGTCGCGGCTATCAAGAGACGCTGCTACGAAAACGTCGTTACTTCGCGGTCGTCGCCGGCGATTTTTCCCGTTCGGCTCCTCGCAGCCGCCGCGCCGCGTCGAAGATTCTGAGTCTTGTCGTGACCGGTGCCACGCGTGGTATCTGATGTCTACATGTGTACGAGCACTCTCGGGCCTCGGGCTCACGCGATCCCAGTCCTCCTTTATACATCCACCTTGGCAGCCTTAACCACCTGTGCACCGAACCGCTTTCCCCTGCCGCCGCCCCCGCCGCGCTCCGTTCGCTCTCTCGGGCACCCGCCGATCCCCCTTTCGTTCCCTCCGCCGCGGAGTGAGAGGACATACCGATACCGCGCCGGCGTCGTTGCTACGCTCTGTACAAGGAGAGAGAGACGCGGTTAAGATACAGCCCTCGTTCCTAAAGCGGGCAAGATCTATCGTCCGTAGCTTTTCAAAGGGATCACGAGGAATCGCATGTCCCAAACCATTTATCAGCGTGTCGGCCGAGGTGCGCCCTTCGCGCTTAGCGAAAGAGAGAGAGAGAGAGAGAGAGAGAACGCTCCGCAGGTCGAACGCTCGATAAGGTCTCGCGTCGACATAATGAAGAGGCGGCCGCTTCTGGAAAACTGGCTGACGTTTCAATTTCGTGCCTTCGAACCGCGCGCGCGCAACGCACGGTCACTCGCGGTTGAAAGGCGAGATCGCGGACTGATTAAGTAACGAAGCCGAAACATGGAAGGCAATGTTAATGACGCGTAACGTCGTGTGTTACGTGGGATCATATTTCTTGACTGTCACTCCGTTAAATTTATTTTCCGTCTTCCTCAAAAGTGCAAGTAAACAATGGTGGCTGCGTTGTCTTGCCGTTGCGTTATTAATATCTCTAGAAAAATAGATTACATCATAGACGTTTTGCTTCCTATTAACGTTACTCTTTAAGAGCCTAATCGTGTCTCTAATTATTGATGAAATGCTACAACGTTTGCTTTAGTCGTATTAGAATGTCAGAGGCTAATTTTTTCGCAGCGCTCATTAGTATTGAATACCGAGCCTTAAAGGCTTGTAATGTAATATCATTTAAAACGATGACTAGTGTCTATTGTCGGGCTGGTAGCAACGAGACGATTGACCTTTTTGGCTTTCGCAGCGTTAGCGTAACGACGCGGCTAAGTGGTGTAAATAGCGATCGTGCACAGTTTCCGTACCGTGTAGCCCGTTTTATGGTGAAAGGGGAATACCTTTGTACCTTTTACGTTTATACCCCCGGAGTATGTGACTTCTCGGGTGGCATGCTTTAAAAGAAACGAAAATTTAAGAGCACCAACACACAGAGGAGAGACGAGATGGAAGGCGACGAAGAAATTGTTCGCGCGGGAATCGATTCTCGGAGGACGAAAGAAACGTGCATATATCTTCCCCGGCGAGACGAAGCAAATACGCACGAAAACATATTACGAATGGAGCATTGCGCAAATCCACGTTACAAACACTGCCATTTATCTTCGTGGAATTATGAGATTGTTACAAAAATAATGAATAACGTATTTGGATAATATGTTATATTGCAATATGAACATTATTACGTCGATCAGAATAAATTTCAATGCCTTTAGTAGAGAGTTCGACGTAAACCCTTTCTCGAGTTATATTTCATAAAAAGCTGAGCAATGTTCGACTGATATCAAGTGCGAATAATACCGTCAATAATATATCTATAAACGATCATCATCGCCAATCAATACTGTGCTTGACTGCATTATGCCTTGAATATCTTGCTCTCGCTCCACGAGCCGTTTCCTGGGAAAAGCAATGATCGTAGCATGCAAACGAGCATCTCGCGCTCGCATGTTATGTCAATCCGCATATGCTGATAAAGCTAAAGATAAAAATGTAACAGCCGGGAATAACAAAATCTCGAGGGTGAAAAGCATTAGTTTATAATTGCGAAATTTATATATCTCGTTCATTTGACTTGCGTGACTGAAAATGTCGTTCTCTGGCATCAGAGAGAGAAATAAAGCGATAATTTGTAGCGACCTTCCACATGTAATATATATACTATAGCTAGAGGTGACATTTCGTCTTGTGAAGTAATAAGCCTGCATAACGCGAATTTGCATAGTGGATTCCACAAATTATGAGACCGCGGCTGGCATCGGCCGGCCTGTGTCGTGCGTTATCTCTCCTCGGTATCTGTAATGATTACCTACTCAACCTTAAGGAGTCATACGTATGGACGCAAACGTGTCAGGGGGATTTTTACCTGCCGCATCCCTGATCACGTTGCGGTACCGCGATAGCTGTTAAGAGACTTGTGCCATACTCCATCGGGTTCATAGACACGATCCGTAACGGTGAGACTTTGCATCGCGATGTATCCACCTGAGTAGAAACGCGACGCGTCACCGTTATATGCAATTTTAATAAACATTTTTCGTCCACTCGTGCGCCTATCTCTCGGTTGACAATTATTTCCTGGATAACCGCAACGCGGACTGATATTAACCACGATCTAAATACAGTTATTCCACTATATAGATACCGATTTAAATATGCCATACTTTATTTCTTTTCAGTTTGGCGCTAATCTTCTTATTAGCTCCAATTTTTTCTTGCATTAAAATTATTATTATTATTGACAGAAGCATACAATTATAGAATTTTATAGTTTTTATATTTATCATTTTCACTAGCTGTTTATCTTTATCTCGCAATGCGTTTCGTCCACTGATCATTATTTAGCCTATGTACAAAATGTATAATAATAACTTATCTACAATATCGAGGCGCTCAAAGACACGCATATCTCGGTAGAATTTCCTGTTTCGTTATAAATAAATCTGGACTAACGAAGGCCAGTAAGGATCTCTCTGCGGACCCGATGGCCTGCACTCGCGGTAACTCAAAACCAAGCACAGATTGTTCGTTCGTGGTACTCTTTCACCGGCGGCTAAGTCGTACGTTTTCCAACAGCCGGACGTTTCCTCCGTGTTCTCCACCCACGTGGTGCTAGGGCGTCGCGTGGATTACGTAACAGCGTTACGAGTGAACAAACGGAGAAAGAGCACGAGAAGAAAGAGAGAGAGAAAGAGAAACGGAGAGAAAGAGAGCTATCGAGAGAACAACGGCGAAAAATGGCGAAGGGTGGGTGGCGAGCGGCAGAATCGATATTCACGGCATGAGGGGAGAGTTCGCTTGGCCGATTAGAACGCAAATCATTCAGGTGCCCCGCTGATTAGGTAAGCCAAGACTCTATCTCGAGATGTGGGATGGGCCGCAGTCACGTGTAGCGACGTAGCTTCGCGTTAAGTTAGCGCGGACTTCGAGCGGGCAGAATGGTGCTGACGTGGGGACAGTTTACCGGAGGGCCCAGTCGGTTACATGCAAAACAAGAGGACGGTGAAACGAGAGGAGAGATGAAGGGAAAAGAGGGGAAAATGCGCTCGCTGCCGGGCGACGAGACTCTCGATGTCGCAACGCATTTGCGTTTGCCGCACGCCGCTGCGTCGCGGGCACGTCTTCGTGATAATTTCATCCCTGGTTTTCATTTTAGTTAAATCAAACCCGTGGCGGACGACGCAACGTGGCGGGAAGATGATATATGATTTCTTTCAGATCGGTACATTCAGATAGAAAATTCTGTTTATCGAGATTCAACGCAACTACCGTCCGCATCATCGAGTCGAATGATTCTGTTTAATGAAGCAATGAATATTTACAAAGATTATTAATTTGAAATTTTTATCAAACGAACGTAATGTTTCAATATCAAGGATAGATAGGGATATTAAAATCTTATATTGATAGATAATTTACGTTAAATTTCTATTCTTTATCACCACTTATCGTGACGATCAACTATGAAAAAGAAAGAGCAAGATTGGCGGAAATCATGAAGAAGAGGAAAGCAGCATAGACCGAATCCAAGACCGAGTGCAAGAGGGAAAGAGAGGAACCAAGGGCTCCTTTCCGACCCATGAATCACGCCTACGCGGCGCGCGCCTGCTCGATAATTAATGCTCGTTTAATTCGGCGTTCATCATCCACGCTAAAAATATTTACAAAAGTCCGGACAACGGCGAACTTTACGGAACGAAATAGGAAGACCGGCGGAAACCTGTCCATGTCTGGTTAGAAAGAATGGTCGCCGTACGATTCGCCATCCATCCTGATTGTCGCCAAAACCCGGGGCACACCGGCCGTTGCGCTCCTTTTCCACCGCCACGTCGAAGTATGTGTACCGCGGCGCCCATCCGATAAATATAGATTTGGATCAAGAACAGTTATCGATATTTTTCAAGCGGTCAATTTGTTTGTCTTGGCTGCGGAGGAAAATGAGGTCGTTCTTTGTGCGTCTTTTGGCCCGATGTATTTAATGACTACTTTGCGTAAGGAATAAAGGACCAAAGTTGGCTTACGGTATCAAGAGAAATTGACTGCGTCCCACCCATCGACAAAAGTCAAGGGAGGGAATTAATTACGTTTCTGCGGCGGTGGCCCCTCCCCAGCATGCTTCCTTTTCCCTGTCATCGATATACCACGATTAATATCACGCTTGTAAGAAGAGTGCATGTACTGTAAAGAACTAAAAATTGGAAAGAGTTGAAAGAATAATAAAACTTTAAAATATTAATATTATCTCAAATATGTGCATCGTATAATCAAAATTTAAATTAAAAAATAAAATTGAAGATTTTACTGCCAACTCTTTTATCTTTAGTGCTTGTTGTCTCTTGACATAGTTTTCGAGCCTTTAAAAAAAATCATACAAATAAAGATATAAATAGATATTCTCGTAAACTGGGAATGTGCATTCGACAAATGCATACTCCCGAGCATCGAGTTTATCACCGCTGAAAAATTCCTGGGCGATAAAGCCGAATCCTTTTCTCGTTGGTCTTCTTGGGCGATGAACCTGCCGAGAGAAATACAAGTGGAACACACATTACGATTCTGAGCGCGTCACGCATCTTCGGGGAATGCACTGTGAATGCAACTCCATCGGCGCCCACCGCGCCGTTATCTCCACTAAAGGACCTGTTCGCCCAACGAGAATAATATATCCGCTCCTGAAAGGAGACGTTAGGGCCGCCAATGAGATAACAATGACCCACTGTGCGTGCAACGAACTAGTCGAACTGAGAGCCTTGTGTCTACGAACCTGTCATCTTTACTTGGAATGCGTTTGATATAGTCGCTCGATGAAGCGACATGTCTCGTGATTTAACGAGAAGAGGACTTAATTATTCTGAGGAGTATTAGTTAAATTTCTTTGGCTATTATGCGTAATTATATAAGCAAACAGGTAAATTAGAGAAATAAATAAACGTAAAAATTTTTGATCGATACAAAATCTAATTATATATGATGTATCATCCTTCTAGTATAATTTCTAGACTAATTTAATTTGATATTTTCAAATTTCTATTTGTAATATATTCAAAATGTTAATCTTATTTATTTTACATAATATTTTGTGACATGTGTGTACAATATTGGTGTCGTCTTTGTTTGAAAGACGATCGTATTCGATCGCCGTAGCAGAGTTGACCCAAGCCGGTGGGGCTTATGGTTAATTCAAGTATATTTCTGTCCCGGTGTATTTTTAATAGAGAGCTGAGATGAAAGACCTTCTTCATCTCCGTGGAGTCCTCCCTGGAGCAGAAGCGCCATCGCGGCCCATGAAATAAATGCATTTATGCGGCCTACTCGACATGCGGTATGCAGTGCGTCCCAAACAGATTTCAGATAACGTCCTTTGTCAACGTTCGGCCATCGTTATCGGCGCCGAAGCATTTCGATCTACGTCGAAGAACACGTCTTTCACACCGCGTATGATGTGCGCAGAGACTCGAACGCGGTCAATGAGCCTCGCCTGTTCAATCAATTACCATATTTACGATGTTTTCTAAAGGGCCGCCGAAAATACGCCCGGATAAGATGGGAATGATAAACCGCACTAATTCCATGATACAATATCGTTCAATGTACATTAATTACGCTCCCTATGTAACCAAACAATTGTCTCTGTTAAATTTCGAGTCGTACAAAATTAAACTCGCGACCATGACTCTTCGTAAATCCATCGAGACTACGAGTACAAACGGCACACTTGTTTCGAGTCACTGAATCGTCGTTCCCAACGGTTTAGGCAGGACCAATGACCTAGGGAGTATATTAACCGAACGGAATGGTAACGTGACACTGAGAAACGGAAGTCGCGGGTGCACAGTCGTTTCCGTAGCGACAGATGTAATCTAGTGACCTATGATCGATGCCTGGGTCGACTCTCTCTTTCTTTTTCTCTCTCGCTTTCTATTACTCTTAAGCGTTGTTAAAAGGGTATATTCTTTGTCAACAGCGAGCGACTAGTATTGGTCGAATACACGGAAACGGGGAGAAAAAACAGGGATGAAGTCGTGCAACAGGATAACAAAGTCGACGATGAAGAAAGATCCGACGAAACGGTTCCAGCCGTCTAAATGAACAGTAGTAAAACGATTGGGCTTCGACAATATTTGGCTGACTGCATGAATGGGGCTTCGAGGGTGTTTTGAGTAGATAAAATAATATTTAAGGCAAACCACTTGACAAAAAGTCAAGTGGTTGGCCGCTACCCTCTCTCGATTCATCTTGTCGCGTTTCATCCCTTTAACTTTAAAATTTACTCGAATCTCCGAGTTCATTCACTTGATCCGCCGTTCTCCGAGAGCGAAGAAGTTCTCGGAAGAAAAGAATATAGTCGCAGCAATTGAAACGCGAGTACTCTCCGCGTAACACTAATCGAAGGATTGCCTATACACATCCGCGTTCCCACCATTAAGAAACAATTTAATACGATATTATAACGTCTCGCGCGGTGATCTCGTAAACTAGAGATCACTTCCCGAATCGTGCCACATTCCTGATCCGTCCTAACGATCTCGCTTCAACCCACCTTATTGAACGCATTTCATTTCCACCGTAAAAGTTCGCGCGCGCATAACGTGAGATCGTCGCAGATACGTCCAGCAAATCCGAGATGAATCATGCGACGGCGCGGATGTACTTATCTCGCAAGCGAGCGTTCTAACGAATTTAGAATCATACCAAGGCAAATACTCCGGATGACTCGGACTTATCGATATCCATCGATTGTATTTATAACGGAGTCGTCTTCCTTCCCACACGTGCAGAGAGACGAATGCCGCGTCGAAGGGCGTCGTCGGTGTTTGCGGAAGGGGCCCCGACTTTTTTCTTCGGCATGTCGCCCTACGAGCGTCGGCGTCAGCCGACGCAGCAGCCTGTTACTGCTTCGCTGGGTGCGGCAAGCGGGAGCGATTCCCACAGGCCGCTCGTGTGAAAATGCGCCCGGGAAAGTAGGCGCAACAAGTGCATCGGAAGTGCGGCGAAAAAAAAGGCGGTCGTACGAAAGCGTCTCTCGTCTACATCTTAAGACGCGTTGCCAGGTGATTAGGCGACGCAATCGCGCGCAAGTTCCCTTGCGATACAGCGCGATGCAGTTTTATCGCGGCGACCTGGTTTTATCCCGTCGTCGTCGTGCTAGCCGGGACCGGCTGTCATACTTAGCGCGGTGTTATACCGCGGTATCGCATCTCCCGGAATTCCACACGGCAATAAGATATCGGACGAAAATTATGGACGTTTCAGCACTTACACCCGGGACATGCTTCGCATTATTAGGCGCATTACGTTATCGATACCGATGCGAACGCGTTATTGGGAATAAAGTTGCCTCGCGCTAAGCAACAGTTCATAAATAATTCATCGTCATTTCAAGGTAATTATGAGAAAATGAGAAAAATATAACGAATAATTTAAAATAATGCTATTTGAATTTGACAATGTTAGTCTTCTTATGTGAATAGTTGGATAAATAAAAGTAAATTTTCCGCAATGTCGCGGATTCGTTACTCTCTCTTGCAAAGGATGTTCCGTTATCCTATCGCAGTTTAATTCCCGCGTATATCGCTCGATGATCACATATCCGAAGGTACGAGATGCATACTTTCGGGCGAAGAACGAATAAACCTGTCATTCGGCTGGCCTTTCGTAAAACTTAAAACCCGACGCGTCCTCTTGCACCTTCGCGTTCACCTCTGTCACGAATGGACGTGGCTAAAACGCAAAGCCGAACATAAAACCGCAGATAAGGACAACCGTGTAGCGAGGGAATATAAGGACAAAAGAGAGAGAGAGAGAGAGAGAGAGAGAGAGAGAGAGAGAGAGAGAGAGAGAGAGAGAGAGAGAGAGAGAGAGAGAGAGAGAGAGAGAGAGAGAGAGAGAGAGAGAGAGAGAGAGAGAGAGAGAGAGAGAGAGAGAGAGAGAGAGAGAGAGAGAGAGAGAGAGAGAGAGAGAGAGAGAGAGAGAGAGAGAGAGTGACGGGGGACACGTCGGCGAGAAGAAGTGAAGACTAGAGGGGAACAGTAGGTCCCAGAGCTGAGGCTGAATTACGAGCGGCCGACGAGCATTAACATTTTTGCTGGACGCGCAACAAATTAAAGCAATCTGGTCCGCTCATGTCCTTCGTCTCATGCCGCTGTTTTCTTTGCTCACAGATTTAATCCCCCCGCTTCCAGCTTGATGCACTTGCGCGAGAAAACAATAACGACACCGCGATGTGATGCTGAGTATCATTGATCTCAGCCTGGCTATCTTTTTGCGTACTTATGATACTTTAGATCACAAATTTTTTAATACTTTATTTTAATTGTGTTATAATTCTTTGTGTCTTTGACTTTTACGCTTTATCAATGTACTATCTTTTCTTAATTTTTAACAATCAGCTTTATTATTATTACTGCCAAAATTTTTAATCACTTAAAAGTATCGAATTATAAAAAAAATAGTTGGAAATACCGAATTTAACATGCGTGCAATTTTAGCTACGGTCATAACGTATCGTAACCGTAACAGAAGCGTAGGAATCTCCCGAAGGAAAAGAGTATGGCAAAGTGGATCGAGAGAGGAAGCATGAGAGTTCAGGGTAGGATGTGGTATATCGGTCTGTCGCCTCCGTAAATCCTCGGTGCTCGGTAACGCCACCACTGTCGTGCTGCGGTCTTATCATTGTCAGGGCCGCAAGATGCCGATTCGTACGAATTGTTTTACCCAACGATACTTGTCGCGTTAATAATAATTAATTTCCTACAAACTTTTCACTTTCAAGATATATAAAGGTATTTATTTTGTACCATTGATCATATAATATCCCCCGAATAGCAAATTCCAAAGAGAAAATTGAACTGTAAAGCACATAAACTTCCATACTTATATGCGTGTGTATTTAATTAAAAATATTATTCATTTCTCTTCTTGCAATTATTTTAACCGTTTTGATGTTGTTATTTTATGTATACTATGATGAAAAATATAAAAATGTCGAAAATCATTGCATCGAATTGCATCATGAGGTCATGCGCAGCAGCCAAGAATTGCATACGAGAAATGCATCCCTGGTTGGCGGGAGCACAGTACCGGACCACGGCGGTCGTCCTCGTGTATCGTTTGATCTCGTTAATAGGACCGCATTGTCCTGCATCTACATACTCCTCTACGTGCCCTTTTCTCAGTATGCACTTCGTTGTGCACGGTCGAGAAAAAGAAAGAGGAAACGTGGTAGGGATGAGAAAGAGAGAGAGAGAGAGAGAGAGAGAGAGAGAGAGAGAGAAAAAAAGGAAAGGGATAAGCTACGTGCATGCGTGTGTACTCACGGCCATAGGTGCTCGGCAATCGGTACATTATTTGCGAAATATCTACCCGGTCTATCACAAGCACAATACCGTGCCACAGAAATTTGTACGTCGGCTAGTATCGTTTATTTTTTAATAGAGTTCAAAATACAATATATACAATTTATTTTATCGTCCATTTATTCGACTTATTATTATTTACCTTTTTAATCTTATTATTACTTATTATCTTTTAAGAGTTGGTTATCTATCGGGGCAAAAAAAAGCAACTGACGCAAAACTTTAGACGCACAACTATAAAAATATCTTTCTTAAGAAAGCAATTTATATAAATATACGCGAGTATACAACTATATACTTCTTTATCTTCTCCATTGTTCGCGTCTCAAGGATTCTGTTGCTGTTCTGAGGACCTTTTTATGCTCAACGCGATGCAACGCGAGTGCAGTCAGCTACAACGAACGGACCTGCACTCATCATCCTATTGTTCTCTAATGAATCCGTAGATGCTGACGGAAGCGTCCCTGCCCGCAAGATGCATGGGACAGGTTGCATCTGTGAGTTTCTTCTTCGCCGCCCCGCTATCTCCCCCCCCCCTCCTCCGCCGCCGCGCTCTTCGGAGAACAGAAAAAAGAATTATTTAGGCATAACGAGCGAGACTCTCTCGGGGCTTTTGTAGAATCACTCGGTCGCAGTATATCATCTGCCAGAAACCTGGCTGAGAGAAACGACTCTACCCGTCACATATGATCGTAATGAAGAATGAACTATGCTTGTCAACGAGAAACATTCGTTCAAGAGAGAAAGTCGCTTATCAAGTTGCTCACTTTCTTTTATTACGGTCATCAGTGCTCGAGTAGAACCTGTGATACCGCTAATTACTATTGCGGGAATCATTTGTCACTGTCAGTACGGTATCTTTCCTAATCTTCAGGAATCTGAGATCCGAGGATACAAAACCGATACTTTTATTGGGACAAAAATCTTCTTCTAAACGAGAGGCCTGAGCTCATCAAACCCCGAATTCCTTTTACCACATCAGAATTACTTTCAATTACCTTTTAAACGACAAAAAACCCGGAGATGTATCTACACGTAAAGATAGCTGTTCCTCGCCGTTGTTGTTCTTTCCTTTCTTCTTTTTTTTGTTTAACCACAAGATGCAACCGTGAAGAGACGGGCCAACGAACGATTCGTGTACGACCGAGGATTCCCAAGTTCTCGAATCCATTATTTACGTGGATCGGAACGGATACGTGCCTCCTCGATCTTGATACTGGGCGGGGTCGCGGGGGCTACGGCGGGGACGAGAGCGATCGTGGACAATACCGTATATCTCTCGCGGGCGTTTTATGGAAATTTCGTTCGAGCGATCCTCTCGATACAATGATCGGTGGTCTCGATACGATCGAGATCGCGGCACCTGTGCCCTACGTCTCTGCCACCTTCCTCGATAGTCACGCGGGAGCGATGGACCGGCGCGGCGGCCGCGGCGGTGAGGTGCGCGGGTCATTGGCCGTGCCTCCTTTAAATATGGAAGAATCGCAGATCACGATAAGGAGGGTCAGAAGCGGGTTAGGAGAATTTCGTTGTCATGTAAATTACTGTCTCTACGCCGTCTCGGATTCTAACTAACCGTGAGCTACAATCCGAAGCGCGTTTGGAGAATCGAAGCAACCGTGTCTCTGCTCTCTGGGAACGCGTTTCTCCGAGAGATCGTCTCAATAGAATATCAAATAACAATGTCTTGATACATTCTGATTTTCATCGACAACAGTGAATTCTTACGATATCGACACCAAATCAATTTTTTATTACCAAGTTGAATCAAGTGAAATTAGGAGATATAAATATCTTGTCGGTTTCTAATTACGCTCAAAACCATAGGATTGTAATTTTAATTTAAGACAGAAATCTCATATGCATGATTCATATGATAGAAATGTTTACGCCATTGCATTTTATTATTACAAGATTTATTAAAATTACTTTGTCTGCGCACGATACAAGTGTATTCGCCCAGACATCATATCGTCCATCTTATTATTTTACTAGACACCTTGTCGTTGTCAGAAACACGTAGTTAACGATGAACATCTCACCTCACGCTCGGCCCTAAAAAATAAAAAAGATATCCCATCCCGCGGGAAACGGAAGATAGTGGACCACCTCCGTGTCTCCATAAAAGCATCTATCGCGCCCGGAGGTGGAAGGAAATAGAACGGCACGTCGATTTCCCTTTTAATCTAAGACGAGGCTAAGGTGTAGCATGATAGCTCGCACGCGTCGATCCGCTCGTTCCCGCCGTCCAGTCCCTATAAAACGCGCGTTTTGTGCCCATACCTGTGGGCTATAAAGGACCGTTTTGGTGGGCCGAGGCGTGGCTCGTGGTCCGCCTAGGTGGCCCGGCAGTAACTTACGCGCGGCCATCACCAGAGCTATCCGAATAATGCCGCGCTATCTTAAATATCCGGCAATTTATGCGTTTACACACATATATACACGCAAACACGTACAGATTATCCCGCTACGGCTTTACGGCTGGTAGTTACTTAATCACGTTAGGCACCGCCGCCAGACGCCACACGAATCGCGCGTGGAGCGACATACCTGTATCTTCGCCATAGGAGAAACACACTAAGAGAAAAATCCAGGTTTAAATGTTCGAACAATCCGTTCGAAAGGTAACCAAACATATTACTGATCCTTTCAATCGGAATTATAAAAAGCAGAGAATAAACAACCGGCCAGAATAATCATTGCCTGATCAATGATATCCGGATACCTGGATTTTTCTTTCAGTACGAAAAGACGTATACGAGGTTTCGTTATTATTATTATTATTATTATTAGAAAATTTCAAGATAGTTTTACGCGATTGCAATGTTTTAAACTGGTCGTTACTTTTACATTACACCTCTCAGTATTCAATTATTCTCTCGTACCAGTTATCGCGCTAAAGTTGGTAATTGTACCATGCATTTAAGTCTCCGCATTTATATAATAGTGTATTCTTTAATTAAAATTGTTGGCGATTTATTGGTACCCTTCTCCGGATTTTCTGATTTCACATTATTGCAACGATCTCATATTCTCGCTTTACATCTAAGCTTAAGGTACTTTATTTACAATGGAGGCGTACTTTAAGCACGTGACATTCGCGAGCCAAGCGTTTCCGACGTGAAAGTCGAAACGGCGTCGTCGTCCGACTTCTCGAAATGTAACGAGACCCTTGGTGTATCACGCGTGCGTAATCTACGCGCCTTAGAATGCTCGTTCGCGCGGCTCAAGCACGCTCACGCACGCACGCACGCACGCACCGAAGATACAGGTTGCCGGCCGCACCTGTAAACCCGCGCTCTCGGGAGCTCGCGTGGGTGTCGGAGACCGCGACCAGACGGCAAGGAGGTGACGCAAAACTACCAATCTGAATATAATTTTCATTTTTTATCCAGAATTCGGAGCCTGTTTAGAAGAAGCGACGTCAAGTCCGTGTTTGGAATTTATTCCACTATCCGTATATTATTTGCTGATTAAGATGTTTTATAATTCGATCTGCGGGACTACATTTTAGATAAATCGTAAAAAAAGCAAAAAGAAAGCGTAAAAAGATACATACTAATAATAATGCAGAATAAAAGATATAGTATCGCCAGAAAGATCTTGTTTAATGCAACGTCATTTATCTTTCTATGGCATAAGACTGTGCATTCGCGCAATCGTCATTCGTGCTAAATTCAGCAAACCTCGTGCATATTGAGAAAGTTTTGCGCATTCGACGTATTCATTCTCAGTAAAAAAAAAAAAATTCACAAAACGGGTCACCCACAACGAAATCACGAATTTCGCATACAGTGCAACGGCGGAGACACCCGAGTGCAGTAAATCACAAAAACGCTCATTGAAATCTCTGCGTTTCGCAAGCTCGGCGTGCGCGTGGCAGAGCGCGGGCCCGTCGATGATTCATCCGCGTTTTCCTCGCGCGAGCGCAACGCGCATACCACGACGTGCACCGGCGCGGCGCGACCCGGCGCATTCCGCGCTCTCGCCAAATGCATTTCCAGTCTGTCGATATTCTCCGCGTCGGGAAGAGCGTATCGAGACCCAGGTGAACCTTGGGCGGTCCGTGAATTACGCGAAATAACGATGTCAGCCCCGTAACGAACGTAAAGTGCCTGGAGAGGAGCTGTTTCACCGCGTTAAAGGATAAAGAGAATCTTCCGGAGGAATTCCCTCTCCGTTCCTCGTGTTCCGCACCGCGAAACTTCACGACCGCGCGCGGTTTATTTGCAATCCCGTAAAAATACTCCTCTCTCTTTCTCTCTCTTTCTCTCTTTTTTCCTCTCTTTCTGCGAAAGAGCGCTCCTCCGTTCGCCGATCGATTATTGACCGCACGGCTCTCGCAAACTCGATACCAGTTCGGACGAAACTTTCACGATCCGCCGAAAGCACGCGCGGCGAATATTTTCGTCGGCTTCCGCGCCTCCCGTCTTACCGCAGGCGCGACAATTATTCTGCCGGACGGTTACGTGGTATACGGTAGGTGGGATAATGGCCGGCATAAGTTAAAATTTCGGGCGATACACGCGAAAACAGGTGAGTTACGAACGGAATTAAGTGACTTAAGGCCGACGTCGTCGTGCGTGTAGCACTGCACGCGGCGAGGACGCCGATTTTATGGCTAATTTGTCGGCCGCGATCGTATTTATCGCGCGAGTGGGGACTCTTCGCACTTTTTGTTGCTCCTCGTTGCATCTTGATGCACGTCAGTATTTCTCAATTAACCCTCGCTGCATATACCGCGGCCCGTATATGGCGTAAGTCGCGTTGGGCTTCAATAAAAATCCCTTTACAATGTTTTTTCAATAGAATCGTAACGCATTTAATGCGAAAAAAATATTTAAACCTAAATAAAACTGGAATATATTAGGCAAACTAGTCCGCAACGATAAATCACATCTTATTAGGATTAAACCTGCTCAATTACGAGAATTTTTATGACAAGACGATGCGTTTCACTTTTTTTTAAATGTAAACTGATTTTTATGTAATGGCAGCATATATGGAATCGCGATTGGCATCTCATTAATGAGCGGTTGTACGTTGAAAGAATGCAGATGGCGGAAACATGCATGCATTCCACTTGCGGTTGGTAAATTGCCCGTTAATTTCGCCGAGAAGACGCATGGATTACCATAAATTTCGACACAAGTGACCGCTCATTAGATATGCAAAGCAGCGTGTGGGATATGGCGCCCAAAAGTGTTCGCCAGTCGCGTGTCCTTCCACCTCGTAAAATCGTACGTGAACTTAAATTTTTCTCTCAAATGTCACTCGTGCTCACCTTGCTAATTTCTGCATCGCCCGTATTAAAAAATCAATTATACGTTTAATAAATCCTTCGCATTATTAATATCTTATGCTCTTACCGCAGCTTGTTATACGAACAAATTAATGGTTGATTATTACATACTCAGCGACATCAAAGTAGCTGCATTTCTTGTATTCATTTTGCGTTATATTTATTAACAAAGAAGAGAAAAATGGCGTGAAAGAAATAATTAATTTGCAGTCTAATTAAGTATGACTAAAGCCTATGCAACTCCAGCCTTGTCTGGCTAGATCGAGCATTTTTCGCCATTTTACTTCCTCCACGGCACATTCTCTGGTGTTACATCACGTAGATAGACGCGATGCGGCAACGTGTCGCACAAGCGACTCCACCTCGGAGAAATTAGCACCATTGCATCGTTATGTAATGACAACGCAGGCGACGTGGGAACGCGGCGCGGTGCAACACGTGGACATTAAAATCAAACGCAACGCGCGTCAATGGATCCGCGACCTAAGGACGAAGATGGGTGGAGAGGGTGGGGGAGGAGGAGGAGGTGCATCGGCCCGGGGCTCGCACACAATGCCACTCGAGTGGTAATTTGTCGGAGATGGGTCATTACGAGCTTAAGGCTGCGTCCTCCCGCTTCTTCTCTCCATCACCGTTCGCCGCGAGACACGGGAAGACGAGGGCCGTTCCTCGCGGAGCAGAGCGGATCGGTGCGGTGCGCGACGAGGCTCGCCTTCTCGAGAAAGCGAGACCGAGCTGACCTCATCGTGAACCGCGGCCGTCAAAACACCCGCGTCGGGCCCCGGTACCCCCTCTGAGCTCTCATAATTTCGGCGAGCCATGGAAAAAGGTCGCACAAGACGCGTCCCGGAATGGCACGGCGCGGGTAAGATATGTTCCCTGCGACACGAGGACCGGGCCTCGACTGAGGCTCTCGCTCCGAGCCCATTTAGCTGTCGTCGTGTCACGATTTTCGTGAGATTGTAATTTCTCCGGGAGACGGAGACGGAACGGTAATGGTAGTACGAATACATTGTGATGAGCTTGACATTGATCCCCGAGTACCTCGGGCCCACCTCCGTCGTGTTGGGCGTTACGTGTCGCGTGTTTTGATATCGGGCGACAAAGACCTTCGAGAAGCGCGAAGCGTAAAACGTAAAAAAATTAAGGAAGTGTGCGAGAAGTCGTTCGCGCGCGGGGGATAAGGTCTGTTGGACTTTCGCGCAGCGTCAGCCACGGAGACATCGCGTGATGCGCGATTTTTAACGCATCTCAGTATCGGGACAAGACGCGTCATGCGCGCTGCCGGCGAAGTGGCGGGCTCTCTCAAATCGCTACAAAACGAAACACTGTTGCTGAAGGCGCGCGGAAGGTTGATCCCCGCGCGGATGGTATGCGCAGATATCAGATCTCGTTTGCGGGGCGCGATCCTGGCTCCGGTTCGAACTGGGTGCAGCGGGAGAGGAAAAGAGGAAAAAAAAGTGCAAGAGGGAGGGGGGAGACAAGGCAGTTTTTAAGCGCGTTTTAACGCCGAGACAAGGCCCCAATGGACCCCACGGTGGCGAGGCGTCGGGCCCCGAGAATTACGGCTCCGCGTGTCTCCCGTAATCCTGGTTTATATGCCGCCGTCCTGCTTGGATGTTGGTTCCCGCGGATCCCTGAATCTTACCGCTCTTACATCTTCCCCGGAGTCGGCGCGCCCGACAGGCCCCATCGTCCTCGGAAGCCGGCCGATGCGACCGACGTATGTGCTCTCGACGTACGCAGGGGCCCTCGTCAGGCCCACCACGAAACGAGTTTCAGCAGGTTGAGACGCGGGCAGGCGGTCTGCGCCCACGCCATGCACATATTGTGCAGGTACCTTCGCGAGGACTCCCCTCGCCTCGCCTCTTTTCTTCCCATCTGTCCCGACAGCTCAGGGCCTCATTGTTTCAGCGCGATCAGCTGTCGTCCCGCCACGCGGGGATCCTGACGGATTGCTCTATGACGCACGAATGGGCTGCGAGCAGGTCCGTTCCGTTGTCGACCATCCAGGATGATCGTTCGGTGATATTTCCTGTAATTTTTCTGCGAATCCTTTCGTGGCAAGAATCGAATACGCTTGGATAAAAGGATAAATCGATAATCATGCAGATGAATCAACAGTTTAAATAATTTATCAATAAAAACTTAATTATGCTGCAAACAGTGATATGAGCTTGTTATAAATTTTATTATTTTATTAATAAAAAGTGAAATAACACTCTTTGATATATAATTATAAAATAATTGTATTTATGTGATTATTACTCATAAAACTTTTGTTAACTTTGACACAAAAATCGGAATATCTTTTTCACTCGTTATTCAGTATTATTATGATAAATGCATGAAAAGTAATAGAATATAGCAACTTCTTCGTCTTTTCAATTAAATTTACGCATTTCATAACCCGTTCAGTTTATCACTATAACTGTCAGCATCCATTAGCGCGTCATATAATATTTTCCTCAAACCGGGACGTTCAGTCGATGCGCATCATCCCGTTGAAACCCGTTCATCCGCGGCTGCCAATTACACGCTCGTCCGACCACTCTCGCTTACGTGTTAATTCGAGTCCTTGTAATAGCGCAGCATCGATGTAATTAGCCGGCCATTGATAATTTAACATCAATTTGAATATAAATTACGAGCTCGACGTGAAATCGTCCGAGTCGCTCACGTCCCGCCTTTAATTTGGACAATCCTTCATCGTACGGTCATTTTCGTCGATCGCCCTCCACTCTTCCGAGCCCGATATACCTTTTGTACGCACATCGGCCGAGGCGTGCCACGATCCATCACGCAGATACAAACGTCCTACGTGCGCATCGGTTATATCCGCGAATGCTTTACGATCCCCAATAATTACGCGTCTCATTATATTTTAATTAGCATGGCCCGACGGCACCGCCCGATTCCATAGGCTTCATTAATGTTGTTTACGAGGAACTCATTAAATTTGAATATTATTGAATAATGCTCGTTAAGGCGCGACGCGCGATCACGCGTGCGTGCGTGCGTGCCTGCGTGCATGCGTCCGTCACGAGTATGCGCGTGACTCCGCGCGCAAAGCCACGGAACACGACAGGTTGATGCAGACGTACGACGTAATGCGCCTCGACATTAATATATTTCCTCTAATAAGACAAACGCCAGGTCTACCTCCGCGCGCGCGGCTCCTCTCAATGAGAAAACTATTACTCTCGACTCGAGCGCGCGCGCGCGCGCGCACAGGGCATCGTGGAAATCTTCCACCTTGTCCCGTCCATCACTCGGTCCCCACTGCACTGCCGAGAAGGTGACCGAGAGGTCGGGCCGTTCGAGGTCGACAAACCGCGAGGATCCCGCCGCCGTTCCACGAACGTATTGCATCGCATTGCGTCGCATGCATCTCGTCGCAGCCCGAATCGTTTTATGCCGACTGGTCAATTGTTCCGCCGCGGATCGCGCGTGAAAGCGGCGTTTACGGAAAGATACGCGAATGCGAGCCCGATATCTCACATGACGAGGGGGATGAACGTCGAATGTCGATAACCGCCGGGCGTATACGTACGTGGCCACCCGCGCGATTTTTGCGTCGCGTCGCCGAGGCGTTCGCGCAATTCATGGGACGACGCGACGCGCCGCGTCGTAAAACTATGCGGATTCACGATTCCATGTTTATCACCACCGGCCGGATGCGAAGTGCTATTGGAAATTGTAAATTTTATCGGGATAGGACCATAGAGGAGTCTCTATGGGACGTCAATTCTTGACGAATATAATAATAATAAATTCGTGTAACCCTGAAGACTCTGAATGTAATCCTGAATCCTAAAAAATTCACAGTATTATTGCGATAAAGGAAACTTGCAGTCTGCGACGCTGAAATCTATTTTTGCAATAGAATTTTGAATAATATATCAAAGAACCCCCCCCCCCACGTTAAGTTTGCAATTACATATATTAATCATTAACTTTCTTCCTCTAAAAGTAAACTCACAAGCAGATTCAATGAATCCTGTATTAAATAATAATACAGCAACGCGCACGAATAATTTAGAAGAGTCTCCATACCAAATTCGATGATCCCGAGCTCGCTCGAGTAGATGAAGCAAGCGGATGAACTTTCTACGTAAGTCTCTTCACCCCCCCCATCCCTCTCTCGCGCGTTAGGAAGAACGATAGCGAGAGAGAGGGAGAGAGAAAGAGAGAGAGAGAGAAAGAGAGACGAGCGGCACGAAAGAAGCGAAAGGCGGCACATTTTCTCTCGAGTTTGGCGTAAAACGACACCCACATCGCGGCACCTGCCGGCCACTCGTGTTGCCTAACATCCGCTCTGCGGTCCGCACACTGATTTAGCCCGGTCGGAACTATGGCCACGATTCATCAGCGTAGGCACGCACGCCGAGAAACACGCACGTGCACGCGCGCGTAATTCCCGGGCGAGAGAGATCACGAAGATTCTCTGCACTCTTCGGATTTACATATTGCGTACACGTTTCTCTCTCTCTCTCTCTCTCTCTCTCGCCCCCCTATTCCCTCCCTCTCTTTCTCTCTCTTTTTCTCTCTTGAATTTCGTTCCTCCGTCGAATTCCGCTTCGGGCTGCTGCGTGGGCAGCTGCCATGTCAATATTATAAATTCACCGGACGTCGATCGCGCCGAACGTCACGCATGCGAGAGAGGAGCTTTATTAAAACTTATGCGCACGCTAACGCGATTTATCGAACGCGAGGCGCAGGGGTGACTCGTGGACGGCCACCTCGTTAGGCATCAGCCCGAAGTGAAACACCGTGAAGGCAAATATTTCTTTAAGTCTTATTTATTATTCAACTGAGCCGTTGGCTATACGAAACATCATTAACTTCGTGTAAGTAGCGGACGTTGAAGATAGATCGCGTCGGGACTGAAAAAAAAATTAGATAACATTCTCGGGGTGGAGATAATAAATTAAGAATGTGTATAACAAGCTCAAAGATTGAGGATTGCGCGTAAATTTTCCAAGTTTAGTTCATCATAAAATTTCTGATTGTATATATAACTTAACAAAAAATCTGCTCGTGTCACGATTTTCCCCCCGTTAAATTCGTTCACCTTGTACTCCTAAATTATAGCAAAAAGATCCCGGCCACGGTAAAAAGTGAAAAGAAGGTTTCTCGAGGAACCTGCTGGGTTCGAAGATCACGTACGAATACATATGGAGAGAACGTGAAGCGGATGAAGGGTCAGAGTACTTCCTACATGCGGTGCCCATGGGGTACACCCATAGTGTGCACGATTACGTGGGCACGATGTGTGGGACACTGCAGACGGCTATGAAGCAGCGTACCACCTGTTGAATCCCGAGGGAGGATCATGAGCAATGCGCATGGTAGGTGGAGAAGAGGGATTGAAGAACGTTGTCAAGGGAGACGAAGAGATGAAGAGGGAGGCCTGCGAAGAATTTTGACAAATGCGTGACGAAAGAACAGCGAGTAGAATTCGATACGCTCTACCTTATATTTCTGCGTTTAATTTTTTTCTTCTTCGCTCATCTACCTAACTGCTTATTAGAGTACTTTTCATAGTATTATTTTCTTAGGTTTATTGTTATTTTAGGCTTATTTTAAGTTTTTTTTATTTCCTTAGGTTTGTTATTCTGTTAATGAATTAATCGATTGTTAAAATCTGCTAGATCGTTAATTGAACTGAATCCAAGCAAAAAGCCGATCGCATCTTCAAAATTGTCTTTAATCTACTGTTGGAAAATGATTGATTAACAATTCTCAAAAAATTAATTTAATAAGGAATATTTTCTATATGCATATACTTTTCAAAAAAATAATTTGGTAATTAGCATTTCTTCCATTCGTTAATCAAAAGACTTTCGAATATTGTTGGTATAAAACACCCAAAAAAAAGTATTCTATTTACAAAGTGAAATTTCCTGTAATCCTATATTCTAAGCAAAAACTTTTACAGAAAGAGTATTCCTCTGTCAATAAAGTGGACTATTCATCAAAAATCTATTACATATTATTCTAACGGTTTTCCTCTTGTATTAAGAGGAATATGTTTACTTGAAACGGAATATAACCTGTATACAAGAGGAAAATGATATTAAGAAAAGTAAGATTGTAAATGCAAGACGAAATTCCTCTAATTGTAAAAATATTGTGCTTAGAATATTTTCCTCTTGATTTTAGAGGATTCCGCTTGAGGCCATATATAAGAATAAAATCCTCTAAGATTTAAAGGATTCCGCTAAAACTAAGATTATTTTTTTTTTGGGGAATGTTTCCGTATTTTTAGATTATACATATATATATATATATATATAATATATATATATATATATATATATAGATTATAGATATGAGAAATTTTCGTCCAAATTGACATCACATGCAATTGTCAAAATTCTTCTCGGACTTCCGGGTCGATATTTAAAATTCTAAAACTGACCGAAGTTGACGACGCCTCTTCACACTCCTGGAATTCACGCACATCACACACATTCTAACGTAACGCACACGTGTTCGCGGGTGAATGACAAGGAAGATCTTTTTTCGTTGCGATGGGACGGCTTCCTCTTCCGGCGTTCGACGACAGGTCAGGTGACGTTGATCTTAATCCCTGCAGACCTCTGGGTGGCACAGGAAGTGTGATCCGGGATCACAAAGGTATCACGATTAATATCCATTTACAAGGATCGTGCAAGATAAGAGCGTAAAAAATATCCGGAGTAATGATATATCGATTGCTCAACGCATTGTTTGCCGCTTGTATGAGTCTTTTATTTATAATACAACAAGTTGGAATAAATAGTTTAATTTATTATTTTTTTTCTACTTAATTAACCATTCTAATCATTTTTATTTAAATAAAATTCCTACGAACAAGAAATAACTTATCGCGGAGAGCAAAAAGCTAATTTTCCGCGGAGATCTACATCAAATCGCGATGATAGCCACCACGCTAGGCCGATCGATTCTCTTTTTCTATCGAATTTTGCTTTTTCTACGGATCGTTCAGTGTTGAAGCTCATTTTAGAAACTAACAAGCGCGAAGAACATCGAGAATACGTGCCCGCACGAACGTCGAGCATGATGACAGGTCCCATTGTGCCTCGCGACGCGTTCATCTTTACTCGCCACGCAAATCCACAAAATGCTATGGAAAGAAAAGGAGTTAAGTGACAAAAAAGCATAATGGCTTGCTAGGAAAAAAAGAGACCGATCTTCGATGGGAAAAGCAGCGGCGGAGCGAGGTCGGATTTCACGAAGAAGTCAGTATAAATTGATTATCCATAAATACTCGTGACACATGACGAAGCTCGGTTCGTGACAGGTGGGAAAAGAAAAACTTCGGATTCCTCGCGGTAGCTCGTATTATTCCACGTTCGCTTGCAAATGAAGACTCGCACCTACGCGACAAATCAAGAACAGATCTACGATTTGATTTGAATACAGAACAATGTATCCCGCCGCGAGACTCATTGACACGCGAAAGAAGAGAGAGAGAGAGAGAGGTACGAAGTCTCGAAGAGGAGACTCGGAATATCTCTCCGAGGCGGAAAAGGTGCTCGCGTGGACCGTTAGAGCCTTCGCCAGTCGGCGCGATTAATAACTGACGGCGAATTCCTTGCTCGTCGTTTACACGAGCAGTAATTAATTCCGCGTCATTTTCTCTCTAATGACCCATTGATTCGGTCCCCTTTCGCGCGGCCCCCTGCCTAATTTCTTCGAGGTCCCGTCTCCGGGTTCACGGTCCGGTGTCGTCCCGGTGCCGCTTCATCAACGTGCAACGACGCCGCCGGGTCATGTCAGACTTGCACAGGATTTCATCGCATGATCGGTGACACCGATCTGTCATCGACGTCGTGGACCGGTTCGCGCGAAGATCGCCAAAAGAAACTTTTTGAATTCTTTTAATAGGTATCACTTGCCTTTTAGCAAAGGAAAAAGATAAAACATTTAGATATTCACGTGTATTATTAATATTCTTATTTATTCTTTTTATTTTTGATATATAAAATTCATAATAGAAATTAAAAATTTTTTAGATATTCATTTCTAAACAATATAATCAAATAGCATGATTCACATTTTAAACCGCGTACATTACCGTACTATTATACAACTCTCCATCTGATTCGAGATTATTTTACCCGTTGCGCAGTTACAACGATAAATCATTGATGCTCTTATCAGAGAGCTTCCTTTTAGAGCCGAGCTATATAACGAGAATTGGATTCGAAAGGAAGGGCATCGCTATAACGAGCGCATCGTTGCTATGCTGTAGGAAACAACTACTCGTCTCTCGCGCATTCGTCAGAGAAACTCCTCGCAAAATATGCAGACGTCCCTCGCAAGTTCACAATAACCTCTATCGCTTCCTCCTCCAATATTATATAGCGCAGAATGCCCTCCATAATTTTCAAGTAATCAGCGCGGAAGTCGAGCAGCGTTTCGCTGCGGGCTCAAGCGTTTCGAGGGAAGCGCCGTCTCTCTTTCTCTCTCGATCGCTCTCACCTCGAAGCGCATCGTACGAGAACGAGACGTAGCCACAGGAAGAAGAACAAACTGAGGAGGAACGAACGAGATGCTTACGTCAGTTTTCTGATCGTGACTGGCTCCACCCTGCATTACTGATGACCGAGGGAGAGAGAAAGAAAAAGAGAGAGAGAGAGTGAGTGAGGCCAGGACTGTGCCATTATTACCCTATTATATCTTGCATAACAGTAACAGTGAACGAAGTGAGCTATTATACCTGCCTATCGTAGGGGGGTAGATGAAAGAAAAGAGGAGAAAGGAGGCCGACTCGCGAAGGGGGAAGAAGAAGAGCTAACTTTCGCGCTCACGGAAGGTGTCGGTGGAAAAATCTGCGTAATCGTGTGGCGGTAATCGGTTTGAACTTGCACCTCGTTGCAAGAAAACTACCGTGTCAATTCACTTGCTCGGTCGAAACAGGCTTTTGTATTTGTCCACATTACTGTATGTTATCGATCGCACTTTCCGTCGTCTCACTGACTCATTCACTGTTTAAATTCGTAGTATCAAATTGTACTTAACTATACTTAATTTGAGTCGATTTTAACCATTTCTATAGATCGCCATTGCTCCTACTCAATATATCATTGATTTAATTAAACCAATGAAGTTAAAATAATACAGTTTTGTGTTAAAATAACAAATTTCGACACACATGATAATTAAAAATAACAAAATGTTATTTAACTCAAGATATTAGTTTAAATTTCATCTTTTAATATTTAACAGTAGTCAGATTCCGTCGCGGTCCTAGCAAGAACTTTCGGAAAAACCACTAATTGGATCGAGTGGAATAGCACGAAGCTATTCGGCGATGTTTTACGCGTTGTCTTCGATCCTGTTTGTTTCTTAAACGAGATGTCGCAAGTCGGCCAATAGCGCAAGCGACGATCGAGGAAGAGGGAAAAAATAAGAATCTGCATTTCGCCGTTTCCAGGCGAAACTACGTAATCGCCCGGGCCGTACCTGCAATTTAAAATGGGCGTAAACTGCTACTTCAGTCGGCGGATAATTTCCAAACATTGCGGTCGTTTGGTTCGGCAATATCGCGGGTGGGGTCGGTCACGAAGCCTCGTTTTCGCAAGCCCGAGCGTTTTCGAAATTGATTCGTCCCATCGATGGCGATAGATTTCGTACTCTCACGGCATATCGGACATTCTCCTGCTTAATTATTCCAGTCGCGGAGACAATTGTGAGAGACAGAATCGCAGAAGAAATCTTTTACGATTGGTACCGATCTCGTGCACGTCGATTCTAATACTATTCCAAATACAAGAGCAATCTCTAAAAAGACTTAACGCAAGAACACGATCAGAGCGTACAACCTTCGTCTGCAATCATCCGAGGAGAAATATTAAAGAACTCTAAATTTTCAATTAAATTTCTGATAAGATTCTTTACATATCTGCATAGATTTATTATCTGGCGCGTCACCTGGCGCGTGATCAGCCAGCGTAAAGTCTTTGAAGCCACGCGGCGGATGGAGAAGATAACGCTAACGCGCCGCTAAGGAGTTGGCGAGAGGCGATGGTCACGGATAGAGCGGGGGTAATTAAATAAGTTTAATTAAGGCGCGTGCGTGCATTGTGCACCGTGACTCGGCGGCTTGTTCCCCGCCGCAATGCCTTGGGACTTGGGACCCCGCGACAATGCGCACCGCGGCGGAACGAAGGCGCGCACGAGTGCCTGCTGTCGTGAGCTCGTGCTCCGTTGGGCCTCTCGAAGGCACTTCATTTTCTCGAAACGGGCCCGACTGCGCGCCTATCGCCGAGGGGGCACGGGCCTCGATTGGTAGGATCATTTCGAGCACTCTCGTCGCGCGATCGTCATATCCTCGACGTCCCTTTTGACGTGGGTGGCGCGAACGATGATTCGACAATCTCGCCTCTTCTCTCTCTCTCTCTCTCTCTCTCTCTCGGGCCACTCCAGGATCCTGTTTCTTACCGCGCGAGGCGATGATCATACCTGCGCGCATCCTCTACACCTGCGTTGGAAGAGCGGACACGACTAATATACTCCGCGCGATTCGCCATGCCTGTCGAAGCTTCACGTTGCCCGTCATGTTGCGCGCACCCTACATCGATCGTGATCGAGCGTGAATTTTAATGAAATTTTATGCACCGCATTATGAGCTTTGTCGACTTTGTAATATGATTCTGCTGACGCCCTTTACTTAACAAATAACTTTCTAATTTAATAAAGGTAAAGTCTCCTCACAACGGTTTCTATAATTTTCTCAGTAAATAGAAGAGCATGCATGTAACAAGAAGCAATCTTGGATGACCGAGAATATGATGATAATAATTATGGTGATAATGATATAATGACGATGATCGCAACGAACACCACTTTGCTGCTCTTCTTTATCTGACTCATTGTCAGTTCTCTCTGGTTTGCCTCGGTAGCGAGCAAAGTGATGAGGCGTGGTCGATCACTTGGTAGCCACCGGGGTCAGTCCTTCGCGAAGGGTTACGATGCACGTGACCTTTGCCGTTCGATAAAACTATTTCGAAGGCACAGAAACGGTATCTGTCGATCAGCAGTCTTACGCTTAACACGTTAGCCACAACATAATAATAGCCTACAATAGTTCTAGGATCTCGTCAGCGAACGTTTGTGAATCTTGTTTTTATTTCCCATCGGATCTGAATATTCTATAATCTTAATGATTACAGAACGCACACACACGTTATAGCAATATTTCGATCAACACATTGACATATAGATTTTATTACAAGTTCTATAGAATATCCCAAACAATTTTTATAAGATTCACACACACCTCAATAACGGCAACAACGAATCGCAAGTAATTTAAGAGAAACTAACGATCGCTATTCTTCGTGATCGCGCGGTGAACAATTCTCTCTCTTCTCGCGGCCGCACTTGCACGCTCAACGGATCTCCCTCGTGAAAGTGCAAGTGTACGATATAGAAAAAAAAAACGTTATCAAACCTGATTAATACATTTGGCATGCAATCGCATGTGCGACTGGCGGCTCGCCGTTGCCAGTCCGATTTGAAATTACGCGAGAATATACGCGTACTTTATCTCGGCGGATGAAGCTATACCGCAATTTATACGAAGTCCGCGAAAAGTAATGGGAAAAGCATTCGTCGAGTTGCATAGCAGCGTCCCTGCTCCGGCGATCCGAGGCGGATTACGATCTCGAGGATTCCGGCAGTCGCGGCGCTCTCACACAAGCAATAAATAATTCTGCCGCGGCGGTCGTGCCATCAGTCGGCATTACGAAATAATTATTGCCGTCGTATAAAAGCCAGTTCGAGAGAAACAAAGATTTCTTTAAGCGGATGACGAGGCATATAGACGGGAGGAGAACTCCCGACGAGCCGATTACCTTCTAATTTGTGAAGATCCGCAAGCGGGGTGGGCGCGATCGTGAGGCCTCGATCTTTCGTTATTTCGTGAACGCTGCGCTTAATATCCGAGAAAAAAGAACATCAGTAACGCGAGATATAATTCAAGATTTCAGAGAAGCGATTCAATCCTTTTTTCTACAAAAATTTGAGAACATTTATATTTTATAACTTTTTTCTAAAGTTCTTATAAAAAAGATTTCAGTCATTTCAAATAATGATATTATATCAATTACTTCATTCACGTAACAATGCGATCCTTCTCTATATAACACCTTAGGTAACGTTATTTTATCGAGAATCTATTCAATACAATTCAATTGATAATGCAGATACGCACAATCTCCACGTAATAGCACGCGCCGTTACGGTCGTACACAATCTCCATTGAGAGCATCGCTCGACAACCGTTTCAAAGGCAAGAAATCCAGAAAATAGCCGCGGGAACGCGTATGCGCACACATACATATACACATGTCCTGCCTCCAGTGTTCTACGTTGTCGCCGGCCGGGATATTAGCGAGTTCCCTCCGCGGCTCGTTCCTCGGGGCAAAGAGGCGTAATGCAGTAACGACATTGATGATATAATCTACCGTATACACATCACGACGTTCTCTCGTACGTACGTACGCACGCACGCAGGGTATGCGCGGGGAGACGTAATCGTATGTGTGTCGGTGCAGCGCGTGCCCGGGCACTTAGATGAGCTACCGGTTCAAGCCGCTGTTGTATTCCATTTATTTCTCTCTCTCCTCCGAGGGCCTAAGGGAATTCTTTTGCGACGTGAGAAATCAACCTTTCGTCGAACATCACACTCGTATAATGGCTCTCTTCAATCACCACAATTCTCGCGACAATTTTACGAATAAAACGTGAATTTGAGCTAAAGAGAAAGTCAACGCTTGTGTGCTGGTTTTATTCCTCATATTACCGTTCGATTATTTGTGTTATCGATGTCGATGGCGATAGCGATATCGATAACAAAGATATATCAGTTGTGTATTAAATCTTAGGTATCTAACATATCTGGCACAGAAATTTGTAATGTGAATAAGAACTTGAGCTAAAAATTTGTTTAGTCTGCTTCGTGATGTCGATCACTCGCCTATACATCCGCTTCCGTAACATGGAAACCACGACGTCACCTGTTCTGGAAGCGATTCGCCGAAGTGTGACGACACCGTGGGGGTATCTACGATAAGAAATGCACGCACGCTTCGCTCGAGCGTGATCTCCAAACGCGCCCCGGAAAAGGGGTGCAAGAAGAAAGTAGCCGGAGCGATTCGCAGGTGACGGCCAACCAGGACTTAATCGATGTGGAGACTTGGGGGTCTAACAGAGTAGGAAGGAAGTGAGGTCACCGGACCTTGGCCCACCTTGGTCACGAGGTGCAGCAGGTGTACCGTCACCGTGCAGGGAAGCCCTCGATACCGCCGATATCCAGACACGACACTACAGTATTTTATATTCGAAATTATATTACCGCAACATAAAACGCTATATAATATAACGCAACATAAAACGGAATGCTATATAAAATAACATAAAACGGAACGCTATGTAATATTTAAATTAAATGTTTCTCTATAAAATATATCTAGATTTATTAACAAAAAACGTATTTCAATACTTTATCTGGATCCTACACTGTTAAATTCGTAGTGTCAAATTATACTCAATTTAAGTAATTTTTAAACATTCCTGTAAGCTGCCTATAAGCTGCTCTTACTCAATATGTCGTTAATTTAACTAAACTAATGAAATTAAAATAATACTGTTTTGTGTCAAAATAATAAATTTTGATTGTGACACACACGATAGTTAAAAATAACAAAATGTTATTTAACTCAAAGTATTGATTTAAATTTCATTCTTTAATATTCAACAGCGTATTTATTCTCAAATTTTATATATATTATTATATATATTAGTTGCTATTTGGGTGTAATGCGCGCGTATCAATAAAATACTTCCTAAAAAACAAATGTTAATTATTCAATCAATTTAATAAAGCCATCATTCTCTATGTTAATGCATTAATTTACGATCAATTAGGCACATGTTCCTAAAATAAGTGACTTAAATAAATTGATTATAATATTCGTAAGATATTACTGCAGATATCGATCGTCCGGGGACGACCGCGCGTCGCCGTGCATAACTCTTTCCTCCTGTCAGGTGCATTGCGCGGTTATTTCGTCCGCAGGATGGGCGCCGCAGGGTGGCTTGCGCGGTTGGGTTACCAGTTTTTGCGTCGAATATGTGGGCCATGCACCTGCCACGCGCGTGTATAAATGCACCGCGCGGGCATCACGGAAGCCGTGCTCGAATTTCATGGTTCTGGTTTTTAGCGGGACGCGGTCGGACTATTCTGCAGAAGGCGCGCGCGGAGAGGTCGACGCATGTGCAGCTGCAACCTAACCGCGGGAATCTTTATGACGACGCGCGTTTAACCGCTCAATTAAAACAGTCCTCGGATGTCGGATGAGATGCCGAAATGAGAGGATCGTTCGCGCCGTACCGAGAAGTCCGATCTTCTGCCGATCGTAACTTACACGATTATTTCCGCGAGTACATCGTCGTACAAAGGCATCACAAATATATCGCCTGGACATTAAGAGCGTGCTTTACGAGTCGGCCATACGAAAACGTCGGTTATTAACGACGGATGTATTTTTAGATAAGGCTATAGGTACACCGATTCATATGTACACTGTTGGAAAATTTTTGTAGGTTTGTTAAAAAAGGTCCTTGTTAAAATTTTTGTGTAAAATAATCAACACATACATGTGTAGATTTAACATATGCCTGCTATGTTAATTGAACTAAATTAAAAATGTAAATTTATTAAAATAATTTAAAGAATATGTTAAAGTAACACGATTTGAATGTATTTATTAAATGTGTTAAAATTTACAAAAAAAGAGTGTTGATTTTACTCTATAACAGAAGTGAGAATAAAAATTTACAGAAAAAGAATGTTGATTTTATCTTACAATCTTAACTTCAACATAAAAGTTGTGTTAATTGTACACATAATTAACCTCAAATTACGATCAGAATTACATTTCTTTTCTGTTGAAATATTTTAACATAGTATCGGTGTTACCATTTAACACATCCATATTATGTTAAATTAACACAAAAATTTGAGTGGACCGTTTGGGACATGCGATTTATGTTATATTTAACACAAATTTTCCAACAGTGTAGTTGGCGATCTCGCGAAATCGACGTTTATTTACGCTTTCAGATACAAGCTTCTACTGCATGCTAATGGATAAGTCGATTTTTAGTCATGTTTCTCTGGATACGTAAGTCTCTCTCGCGGAAAGAAATCCGCTCGCATGTTCACGATCTACCGGGGACACGCGCTGCCAGATTGTAACCCGCTTGTTCGACACTGAGAAAGGCGATACTCACGAACGAAAACATCTCATTACGACACCTCCTCCTTTCTCGAGGACATCGACAACGATGCGTACGCGTCCGCGATCGTCCCGCGCAGTAAAGCATGCGAAGGATTAAAGCATTGTCGTCGACTTTCACGCGTCTTTCTACGTCGTTCACGGCGGGAACGTAATGCTAAATGACGACACGTTGGTTTTTCTTTTCGTCGTTACGTGGCCGTCTCTCCGTGCCTTCGCGGTCGCTTCCGGGAGGAGGGCACCGCGCGACGCCCCGGATCTCACCCGCATTTCGGGCGACGCGCTGATGTAAACGAGCACGGCAATCATTTAAAGACTTGACTCCTCTCGGCGACCCCGATCGCACTTTCTTCTCGGACTGGCGCCAAGCGTAGGCGCCGTACATTTGTTCGACGTGACACGAGAAGGGGAGAAGGGAGAGAAAAGGAGACGGTCGAACAAGCCGTGATAATCCGCAGAAATCGTCGAAGACGATGCTCGTGTTACGATGCGATACCGCTACACGACCGAAATTCGAAGGCTGAGAAAAGTAATAGTAATATGGTATTAATGACGAGCATTCGATTTTGTCACAATTAGACTAACGATTGAAATATTTCGCACAGATAACCGTGCGAAATATTATTATAATGTGTCACAATTAATTTATATGCGCTCTCATAGGTTGAATATAATCCAGGAAAATGTTGAATATATAAATGAAAAAACAGGAAATGCTTAGGAAAGCTATAGAGAAAACCAAAAAGAAAGAGGAAAACATAAATGAAAGGACGAAAGTGAAAGTATATCCCGTTTGAAATCTACCTGCCTGCAACTCTAATTTTGGAATCATAAATAACTGTTAGAATACATTATTATCTGTCAGTGTATTAGCAGCCATTATACAGACTTAAGACCTTTGCACAATGCCAGGCAACAGGCAATAGGAACAGGGAATAGAAATCAGAAATCATGTATAAATGCAGAATAAACAGTGACACAGGCAATAGACACAGAGTTTCCGTCATCATGCTGAAAATTCTGTGACTATTGCCTGTTGCCAACCAATCATAGCATTCGAATTTTTTAGGTTGTAGTTAACAAACTTTCTGTTATTTCCTGTTCCTATTGCTTGTTGTCCGACATTGTGCAAGGGCCTTTACAGTTACTACAGAACTATCTGTTTAAGATAACAAATTTCTATTTATCTTTATTAAGATAATACATTTTCATTTTAAAAGGAAGTGAACTCTTTGAAATGACCATAAAATCGATTTTAACATATATAATTTCTGATGGGGCAATTCTTTGCAAATACTTTGCCGTTTGTTGGATTTAAAAAATATTGAAAATTTGAAATTTTTGGCAGGTGAAAAATGAAACAGGTGCACGAATTTTTCGCAAATTTCTCCAGGCTTCTTATAGAGGTAAAGGGAGCGTGGAGAAATTCATTATACCTGATGCGTGTTACCTGTTACATATTGTGTGACTGCAGGTACGTCAAAGGTCTCTTTCTTTCACTTCATTGTTAAAATAACTGTCCAGGAAGAGAAAGAGTGATTTTCTCTAAACTTTCGTGACTATAATCGATCGAATACGATTATTTCCAGAATGCTGCAGGTAGCAAATAGCTACATATTTAAATTCAGCGACTGTTCTTTACCATTCTGTATTTCTCAATAACTAAAAATTTTTGCAATGTTCGACGTCACATTTTTATCTCAAATGTATAGAAAAACTATAAATAAAAAGTAAATTTATTTATATTTATCGAATAATTTGTGGGAAATAATTTACATCTTTTTTAGCGTTTAGCATAAGCGTTTAGCAAGGTCTCACCTTCTTTAAATCCATTAGAATTTAGTACCATGAGATTTTTAGAAACTTTCTACTTTCGCAAAAGACCCTTTCGAATGTATTATAGTACAATAAATAGCTTCCTTAATGGGAGAAAAGCATATTTGCAATATTATTCATTTGCCCGTCCACGTAAAAGTCACACGGCAGACTACGGGAACACTGCGGCAGGTGTAGGCAGCGGAACTATCGATATTCATAATTGACGTAGCGTTGGCGGAATCGTGATAATGTCGATTCGTTATCGGTGTGTGCGCCAGTGCACTTCCTATCCGCAAATATCGCAACGGCTAACAATGTGTGGGCCATCGGGGGGTTCGCTGTCGATTGGTAAACATGTTGGCCCGCAACATTCCCATCGTGTCTCGCACAAAACTCACCTGCTACCGGTCGACATAACTTGTGTGTGTGTGTATGTGCGTGTGTGTATGGTATTCGTTGCCATATGCTGTGCTACAATCCTGATTTTCCCAAGCCTTAGTGACGTGCCTTAAACGACCCTCATCGATAATTATATTAACAGTAAAAATTGTAAATTTTTTGCATATTGTAAGGAAGGTTGCAAGAATACGTAATCGTCAAATTTTAAGACGAATTTTAGCATATATATCGACATATAAGGAAATTTTATATATTCTTGTCGCAAAGCTGTGAATAGTGCCTTGATACAAATGTATAGCTAAATATATTCAACTAAGAGATCTATATGCACACGTATTGCATGTACTAGATTGTAAAATAAAAAAGTATGAGAAGTTTGTAAGACTGTGAAATATAATCATGTGTTAGACAGAATGTTCTATACACTCACTTGATGTTTATTTGTATTGCAGAGTTCTTGACGGATTTAGAATCAAGTTTTCCTTAGTAAAAATATCAAAATGTCAATAGTTTCCAAGTTGTAAGCGATTTAAAAAAGAATTTTTTGTATCAGCAATTTATATGATGATAGCCGATGCAGTTCGCCATTTATTTCAATCTCGTTGTTTTTAAACGGTTCCAAATCACTCAAAAATCATATGAGCTTCAAGGGGCGTATATTCACATCTCAAAGTACAATGCGATTCGCATTATGTTAATATCTTTAATGTATTATTAAGAACAAACGTACCATCACCTGCATATAATCTGCAATTCTAATTCATCGCGTCGATATCACATCCTGCGATAAACAGTTTAGCCATTCGGCCATTGTTCGCACGTTCGCAGAACGAGGTTGTGAATTTTTATTCACTCTTATAAATAACGTTGCAAATGTCAGAAAATTTGATTTTTCTACAATTTTCAACATTTTTAATTGCTTTTGTGGTATTTTAAGAATACTTTGAAAATCGAACAGATCTTTACTTGTCTGGAAATGCCTAAGAACCTGCTGCGAGATCCTTAAAAGTCAAGAATAGAGAGCGAATAATAATATTAATTACTAGATTCGTAAAATGCTTGGAAATGGAAACCTATTGAAGAGACAAGTTGTGAAAAGCGATCCCTAAAACCCTAACAGCACTGTTCGCTTGAAAAAAAATCTATATCCAATGTGTAACCAATACAGAAATTCTATAATAAATTACTTTTCGAAATGCACTACATCTGTGAATCAACTGGCACTCAGATATTTTCAATAGACCGATGGCATCTTCAGAGACCTTCGTGTTTATTAATCTTTTCTGTTTTCTCTCATTCTTTTAACAGAAATAAACTCATTTTTATGTTTGAAAAACATAATATTTAGTTTGACCGCCTTTAGGCGGTTGCTTTTTATCTCTTTTTTTTTAAACCAATGATAGATCTTCGTTTCGCTAACAATAAGATAAGAATTTCTCCCAAGAGCATGTTTTAAACAGATGGCTAGTGTTTATTGGTAGCGCATTTATATGTTCTCATTGTTGCCCAATGAACTCTTGTCTTTTATATCCTTATTAACAGCTCATAAAAAATTTCCAGATTATGATCATGTTTAATCAATAGTCCTTATTTAAAAAAAAACAATATGGACAGATATACGCTCTTTCAGAATTTTTTAGTGAAAATATCTCACAATGAGTATCATATGAATCATTGCAGGACTTATTCCTGATATCGATTGCTTCATTCACTAGCACCACTCAAAAACGAAAAATCCAGATCGGCCAACAATGCGAAAGATATACAACTCGCTGAGACACTCTGTATGAAATATAGCAGGATTTTGCGAGGAGGAATCATCCGATGAGAGGTTGACATCCGATCTTCCTCCGGAAAATATTCCGCGTGCTGAAATCAGCAGTAATTAACGTCGACCGGAGGCGTGGCTCGCGCGAGGGAGCAGGGAGAGACAGACACCCCCCCATATTCACTAGGACGATTCGTCTTCGTCCTGCGGTACGATGCACTCGTGCGCGTCTCACACTTGCCCGTCATAAATTTATGCAGAACAATTCAACGACAACGGTGCATTACGGGGTCGACGGCGCAGGTTCAAAGACCTTGCCCGAGCCACGGGTACTTCGATCGTCCTCGGCGCGAATACGCGCTCCTCGTTCCTCCTGTTCCTTCGCGCGCGGCCCCGTTCGTCTTTTGGCTGGCAATTAGCATACGATTGACCCTGCGCGGTGACCCTGCGCGATTCACCGCCGAACGATTGAATTAAAATGCGCTAAAGGTGCGAGTCGTCCCGGCAATTTCGGCGCGGACGGGAAATCAATTTCTTCCCCGTGGCTATACGCGTGAAGATGCAACTAAATTTAATATCTCTCGATACTTTTAATCATTCTTTTACAACTACAAGTAGTTTCAGTTTTCTTGCAGCAAAATTAAATGTGCAATAAGAATATATAAATGTCTTGAAAAATATGCAAACTAATTTATATAAAAAAATAAACATTTATATAATGGAAGAAACATTTGTATTTATGATTTTAATTGTAGAAAATAAAATTTAAATTAAGATTATTTTGTTAGAACGCAGCAGGAGTAAGCTTCACTAACTGCAAAATGTTATATAAATTAAGGGCTTACTGTGCTGCACATATTTTCAGGACGAGAAGCTTAAATCGGCTGAGACCCACGCGGTTATCATAATGACAATAATCGCCGCGATCAGTAACAGCGCGGCGGAAACACGATGCGATTATTCAAATCCTAAGCCAATCGCCGGCGTTGCAAAATTATACACGGACCAGCGTCGCGGCGGCGGCGATAATCGCGCGGCGCAATTTGATACACGACCCGCGCGCGGACAGAGACGTTAAGATTAAAGATGTAGGATAAGAAATTGTTCTCGCGGATATTATCGAAACGAGGTATAGGCGGGCGCGCGGGGGCCGTTAAGTCCCATCCGCGCACTTTAACTCCGTCTTAACTTTGCTGCCGCTGCCTCTTCTTCCTTTACTTTTTTTTCCTCCATTTCCTTCTCGGCATAGTAACCACCCGACATGTGCGGCACGATCACCTTCGGCGCGTCCTTGGTGGTACATACTCCAACCCAAACATAGAATCCTATGGGCTTGCCAACACGGTTTTGGAGCTTCCTTACCTGCACTTTCGTTAATAACAGTGACACACAGTGTCATGACGCACAGTGATGTTCCAAAACGCACGCACGTATCTGAACCTGCATTAATAAACTAGAAGTTTTCATTTAGTTCGTATGTACAGTATTTTATGACATTTCTTTCATGAAGGATAATTTGCGGTTCTCTTCAAATCTCTCTCCGAACTGCTTCTCTCTTGCTTTTGTCTGTAATTTTTGCTATTGGATCAATGTGCTCTCTCGCTTTTATTCGATTTGCTTCGATCTAGTTTTGGTCGATTGTGATTTCTACTTTGTTACTCGTTTTTCTTGGAGTAAATTTATTTGTACTATGATATCTCGCTACCCTCGCATGTAAATAAAGATAAAGAGAGGAGAAAGTGACAGAAGACCACCAACGATCGGCAGAAACAATGTAAAACACATGTTTTTGCTCAACTCAGACCCTCGTCCACTAGTTAATTAATTACAATGCACATGCTGCATATTTTGACACTGTTTGGTCTACAGATCTGCACTTGCATTAATGAACCAAAGCCACCGAATTACATGTGCATCCCATCTTGAAGGAATGTACCTGACACTATGGTCAGGTACGTGGAAACCCTTAGTTCGTTAACAATACAGTCTCGCCGACTGTCTCATCATTTCGTCTTTGGCCTTAAAATAATCAATCGGCTATTATGAGACCGAAAGTCTTGTCCCTTGAAACTGACGTATGTCGCATGTTAGACGAACATGTGCGCGGGAGCGGTTTACATTTCCGAACACGTTCCTTCGGGGGGACGGAATCACATGCTTCGTGTTCGTGGAACCTCGTCCGGCCGATCGCAGAGCACATCGAAAGTATTGACTCAGTGAATGAGGTCACCGTGTGATTTCATTGGCGTACCGTGCGGGGAGATGCATCGCGGCCACGATAAGCGCCGCGGAACGCGGTACGTGAGCCACGGCTAATAAACACGGTGTAATTCCGCGTATGTCAACTGCCACCGGTACAGTTTAGCACGTGCTTTATTTCACCGCCTGCATGCATCGGAAATACGAGATGTCATCTTTTTAAGCGGCGTTGCAATTGCACCTCATCTCGCGTTGCCAAGGTTGCGATATTTGTTGGTCGCTAACTTACATCGCCTGCTCGCTTTTCTTTAATTCTTGAATGGACAAACACGCGTTTTTCTTTTCCTTTTAAACAATTAACTTTGAGTCTTTCAACACTATTATAATCATGGTAATACCATGATGCAAGAAACGTCATAAATAGATGCGACGATAGAAATTCTTACTATCGGCAACGAGAGTTAATGAAGTTTTAATCATTGCACGTGATTAAAGTTTCGTCTCCGATTTTCATGGAAACATTTAACGCAGAAACATTAATATTATGCATATAAAAGAAACCTACTTTCTGTCTAACGACACCTGTACGTTGCGTCTCGTGTGCCAGCTTCGATATGGCTAACAGCATCATCATCGTGGGCTCATTTTATCGGCGCCCCGAGTACTAAAATGCTCGCGTGATATCGCCCGGGGCCCTACGAGTCCTTGCACGAGACGGGCCCTTCACCGTTATCGATACCACGGCCCTTGCGCGCGCACGCGAGTTCCCCATGTTAATATTATTCAAATATCTTAATAGCCCCGTGCCAACGCGGCGCGGAGGCTCCGACCGGCGAGGCACGCTCGCACGATTGTGCGACGCTCGTAACCACGTACTTTATACACCGTGAATCGCGAATACGTTGCCAGGGTATACGCGGATACATCCGATGAACACCACGGCGAACTGCCGATGCCGGTGTGTTTCCACAAGCGAGCGAGCGTTTAATGCCTTTAAATGACTCTCGACGGCGACGTGTCTGCCGACACGATGCCCCGTCTCGTTGCCGCGAAACGCCGTCTCTCGCCTAACTAGGCTTAATGTAGACATTGTTTAAGGGACGCGCCTGTCGGACGGTTCTCAACCTTCACGAATTATATGCATATTATACGTGCATATGCAAATTGTACATGAATTTCTTGAGCTGATACGCTATACTAATTTATGGATGAACAATCTCCTTTTCTTTTCGTCTTTATAACATCGCATATATGATAAATCATTCAAAATTACCACCGGTAAACTTACATGATACTGGTTGCCGTACGTAATCGAGGTGGGACAATTGATGTTCAAAGGAAAGTTAGACGTGCGTCGAATTCAAGGAAACGACGCGCGACAGGGAGAAAGTGCAGGACGAGTTCTCCCAGGACTGTCTCTCCCACGTATATGCATCTCTTGCGCACGTAACCCACAATTCATTGATTCGTTGGTCACGAGTTTCGTAAGCGAATTTGTTTTCACTTCGACGATACGGTGCAACAAAAATTGCGTTATACCATAAAAATGTTGATTTCGCGAGGCTCGTCCCTAAATTTTATTTATCTGACAAATTCGGCGACACGTTTCAAAAATGCGACACGTTGTTATTTTCTCGTTACGCGAAATCTAAGGAACATTTGTTATTCTTTCACTTGTCGGTTTTGAGAGCAACTGGCTGAGCGTCGCTGATTCGCGAGAGACCGAGAGCGCGGGTGGGCCGAATGTGCCACAAGTCCCACGCGGCGCCGCGCTCTCGCACCACACACGCACCGACATTAACACCTGACCCCCCCGCGCTATCTGCGGAGTGTAGATTCATTATCGAGCATAAATTACGGCGGAAAAACCTCGGCAACTCGATGCGCTCTCCGTTTCGCTTTCTACAGATGACTACGGTACAGCTGACTCGACGTTCAGTGCTCGGTGTGGTAAATCCTCATTCTCTCCCTCGTTCTTTTTTCAATAAAGATTTCTTTAATCTAACTGTGAAATATAAGATAATAAAATTTTTGAAAATTGCGACAATATTATATTAAATAAATTTGATATAAAATATTTACATTAATCACTCATTCTACAAATAAAATTCAAAAGCAATATATCTTATTTTAAAGCTTGTGATAACTTTGTGACACATCTTTGACACATTTGTTCGTAAGCATATCATAATTTTCAATAAGCTGATTGGATAAGTTTCGGAAAGATATGCCTTATCCGACATAAACGTAAACTCTGGCACATCGTGAAAATCAGAAAATTACGCGTGCCACTAAACAATTGGACGTATCGTGAATAAGGCTCTTTAACGTCAGTCCGGAACCAACAACTTAATCTCGAAGAGATATCGAGATGGCCAGGGAGTTCGCTTTGAAACCTCAATCTTCCGGCGATCGACGTTTATATCCTTCGCGTCAGTGGCGTTTCCAGAATTCTCTCCGATGCAGCGAATCGAAATTCGGCCGTAAAGGAGAATGATCTCGCTTGTAAAGGCGCGATCGCGTTGGTCGTAGCATCGGACGGCGCCCATTGTAGTAATAAAAGCGACGACATAAAAACACCCACGCTGCTTCCTCGCACCAAAGAAGTTGCGAATGGATTGTGCGAGCGGATTTCGCGAGCAAATTTTGCGAGCTTTCCTACGATCTCTCAAGTCGTACTGGGACATACAACCATAGAAATCTTTAGTAGTACATCGTATGGCGAACATAATTCTTTAAAACTTTTAAAAAGAATAAATGCAACACGTGTTTCACCAAATAATCATGCCTTCAACATATGGAAAAAACGAAGAAAAGACTATCATCTTGAAATGAAAAAATGAAAGACACCCTGTTAAAGAATGATGAATAAATTGTTGCCCGTATAACAATTTTTCCAAGAGTAATCTCAGTTCCGAAGTGATTCCACTACATCTCTCATAATATTATTAAAAAAAAAAAACGCTAAAGTATTTCTATTCCTATCCAACACAGATTTTGGTTGCTAAAATCAAATTTTTTATTTCCCTGTTCGCCAATATTTTTCCATTACGAACTCTTTCGCCGTAACGCTCACATATATTTTCTATCGCGCGCCATTCCTGTCAACACCACGTGACGCACAGAAAATACCCTGGAATCGCTAACTCCGACAGTACCATTCATCATAGCTCGTAGCTCGTAGCCAGTTGTAAAAAAATGATTTTTTCGTTCTCGGAAGGCGTATCGCCTACCACGGACTCGCGACGCGACCACGCCGGTTTCGGTGCGGGTCAGAGCCTTTCGTAAAATCTCGCGAGCAGTAAATCCTCGCGTGTAAATCACCTGTCGGACGTTAAGAAGCCAATGGCTGCTGCGAAGGAGCGCCGGCTATGGCGGCCGAGACGGATGGCAGTGAAATCTCGTAAATGCGCGACACTGGACGCATATTTCGAAACGCATGTGGCAAAATCGTCACCCGTATGGCGAACATTCTACGGCGGCCCTCGGAAACTGCGTCCGGTAAACGGCGGAAAGAGCAGAATTACACGTAAATTCCATTATTCCCTTACGTATCTGGAGAACACATGGCACCCTCGTTGTCAACGGCGAACTATAAAACCCTGGTGCTTCAAGCCCGTACGTGACTAGGACGCTGTTCACGCTTTCGTCGAAAGATAGAGCAATGAATCTGCAAACCTTCTGCAGCAGCATCTCAAGCATCTGGAACACAGAAAAAAAAATTGTTGATACAATGAAAGTGGGCAACTTTCAATTCTAAGAATATCCAAAGAAAACATTTAATTATCGTACGTAGAAAAGTGCGGTAACGATCAGTATATCCTTTGCAAGTCTCTGACAAAGGGTTGAAGGAGAAAATCAATTTATCAGCTTCATTTTCCTCTTATCGTTTTAATCTACAGATTCTTATTTAATTAAATTTTACTAAAGCAAAAATCCTTGCGCTCTTTTTCTCAAATAATTAATCGTTCTAAAATCTCGCAAACTTTACTTCCCAGAGCACGAAGCTCACGACTTCGAGCATCTTACGTGAAATTCGCGCATCACGGAACGAAGAGGAAGAAAGCGGCCGACGATAGGTCGAAGATAGGTATCGGCATTATCGTGCGTCTCGAAGTATAACCTCGCCAGGCCAGCGTCTGGTCATCCCGACACTGGAAGGCAGGACCTGTCAGCGCCGTAACGCATTCGGCTACTCGATAACATCTTGGCTTTTAGCATAAATTTGTGTTTGACGTGGGCGCCAATTAACATAGTAAATAACGCGGGAGTTTTATGGGCCCCGCGAGCAAGCCCCGAGATCTGGGGGCGCCCGCGGCGAGTCTTGATAAAGGCCGCTTTCGGGGCCGTCGTCGCGATGCAACGAGAAGACCGTACCACCCCCCCCCCCCCCTCAAATCGCTCTCTCAGACGCGCGCGAGACACCATTTGACGAAAATGGGGCCCGGCATCGCAACGCGCTCGGGAAGTGTATCGGCGCGATTACCGGACGCGATTTAATGGCGCGGATCGATTAACTTTACGATCGCGCACGGAATCAAGACGTTCCGTTCCGAGAGGGCGAATGGGCGCAGTCGGGAGAAGATCCACAGCCCAGCATCCGCCGGGTGAATTAATGCGCCCAGGAAGATCTCGGAAAGAGATAAGTCGGCCGACATGCGCCGCATCCGCGATAAAAAAAAAGGGGGAGAAGAGATCGGGCCGCGGTAATTCTTTTTTTCCCTCTCATTTTTTTCTTTTCTTTCTCTCGTTTCTTTAATCCGCCTTCGATTACGGCACCGCTCCGTTTTCGGGAATCTTCGCGCCCAGATTTACACTGAAGATTTTTACGTTACGTGAGAACACGGGCGTTTCGCGTCGAACGCCGAACGTTGCGGGACACTGAGATTAACTGTCGCGCTCTTCCAATGTGTGTTTCCAAATAAATTCACGTGAAATATCTTTGTTCTTGTTTCTTATTTTCGAATTAGTAGCCCGTTTTACATGCCGCTATTCAGGGGTGAACAATAAATCGAGAGTCAATGGTTAACTGCACTTAAATGCGAGGCAGGAAGTGGCAGCGCTTCTCAGGGGGTTGGTAACGATACGACAGGTACAAATATCGCATGTTACTAACGTAACCACCGGCCATCGATATTCACATACACCGGGGAGAGGGTAATGACAATGTACGATTCCAAAATTGCTCCGACCGACTATGGGAACCAACCGCACCGTTGTACTTCGGGAAGGCAGGTGACGCGATTTCATAAGCGGACTGCTTTTGTTTATTAGCGGCCGATGACATTTTCCCATCGGCAGGTGTCGGCGTATGGTTTCTATAGCAATTTGCCACAGCTTTTCGGAAACATTATGTTCACCATTATGTTCAACATTAGTTTCAGCATTACGATATACCGGGAAATCACATAACGTTATTTCATATTTACAAAATTTATATCTACGAAATTAAAATCAGTCAGACTGTAGTAGGAAAATATTAATCTAGTAAAAACACAAAACAAATTTTATATAATTATTTATATATTCTCTTATAAAGTTTTTAAAATCTTATTCAGCTTCCTCAACTTCTACCCAACATTTCTATATTACAAAGATTTATAAATGACACAACAGTCAAACTGAGATAATAAATAACTGAAAAACCAAAGGGTAAATCTTAGTGTATTTTATTTTATTCGATTTTTATAATCGAAGACAAGCAAAGCGACAAAGAAGTGTATTTCTACCGCGGCCGCGACACGCTTTACACGAGAAATAAGCTCTCCACTCGCGGGATTCAGGTATGGCGTATATGGAAACGTGGCGCGGCGACTTCCGACTGGTTTAAAACGAAAAACATCACCGCGCACTCGGCGTCGACGTTACGCCCCCGCGCGACCTTCCGCGAGTGCCACGGACGGCATATAAATTTGCGATTAGACGTGTGGCAAAGCGCGCCTGGACTAATTAGCGCCCGTGAAATCAGACGGAGCCGACACACTCGGCCTGGGTTCCCTATACGAGTGTCCGCGGTCGCGGCGCGTCACAGTTATTAGTCCTTAACCACCTTAACCGCCGCCTTCTCCAGGTACGACGTCGCGTCCCCCCCATGCCACGGCATGCTAATTCGCTACCGCGAGATTCTAAGTAGCGTGCGAGCGTTGCGCAAATCATTTGATTAAAACTAAAAAAATATTTGAAAGATTATTCGTAAAATATTTGAAAAACTAATTTAGTAAGCATATTAAATAATATTTTAATAATATTAAGTTACTTGAAATAATAAGTTAAAAAATAATAGAGAATTAATTAATTAAGCAGAAAATAAAATGATCGAACAATGTCGAACATAATCAAGAGTAGTTAGAGAATTTATATATCACTTTTGGTAATATAAGATTCAGAAAGTTAAAAGAAACAGTGACTTCAGTGAATTACTAGATAAAAAAGCAAAGTGCTTTCTCACGTCGTTTTCGCGCACCTTGCTCCATCCCTCAAATCGCGAAGTCATCCAGAACTCAGGGGTACCGTAAAGTCTAATCCCCGGGGACGTTGATTGATTTACGCCGGCGACACATTCCCTGCATTTGCACCGCGCGGAATGAAAAAGGCCCCGCTGTTTCGCGCGCGCGCGCGCGCGCCCCCGCCGCATGGATTCTCGAAGGCGCGAAGAAGCGAGCGCGGAATAAAAAAAGGTCGCTCGTCTCCATTCTTGACCGGTGCGGCACTCGGAAAGAGACACTCGGTGGCGATAAACACGAGACGAAGAGGACACAACGTGTGCGATGGCGCGGGAGGGAAGAAGATAAGTGAAGACAGACTGCTAAAAGAGAAAGAGAGAAAAGAAAGAAAATCCAGCGGTAAATCACTTCGCTTTTGCACGCCCGTGGCGGACGGACGGACGGACATATGTACGTACGAACGTACGAATATGTGCGGGAACGTGTAACGGATGGAGAATCTACCGGAGGTCCACCTTGTCGTTAAACGGCCGCAAGAAGGTGGCGGAGGTTGATGGTGGCGCGGCGCTGGTGGACCGAAACCGCAGAACGAGAAGGGGTCTGGTTAATTTTTATTGGGCATAAATTTGCCAAAATATTTGAGCGTGACGTGGATAGCCCGTAACTCTTGGCGACGTCCCTTTTCCCCCCCTCTTACTCTCGGGGGGCCACTCTTCGAGTCCTGATTCCGTCCTCCTTCGAAGTAGCGTCGCGTCCTGGTCGCTCCCGCGCGCGCAAGCGCGGGTTAGCCCCCCTGTATATTTCTTGACCGGACGGTATATTAAATATCTCTCGATTCCAGGAATACTCTCGGAATTGGGTATCAGCGTCCTCGTGACCACCTTCGACCCAGGGCCCGGACCTACGACCCGTCGATGGGCCGTCGAGGGCGCTCGCGCCTCGCCTTCGACCTCCGCGGACCTCGTTCAAAATTGCCGAAGTCGATGACGAAGTTTCAAGTGAACAGCACGCTGAAGATATGTGATTTTTAAAAATAAGACACGGAGTTTCATAAATTATGTCTCACCTTTTCTCCCTCCAACTAATTTTTAACCGCATAAAATATCTTCGCAAAAAATATTGACAGAGTTTTCCTGATTTTAATAAATTTAATATGAATTGAATTAGTATATAAATTAATTAGTATAATCTTAAACTTAATATAAGATTTAATTATAAAAACTTTTTTACAAGAAGAACTCTTTATATAAATATGTATATACATGTATGAAACTCTTCTCCTGTCTTCATTTCTGAGTACATATCTTTTGCATCTAAAATGTACTGAAAGAACTGATCGGGACGCAAAACAGACCGATAATAACTGAAGTTCTTGCTTTCTCAGTAACAAAAATAACGAAGAATACCAAAAACTAACGACCGGCAAAATCAATTTTATGATTACATTGATCGTATATAAGATCCATTTCTCGTTAATGCGGCTCATCTCCTATTCAGTATATCGCGCTGTGTAGTAAAACCCCAAGATCAATAATCATAAAAATACGTGCGCTCTGTCCTAAACGTCGATTCCGAATAGCCGTCCAGCCATTCGCGATCCAGCTCCGAGCATTTAGAGCCCAGAAAGAGCTTCGAACGCTCTGGCAGCTCTCGCCGCAAAAATATCCACCACGACTGATAACAAGGAAAGTCAGCATCTCAACCGATCTTCTGGCGGAATTGTTACGCACCGTCGTACCGCGTCAACCCCGCCGCCCTGGTTCCTCATGGTAGGTGGTAAAATATGAAAATCAATAAGCATAAAAATTAACACGCCCCTAACACCTATAATTTCGTCGGCAGGAACGTTACCGCGCCGTTAATACCAACATTATTACCGTAGCCGTCTCCGTGGCCGCATTATGGGTGGCCAGGCACTGTAATTTGGCAGCAGTATAATCCCCACTTCGAGGAGAGTCCCGGAGAGACGAGAGCAGAGTGTCTCGTGTACGAGTTCGAGTACGAGTACGAAGTAACATGCGCGGCACGATGGTTCCTCTGCCACGCCACGTGTGTCACGTGCATATGTACGGACACGCTTGTAATAATGCCGAGAGATACTTGGCGCGGATATTTATGCTCTTCGCGATTTTGCGAGCGGGCGGAGATATACACGCGCATATACACGTACGCGCGGACGTACCGGCGTAATCGGGGTTGAAACGATATCCTCTCCTCGTTGCGCGCGAGAAAGATTGCCCTCGAGGATGCAGACGTGCGGGCAGAAATTCAGGTGAAAGTAATTGGCTTAATGCGCGACTTTTATTGTTGGATGATGGAAGAGCCGGAATGAATGTAAGTGCCTGATGAAATATTACCGCTTTTGTCGAAAATATCGGCCGGGACATTATGCGAATTGCGCATGAATTACGCGGTGGACATTTATGTGGGAAGCAGAATGATTTAAATATTATTCCTTCTGCACACGTTGAGCAATACACCCTGATCTCAAAAATATTCCGTGATAATCTCAATAAATATAGAAACTTACAAACAATTAATTTATTATCTGACTTGTGCACTGAGAAAAAAATATTTAAATCCAAAAAAATATTTATTCAGGTGGCTGCCAATAGCTTATTTACTTAAAATAATACACATATTTATTTAGAATTAGATATTTTTACTTAATTTAAATAAAAATATCTAATTCTAAATAAATATGTGTATTATATTAAGTAAATAAGCTATTGGCAGCTACCTAAATAAATATTTTTTTGGATCTAAATATATTTTTCTCAGTGTGCGAGCAAATATTTTTACAGTTTAAGTCATACAGAAAAGAAGCGTAATTTCAACTATAAAGCCATAGGAATTTTAACAGCTCTCACAAAAAACTGCCAATCGTAACTTCTTATGTCCTAAAATGCCCTTGTTAATTTCGCATAACTTGCCCGTGGTGACTCAGCTGCAGAAAAAAGAAAGAGAAAAATGGACGATCTTTCGCACCTAAAAAATAATAGCGTGCAAAAGGCTTCTTTCGAGCATTTAGTGTTGCAGGAAAAAAGAAATGATGTGTTTATATGGGGTCGTTTTCATGGCTCGTAGACACCTACGATCGTTCGCGACGCCGTTGCCGTTCCGAGGGATGATAATGCGCGCAATTAAGGTCGCAAGCCCGTAAAGTCTGCGCATGCAGCAACGAGACTACTCGTTGTCTCCTCCTGCGTCACGGCGACGTGTTGTTCTCTGGCTGCCGTCGCGTCGTTTGTCGTCGTCCTCTGGCCCGTCTCTCGCGCGGTCGCGGTTGTAAAATGCGCACATAAATCAGCTCGTTTAAGCGTATAATTTGGCAGTCGGGGTATACCGAATACGCGACTTGGCGACCGTTGCGAAACAGGCGCTGGAATTTTTATCGTTCGAGGTGGATGAGGAATAATTGAGTTAACTCCCACACGAGAGAGATAAATTTATTATTATTATGAATAATTTATTTTTTTACTGTACACTAAAAAACTAAAGAAATTCGAACGAGAGTCGAGAAAATATCTAAAATACCCAAAGAGCACGAAGTCTTTTCTAAATGTGAACTCGAAGTGGAAGAGATAAACAAGAATGTGAAGGCACATATAACGTTGAAAACAAGATGCATTAAAGGCATCGGATGTTCCAGCAGCCTTCGTTTACGGCTATTTGATAGTCGTTTCCGACGATAACGTAAAGTCGCGGATAACAGCCAGAAAATGTTCATTCCTGAAAACGACTGGCGCGCCGAACGCATTAAATTCTACGTCAAGTCGGCATAATCGCGCTGCTACCTCGAGGTCCTGCCAGAAAGAGCCTCGTTCCTGGCAGGTACTTACGCTCTCCTACGACCGACGATTATCCTCGCCGTTCACTTAATAACGAAACTACGTGCACGCGAATCGTCGTCGAACCATCACGGATTATTCGGTGGCCTGGCAGGCACGAGTTAGCGAGCGACATTTTTGCGCGGGACGGCCGTAGTATCTGAGTTTATTGGCTCATCAGGCCGGCCATTGGGGCACGGAAATAAAATGATGAAATGGCAGGATAATGGCACACCACGTGCCAAGCAACGAGAGCCTTTTTCTGCCATCTCGAGCGAACACGAACGCGCACTGGAACCCGCGTCGCGCAACTACGAACCGCATCGTTTGAGCCTTTATTCTCTTTGAAATATTCTTTACAATCTAAATACAAATAAATTCAAATAAAATAAATGTTTATTTATTATTAAAATTCATTTGAAATTTGTAAAATGTAATAAAGAGAGAATCACAAATACGCAGCGCATATCGCGCGCGAGCTTGAAATCGATGATTATATCGAGTTCGAGTAAAGGAATCAACAAGAGATCGTATAACACACATATGTATATGTTATACATTATCTTATCTCGTAAGTTAAACCTAGAGGGATTAAAGAGATGGAGAAAGCAAGAGAGATTTCACCCCACGACTCCCAGGACACCGCGTCGCGGTTACCGTTGCGATTGCATCCGCAACGAACGTACGACGGGGTGAGAGACGTATACGATCCTGCGATCTTGCCGCCGCTGGCTGTAGTGATCTACATCGGTAGTGATCTACCGATCTTGTGTATAACTCGCGCGCAAATCGTGATCGGCCTTCGGGCATCCGAAGTGCAATCGTCCGGAATGGCCGGTGCTCGTCCGGGTCGAGACATACCGTTTTCTCCTCGTTCCCCGGATCTCCGGATGGAAATCCTCGTAGATCAATATTCCCACAACCGCGGTCAAAGACAGCGCGGTCTCTGAAGCGGCTGTTTCTATTCGATGTAACGTAATTGTATAATTTTTTTCAACTGATTATTTAGTAAGGGACTTCGAGTGCCGACGTGGTTTCACTCACTGTTACGAGTTCACGAGTTAACGACGCTGTCGATCGATCGAACAATCGTGACGTTCTCGAGACCCGCTGACGTTTAACAAATCGCCGAGGGATCCGGCGCCATCGGGGGCCCAAAAAATGAGGCCCCTCGAGGGACAATTAGCCGCGACTGCGCGCTTTTCCGTAACGCAACCTCGGTGGCTGCCATCGATTGCTGGAAGGTGATGAGCCGCTCGTCGAGGGAGGCCTGGCGAGGAACGAGAGGGAAAAGAGATACGAACAGCCGATGGTAATAAATGACACTCATCAATAAGAAATTAGCATGCGTGCATCGCGAGCGATGCCGAGTTGTGAAGCGTGCGTATGTACGTACGCACGACGAATCGTGCGCAGCGATTCGCGAGCGAATCAGCACGCGTTTGTTTTGAGGATGAATGGCAGCCGATGCGCTGCTCACGGCGTTGCGCTAACGAGCGTTGTGCAAAATTGAATCCTTCATTCGCAGAATTTCGAGAGGTCACGATCGACTCGAGGAGTCTCGACACAGATTTGGGAGACACGTTGGTTGATATTATCAAGAATAAATTATTCTTGCTTGTATTATTATAATTGTATGTCAATAAGAGAGTCGACGCGGTAATTAGTGCGTAATGTCAAAAGACAGATGTATTTGCATATTACAAATTTCCGGACGTTTCGGCTCTTCTTCGAGCCATCCTCAGCAGTACACTTTAATCTTTAATTTTTAATGTAATTTTATATTGTTTGACTATCCTCCGACTATTCTCCGGACTATCTGGTGAGTGCTCGGATAAAAATGAGTTATTGCTTTTATTCTTTTAATTAATTTTGACCATTTATAGATAGCAATCATTTAGTTCCCATGGTTTTTCCGACCTTCTAATCCGAAGACTCATGGTTATGATGGAGAATGGCTTATTGATGTACTGCTGAGGATGGCTCGAAGAAGAGCCGAAACGTCCGGAAATTTGTAATATGCAAATACATCTGTCTTTTGACATTACGCACTAATTACCGCGTCGACTCTCTTATTGCCAATCTCTTTTGTTGTTTCTTATTATTATTGAGAGTCCTTAATTATTTTATTATAATTGTATGTGCTAATTGTACATCACTAAATGCATCAGGAAATAAAGTAGTCTAATTTTTTGTGATAATTATAATTCATAAATTTTTACAATAAAGATGGAACAATTATGTTTATTTCTTCTCATTTCTTTAATTTGTTTCTAATTTCATCTTGCTCATGCAGCTGTATATCAAATCGCCTAACGGAAAGGTGCTATAATGTCCGCTATCGCGCCTCTAATCGCCCCATTAGATCTCGGTCCCGTTAAGAAGACGTATCTCAGACGACAGGTTGGTTGGCGGTGCGGTGCCGGATTGCTCGCAGCGTGGGCAAAGACAGCAACATAAATCGACATTTGATTATCTCCTCCGTGTGTCCTTCGAGGGACGTATTCACCGAAAAAAGATTACCACTTGGTATCATTCCTCTTCCCGCGCGTCGTGGTGGTCCCCACAGAAATTATAGCCGCGTTACCAACGATGTAATAGGGTCCCCACTCGGAAGGAAAAGAATAAGAAAGGACATTATTTTATGCGATCGAGACGGAGAATGAGGGAACCGGAAGGGTTAAAGAATGCGACTACTCAAAAGTGAACGACTAATTTCCTAGGTTTTGGTACCGGGGAGCCCGCGGGTCGCCGGTATTGTGTGCCTTAACCGCGGGGCGTGGCCACGGGATACCATTGTGAAATGATGTACGGTTATTTTATACATCAGTAGTCCGCCAGGAGGATACACTGTGTCGTATTTACGGAAACGATCCACCTTCGGAATCCCGGGCCAACTTTATTTTTAAATCAGTGAAAAGCTTGTCAGGTATTTATAAGGTATGCGTGTATAAGACAAAATACATAAAGGCCCGTGTATACGATACTCCAAAATCCCCGATGCTAATTTTACTCTTTTTACGATCTTGAAATATGAGTGTCATAATGTGAGTACATCAGTATCAATTATTAGTAAAAGTCGAGAACTCTTGTTCTTAATTGCACGGCGAAGCCGCGTTTAATTCTAGCGAGCGGGCAGTCTAACGACGACGCTGAAGGATCTCTCCTTCGCCGACATTAATGAATATTCAGGCGGAAGCCGTTCCTGCATGATAGAAACGTCGATCGGTGACACACATCGGTGGCCGGCATTTAAATGCAAACGAAAATAATCGAGAAAGCGATCAGCGTGAAATTCGATAACCGTTAACGGCCGCAACGCCGTCAATTAGTCCGCCATCGCGGCCCTGACTGATCGACCGTCATAAGTCACCGGGCTTTTTGACGCTTTTCTCATGGCGAAGCGGAGTCGCCCTTCGAGAGTTGCCCCGTTGGGACCGCGCGCCGGATAAGGCCCCAAGTGCCTTCTACGCGTATTAGTGCTGGCCGCGCGCGCGTATATGAGCTCCATACGGAAGGTTCACGGAGCCCGGTTTGCCCGCGAGGTGCAAAACAATTCATTACCGCGTGACCTCCGACCCCGCAGCGCGAGCCGCTCATTATGGACCACTTTGATGATCCCGTGTGCCGGGATCCTCCTCCCCGCTTCTCTCCCGCATCCTTGCTCGGGGGTCCTACGGCTCGAAGCCAAAATGAAAGGAGCGTGGGAGGATTGGGAACCGCGATGATGACGTTGAGTCATCAGACGAGGGAAAAATTATCTGCTGTAAGAGGAAGATTACGGACGACCGCGCTGAAAAATCAGATTGTCCATCGAGATATTGATTCTTGCGGTGAATGCACAGAATTATTATTAGGATAAATTAAACTATTCGGCAAATTTGAACCGTGGAATTGAGTTAGATAGAATTAAAGTTCAATTTATTCAAGTTTAACACCTATTCTAGACCTAAGTATTTTTTTAATATAGATTTAATTCTGTGGCTTAAGAGAGCCTTAAATTAATAGAAATACTTTGCAAATGAATGCCGATAGAAACTCTTGCTTTCCGCAGCGGTTTTACTTGACGCTCTCTCACGAACCCCGTTCGCACCTAACGATAAGTAACCCAATCCGTCGCGTGCGTCCCGTCGCGTCGCGTCGGCGGGATGTCGAGTAATTACCGGTGGGCCGAGAATGCGTGCAATTATTCAAAGGGAGATAAAACAGACGGCGGAGCGGAGTGAACGAAGGAGGATACACGGCGGTACCTTCGATTCCTCGAAATATAATGCACCAAGGAAGATGGGGGGTCGCCCAATCCTGTTGGTACTTACTTATATACAACGAGCGCGATAACGGTACCGGCTCTTAAACGCCACGTTATTCCGTCAAATGAAATCCTCGTGACCCCTTGGGTCCCGCATTCTTTATCCTTCGTCCGGCAGCTTCGTTCTCTCTCTCCCTTCTTCCTTCTCTCTGTCCTCCAACCACTCCTCCTCCTCCTCCTCCCCCCCCCCTCCCGTCTCCTCTCTCGCGCCAGCCTCTCTCGCTTTTGCCCCTTATAACATTACAATTGCTAATTCCCCCGTTGCGGTTGCTCTCGGCCGCAGTAAAGCTCGGCCTGTCGTAAAAGCGAGGGCGACTCTCCGCGTATACGCTGCGCGCCACTCTGACACGAATGCATGCGGTTGCACACGCTTATCATTACCGAATTAAGAAATACCGGTGTCTTTTACCAATCACTTTGATATAAAGTGGGCAATCGTCATCTATTTAGACATGGATGACGAGAAATTTGTCTTCCACTTATAAACAACTTTATGAGATAGGATAATTAATTGACGAGTTATTCATAGCAACAGTAAAAATTAGAATCGCTTTAATGACAGCAATTTTTTAGGATACTTTTTTAGATATGCAGGATAATAGAAAATTTTAGTATTGGTACAAGTTTCGTAAGTTGTAACACTCTATTGAGGCCAGACGTCAAGAGATTGTAATCCTTAATATATTTTAATTAAAATGTTGCCCAATCTGGGTTGAGCATGGATTTCTTTTGGTATGAATAATTATCGTTATGTCAGAACTCGTAGATGCAATAAACGATATAATTTATTTTAATAGATTCAATTTTATAAGACCTTCGCGATAAGACCTTCGACTTATTCGAATCTTTATATTACATTAGCTGATTCATTTCTTTCGCAGTTTAGATTACGTCGTATATGATATGCAGATAAAAAATGTTGATAAAAATGAATCATGCATCAGACGGGCAATAATGTCATGTCGTCTACAAAAGACGGCTTAACACGTTTGTCCAGGGCATTACCTTCAGTGCGGTACTGGGCGGTTGCAGTGGTTGCACGCGTGTTCGCACACACGCGTACACGCGTGCACCGAGGGCGTGCGTACGTGCGTTCATTTTGGAAGACCCGCAGACGGGACTTTAAACGACCACGGGCTCTTCCTGGTGCGCCGATAGTAGGTCAAGTTAATATGCCTGCATTGTGATTTTTAATATCGTCCCACTGTCGGTCGTACTCTCCGCCTTTGCTCCCTCCTCTCCTCCCCCCCATCCACCTTCGTCGTCGTCGTCGTCGTCGTCGTCGTCCTCCACGACCTCCACCTCCGTCCTGTGCTCTTGCGCTCCTCCTCCGCAAAAAAGGAACGAAAGAATTCAAGTACCGGTGGAACGACTCGTTTCGCGGCGGAGGATCTTGGGACGACGAGAAAAAGCATTGTCGGGGATTACAATCGGGCTGGTTAACGCGCAGACATAATGCGCCGGGGTTTTTGTTAGGTGCGTAATGGAGTCGTGGATGTACTTTGTCAAGTAAATATGTCGGTCACACACACACACACACCCGGAGATATTTCACCCGCGAGCCGGACACGCGACTCCTCGCAACGCGCGTCCGGCAAAATGGTGAATTATCCTTTAACCCTTTTGCCAAAACGCTTCCTCGATGTTGGCGCGGCGACGCCGATAGAAAAGCGATGTCAAGACGCAAGAAAATACGACTGTATCGGTTATGCGGTCAAATCGATTTAGAGATTATTAGGCCCGGAAGAATGTGTGTTTCTTCACGGCGTTGCATCGGCACGCAGTTGATTGGAAATTTGACATTTCCACTCTCTAACGCTCGCGTCGATCTCGGGCGACGCCCGTCAATAACAGCCTCCATCGTTATTTCTATTACAATTTCTAAGCAATAAATCCTCCGTATGCCGAGAGCGACTCTCATTAAAGTCTTCAGACATTCTGGGCCGAATCACGTGGGCGGATGAATTTTGATCTCGGCGCGTCATTCCTTATATAAGCTCATCTACAATCCTATAACCTTTCCTGCCAATTTATAACTTTACAGACGTGTATTATATCGTAAGGTGATTTCGTCGATATCACATTCGTAATCGAAGTGGAAGCGGGTCGGTCGTGATCGGTGTGGAACACGTTAGATACGCCTCGTATGATCGATCCCACCTAAGACACGCGGAGGTTCCCCAACAGGTACTCATGCTAAAGGAAGCTTATTAGAAGCTTCGGTTGCATAACCGGGGGCGTTTAAGTAGACCTATCAGAGTCGACGGTTAACCCGGCAAGGCTCCATCGCGCCGTAGGGCCCGATCGTGACCCAACCTGTCCGATCTACGGTCAGGTTGGGCCTTCTCCACGGTCCGTACCATATTTCGCGCTCCGTAGAGATTACCAATCGCTTTAGACACTTCCGTGCCATGCTGCTCCGAGAAACAACGCGTTCCACGGCACGGCTGAAAATCGACCAGGAGAATCAAATCGGACGTAACCATCTCCCGCAAACGATAATACGCTCTATTATTACATGAGTAATGGTATTACACGACGAATGGATAGAAACAGTCTCGTTCTAGCAATGTTATACAGATTGCAAGATTATCATTTATAAAATTAATAAAACAAAAAAAGAATTTTCTCATAAATCATGTGTACAAAATTTTTAGATATTAACTTCTTATTCAACTAAATTTTCAATACGTTCCACATTGAGTATCGTAGAATTATTTTTGTGAACAATGACATCCAAATAAAAAAGCAGAAAACATTCTAAAATCTTTTTAAAGTTCAGTATGAAGAATAGGGCAAGGAAAGCCGTAACAGGATGTTCGTGTTTTATTATTTTTAATAGACAAATATTATTCCAACCATAGTAAACTGCGCGCCGACAAATCGTCAGACTTGAAACACACACACACACAAACAATTCTAGTTGAAATAGTAAAATCCCATCCTCCCTCAATTAAATCGTTACGATTTAATTTATGATGCTAAGCATCTAAAAACTGTAAAGAAATTATTGCGAAAAATATTACCTCAGCCAGGACTTGAACCTGGAACTTCCCTTTATTCCGTGAAGGTGTCGTACCAATTCGACCACTGAAGCATGTGGTAATATTTATCGCGATAACCTATTATTAAATGAAGAACATGCATTATCATGCCCGCGTAAATAAATAATATTCAAATGGCTCCGCGGATTAAAATTCAGTATGAAGAATAGGGCAAAGAAAGCCGTAACAGGATATTCGTGTTTTATTATTTTTAATAGACAAATATTATTCCAACCATAGTAAACTGCGTGCCGACAAATCGTCAGACTTGAAACACAATTCTGGTTGAAATAGTAAAATCCTACTATGGTTGGAATATTTGTCTATTAAAAATAATAAAACACGAACATCCTGTTACGGCTTTCCTTGCCCTATTCTTCATACTGAATTTTAATCCGCGGAGCCATTTGAATATTATCTTATTAAAGTTCTTAAAAAATATATAACAAAACTTGCTCGTAAAAATCGTCGAAATTTACAAAGACTCGCGCTTCTACAATTCGGAGCCGGTCCGTTCGCGTCGCCCACAATTGTCGCATAACAAGAATCCGGCCGGCAAGAAACGTAATGCAATCGCCGGGTGCATTGTGCGTCTCCCACGATTCGCGCGTGTTGTTATATCGAGTCGGCGGCTAATCCGTTCTCTCACGACGTCCGTTCGTCCTCGTGGAAAACGGTAGCGCTGATACGTGGGTGCAGCATTAGCGGCCCTGTCAGGTCAATGAATCATTACGGGCCACGGACAGGTCGCCGAGGCGCCGATCGACGACGTGAATAAATGTCCGACCGTCATAATTCTCGGCGAGCCCGCGCGCGACGGGCGTGTGCTTGTCGCCCTTGCTCGCTCGCTAGATACGCTCACGAGGCGCCTCGTTTCGCGACTTTTCAGAGACGGCTCTGACGCGAGCAAATAAGTGGGACGTCCACGGCCACGCACAATGAGCCGGTCTTCTATAAATCAACGAACGGCCGCGGCGTCACGATCTCATAACAACGGCGTTTATCGAGCGCGAAAATATGTGCGTACTGTCCTCTGCGACTTTTCAATTTCATAATTACTTTTCGTGTCTCTTCCGTCTCGAACAGAGATTCTCAGAGAGGCAACTTTTTGATTGCTAATACGAGTTATCGTCTCGTATCACAATCTCAAAGTTCATAAATAATTGAATTTCTTTTTAAAAGAAAACACAATAAAAGAAATTAGAAATAAATGTATAAGGCGGGATCTGCTAAAAACTAAATGTCCATTTAACAACATAGAAGAATATAAATTCCTAGAGTTAATATTAAATGCTGTTTAGCTGTAATATATGATGAAGCGAATATGATGAAACTGTATTTAAATTCCATGTAGCTGACTAGTCAGTGGCACATGAATTATTAGAGCATAACTTGTATAGAAATGTTGTAGATATGAGAGTTAAAAAATTATTAACTTGAGAACCACTGATGTATGTATGCTTTTCGTGTCGCAGGCGATTCGTCACACATCTAAGAGTCTGATTAAATTAGTTCGCGATTAGTCAAAGCTCGCTAATAACGGACACACTTCCTCAACGAATGTTCTACCTCGGCTTGGCTATGAATCAGTAATATGATTATCGCCTTTCGTGCTTTCTATCTTCTACATGTGTCAGAGATAATTTATCGAACGGAACGAAAGCGTCACTGATACTTCTGTCAGATGTATTGATTCTGGATAACTACGTATAGAACCAGTTGAATTTTTATTATCCGACAGAAGTGCAAAATATGCGCATTTAGAGTAATCTCATCTTTTACCGTCCCGTTATTGAGACAAACTAGACTAATGTGTCAAGTATCGCATTCTATTAAGAGAAATGGTATCTGTATTTAAAAAAATGTTATGTACGTGTGCTGGAAAGCGTTTACGGTGATTCATAAGTATTTTTCGATCTCTCTTCGTCTTGACACAGCTTGCAGCGATTGTGCGCATCGTACTATGAGATAAGAGCGCGATTCTCGCACGGGGCGGAATAAAAAATGAAGCGGGGTTGGCGGTTAACGGAATTAAACGGAATTTGCTCGTATGGGCGGACGCATGAAACACGTAATTGTCAGTATTAACCCACTTGGGCGTCTCCTTTATACACGATGCGCGCGTGCGGACGCGCGTTCACACGCATGTGAGCGTATTCGCACAATGGGAACTGGAAAGTGGTGGTGCACCAATCGCACGTCGTTCTTTCGTCCTACGGTGACCGCGAAAAGAATATGAGGAAAGAGAGCATGCGTGCTTAAAAGGTGAAAGACGAATGCGTTGCCAATTTGAATTCACGAAACCATCAAACATTATGCGATAAAAACAGACGCAGAATTTAAAAAGTAGATCTTTCTAAATTCTGATGAAGTATAAGAAATAGAATATTTTATAAAATAGATAAATTTAGTCAATCTTGCGAAGTTTAACATACATGTAGATTAAACATGAAAGAAAATAAACAAATCCATATTCGATAAATTAGCGTAGAATGCAAGCGTGAAATATACGAGTTTTTACATTGCGAAAAAGAACGTTTAATTAAGAATTAGAGATTTATGTAAGAATTAAAAGATTTATTCAAGATTTTGCAATTTTATTTTAAATTATGTGCTGCAAACGCGAAATCGACGTATTAAGAATAACTTACATATTTGCAATAAACGGATTTCGTTAACTCACAATGTTACATTAAATCAAAATATTCCATTGCATTTCTTGCTCTAAAGCATGCTTGAAGCTTACCCGCAAAATATTGCATTCGTGTCACGCAATCTGCCATGCAACAGGTGTCAACACGAACATATCGCACTCGTGCATGGTAATTATCCCATACGGAGGGCTTCATTCATTTGTGTGTATGGGGCATTCCATAGCCGACGGTACAATACTTTAGTAGCGTATATTCTTAGAATTAATTAAAGTCGAAAAATCCTAGCATAGATTTTCCAGACATAAATCATTACGCAAGATTCTTTAATTGCATATTGTGCGAAACAATTTCTCAATGTTTGAATATATTTAATAACACCGGAACATTAATTCCTATTCAATAATTATACGCAATTCTTAATTAAGCATTACCTACAGGAAACAATTTCTCGATTGCGAAGATAAAATCGATAGCGCGATCGATTCGATCAGTCCGAGTTCGATCCGGTTAACTCGCCTAAATACCACAAATACACAACCAGTAACCACGATATCCCATATCGTTATTATCCACGCCGCAAAAATATTCGTAATAAAGTATCTCCGCGGTATCAATCTACCATAAATTATCGACGTACGAGTACTATACCGCGCCCTGCTATATAACGCTGTATTTACGTATGCATGGGCGGTCATTATTCGATCAGCAATTAGCAGCTACGAGTTGATCGATGGCCGCGAACCTCGAGAATTCTCATTATCTCAATTCTTCTCACGTTCGTCACGGCATTGTCCACCCGCTGTAATTAAATGCAATACATTTAATAAAGCTCTCTATCATAAAGTTGATCTCGATATCGGCTCGAACCGCTAACATTTGCAATAAAATAATGAAACTTGAAGTGGAAAAATTGAAGAAAGTGCGTTACGGATAAAATCGATTTGCGATTCTCTATTATTACCGGAATTCACCTTGTATCAAACGATTACGACACCTGCAACGGAGAGATTATTCTTTAATCAACGATGTATTATACTGATTGCAGATATTAACTACAGTACAGCACGCAATTAACGATCTTGCAGTCGACATCGATATTCGCGTCTCGTGCCTTTCGCGCCTCACTACCGGCAGCGAATTGCAGGTGCAAAATCCTTCGCGGTGGCATCGCACCCAAGGTCAAACGAGCTGCATTGTACGAGCGCGCCCGCTTCCTGCGGTCCGCGATCGCAGGCAGATATCGAATAGCGATTACGAAAGAATTATCTTAATTGCCGGCCAGGAAGCGGCGGGCGGGGTGAAAAGGGCGCGTTCGTCCAGGAAGAACGGATAGACCTGGCGCGCGCAGTCCGATCGATGACAAGATCAGCCACGAACGATCACCGTGGCTCACTTTAATTACCATCACTGGGGGGGGGGGGGAGGAGATGGGGGACAGACCGTGGACTCTCTCTCGATGGGAGTCCCCGTATGGTATCGACCGAGACCACCGGCCTCACAGTATGCCAACTATGTCTCCCCCGAGCAATGACACCGGCTCGTTAAGACTCGAAACGCCGATCGGTAACGGTCAGACGCGATCTGTACGGATAATTAAAAGCCGAATCTCTGCGATTACGCTCGCGTGGATCATTACGTGTCGCCGCTTGCGTAAGCAGGTTGCAAGGTGGTGCGCAATGGCCGACCTTAACCCTTGACTGAACCGATCAGCTCCGCAATGCTCGGTTGTTGTATCGTACTTGCTTTACTGTTATTGGATTATTTGATGACCGAAAGAAAGGAGCTATACTTAATTAGACAGGAAAACTACTCTTGTGTGTGTCAAAAAAAAGGGACCCAAAAACACACCTCTACTATCTACTATGTCAGATTAGAGTCAAGCTCAACAGGGTCTTCTTTCCCCGCTAATTTTTCCAAGCCCGTTCCCTTGGCAGTGGTTTCGCTAGATAGTAGATAGTATCTGTAAAAATAAAGATTTCGTTATTTAAAGAAAAAGGAAAAAAGAGAATAATTTTTTGAAAAATCTATTTCCACGATGCATTCTTATTCTAATTTACTATCACAAATATTTGATTTTTCAATACTTTTTTATTTTATGCACAACTACATGTTTACAGTAAATTAAAAGTAGATTTTGTGTGCGGTATATATGTATATAAATAGTTAGGTTTCGCGATGAGTATGGATCTGTAATTGAGAAAGTATGGATCTGTAATGGAGAATGGTGGGAAGATATAAGGAATGCACAAGATGCGTCCTACAAGCTAAAACGAGATTTTAACGACACGTGTATGTCATCTCGTACACTAATGCCGGCGTATTCATCAGTTTAGAACGAGTGGCGTCACACAGATGCGAGAAAGTAATTAATTCCGACACTAATTAATTCCTAGAAATTGCTAGTTTCTCTCAGAGAGATCGGGCGGTGAACAGCCATTTCCTCACCTGGCTCTTGCAACGACAGGTAGCAGATTTTACCCTTTCAAGACGCACCCCATGTTTCCGTAACGCTTTTTAGCTACCTAGAGCGACAGGTGGTGATCGCGCGACATTTTGAAAAATATATACCCAACTGTTCTTTTTTATTTATTTTATAAGATATAGAACATTTATGTATGTATTATAATTATTGAATAATCTATTTTGACACGTTGAGCACAATATAACCGCTGTTACTATACGAAGATAAAATATGAACATTTTTAAACGCATTTGTTTTACTGTGTGGCACTCAACATTAAATAAAGCCTGCCAGTTTTCATATATTTATATGCTTGAGAAATTTATTTGTATGTGTGAAATATATATGTTCTATACTTATAAAAAAAATAAATATATATATATATATATAAAATAGACCTAATAACTAGTGTCATAGAGAAATATATAAATATATAGTTTCGATACAGATAATAACAGAATTATCTACAGTTTTTTCTACAACAAATAGGGATCGATTTTTCAAAGGCAAAAATTAGATGAAAAGATTTGTTCCTTGCATCCTTTGTATACCTACTTCCGTGATTATTCTGGCTCATAATTCTCCCGGAAAGCCGAGGTGCGCGCTATTATCCCCGATTTCGCCGGTTTCTCGCCTCTGACATGATAATGGTGGATCGGGACGATCGTCAACCGAATCGAGGTTTACACATAGCGGTTTGCGAACGGTGGACCACCCACCAATGGGTGTCAGCAGTGCCACACCTTGGATAATAACGCGCGGCGAATCGGTCGAGTTTGCTGATTTCCAGCTGATGACTGGTTAGCATAATAACGATCTGGTAACCATTGGGATGAGAGGGTCACATCCTGTCTGACCTCGCGTTCTCCTTTTTTACGATTTATTTCGTTTATTAATTTTTCGTTCTACACACTATTATATTATATTATTATATTAAGATTCTTGTAAGACTTGAAAGTGTCAAATCTAAAAAGATGCATCTAGAGATCGTGTTAAGATTACACCAAGAAGAAGATGGGAAAACGAGAAACGGAGTGGTGGCATTTTTCTAAAAGGCGACCTGGAACGTATCCGTTTCGCACCCTTCGCTACAAACACATGAAAGCCTCGTGTAACACATGGCCTGAGACAAGTGTTGCACTTTATCATTCGTCCGATACATGACACGCATTCCAAAGCATCCTCTGCATGGTGCCGAAAATTCCATTATTGAGAACTCTCTTATGTAAGAAGTTAGGAAGAGACCAAGAGACACACCAATAGACCAATTATCGTATAGTCCGAATTTAACGAAGTTAAACAAAAACTAGATAAAAGCAACTATGTTTAAAAGATATGATTTCTACAAATTCATGAAAATAACACGTCACGAGCTATCAACATAAGAATATATTGAAGTTTAAAGTGTTGAAATTGATGAAATCTGCAAGAGGAATCAACAACACGCAACTTATTTCACATCGACGGCCCATTCTCTCGGAGTCTCACGAATTCTCCCGCTACGGACCCCCTTCGTGAGGCGTCCGCGATAACATCTCGCAGTTCAGGCCCCGAAACGACCGTTAAGGGATCATTAAGGCCGGCGTGAAGAGTGCGATAACGGCGATTCTTACGCGCGAGTAAATTCATACCCCAGTCAATTTAGATACAAGGTACAGGGAACCGCGGAGACTGATTTAAGCCTCTTCGTAACCTTCTTAACAGCCTAACAAACTAAAAGTATTTGGACACGCGCTGCAGTTTTGCGAGAGAATCGCTCTGATCCGGGCCCTCTAGAGGCCCGCGGAATGGCAGGTGAAATCTGCCAGAACTCGGGCCCGCGAGCCATATGTTGCGCACGCTACCTTAAGACCTGAAATAAGGCCCGGGTAACAGGTTGCTGCTGCTACGAAGCCGAGATTGTTTTGTCCGCAGCCTTAAAGGTCCTCCACGGGCTAATGAGCCATTCTGCCGGTATATTGGCCCGATGCCTCGCGCCGCTTTTGATCGCCGCTACTGAAATATAAGGCCCATTCGTTACTCGTACAGTGACTCGGGTATTTTAGGCTCCTAAATGGCCTGCCGGCGTGAGATTTCACACGATTACGAGTTCTTCGGCTTTCCCGGTAATTCAGAAAAAAGTTATGTGCGTGAAAGTAAGAGTAAGGTGCGTTATAGGGAGGTAATTTATAAGTCATATTCAAATGATGTTATTAAAATTAGATTAACCAACTTAAATTTATAATATTTTAGATAGATATTACTACTAAAAAGATTACTACTAAAAAATTGAAAAATTGATTGATAAGTAATGTATCGATCCCACTGCCTCGAAATGTCTTAATATGGCCAAGAATTTTTCAAAGAACTATTGGACCACATCGCTTGCTTCAGATCAATTGAGATATAAAAAAAGAGAGTAACGAATAGCCTTTGTATCGCGAGGTTACTTCGAATCAATATTAACGCAGCGGTGGATACCTCCGTTGCTTCTTTCATCTTATTATTTGTCTCTCACGTTTTTCAAGTGGTCTCCTTTTCGGCTCTCTCCTATTGAATAGATCTTTGAAGTAGTCAGAGACGGAACGAATTGATAATTGAATGATGACGATGACTGTGCAAATCTTTTCTCTTGCTAATATTTTAATTTATGAACTTCAAATTTTTATAAATTGGTGATAACAGTTAGGTAGATCTAAGAAGAAATATAATACAGACGACACGCTAATAATTTAACATAATGTTAACATTAACTGCATAATATTACGTGGCGATGTAATAATTAACTGTAAGAGAATACATAATATCCCGATCGTTCAATACTTATTCGGCTGGGGATCTTTCCAGCCGACTGAGAATTTCATAAAAGCGACGACTATATAATTCGTGCACGGATCGCCGCATCATCGACGATCACGCTTCACGAAGAAGAAACGCACGAGCACTAACACACCTGGTGTAACCGGCAGTGGCGATCCGCGCTGACACAATGGGACACGTACCACCACGGAGTAAAGGGTTGCAAGAAGACGAGAGTCTTCCGGGAAGCGATGAAAGACTCTCGCTCCTTGGTCAGGTGTGCTGTACGTCCTAAAGGAACGATCAGTTTTATACGAGGTCAACTTGATTCTACGGCGATCGTGTCAAAAGTCGTGAGATCGTTATCGCTCGAAGTCCCGTGCAAAAATATTTAGATTGTACGCTACATTTAGATAATAAATAATTATGTATAAAATAAAAGTAAATAAAAAATAAGAATCCCAGCATCGTATTTATTAAGTACAGCGTTATTAAGTACAGCGCGTAATCTTGTAGGATTTTCGGCTTCTATCGTTGCAAGTTAAATAAAGTCACATTTTCACGCAGAAATAAAGAAAATCTGAAAATCCTTTAACACATCAACCGGTAGATTTTATTATTAACCGGGACATAATTTTAGGTGACCGAAGTCGTCAATCTGCAGCTCTTACTAGCGAGTAGTTTTTGTCAACGGCGACCGGCCTCGACCCCCTTCGCTTTGTGCCCGAAAACCTCGTAGCTGATGTCCCCTTCTTGGCTCGGCCCGTACACGACGTTGCGACCTTTTGTCGCCGCGCGGCCGCTTTTCTCTCGCAAAAGTCTTTGCATAGTGCAAAGCCTCGGTGCCATATACAAACGAATAATGGAACCTTTTACCCCGGCGTTTTATGTGTGTATATCCGTTCCGACGCACCTGTTCGATCGGACCGGTCGCCATAAAAGCCCAGCGGCCAAGGTAGCGTTTGCTTCCACACTTTCTTACTTGCGCGCCCGTTTCTGCGTGAGTGTGTATACACAGTGCGGTCTGCGAGGGCCGGTACTCGAAAATGGCGCGTGCACCTGTCGTGCCGGGCGAAAGGACGACGTTCAATGGGCCGTCATACATAATTACAGTCATAATGGCGACTAAACTACACAACGAGACCACAAGTGTAAATCGTTTAGATTTGAATATCCACGAGTTTCAAGTACAGCACGAGTTTGCGATCATCCCATCATTATGACTATAATTCTCTTTAAATATCCAGATTACTATCGTTAAAGGAGCGATGGAAGAAGAATTAACTACGCTTTCACTTTAATGAGCTATCACGGGTAAACGATATTTAAATAACTAAATATAGCACGTGTTGCTCATATGCAACGATGCACCCTTGAAACGTCGATTAAACGCGTGTTTGGCTCGCAGGTCGATCCATATATTACCAATGCGACAATGTCAGGAGGGTAAAGCGAGATCGCGGCACGATCTCGGGCACCCATATGGGCGAGAGTCGGCTGAACAAAAAGCTCGATTGGAGCCACCACAGCCGATTGAATCGGCGGCACGTATGCTAGAGACGCGTGGGTTTTAATACGCGGTGCAGGTAGCCCGTTTTACCCGGGCGAAATGAATTAAATGCGTTTCCATCGCGCGTGTTTACTCGCCATATGTTGTTTGCTCCGCTAAAAGAGCTTTGTGCTGGCGTTACACGCCTGTGAATGTATGAATGAACGCAACACGCGACGGAGAGAGATACTCGCGCGCGCGGGCGCGGGCGCGACGCGGAACGGTCTCTCGATTCTTCATTGTGCGAAGAAATTGGATAACCTGCCGCATAATCCGCGCGTATTCACGCTGATGGGAGTTAACGTGTGTCGATTAGCCCTCGTGAGATACGCTGAAGGCGAGCTCTGTCATGACCGGAAGACGCGATTAACACGCTGAATGCCGTGCGGATTACGAGGCAAACGCGTATTAATTTCGCACTAGCTCAACTAGGATATACATCCACGACTGCGAAAAAGCTGTTGCACGTAAATATTTGTTCGCAGAAAAAATTTTAAAATGCAATAAGTTTTCTAGTCTAACGATTTGTCATAGAATTTGTGATAGTTCTTAGGATATTCAAGTATTCCCAGCCCAGATTCGAGAAGCATTTCTCATAAACGCTCAACGATCTGGAAGACTAATAAATCTCGCTTCGATAAATCGATGAAAGGATCTGGAATTTCCTATTCATCGCATGATTGATCTGGACCACCCAAACAGAGCTGTAGCAATGGATAAACGGCGGCACTCGGAAGATATACATAAAGCGCGCGGACTGCGCGGAAAGGATTCTTTTTACAATCGCGAACAATCGTTCTCAGCGTTATGTAATTGCGCAAACAACAATGCGCACGATTGCGGGAGTGTATCGATGAATGCGATATAAATATCGCGACTTGTCGAAATTGCCGATAGATTTGTTCGCCGCCGCGTATTTTATGTCACTTTCGTACTTTATTACGTCCACGCGTACACACACGTGCGCAATGAAATACTACCGGCCGTACGTCGAATCTCAAGTCGGATCCAATCGATTCGTCTCGAGCCAAGCACGAACACCGACAATTATCTTTATCGATGAGGCCCCTCCTAAGACCTCTGACATGCGAACGATCGATGCCCGATTGGTTGCCCGAAGAAATTAAGCTTATACGCTCGTCGTTTGTCAAAAGATAAAACGCCTGATTATGCGAGTCTCCAAAATATCGTTATGTGATATGTGCGTCATTTTTTATATGTATACGATCTAAATGACTGATAATCAAAATTTGGCAATTATGGTAATGATCTTCGTAACTAGTGTCTTATATAATATAATTGATATTTGAAAACTGAATATAGTAAAATTTTATCCATAAGAATTCTTGAAGAAAAGAGGATGCTAAATAATAATGCTAGAGAAAGCATAGGTATGTGGGAAATCGAAGAGGTAAAAATCTAAAAATATTAAATATATTTTAGAGAGGAGAGAGAGAGAGAGAGAGAGAACACAATAGAGAGAAAAAAAAGTTTAAAATTTAAAATCCATGTAATTTATTTCATATAAAATATCTCTATACATAGGCAATATCTGTATTTCATAGTAGAGTTTATTTTCTTTACAAACTAGGAATAGTGGTACTCGTCTGAGCCATGCTGCTAATTACACGCACGATAAAAAGTAAAAGTATGCAACGATGGCTCACTCTCTAACATCTACCTCTTTCTATATCTTTTTCGATAATTATAACGAGTCTTTTGTTCCTCTGCGTATAATACAATGACTAGTTTGTTTAAGAAACTTACGGTGGATTTGCGAGATGCAAAATACAGAAAATGATAATGCGACGTGCGGAGCCGAGATCTTATCCTTTTTCCTATTCCACGCGTTAAATACCTTGTTTTCCTCTTTTCGGTCCAGTTGCCCAATTCAGGCAAGTTATAATACTCGTACTGTGCGTATTTTACTCGTTAACCGTTAAGCGCTAAACTATGTACAATCCGCGTGTTAACGCGTGCGAGCGCGCGAATGAGATTCCACCCGACGCGACGCGCGCGTGGCGATTTCGCGAATGGCACTTTGGTGCATCGCAGCGTGATAACTCTTAGCAAAATTTTATCTTCCAAATTTACATCGACCATGCCTGAAATGCACCCTGTTTTCGAAAATATTTCATTTAATTCAATAGTTTCCCGAGTACTTTGCGAAGTTTCGCATTTATTTCTCGTTTCATTTTAAACGAGAAATAAATTCCTTTCCACCAAAACTGCAAAAGATCATTGTATAATTAATATAAATAAGTTTCGATCGACAGTCACGATGATAAATAATGCTCGGATGCGCTCGCACGCCGACAAACGAAACGAACTATAACTCAAAAAAAAAGAAAACGTGCAAATCGTCCTATTTCTCGATCTCTTCGTTTTTATGATCGCGTTTTACGTGCTCGAGTGCATTAAAAAAAATGAGAAACAAATGGCATGAAACATAAAAAAATGGCACAGCAGTTTCACGGGACCGTATCACGCGGTGGTAATCGAACAGTTTTTTATAATCGATATTCCTCACGTGCTCGGAGCGACGTGACCGATCTCTCGAAAGGACGAAGTATAATCTCTAAGTACTATTATATCATCAGCACGCTCATACAATGAGTCACAAAATTATTTATTTCTCAATTGCAGACTTCAAAAGATTGATACTCTTTTAGGATAGGATCTTTTATGGAATAATATATTTGTTCATATATTTTTCTTTCTACAAATAAAATTTAAAGTTTAGCAATTAAAAATCAGCAATTAAGAGAGAATAAGTATTTTGTGAATCGCTGTGTACGTCGCACACTCGTACATCAATATTTACAGCGAAGGATAATAAACAAACGAAACTAACTCTCACGAAACTTTTCGAGATATCTGTCTGACGAATCAACTTTTTAATAATACGCGTTCGATATGATCGAGTAGTATACTTGACAAGAATGCGTGGGATCGAATTCTTTCGCCATTGTTACAAAATAAAAATGATAAAATTTAATAACTTATTTTCAAAATTAACTTAAAATAAAAAATGTTTTCGTTATAAAATAAAAATGCAACTTTTCGGAGAATATTTTTATGAATTAAAACTTTAGTTAAAACTTAAAAGGCACTTTCCTGGAAGGATATAGTCGGATGGCGAAAGAGTTAATTGATATTTCGCGAGCGATTCACCAAGATACCAGACTTCACTAACTCGACATTTGTACTGCATTCTAAGGCACTTTGAGACCGCGAAATGAAAACGAGCGACATACGTTTATCTCGTGGGTCACAGAGACGCGAAACTTTAGCAAGAATAGCCGACTGACACCGGCACGCCGGGACAGCCGCCATCCTGATGCTTCGTGAGCAACGACATCCTGCTGAATGTCTTGCTACACCTGTCGCAGGAATATTTCTTGACGTCGCTGTGGGTCTGTAGGTGAGCCCTGAGGTTGCTCCTATCGGCGAACGCGCGATTGCAGTGTTGACATCGGAACGGCTTCTCGCCGGTGTGCGTCCGGATGTGACCCTGGAGCAGCCACGGCCTGGAGAACGCCTTGCCGCACGTATGACACTTGCAGGGTAGCGTGTGCGTTCGGATGTGCATCTTCAGGGCGCCCAAACTGACGTATACCTTCTGGCAGAATTTGCACGAGAAGGACTTCTTTGTCTGGCCTTGAGCGGCCGCGCAGTGAAACTGCTGATGCTTCGACAAGCCGGAATATGTCGAGTACGATTTGTTGCAGTCTGTGCATGGGTACCTGGACGACGTTGTGCTCGAGGAGGTGCTCGCGCCGGTGCTCGGGCTGCTCTTCTCTATTTTCGTGTTGACGATCGACGTCCCGGCGGAGGTACTGCCGGCGGACGACCTGCCGCTCTCGCTGCTGGGTGAGGAGAGATCTTCCGGCGTCACGGGAGGCGGAGATCGCAGAGAGCCGGAACCCACGGAACTCGTAGGTGACAAACCGCAGTGATCCGGACTGCTCCAGTGAGGATAGCTCCTGGCGATGGGCCGTTGGATCGTCGAGCAAGTCAGTGCGCTGTGGGGCGGCGGCGAAACTGACGGATGTTCCGGAGAGGAGTGCGGATACGCCGGTACCGGGTACGACGAATACAATTCCGCTCCAGGATAGCGATGATAGGTAGGCGGGGCATACGGCAGATAATGCGACGGATACAGAGAGCCCGTGCGAGCCCAGGCTGGCGTAGGGTAATGAGCCAACGGTTCCACCGGAGGATTTAGATTCAACGGCTCCAGGGGCGCCTTGCTCGCCATAAAATGCAGCGGGGTCGACGTCGCCGTCACCCCCGCCGTCGGCGTCGTCGTGGAATTGTCATTATGCTGGATCACCTCGACTCGCGCCTTCTTCACCATCGGGTGATGGGTCGGCGCGATTCCCGCTGGCGGCGTGATAGTCTTGGTTGGATAGTGATGGTGATAGTGATGTAACTGGTGCACGTAGTGCATCGCATGATGAGTTGTCGGCGAAGATGGCTCTATCGTTAAAGGTGGAGGAGATGTCTTGAAAATCGGAGGTGGCATCCTGCTGGACGCGCGTTCCTGTTCTTGTTGTTGTTGCTGTTGCTGCTGCTGTTGTTGTTGTTGTTGTTGATGGGGAGAATGACTATGATGGCGATCCGCAGTTCTGCTGAGATCCTCGGGCTTCGTGCTGAGGTTCTCAGGTTCAGGGATATCGTCTACTCCGACATCGATTATTTCTTCTGCACAAACAAGAAATAGCGGCGTTCACATATATGATAAAGGATACCGAAGTATAAAACATAAAGAAAAGAAAATAATTTAGGTAGTATCTAAAAATAAAAAAAGTTTATAAATATTTTTCTAATATTTTAATTTTAATGACGTTTCTAATGACTCAACTTTTCGAAAATAAAAGAATTCATTGTAAGCCATATTTACTTCATTATTGTAAGAAATATTCATTATAAACTGTATCTCGTGTTAGCACACTTTCTCTTTACTTCTTTCTTCTTCATTTTTATTTTTCCTATATTTGTTTTCATATCTTTATTACATCTTTATTTTTACATATTTGTAATTGTTTAAATTTGACATAATTATATGTATTCAATTATGTTAATTAAATAATTATTTTTTGTATTAAAATTACTATTAATTTTAATTTTATTAATAACAACAAAATATTAAAGTTTACGTTTAAAATTACTATTTTCCATTATTCTATATTATCTAATCTACTTATTGTGACGCTTAAAATATATTCTCGAAAATAAGAGGTCAATATAAACGTTGAATTTCGTATAAAAGTAATTTTGAAGGGATTTGTGCGATAAGAGAAAAATAATTTTAATACCTTTGATAGCTTCAGGAGCTTCTTCTTCATCCTCGGACGTATAATAAAACGGCCGCTTCTTTAAAGGGCAATGACTGTAATTGTAATTCTTCTTCATGAAGCTGTGTGGCACCTCGTCGACAAGCATTTTGTCACTGTGTTTTGATACTGCGCGAAGGCACTTAAAGCGTTCTTCTGATTTATTAACGCTATGCCACTGGGAAGGACGCTTACAGCATCCTCCTTCTTTCTCTTCTCGTATGGATATCCGTCATTTACAGCGTTAATCCAATAATCACACTCTTGCCGAAGTCTCGCGAGCGACAATAATACGCGGCAACGTTATTTCCGCGTGTTATCACTGCACTGTTATTTCACACATAAGTCAAAAGCCTCCTCCTTCAAAAGAAGAAACGGCACTTTGAGTTTTCTTTAAAGGAGTAATAAAATTGATCTTCACCACACGCTTGTCCGAATTCAACTGACCGGTTGGGCGACTCGGATAAATCTTGACTCGCGTGAAACACGAAAGAGAAATGCGAGGAATGTGTGCTATAGCGACTGGCTCGAAACGTCTCAGCTGCAAGCCGGTCTCTGACTAGCAGGGGGTTGTGTCAGGGCCTCTTATAACAGGTCGCCCCACCAACCGATTGCAGGTGGCCCGCACGTGCTGCCGAGCCAATACGGGCCCGCGGGCCCCTCGTTGCTTGCCAATGGGGGACGGGCGGTCGCGGGCCACCAGCCAATCGACCAGGGATATGTTCCACCAACTGTCCCCCACCGTCAGCGACAACGACGGGAGGTGCAGGATATTCATGAGTGCAACGCGATAGTCCGCTACGCTTCACGTCCTTCCTTTTTCATCCCTTCCCCTAGTTTCTTTCTCTCTCCTTCTCTCTCTCACGCTTACACGCTTCGCAAGTTTCAATGTGTGTATGTTATGTTGTTCTGTAGGAGCAGATGCTGTGACCCCTCTTAGGGGACCCTCTCCACGCGCGCGCGCGCACACACATGTACCAGGGATTCGCGTTCGCGCGCGCGTGTGGGTACATTAGACCCCCTCCGCGCGAGAGCTCGGCAACTCGCGTTTTTTATTCGAATTTCCGTTCGGCCTACCTGAACTCCGCACCGTTCTTTCTCTTGCTCTTTGTGCGAGAGTGGTTGTCGCGTCGACTGTTTTGTGCCCCTACCTGATATGCGCGCATTGCGTCTCGCGTACATGCGTGCATGTGTGTACGTATGTATGTATGTGCGAGCGCTACAATCCACCTCTTGTTCCCCTTCTGAATTTCACTCCCTCTTTCGCGTCGACCCACGTTGCCAGTCCGACGTGTAACGGTCGTGTCGCGTGCCACAGCATCGCCCACGCGCGCTGGGAACCTACACACGCGCGTACACTCGTGAGCATGTGCACTGGGGCACGCGTACTCGCGCGAGCACCCCGTCTCCCTATGCGCGAGCGGCAGATTCACGTTAGATCGCCTGCCATTTTTGCGCGAAAGGAAAAGCACGCGGCGTTCAGTTTGGGAATCCGCCACGTGGCCGACGCGCGTAAAAAAAAAACGGTAACATTCTTCTGTTTCTCTTCGATGTCGGCAGAAACTTTTGTGACATACACAAAGATAAGATTAATACAGATAAGCTTTTTTTGTTGGGGTTTAAATTCTTTACCGCTATAAATTTGTGTATCATCGTTTTTTAATGCTACATAAAAATGTAGCAATGCATTTCATTGTTTATTGATAAGAATAAAGTATGTCACTAATTAAAATATTCACAGCAACGAAATATTTCAGATGCATTAACACACAATGAAAATTCAACAAGTTTTATACGGATTTTAAAGCAAAGTGAAATCGTGAAACATTTTTTCGCAATTAACGTATATATAATGGGCAGGATTATCACCAGTGAAATTGGAAATCATTCGAATTGATCTATCACGAAACGATAATCGGGATAAGAGACCGGTATGATCATATATTGGCTAGAAAACGAGACCAATTTTTGACATATAGGACCCTTGTACTTGTCGTCATAAACAGCTCACTCGCATAAACCTCTATTCTTTTGCTAGTTCGCTGGGTGTGTGCGCGACCAATCATTCTCTCGTATTATTTCGTAATGAAGGAGAGACACCAGACGCGCAGAGAGCAAAGGCGGAGAGAGGAAAAGGCGGAGACGGCGTCGTGCGTGCGCGCTGGCAGAATTTCACGATAAAATCTCGGTAACCGATACGCCACGGGCGCGCGTGTTATTAACCGTTTGTCTCGACAGGAGAAACGTCCTCGCTACCGTCGATATATATTTACACTCGCTTCGCTTTGCATTACAATATCAATATTACACGCAATCGCCGCGCGCGACGCATTTCACTTCGCTTTAACGGCGCATTCCAAATGCGGCACGCGCATGGTACGTTGAACTTGAAATGATTCCGCATCGAGCTTTGTACTATCAATGCATTGAAAACAGCAACGGCGGTTACTACGGCGTGTTGCGATATTATCACTGTATAAAAGATATAATTCAGACTCGAGATTCTGAAGACACTATTCCATGGAATGTCGGCCAAGTCAGCTTATGTGATACAACAAACGCACTAAATTCTGTACATATAAGATATTTGGAAAATCTCAAGAATGAGTAATATATTTGTCAGAATAAAAATCTTTTCTTGAAGACTATAAATAATCTTCCGAAATTTTAATTCCATTAATTGCGTATCAATTAAACACTTGCTACTCAAAGACAAGTCGAGTCATTGTCATCACGCGTGCCGGACGTATTGAAACGATCTAGCCGGCTGCTGTACGCACTGCAAATTTATACGATCGTTAGCCGGGACAGAGAGTTCGATTCGCTCGCCGATAAGCGGAGCAGTCACGATCCTAAAGAAACTATCTGCTGGCAACGGGACGGCGCGCGGCGGCGCGAATCACCCGTTGTTGTCCCTATACCTGCCGCCCCGCTTATCTCATCGACACCCACGAATACAACGTCACGTACATATCGAGTGCGTACCGATGCACTACCGCCGATCAAAGGGAATGCAAGAAATGCGCACGCTCGGTGCACCGACTTCGACCTCGGGCGGATCGCGATCCCGGTTAATTTCAAATCCATATCATGCCGTACAGTCTCTTTCGCTGCATGAAAATGAGACGGAACGTTTCTACGATTTAATTAAACCTTCACGTTAAATAAATAATTGTCTGTCGCAAGTCATAAAAAAAGATTTATAATTTTGAATGAAGACATATCTTTAAGGGATATTTAATTTATTATTACAAGACCTAATATAGCATGCATTTATGCATCTGAAGCACATTTTTCTCACTGTTCCGGACGGATGCGTTTAATTTGCAATCTGCGACCGCCCTACCGTCGTGCGACCTACCTGCCGTTTCCGATGCATCGCATTAAATTAAAAGCCACAATCTTCTCTCTCGTTGTCACGTAAATATGCGCGAAGGGGCCGATCGACGTTTTCTTCTCGTGGCGGTTTACGAGGAAACGGGCACCCTACGGTTGCCTCCGTCTCAGCGCATCAAGAACTCAAAACAGAAATAGAAAGAAAGAGAGAGAAAGAAAGAGAAATACCGGGGAATGAATCGTGCACCGGTCGTCGACGAATCATCTACCTGCGCATAAAGACGCCCTTCCACGCGGTTATCTGTCTCTGCAGACAACCCTTTCTCGTCGTCTTAAATCAGTGAGAGGAAGAAGGAAAAAAAGCAGGCAAGGAGAGGACTGAGAGAACCTGCATTTTATCTGGTTATTCCGGTAGCTACCGGTGGCGGTTCCGGCAAAGAATTCCGCTTCTTTCTTCCTACCATCGTTACGTGGCGGATAAATTATACGGAATACTGGGCGCGCTAAGTTACCCCCGCTTTTGTTTGCCGCTGTAGTATGTCCCGTGCGTGTGAATCCCGACGAGGGAACAATCCGGCGCCCTTCACGCCGATACCACGGGTAATCGCGCGTTCGCGCAGGTTGCTGCGAAAAGATTCTTTATGCGCGCGTAGATAGAAGCAGGTCCCACTGGCACCGCGCCCATCGCGTTCGTCGGTTATGTTGTTGCGCCGCAATGGCGAACCATTTCCGCCCTGCCGCGAAAAAAAAAATACAAATACAGCTACGTGTGACGAAAAAACAGGTTGAAATTGGTAACAACAGATATTAATCTTACTGAAGTTGTTAATCATAATTTTAATACGGTATAATTGTTTTTTTTTAATTTTCTTGTGGGAATAGTCCTTGTGACTTTCAACTATATTCTACTACTAAGAAATTTAATATCGATCCAAACCCCAGTCTTTCACTGCCACCTTCCATTTGTAATGTTATACAATCGATCAATGGATAACCGCAGTTGTGAACAACTTATAGGGGAGAATTAACGATCGCTTCGAAGATAGATACATCTCGGCCAAGTGTATATTTATAGGCGACCGTTTACGGCCAGTTTCTCATACGATTCTTGTTTTCCCGCTCAAAGTGGTAAATTACACGTTACAGCCGAGGAAATGAAAGGTGTGACTCTTCGACCCTCGGCGAGATACCCGATGCGCGACGTTACGATTCCCCGGAACTCTCAACCAGTTCGCGCGCGCACGCTGTTAACCCGTTGCGATCCGGGCCTGTTCGAATAAATCTGTATAATTATTACGACGCGCACAGAGAACCTATATGTGTGTACCGGGTGGCCGCCCCACTGGAAGGTAGCCCCATCGGAAGGAAGCTGGTTTATTTTTTTGTTGTGCCGCCTCGAGGGGCGCCCCATCGCCTCACCTTTGAAACACCTGGCTATTACCGCCGGAACGCTTTATACATGTGTGTGCGCGCCACCATATGCGACTGGCCCCACCGAGACTAGCTACGTAGACCCATTTTCGGGGCCCGTGGATCCCTACACGTGAACCAGGTATCCTCGGAAAAGAGAAGGGAGGGGGAAATCGAAGGGGCTTTGTACTTCTTCTCGCACCGAAACTAGGCACCGAACTAGACGCTTCGCCGATAGTTAAATTTTCCAACTTCGAGGCGCCTTTAATAAAATCGTTTCGTACTAAACACATGTTTCATTCTGTTCTGCTCAGCTTGTGAACTATGAATATCTGTTTATTCATCAATACTATGTTACTTAAAAATTCTATTTTTTAAGAGTTATAAATAACGCCTCAGAATTTTTTTATAGAAAATTGTTAAAATCCAAATATCTGATTGAATAAAAAAAATTATGACTAATTTCCGTGTAACAAAACCGTGAAATATCTATAGATTCCTACATTTTAATCATCAAAGCTCAGAAAGTCTCTTTGAAGAAGTGATGGATTCTATTATATCGAAATTCTGAAAATAAAATGCTAATTTCACAGCGCAATGAATTTAACAAAGAGACTCCGACACGATTTTAGCTATATTGTACGGAGAAGCTTAAATAGTTTGTAAGACGAGTTTTGCTAGCCTTTTACCTTTGATCCCGGTCCATTCATCGCAGAAATGGACACCACCGCGACACAGGTGTACGCTCCTCGAAGTATCAAAAGTTCGGGATTGGCGCTCAAAGCGGAACAATTGAAAAAATAAGACCATTGCACAACGGGGTGCATCGAGGTGTATCAATACATTGAGAGTTGCATGTCAGCGGACAATACTTGAAACGAAATTCGAATAATGTAGCTGATTCGAGTGGTTGACCTTATTAAATATTTTACAATCTTCATTACTAATTCTATTATTATTTGTATGAGATAAACTATATTTATGATTTTACATAATTAATATTATTTATTTTTCCGGAAACAATTTTAAATCATTTTTGCAATTTTTAAATATCCTAATCTTATAATATCTAATTTATTTAATGTGCAATGTAAATTTAACAAATAAAATAATTAAATATGTAAGAATAAGCTCCTAAAACGCTAATCAAAATACTATCAAAACAGTATAAACAAAACAATAGAAAAAAGCACTGTTTAAAAAGTTGATAGAAAACGAAAGCACAAAAAAAAACATCATTCAGATATAGAAAATAGTAAAACTCCAAAAACTACATTACGGCAATAATTTACTCAAGTATTTCCTTTGTGTTCTTTGAAACAGTAATAGGACACCTGCGTTATAAATTAAAAGATGTAAAAGCATAAGTAGACAATAACGAAAAACGCAAGACCTAGTAAAAGCTAGAAGGAAAGAATAGTAAAGTCATTTACGAATGCTTTACTTTAGTAAAGCTACTTAGGTTTGTTTGCTGTCTCATTAAATAAGACATCTAAACAGAAAAACCTCGGTCACAACATACGAAAACACGATTAAACAGAAAAAAAGCGCTAGACACCGACGTTAGAGGCTTAACCTAACGTGCACACCTTTTTTTTTCGTGCACACATCATACAAAGATACGAATACTTCATCTCTGAAATGGAATGCATAATCATAGTCTTGCAAGAAATCTGTTGTTTAAGAGATAGAATTTCGTTGAGTAGTATTTCCCGTACTTCTCGCGGTTATTCGCACGAAAACATCTGAATGCACCGCAGGTTAATCAACTGCAGAACTCGATATTGTCACAACCGAGATGATAATACGGATTCCTTCTCGGATTCCGAAAATCCACTTACGTGTATATCTTAGGTGAATGCACTTTCCCTCTCAATCCCTTGACGAGTCAGTGTCGCCCAGTTCCGCGGACTGGCCTCTATTTACGAGGATCGTCGACGGGACGACGATCGCTACAACTGATCGAGAACCACGGGGCGCTCACAATGACGGTTATTTCGTCGATCGTGAATGAGAAACGGTGCGCCTGAGTTTTTCCTCTTATTTTCTTTCTTTCCTTCGCCTTCGCGGTGAATAGCCGCCGCGACGCGTAAAGCCCTCTTCATTGTGCAACGATCTCAAAGAATCACTACCTCGCCTTAAGTCCGTTCGTTCGGCTAAGAACGAAAGACTCGGTACCTTGCCCTTTGAATCATGAGCTCAGGGACCTGCTGATATAATTTTCTCAAAAATCACTGTCTTACCACATTCGTGTCATTAAATGTTATTTTATTAGTGATTACGTAATCTTATCTGAATTGAATACCTCGAAGCATGACAGATATTATATTAATGTAACAAGAAATGTAACGAAAATGATCTTATATATTTTTAATTCATTTTTAATTCATTCGGGAAAAATTTAATAAAATTTCCGAGAAACGTTCGCACACAATATCTGTATCTTCAACTAAGTCTGTCGCATTTTCAGTCGTGATCTGCATACGACGTACCGTTATTCGTTTGCAACAAGGTTTCAGCATAATTCGTCAATTACACGCCGCCAGCGGGCCAAAATTCACACGACGGTCTCAACGGAACTTGTTTAACGTAACCTGCCGCCCCGACAGTTCGACGTGGGCAATAAAGCGCCCTTGGTAACAGAACGCGTTTTCACTGATAAAAAATATCGATTTTTCACGTCTTCCGTGCGAGTCGAAACTTGTTCAGCTTCAGCCCGAGCACAATCACCTGCGTTCTTCATCGAGGAAAAATCGACGTCTCAAAGAATCCGGGGACGAATCTCCGGTGCAACGTACGCGAATGTACCGGAGCGGACAGCATCTGTTCTGGATTCAGGACAGCTGATGGGACGCGTGGCAACGTTACCGTTTTCGAAAAATTGACGCGTATGGGGACCTTCCCGGGATAGAGTTCCGGTATAACGTCTCGTCTATTATTAGCCCAATAAATAAAACGGTTTTGAACTTATACAACTGGTATTTTCCAAATATCACGATTTCAGGTCTATAAAATAACTATTATATTGTAGAACATTTATGACAAATTTTCCTCGTATCGATTTAAATATAATATAACCATAGTTTGGAAAAATCGTTGAATTATTTAAGTAACATTGACATTTAGATGTAAATGTAGATGTGATTTTATATTTTATTAATATCATTTTAAGAAACCTATTCTATTATTTAGGCATAAGTCATTTAAAATCTATTTAAGAATATAATTTATAATGTCATCTTTGTGATACCTACTTTTAACTAAACACATTTTCACGAAGAAAAAGAGAGCTTCCACGTTTAAAAAATATTTTAAAAATGTATAATAAAGACAAAACACGCGACTAATATCGAGATACGTCGTGAGGCGGAACGTCTGTCAATCCAAGAAGATAAGGATACCGCAGATCACATTTCCAGGAATGTAGCATATGGTCAGTTTGCCAGACGATTTTCCTACAGCGGAACGACGCGTGCCCATCAGGGGTGCGTTCTTAGGGGCGGGCAGGTGATCGAATATGGACCAGATGACCGAAAACTTTGCTAAATTCTACCTTCGTAAAACTCTATCATGTCCATCTTGCCTCTCGCAGGACTCTTGACAGCGTTAACGATTCTATCTAGACCAACGGTGTGCATCCTTCTACGAAAACCTTATTTAAAATAATTCGTGATCGAATTGTACTATTTCCATAAATATTTATATAGCAAAATTTATTTAATCAAATACTGCAATATTATTTAATTAAGATCGAGCAAATAAAAAATATGCCTGATGATTAAAATAATAATGTATACAGTTTTATTCTCCTATCCTATCGATCCTAAAAACCAACTAGTCTATTTCTTGAGCATTTCGAACGCGCGCGTTTCGAAAAGATAAATGAACATTCCGAGTTACGTCCCGTTTGAATGACGCGCCTTCCTGCATCGATCATCGCCGACAAAAAATCGTTTGGGTCATAAGAAGAGCAAGCTCGGAGAGCTGACATCGAAACGAGTCAATTTCTGCGGTTGATAGCGTGTCCCTCGTCAACCAGGAAGTATCTCCCGGTCGGATTCTCGTCCGAGCCAGTCTTGATGGCCGGCGCTCCGCCTTCGGCAGCGCATTTACAAAATATTCCGGTGCTATAATGACATCACGGTACACGTCCCGGGGTGTAAGAGCGTGCGAACGCGATAGCATCTCGCCAGGACCACCGAACAAGGAGCCCTTATCTGATCAGCCATTAGGGTGAGACACTAACCACGGTTGATACATCAAAACACGCCTGACTTTTATATTTTCGGGATGCGCCCTCGTTTTCTCGTACGTGTCCGCGTCATTACCGTCCGGCAATCCGGCATCTTCGATGAACTAGTTTTCGTCTGTTTGACAGGACCTCACGCGCTATGAAGCTTTATCTGATGCGATGTATCCTGAGGACTTCTGCGCGCGGAGCAACCTTTACCTGTCGCAACACCGAAACAAAGTCCGAGCGATTGTTTCCTAATGAAATTATTACTCATACCTCTCACATTAAATTCCAATTTACTTTTATGTAATCGAGTTGTGATGTATATATCTATAATCGTTTATTTAAATCTATAAGCACGTGCATTAATGTGTCTCCACTGACGAAATGTAATAATAATATTTCTTTTAACTGATCGATAAACTGATAACATTAAGGATAGTAAATAGATAAAATAATTTTCTAATTGAAATTGCGATTAAAATTAAGAATTGATGGTGTCGGAAATTAAAGAAGAAGACACAGGCAAAGCATATTAATAAACGACGTGTTTAGTTTCAATTAACTAAACTGTCTTTTACATGTGACAACAACTGTCAGCAAAGAGGATTCGCGAACGGGTATCTTCTTTCCTCTCAAGTAAGCATATTGAGAGTGATGACCACTGCTTGCGATCATCAGTCTATAAACAACGTCATGTTGAATTAAATCGTCCGGTACATCGATATCTTCTCTATCCTCAATTAACGTCTTTAATTCTTTGTCTTTGATTTTTCCATAAAAAAATAAAATTAAGCATCAATACATTCACATCAAATATTATATAAATTATCTTAAAAGATATATATTTAATGCGAATTTATTGCTGCTTTATCTTATCCACAAAAAAGATTCCATCGACAAAGTCATTAAATACGAAACATTACTACATATATCATAAGTCGTTTTTTATTTTAATCTATAATTATAATACTCAAGAACGCAATTTCATAGCGTACTTATCAACGAAACTTCTCGCGCGAATTACGTAAAGTGCTGCCTATCAATACATATAAATCTCGGCACACTTTGCTCACAATTCCTGCCATTCCTTCGTACCACCGATAAGCATCGGCCAGCATAATCGATGATCAACTCAGCGACTGTCCGGCGTGCAGGGAGGTACCCCAGCCTACAGGTCCCCCAGCGTTCTCTGCGGCGAGTGCTTGCTTAATTAAATTAATTTCAATTGGACTCTCGAGAGAGCCCCGATACACTTTCACCCGCGCAGTTGCGACAGCACGAGCGATCGTACCAGCACCGGCGTTCACTATCTCGATCTGATACAGGTACGGCACGCTCTTGATAACAATGTCGGGGACGCCTCGGGCATTCGTGGGTGCCCGGTTAAGAAGTTGCACGCTTACCGTAACGCAACCGTTGCCGGCCGTCCGCCGTCTGTTACGCGTCGCGCCTCGAAATTTCAACGATTTATCCGACAGGAACTGGAACGCGACTAACGCGCCGACCGTTAGCCCAATGCCGCGGGATCCTTCGTCATATTTTCGGTCGACACGGTTGCTCCGGATCGGACATGGAAGGAACAGTCGCATGCTTTTAGCACCGGCTGAATGTCCCACTTGTCCCCGACTCGTTGCGCAACGGAAATTTTTAACGAGAAAATATTTTTTAACATCCCACAAATCTCTATAATCCAGGCGTTGACTCGTCAAACGAGGCAAATCTTTAATTTCTGTGGTCTCGTGGCAAGCAGTCGTCCCACGAGTGCTTTACCCTCTGAAAAAAAAATACATCTTCCCCGTGTAGGGTTGAACGACCGTGTACTTCAGCTCTTCGTGTTAGCACGCGGGCAGCAGAGCTTACGGATGCGTTCATAATCAGCGTCGACAAGGCGTACACGCATCTCAACGTCGGTACAATGCACACCATCCGCCGTAGTAAGAAAGAGGTAGAAAGAGCGACGGAGTTGGTAGTAAGAGGCGGAGTAGGTGCAAGAGGAGGATATTCAGGATCACGAGGCCAGACCGCGGGATCCCGCGTAGACGTGGAGGAAACTGAACCTGTTCCCGATTCAGGGACAGTTTCCAACGCGAGAGGAATCTCCTTTAGAAAGAAAAGAGAGCGGAATCTCTCTTTGGGATTTCTTCGTCTGAATGGGCGATTCCGGGCACACGAGGAGAGGAGCGGTTTTTCTCACATAATCACGTTTATAAGACGATCTCTGACCGGTCGAGCACGTTCCAGTCCCAGGATTCTGTCGCGTACAGGAAGCCTTTCTGAGATAAAAACGGTAGCGCGCGGGGGTAGAGATCTCGCGTAGCTGCTTTGAGACGTCGCGTTTTGAACGTCGGCAAGCGGAAAGATGTGAGTGACGAGAAACGACATTGTCGGAATTGTTTGTAAGGAAAACAGATACTGTGGTTTCAGAAAATACGCGAAGAGAACCTTTCATTTCTTTGAAGAAAACCGCGAACAAAAAGCTGCCGGCTTCATCGAAGAGATGAATGCGTGATTAAGAAGAAATCGTAAGTTTATGCGCAATGTCAAAAATAAAATTTAGTCATTTCCGTACAACTATAATCGAAGTCCAATGTAATACAAAGTAATTCAATTATAAAATCTATTTTTTAAATCGTATATATATTTTAGATTGATTATTTTTCCGATTAAACGACAATAACTGTTAAACATAGATGGCTTGCGGAATATTAAAATAAGACAAATCGATGAAATTACGCGATCGCGCGATTAGATAAAGTAGATAATAAAAACAATGGCGCGTATTAAATGATAAACAACGTTAATCGCGATTAGCCGAGAGCGGAGGAAAATTTATGTGGGACTGGAGCGGATGAAAAATCGCAAAGCGCGATATTTAACGTACCCTCTTGACGTCTCTCCGATCGGAGAGCACTGATTTCTCGTAATTTCATGCGCGCTCTCCGCGTCCATAGCGGCGCATATGCAAATGCAGGCGCTCACAAACGCAACGAAGTGCAACATTCGCGACTGCCAACGACGGTCCGATAATTTATTGCGTAACGGTGTTATTCCTTTAAATCGCGACGCGCGCAACAACGAGCAAATCTTACGCGGCGTTGTGAGTCCCGTGCGCGATAGAATTATGAACTGTTATAATGCGTGATCTATGGATCCGCGTCGGAAACGTTATTTATCCCTTTGACTTCCTGCGACATTGTTAAATATTTTACCGGGTGCGGGCGTTTGTGTGCCGATCGCTTAGCATAATTCATTTGCCGATTTCGGAGAACGATTTTAAGCCGCGGTCGGTCCGCAGTTGGCCGATAACGCAAGCCCGAACGCGTGAAATAAGCGGGCACAAAGAACTGGCGGCGCAGAACGCAGAACGTGCCGACGAAAAGGAGACTGGACGCGTGATCGCGCACGCACCATCAGCCGCATCACATGCGAGAGATGAGAGATTCAGCATCCTCCAGCTCGGTCCGAAATGGAACGTCGTCAGTCAGGCGCGAGGTTAATATTTTATCGGGCGGACCGCGCGCGGTTATCTCTTCGATTTGAGGGCCGGTAGAAAGTAAATCTCGTTCCGCGCGCTCGGGCCCGAGGTCGCGAGCGAGCATAAACATCCTTACATACACGACCTGGAATTCCCGTTTGATTTACTGCCGCTATCTCGGCGCATTAGTCTTTGGTCCCCCGGGGGCCGATATCATCTGCTTTAAAAAATGCGCCCGTCAACGCGGCCCGCCAACTACTGTGCTACCCATCCTCCGCGGATCGGACGCCGCGCCCGCGCCGCCCCGCTTACGGTCGCCGCCTCTCGTTTCCGTCTCTCATTCCTTTTCCTTTTCTCCTCTGTCTCTCGTCCTCCGCCAGCTACCGCCGCGCCGCTTTCGACGGCCGCCACGCCTCGTCTTCGTCTCTCCCATTGCCCCGTTTTAGCCGAAGATCGTCCTTCGGACCCGGCGAGATCGTCTTACGATCGACCAGCACACTCGCGGCTCCGGTAGGAAGCAACAGGTAGTCGAGTTGGATCTGGCTACCAGCGAGATATTAATTTTTTATCGCAGGACGTAATGGATCTCGCGATCTGGTAGCATTAACATTTTTATACCCTCGTTGGAGATGGCGGATAGCGGTGGCGCGGTGTACGGAAATTAATTTCGAGGATCGCTGCCGGTTTTGTGCAGCGATAAACGCTTATATGATCTCGATTAAAAAGTAATACTACATCGATGTAGTAGCAATTGTATAAAGCAATTGTATAAAGATAATTTCTAAAATAATAAAATATTATATAATGATAATTTTTAAAATAATGAATAATTATTTTAGAAAACATTATATAATATTTAGAAAAAGAAAATTTTTCTGCATTCACATCTAAATAAAATTGAAAATTCCAAGTTTTATTTCTTTGGCTTTGCCTGTAAACCAATAACTGTACACAGTGAATTCAAACTCTCGTTTTTCTCTATTTGTTAAGTATATATTAGTTTTATAATTGGAGTAACTGTGCTTAACTCAGTGAACTGAGTTTGTCTTTCTGCATCCTCGTGTCCATCGCGATTGCATACAGACGTTATCACTCATCGGCATTAGATACATCAGTATTATTTCTTTTCGACGATATAAACAGGTTCACAGGCGCACGATATCATTCGTCTCTCGAAGGCGGAAAGAATCTCTGCCTAGCTTCAGCATTCATATTAAAATTATTCATCTCACAGCGATTCGAAGATCGCTCATTTATCGTTGGTTATAACTCGCTCCTCGTTTACGAAGAGCGTGAACTCGACAGATTTAATAAATGCAATTCACAATTAAAACTTTAATTATACTTTGTGATTAATTATAAACCGAACTTAGGGTTTAATAAATTTCTTGCTAACCCAGAATAATATTTACGACTCGATACGTAAAATTCTAAACAAGATTCCGTCTTCAAATATTCCACTCAATATTTTAGATCGTCTGAACTGGACTTTACAAGTACACGACTTTGTCCGAAAATGAAATTAGTGCGCAAGTTCGCGACTAATTTCGTGAGCGGGTAGCTCGTGCACCCCACTGATTTTGCCAGTCGGTGGTCCCATGCGGATGGGCATACATTAAATAAATAATCTCGAGTCTGTTTCCGTCTCTCTCCAGACAACGTGATTGCTTAGAATATCGGCGAGAAGCTACTGCCGCGGCCTCCTCCTTGCGCAACTGTCGGCCGGTCGTCGTTTCAATTAATTAGCATCGTGGTATAAAAGACGATGCCCGTCAGCCGATGCCGCTCCTGCGTGCGCTCTCAGCTCGCCTAGATTATTCAAAGCGACTTCCAGGGATGCGAGACGCCGCGCCGCGCGGCCGCGACTCGTCGGCGTTACTCATCCTTCCGCGCACCGTGCGTGCTTTATATCCTGGAAAAGCTATTAGTGACCGGCCGTGTCAGCCGGTCCGTACATTTTACAGCGAGCGCGTTCGTGCCACGTGAATAAGTCGACGTAGTTTGAATTTCGATGATTCTCTGATCTTAGCTTCACGGAAGCTGTGGCGATTTACGCACATTTCGAATGCGTGTAAAGTGAATGATAAAACGCGCACACGAATAATTTATTTTGAAAATGGTATAAATCCAATTGCAAAACATCGTAAATTGACTGTGGTCACTCTGAATCCTATAAAAGACCATTTAATTGCGGTAAATTAAGTTTCTGCAATATCTTGAAGAGAGCACTTTATTCCAGAGCACTAAATAAATAAGGCGCTAAATAATTAATTTTAATAATTAGACAAGTAAATACTATGTTTTGATTAAATTGAAAGTGAGCTCATGCGTATGATTAAAAATTAATTCTCAATTCAAAATGCTTCTTCTTGTGCTGCTCTTTAATACATTTATTTTTATGTAACACATCTCTTATTTCTTGCATTTCAATAAAGTCATTATTATTATTATTAAAATCAGACGATTTGCTCGTTAATCATTGCTGTTAATCATAATCGATCTCGCAACATAATTAAAAATTTGTCGATATCGTATCGGACGAGTGAGTCTGACGGCGCACGTTGATTGACACACCGCGATTCCTCTAAATAATCATTCTTTCAGTTATTAGGGTCACACTTTCTCCGACCACCAGACAAGACAATGGCCGATCGGGTTGCGTGCGTACGCACTCACGCGCGTACGCGTTGACGAGTGAAATTCCGTTTGCTAAAATCGTTTGCGAAACGGTCGAATAAGAGGTTCGCTGAATCTACGATCTCGATCTATAGACTCCGATAGTTCTAGGGGGCAGTAAGGTTGCTATGAGAAAAAGCGTAACGAACTGTCGTCGGCATTCTCGAATCCGCTGACGTCTCAAGAGCGCTCTTGCGAGCCACTTGAGATGCTAGAAAGGACTTTCTCATGCCTCGCCACGGCCAATGCTTTGTTCTGGATTTTGTTCTCATGATATTCTCTGTAGTTGCGCCTTTCAATAAACGATTAAGTATTATTCTTTTGTGATAATTTCTATAAACGATAATTTCTGAAGAACCCGTGGTGAAATCCTAATGAATACAGCTTCATCGCTAACTAATATTACCGCAACTAACGCTAGAGTCCTACATTTTCATGTTAAATTCGATTACATAACATTTATTTCATTTTTTCAGTAACATTCATGATCGACTTGGTGATCGATCAATGCGATCCAATCGGCCGATCTACACGGCATTTCGCACCGATCGAGGTGCCAGCTTACAATTATTTCCCTCGTATAGTCTCTACTCATATGTTTATCTGCCGATCGTGAAAAAAGCGAGAACGTGAAAAGAATCGCAGTCAGCTGGCGCAATCATATCCGTAGGTTATTGCATTGACTCGTTGTTGATGCTCGTGCGCGAGTATCCGAGATAAATCGCCCGCGATTATTACCTGCACAAGACAGTGAAAATTATGACAGACCAAGGTGGGGAGAGAACAATCGCCAGAAAATAGCTCCCGGCATTCGATTAAATCACATTCCAAACATTTTTTTTTACTTTAAACAATCACACAAGTGCGCTAAATTTCTGTGAAAAATAAAAAAGGAATACTACTATTTTTTTATACGATATATAAAAATTTCGATAAAAGTTCTCAATATTTAAAATGTATCTTACGCTATTTCTTTTCAAGTAACGGTTATAGGTATTGCGCGTATACGTAACGCGTTACCGCTCACTTGAGGCTGTTGTCAGGTGGCGCCTAGCGCTGTACGCCAGCCTGTGGACGAGCTGGCGCCTCGCTTTTGAGCCCGGGGGGCATATCGCAAGAAAATCATATAATTTACGGGACGACAATGCGTCCGGTTCCACCTCATTGAAGCGCGAGCCGGTAAATCCCTAATCGACATCTTATCGATCGACCGATATGAAGCCCACCTCTCCGAGCTCCTTTCTTTCTCGAATTCCCCGCTTCACCGGCGCGCCTAATTGCAGTAACGTTGCTGCAGGTCTCCAGGTATGAAAAGAAAATATCTATATACAATTATTTCCTTACGTACTCGCGATAATGATTGAAGGAAATATACGATAGAAAAATATGTGTAATGGAATAATTGAATTAAATCTTAACAATCATGAGTAAATATTCATCCCGTGTCATTTCGTGCATTCAAAATTACATATAAAATTACAATTATCTATTGATCGATATTCTAATGCCAAAACCATCCGCGAGAAATCAAAGACAGAATGTTTACGGTCGACACTTGAACGAGCCGCGCCGAATCGTCAGAATCATCAAGTCACATCCGTCCGTTGATGACGAGGGTTACGTCTCGACGGTTCGGCGACGCGGCGGCGGCGGCCCGATCAATTAACGCCGTATTGATCTTATACCCGCGCCCTATACGATGATCGTTTAGAAAAGTTGTCGGCACCTGGCCCGACCCCCGCAGTAATGCCACGAGCAGATGCGCTTTCCTCTCTTTCTCGTACGGTCTTAGATTTCTCGTGATCCTTCCCGTGATTCGATCGATCTAACGATAAACGGCGTTCGACGGGCGTTTAAACACGCTATTCAAGTTTTGAATTTCTCAACGAACTACTACCGTCTTTGTTTCGTGCAAAAAACTCTTTTATCTTATTTTCTCTAAAATTAATAAATCTAAATTGTTCTGATCTCTGAGCGTTGCTTTGGTCGACAAGTCGTTAACTTGTAAACCTAAATCGAAGCAGCGTTTCAGATGAGTTGCAACAGCATAATCGCGCAACGTTCCGTCTAACGGAAACGCAGTAAATCCTTCCTTGTTCCGAGACTAGAAAAAGCTTCTGGAAGATTTTCTGCAGGAGCCGCACGGTTATTGCTTATGTTTTTCACACGTTTAACGGTCCCGGGGGGGACCGCCTCAACCTGTCCGGGCCTCAACGGTCATTCCCACAGTCACCTGTGCCCACGAAGACACTCACCGGCCCATTGTGACAGTCCCTAATACGCGTCATCCCAGCGACCGGTCCTCTTCTTTCCTCGCGATGCCTCCTCTCTCTTTTCTCTCGGTTTCCCTCTCTCGCTCTTCTCTGCCGATTGCTCGTCGTGATGACACCTTGCCCGCGGGAGACAAAGGATCCCGAGCTCGCGGTCACGCTAAGCTGGAAATGCTAATCCCGGGCATGGCGGCGAGAGAAACAGGAGACGGAAGGGGTGAAGCCGGCGTGAGTTACGAGACAGTCTTAATTTTGTCATTCATTCCGACGCGGATCTCGGAACCGGAGATCGGAGAGGAGCGGTATCGCAAACGACGCGACGGTTGCGCTGCGCGCGAGATGCTGCTGCTGCTGCTGCTGCTGCTGCTACTTCTACTGTTGCCGCTGTTGGTGCTGCAACTGGTTGCATGCGACCAGTTCTGTCATGAAGCGCGCGCGGGGTGTGCGATTCGATCCGTGAACGCGTCTCGGAAAAAACGCCTCTCGCGCGATCACGGTGTGAAATTGCTGTTTGCTCGCCGCCGGTCGTCCTCTTCAGACGATTGCAAGACTCGCATGATGAATTTATGGCGCGGAGATTCTGCTCTGGCCGCGCGGCCGGTTAGAACTTGTTCGTGATCCTTTAGGGGCTGCACGCTTTGATACGGCTTCCTCAAATATTTACGGTACAGGACGTTCCGGAATCGCAGAATAATACGGTGCAGTCTCTTTAGAAATGAAGCCCTGAGAATGATGTAAAGCCGTGCCACGTTTGTAGCAAAATGTGTACCATTGAAATAAGTATGTGAACAATTATTCTTTCCTTGTCAACAAATCGAGTGAAAAAAATTACTCGTTTATTATTTTAAAAAACCCTAACGGCGATATAAAAGTATTTTTAACTCTGCGACAAGATAAAATGTAATGGTAATACAGCAAGTCCACGACGATTAATTACTATGTACGAGTTAAATGCGGCTCTGACTGAGACCTAACAGATACAAATCCTCTCGCTGATTTACATATTTCGAGTTAAATCGGGCAGAAATTTCTTGTAAGTCTAATGTCGCGCAAGAATCGCAGCATCACGTAATGACGTTACATAGTAGATCGCGGAGATATCTCCCCGCGACTTCCCCGGATGCTCGTACAGCAACATAGTCCCAGTGCATTCAGTTACATCGTTCCGGTCGTTCAGCACGTAGGTACACGAGTCTCAATGGCGTTATTAAGTCGCGCCTCGTGTACCGGGCACTCGTGGACCGGCATTCTCATGAAAGACCAACGTTCTATCTAATGCCAACGATCCATCATCCTCCTTTGGCGGAGCTGCTGGTACCGACCTCGGACAACTCGAGACGCTCTGAATAAGATAATACCGTTTTCGCCGCGATGCCGATGCGGCCGACGGTGCCCACGAACAAACGGGCCCTAATTAATCCGTCGCTCTGTCTGTTTTTGGCGAGCCGAGCGATCGCGCGCCGCCAACCGGCCCGGTCTATCTGCCTTTAAATCGTTGATCGTCCCACGTGCAGCCAGAATAATGGATCTCGCACGAGGATTACTGGGGCAAGCAGGAAGTTTGTATAAAACTAAGAGAAGCGAACGTTTGTGCACATTAGGACAAATTTTGAATTATCTTCGTTCATGATAAATAAAAGATTTCAAAATCCTTTGTTTTTAGAATTTAATGTACCTATTCAAAAATTCTTTCGAGAAAAATATTTAATATTTTACTTAAAAGAATTATTTTCATCCTAAATAAATAGAGACTCGCTTTGAGAGGTTATTGTCCGATGTAGTGTCGTTCACCCTGGCGGCTTTTGCTTTACGTGTAATAAAAAAATCCAAGTTCCCGTCCTAATACTTCTCACGGACGCATTGTGCAGACATTTATCGATTCTTCGATAAGTGTTCAATGGCACGTTTATCGCGAGGCATGTGTGGTGGATCGCGTACAAAAATACTACTGTTCCAGTACCATCCATGAAGGGATAAAGCCATCTCTGTTGAACCGTATCGACCGTTGGTTCAGTCATCGACTCTATCGATTTCCGTTGCGTGACTTCATTTTACTACAAGTTTTACCTCAATTTCAGTTAACGCTCGTAAAGATTTATAATTGCAAGGGCTTTAAATACATAATAATTTAAACGATTTTATTATAATTGTTAAAAGATAGTATAAAAAAGAATTTATTATAATAAACTTTAAATAAGAATGAAGAAAGGTTATCTAAATCATGGCTAATAACAATATTTTGTAGTGTCGATTTATGCGAACCACTTATGTGTGAATCCTAACATACGCTCTATCCTTTCTAACGTTTCATCTCGAACAAGAGTGAGAAAAGTGCCTAACAACTTCACTCGCTCGGACGGCTAGATTATCGTAAAGACGCGACCACCGAAACCACAAGTTTTATTATACTCCAACTGACTCCAAGCCTTATGATTTCGACCGCAACCGGCCATGTTTCCGTCTCTCTCCCTCTTTAACTCTTTTGCTCTCTCTTGCTGTTTATTCTTTTACCGCAATATTAATTCTGAACTACCTGCTATCGACGAGTACGCAACAATCGCCGGAACCGCAATAGCCTTGAAAGGAAAGGAGGAAGAGACAAATGCTAAGCCCATAGCGGATCAGACACGTGTAATTGACAGCGAGCACGAAAGAATGTCATTTAACCGTAAAATCCCTGACTTGATATTTGCTTTGGCCATTTTTATGGGCAGCTGCGCACACAGATTGCCATATATTTAATTCTCGTAATCACCTTCCCAAGGAAACCCACTTGAGGATTTCACGAACGGCCGCGATTCCTTAGAATCAGAATTCGCTGTGGAATTTGCAAAATTGTATAAAATTGCGTGTAAGATTCTGCGTAAATTAGACGGTTCGGCCAAAACAGAAAAATGGCGAATAACCGAATTGGCGATAATATATACATATGTTTTCGACACGTTACGAAATACTACACCCATCGACGCGTGTCAAAGGCTTCGATGAACACTCAAACGGTTATTCTAACGGTGATCAGAGAGGTGTCAGATTTTTTCCAAGTGGGTCACCGTTCGACGAGGGCGAAAAGAATGACACGCAAAAGAATGAATCACGATGTGAGTTTTGATGGCATTTTCGATAAGTATCGCGTTATTAAAACAATAATATAAAATAACATACAATACAAATGACATAAAATTTCTAAACGTACATAAAAGTTATGCGATATTTTATAACACGATATAACACGATTAAAAAACACGATTTCTAATCGTGTTTCAAGCATTTATTTTCTCCGGTAAATGTGGCAGGCCATATAAACAAATATTCATATTTGTTACGAGACATTTTAAAATATGGGAACTTCTACGGAATAATATTGTTAGTTTAGGGTGAATTAACGAGGATTGTGAAACAGTCGCATTGTGTCACAAGCGTGACTGGAATAAGACGGAAATAGTCTCGATAAAATGAATAGGTACTGGAATCAACGGCGGAGTTCTATTTAGCGATCGAATAAACTGCGAGACCCCACCTCTAGGGACACCCTTATCGAAGACTCGATCACCTAATGCTGGCATTAGTTAAATGCTCGAAACCGGTTATTAGTAACATTTAACCATTATATTACCACGGTGGCATATCTCACTGGCCCGGTGTCTCGCCGTCTGCACGGCCGAGGATTATTGGACTTTTCTCCAATGGAAACGGCAATATATATCATGCGCGGCCCCGTGCGTAATAATACCTTATATTATCGCGTACGATATCGTAAACGTCGGGACTGTAGGGCATCAATTTTGCATCGGTCGAGAACTCCGAAAGGCGATCGCGCTCGGTTTCCAATGCGGGTTTCAGTTGCGATACATTATAAGAATATAATGCTTTTATTAACGTCATTAAAGCGACATTATCATTGATAAAATAATTTCGAAATTGAGATACTAAATAATCCCATTATTTTCAAAGTATGATAAAACATCAATTTATTTCCATTTTATTATTTCCATATAAATATAGATTTAAAATACAAATAATTCAATTAAAGATACGTGCGTAAGAAATTTTTTCTATTCATGCAACTTATAAAACTCAACGTAATTTTTTTTTATTACGTATCGGTTCTACATTCCTATCTTTATAGCTCGTCTTTCAATACACGCCTCATTCACCCTCGATATCTGCCCGAAGATAGGCGGGCAAGAGCACGTTTTGTACATTAAGTGTGTGCCCAGAGTTTCCTTTTCTATCTATGGTGATTCCATGGGACCCGCTCCATATTTGCATTTACCACAAGGTGCGTTGTCATCCCGCGCGGTTGTCACAAACGTGTCACAGTCTGTCACCTGTCAAATTAGCAAATACTGTTATCACGGCGCGACACTAAAGGTGCCGTCCCGTTGTATTCGTCGCTTTTCGATTTTCAATCGGATTTCCATCTATCGATTCATAAAAAAGAATTCCGATGCACCGACATTCTTTGTTAACATTACTATTTATTGTACCAATTCAATAAAATGCAATTATAAAAATGTAAAAGTTTATATAGAATTAAGATTATGAAAAATTTTCTAAGATAGAGATAAAATATCATTATTTAATAATTAAAAATAAGATAAAATTTTATTAATTTTTTAACTTCTTCTGTCCACAGAAAAATTCCTATTGAGTTACAAATCTCATATTTTGAGCCCAATAATTGCTTGATAATAGCTATATAATTTATTAATCGTAATGTATCACAGAATAAATTTTAGAGAAGGTGGAGGTTCGCCTGTTTATAAGGGTTCTTCCGACCTCGGTCACGACCCGGTTTTATTTGGTCTTGATCAGAAATTTCAGCGACAAAGAACGGCAATGTATACAACTGTCAAATATGTATTATCGCGTCGCTTGTCGTGTTTTCGGATTAGGCCGGTTTTACAATCAGTCGTATGTCAGAACGCAGCCGATGGTCCAATGAGGAAAATTCGTTTTCGAAAAAGAAATTCTCTCATTGGACCTCATTGGAGTCGCTGTTTAGAGACGATACAAGAAATATCAATAGGCGGAACAGGAATTTATAAGAGGACAAGTCTGCTTTTCGTTTCGCCGCGTCGCATCGAAGGAAACTCACTTTCCTCTTATCTTTACGATATGCATTATACGATTGGAAGAAGTTTACACACAATTTCTTTCATTTTTGTTTTCTAATCAAATAGCATAGTTAGGAAATAACAGTATTCGTTTAGTAAGTATCCAATGACAAAAATTATCTCACTTATCTTAACGTTAGCGATAACATTGTAATCACGATCAATATTTTTAAGGTGTAATAGGTTGTAGTGCCTCTTCATTCTACGATCGCTAATAACTAACAATTTCAGAATACGCACAGAGTACCAATGACTAACGTTAGGGTGGACCCGAGCGGGTTTAAACCCATTACGAAACCGGTCCTTAGTCTCACAATCGTTGGTCGACAGGACGAGGCGAAGGCCCGTGAAGCCCTTCGAGGCAGACAAGGTGTCGGTTACGCCGGTGTCAATTAGGTACGATACTTGGAGGGCGTGATCGACCATAAAAAGATACACGCGGTCACTTTGTTAGATCTTGTAAATCAAAGCCTATTGATTTCTTCCTCCCTTGTTATCTTCTTTTCTCTCTTTGAGATAGATCCCGTATTAATAGGATAATTTCTTATTAACAAAGAATTTCGCGTTTCGTTTGTGAATTTCATTTATCAGATCTTTAATTTCTTTACACGATAATTACTGACACGTGCTGTGCCCTTGTTTTCTACAAACTGTCCGCGATGCGTCAGTATCAAATTATCTACTGCCGACACCATCACGATCGTGGTTGCACCCATATCATGACCCTTTTCGAAAGAGTTCATCCAGGAGAGCACCACCTGCCGACCCACGCATCGCCGAAATGATCAGGTACGAGTCCATTGGCCTATTAGGGTGCATGATACATCGTATTAGCTCGTGGCGAGGAACATGATGCCATTAGGGAGATTGAATCGGTTTCGCCTCGTGCGGAGCGGAGCAAGAGCGAGAGGGTAGAGCGTGTTTGTCTACGTCGTACGAGGCATACGTAAGACGGGGTGGAAGAGCCGCGGTCACGGGTGTGTTACCGAAAGACCACGTGGCCGAAAGCATGTGTTTTCTGAGTGAGTAGGTACTTTCGTGCCCATCTGCCTTGGGAGTTTTGGACCGATAGGTGCGGTGTGTTTGATAAATACTCGGCTGAGGGCTGGGGGGAGTGGAGGAGAAGCATTACGCGGAAATATGACTGAGATATTTATGACCCGTTCGTATTTAGGTCGATAGCGCTCCTTCGTGCCTTCCACATTTATTAGACCCATCAGAATATTATCTGAATGCATTCATGTTGACAAAAACTTACGGAACTTTTATTTCTTACTGTAAATTTCTATTTCGTATAGTGGATATTACTCTCTATTTCCGTATGCGGATACGAAATGCGAGACATCAGCCGTTTCAGATACGCTTCTTTCTATTTCCGAATGATGTTGAATTATCCGTAAAAGCGTCGGCGCTTCAAAGCGCCTCCAAGAAAAAATAAGACGTGTTGATGTTTTGTCGAAATTCTCGAAGTCGTCGCTGAAAGTCGAAGAGCCTTACGTGACATTCACTTTCCCTCGTCGAAAAGGGGTGTCGACTCTTTTCCAAAAATAAGCTGCGAAAGTGTGAATTATTCTTAAACGCTTTAACTATAAATGGAATCGTCCGCGAAGATATTACAAAGCGAGTTCTTGCAAATCTTTTATTATTTCCCCATTCACCAACTTATGCGAATTGTAAAGATCATCAGTTATGCTAATTGGTAACATCATCCTCGCCGAATGACGCCGAATAAGCGAAGTTCGCACCGTCCGTGATTCGTGTCATGCGCGTTTTACAGTCAGTCTCCTTCTTATTGTTCACGCGGCAAAGAAACAGGCGAGGGAGAGGAAGGAAAGGAGGACGGATAACTGGAACATAAAATAGGGGGAGGTGTTTAGAATTTCATTTCCGGGCATTCGAGCCAGGCGACTGGCCGTGCATCTGTCCGCAGATGCTGGGCAGATGCATACACGCCGGAGCAATGCATGTGCGCCATAATTGCAACCCTTTCTTTCGGGGTGAGTTCGCATTGTTGCGAAACTTCATTCATGTCTTCGAGACGCGAAGGGGTGACGGTCAAAGACTTTGCTTGGTCTCTACCGGAAGTAGCGGAGGGTCACATTAATGAACGCCAAAAATGGCAACGATGAGCGAACGAACGATCATTCATAAAACTTGCATATTCTTCAGGTATAAGATAAATTATATGTAAAAGTTATGTAAACAGAAATAAATTACAAATATCAATATTAAAGTAACGTATTAATTATTGCTAGATTTTCTAAACTAATAACTGTAGATAAATAGAAATATTTCAGATGCGTTAGATGTCTTTTTTCAGCGAAGATAGGACTGCGATTCGCTCGTCACCATAGGCGGTGAATTAACCGCCTCCGCTACGACTAGGGCATTTCAAGAAGCGTGAAAGAGAGGATTCACGGCACGTTTTTAGAAAACGAGATTCCTGGAGAACAACCCACCGACAGATGCAAAAATTCGTAGAAGAATCAATGGCATGCCATCTCACCTGTCCACACACTTCTTCCTCGCATCTTACATCTTTTATAGAAGATGCACAGGAGCGTATTTCATAGATTGGGCAGGTTCATCATGGATGGCCGGGAACCTGGACCAGATTCCAAGGCCCTGAGACGCGACTCCGAGTCTGTGTCACCTCGACTGCGAGACCCTTCGACAAAAGAAGTCTCGGAGTCCCTTGTCGGTTCCTTTTGCTCGGTTCTTTGTGAAATCCTCGCTATTCAAAACCATCGACCATTCAAGGTACGCGCTCGGGGCGAAAACGAATAGCGGCAAGTGCGAGATGCCTTGCGTAAACGGCGTACAAGTGTAAGTCTGCGTCCTGCCGAACTCGTAGAAGCGCTCTTTAAATATTCGTCTCTAAAATGCGAGTTTACGTTTTCAAACTGAATATTTTGAATATTCGCATAAACGAATAAAGATAACATTTCATAAGTTTACAAGTAAGTACACGATCACGTTATAAATGCAAAATATAATACATTCAATTCAGAAATATTAGCACAAAAATTTATAATTATCAGTATTATCACGTTATCAATTTATATAAATTATAAAAATAATTACGACTTTTTTTATTTGAGTTGCAAAACATTTGACATTGAATGCTCATAATTTATGTACGACACAGAATTATCCCTGTATCCACCGACATGTCACGCTGAGCAATGCGTCCACTCCAGAGAACTCCATTCGACAGATCGAAAAGCTATTTCCTACCTAATATTTAGATATAGACCCTTAGACTGGACAGGGGCACTAATTTTGGTTGGCCCTTGAAGAAAAATACTCTTCCCCACCACGCGTGAAGTGAAGGAGCTGACTGGCTACGAGAGTGCAAGGGGCAACCGAGGCCACGTGTCTTAGCGCGTGCCGGAAGTGACCAACCGGATGCAGACATCCGAGACCTCCCTTTCTCGATCCCCTAGGACGAATGTGCCTCCCGCGGGCTTTGTTCTTCCACGGATTACAATACCGATTTCTCTTCCATCAGTCTTCGACGAAAGAGAGGGTTGCTAACCTACGAGAGATGTACCTTTCGATAAAACGACATCTGGACTTCTATTGTTACAAAAAAAACCAACCAGCGAAAGTTTCATCAAACATTTCTCAAAGGATTTAAAAAAAGGCTCTAAGTTACTGTGTCAACAATTTGAAAAGAAATCTGAACCTGTAACGAAAGGATTTGAAATTGAATTAAATCTGTAAAAATATTCTGATATACGAAATTATAGAGATCTAGAAAAAAAAGATTCGTGTTCGGAAAAAATCTCTGGACAGAAACAGGTAATCAGAAAAAGAGAAATCATGGGAAATCTCTAAACGCATCGACATGAGTGATGAAAAGAAAGAAACAGTTGTTAAAAAAAAAACGAAACGCGTTTGGATTTCAATATGGAGCGTAACACGATCCGAAGCACCGGCTGTTCTGTTTTCAGCAGCAGCTTATTAGCAAAGTACTTGAAGACGTAGGCCGTCACACTTGACCACAGGAAGCGGTCATCTTTTGTTTCCCTCCACTGAACAAACAAGCCTACACTTTCAATGGCGCAATAAACAAAAGCGAATCGTTATGAACATTAAACAATAGCTATTTGTTAGAGCAAGTATTTCGTTTTCACGCTCGATAATATTTTATGAAAAGGACGTAATTACTTTCGTGAACAATTCACTCTTCCGGACTGCTTTCTCTCACTTTATATCTTACTCGTAACGCTCGGAAAGTCAAACGCTTCTAGAGGAGTTAGAGGATGATACAAAACAGCGGACAAAGAATAACAATGAACCCTTTGAGCATCGTGCCAAGCTGTCCGTGAGGATGTAAACCCCTCTGATGCCACGGAGGACTATTTTTGTCTAAATCGGGGCCCTTCTGCATATCCCTGCGCGGTCCAGAACGACTCTCACCGATGGCACGCGTCCGTTTAGAAACCCCGGCTGAAAGGGGGCGAACACACACGCCCCGCGGAAGCGCACATGCGTTCTCTGCTCTTATTATTCGTCGCACACATGCCACCACCCCTCTTCGACTTCGCGGTGACCGTTGGGATTTGGACGGGCCACACTGGTTATAGGTATATACCGATACCCGAATGATTACACGGTGAAAAATAATTACTTATCTTTAAGATATTGTTTCCCCGCCATAATTATAAAAATGTATTAATATTATAAAGATTTCGTTTTCTCTCACGTTTCTACATCGTTATTATTGTGCAATAATATTAGAAGAATGTGAAGAAACCATACAATTTTCTCAATAAAATTTCTAATATCTATAAAAAAGCGATGAAACCATATGAATTTCATAGTATTTACTGAATAGTTTTAGAATACAAAGTTTAACATTACGGACTAGTTTGCAAGCGATATGACTTATGTACACGACTAAATTACACCTGGCTATCGCGCATCGCGACCGTTATATGTCAACCGCTTTTCGCCATCGGAAACAACGCCCACGTTTTCTGTGACGTTCCGACAATAGGAAAGATTCGGTTGCGTCGACGTCTATCAGATATTGCCAAAAAGCATCGCAAGACACTGGGTGGATCGACTGCTGCAACCCCCAACGAAGCCATGTGTCTTCCCCTTTGGTAACGGGAGAGTCGCACGTGGCCAGCTTTTCCAGTTGTCGAAGGGGAGGAAGTCGCGCCGAGGCGAAGCCAACCCCTGTCTTAAGACGCTCGCGAGGGAAAAATAAAAGGAGCCGAGAAGGAGGAAAACGGCGCGAGCGAAGAAGGTGAGGAGAGGGAGTACCCCGCCCCCGCTCGTGTGGGGCACGCGCTCGCCACGAACCCGTGAAGGGAAGTCCACACCTGCCCCTGCGGCTCATTGTGTGCGCCAAAAACCCTGGCGCGACCCCTCCTAGACAAAACTAGAAGACCGCCGTGGAGCGAGGGGTCGCGTGGATCAAGCAGCATCTGCTGGAATCCGCGAGGAGAGGGATGCCACGAGGGCGATAGGTTATTATTGGCATTGTGCTCGGGGTGCCGGCGGTGACGACGAGGCACGATGCACATGTGTACGTATACGCGGATCGCGCTATGCGACACGCTAAACGTATGTGCGCGTGTGTTCGCCTCGGCTGCCGACGGACCGCTGTACGTAAAGATGCACATGCATCTGTCCGCATTTTGCGTGCATCGGCACCCAACGTGCCCCTTTGCGCGGCGTCAAAAAGCTGCACCCTCTTGGACGCAGGCGTTCGGGGAGCGTCGGTGTGCGGCGACTTTTAACGGTTTGCACTTGGATGCCGTTCCCTGAGTTTCAATTTTCGGACATAAAATCTCCCCAATATTATCGTCTTCTATTCTAATTATCCACGATCTCCAAAAAGTACCTATTATGTATTTATATTTGTCTTAATATTTATTGTCTTATATATTTGTCTTAAAATCCAAAGTAATAAATAAATATTAAAGATATGATATATTCAAATATTCTTTCATTATCTGATATATTGCGGCGTTTTAAAAATGTTAGTAAATAAAATGCAATTTTATTAACGGTAAGCTATAAATACTCTTTTATAAACATATCGAAAGCAGGCGGCATCTCAATGGACCAAACGTTAAAGGTGCACATGCATCTGTCCGCATCGCGTGTGCATCGGCGTTCTGTAACTTTGCTTCCTTTGTCGACACCCTCCCCCCCTTTCTCTCTCAGCACCCTGCGATGATCCCCCCATCAATATGTCGCCCTTTAACGGTTGCAATCAGCATGCCATTCTGGCACGACAAACGCCATTTCGTATCTATCAGCACAGCAATCGACGAAATATGAATAATTCATCACTGTAGTTATTGCCTAATTAGGTAATGTAATATTCTATCAATTGAGCATATTTCAGCGATTCCACACACATACATACATACACACACGTACACACACAAAATCGAAAAGATAATATTATATCTAATAATTAAAAGTAATGATACATTCATTAACAAATATTCATCATCATTCACTAGAACGTATTTCTTGAATGCGGGTTCCGATCAACGATTTCAAGTCCGAATTGTATGAATACCAACGGTTCCTCTACGTCTGCTGTCGATCCTCAAGGACTTGGCGAACGACATAGAAAGAATACAACATATCCCTTCGCGGCGATGAGAAAGCCTGTTGGAGCATTAAGAGTGGTTAGTAATGAATTCCTACATGAAACACGGGCGCCCCTGCGGCGACGCTGGCAGCCGCGACTGTTCTCGAGGTGATTCAATTCACCGTCTCGATTCTCACGCGCTTCGTCCTGAGAACCTGAAGTAGCCTGCCTCCTCGCGGGACACTCGAGCCGCACCGGAGCCTCAAACCCCTTTCCGAATCGGCTGATGACGAGGATGTACAGGTAAATGCGATAGAGGGAGAGAGAGAGCGAAATCCTCGTTTCCATTAGCTCCCGTTGATTGGCTTGAGTGCGATTCTTCTTCCGTTCGCGAACAAACCGTTTCTCTTCCAGACGAAAGGAAAGGCGACCAGCAGCAATGCAAAACGCCCGTATGCCTCGCGTAGTAAAGTATCTAGATCCGACGTGAGGAACTTATTATTCCGCTCGGAGTGCACCTGGGCACTCGAGAACACCGCGAAGATTTGCAATCACTTCCGTTTACACCGCTGCATGCTGCTCTTTGTGGCCGCACCCTCGGGTCAGCCTCGCTAAGAAATCGAGATTTCCGTTGCTACCGACCATCTTGCGATCTGTCGAGTTTTTTTGATTATACGAGTACGTGTTCAGCCTCGTCTGATCGTGGTATTTTAGCGAATCGTAGTCTATTAAGCTTTAATCTGCCGATTTAATTCCGTCCAAACGCTTTTCAGACGACGCTTTAAGTTATCGTAATCTTCGCGATATGTATACCGAAGAAAAGATAAACTTATACTTCATGAATTAAATTCCAGCTGTTGTAACGAGATTGTGTATGTTTCAATAGCAAAGTTGTAAGTTGAAACATAATCGACGTGGGCGAAATACTTGGAACGTACGAACATAACTTCTTATCGACCTCTGATTGAATTGTCCACGTTAGCGAATTGCCCGTACCGCCCGCGCATGGAGAAATCCTCGCCTTTGTCACATTATGCAAGAAAGTTGTCGGTTACGATGTATACTAGCGCTAGGGCTCTACGCATGGGTATGATTGATAGCCGGGAAGTATATTATTAGGTCAACGAGCGCGCTGCGCTCCAACAGCCGCTCCACGATTTCATATTTCGCTTCTCGAACGTATATATATATACCTGCAAACAAGCAAGTATATACGAAATAACATGTAAGATGTAAATTAACAAGCAATTTGAAATCGCGATAGCTTGTAATAGACTCGTTTGCAACATCGTGCGAGAAGATTGCGCGAAATCGTTGTATTTATATACAAATGTGAGCGATCAATTATTTGTCTGCAAAATAATCTCGTTCCTCCCAACCCGTCCGTACCGAGTTACATTGAACATTTACTAATGGAAGATTGCCAATGTAATACCGACTTCGTACACTTGTTAACGTCAACGAAACGCTGATACGTCGCGCAAAAAATCGACGCCGCGCAATTACACGCGGTTATTCCCCTTATCTGCCGGGTGTGTAAGGTCTGCCGAGTTTGTCACATTATGCAAGAAAGTTTCCTACCATGTAAGCGTATGCATGATTGATAGTCGGGAAGCGTATTAGGTCAACATGAGGCTACCATGGTAGCCCTGTCGAGCAGCGAGCAACGAGATCTGCCAGACCCGAGAGCAAGCTGGTGTTGTTGTGTCGGGAATAGAACCAGACGCGCGGAGAAAGCAATGCTGCAAATCTGGAGCCAGTTACTTTGCTCCGGCGTTGACCGGCGTTAAGCACCATACACACGTGCTCCATTACATCGCGGCCATTTGATCGCTCCATTAACCTGTAACACCGTCGCTATTTCGTATCGGATCGTGTGTGCCTCGCCCGCACGCGAGCAGGAAGTGTTGACAATCGCGCGATATACTCTGGATTGGTCAATTGAACGGATATACATGTATCGAAAGCAGTGATCACTTCAATCGATTACTGTTAATATCGCCTGAATAGAGAAAGCAGAGAAAACGTTTTCCCTCAACTGCTATAGAAACTTATTTTTTTATGAAATAGATATTTTATCGATTTTGCATCCAATTAATGTTCTATCAATCCATATATGTATTCAATTATAATATCCATATATAAATTCAATTATAATATATAACATGTATTTTTTCTCGTTATTAACTTCTCTATAAAAGAATTCTATAGCGAATTTTATAGTTAGATGTTACTTCTCTTCTGACAAACGATCTTTCTGACAAGCATATCTCTGCACGAGGAACCAGTTAATATAATTTTCGCGGCTCGACGGCTACTACGATCGCTTCATACTCCAGTTGACATCGGTTCGTAACACGTATCAGTGCGCGCCGCAGCAATAATTCATCCGTCAGAAAGAAGATCTGTGGCGTTCTTCCGCGCTGCCATTTATGGATGAGGCTCGGGGCGGTTTGTTTGCTAGACGTGTACAAGTATGCATAGGCTGCACCAGCAACGTATTATACTGTTGTTGCTGCAGAAACTGGCTCGCGAGCCCACGCCAGCCGCGAAACGACGATTGTCCCCCGCGACCGTGCCCGGCCGATTACGGCGGCGCTGATAGGCGGATTGTCTTACGCGGTGTTGGGTGTTTAAGATCGCGCTATTATGTTTCTAGAGCGCGAGAAAAGGAGAGAGAAAGCAAAGGAGAAAGAGAAAGACGTTTCGTAGGCAAAGGTGGGAGAAAGAGAGCCGATAGTTAAAGAGAGCAATGCGAGAAATGAGACACCACGGGCGGTGCGAGAGCGTAGTGAATTACGAGCGCAGAAGAAAGACACCAATCTCCGCTAATGAGGATCAAGCTAAACAACTAAGCGCGTCTGGAGATCTCTTTTGTAAGTTTTTTTCCCGTTTTCTTCTACTCTGCTTTCCTACCCCAAAGGCTCGCGAGATCGCAATGGCGAAGCGGTTTTGATATATGCCGTTAGAATCGCATTAGCGGCTAGCGCGTTACACATCATTAATAGTCCCGCGGGGGATTATAATCGGGCGTAATCGTATTTGCGACTCTGGTAATTAATGCTCGAGCGTTGAGCCCGGCGCTTCACGACCTTACATTACCAGCACAATGCCTTTATCCCTTAAGCATAATGGATACTCGATGTAATAAACGCGCACGTAAATTCCGCTGGATCGTCGGCGCCGCTGATTTTTGCGCAGGGTGCGCTCGTATGTTGATCCCCGTGAAATCAAGCGAGAAAAATAATTTAAACTTCTATCTTCAACCGTACGTCGCTCTTACTTTTCATTATGATAAAATTAGACTATCCTTATTAATTTCAAAATACATCTCGTATATACACATCGTATTTACTACATCTTTTAACGTCGGATATTCATAGTTATCTCGAAATTAATTAATATCTATTATCAAATATCAAGTAAATCTATATACGATCACGAAGATTATAAATTCTTTTCCGGCAATCTAAAAATAATGAACGCGTAATGAACGCGCTATAATCCTTCCGCTTGCGTAAACCGGTAGCTAAAAATGTTGATACACATAGGTGCTTCGATTCAAAGAGGCTCATTCAGCTTATACACCTATTCATCGCTCGTCTAGTCTGATAGATCCTTGAAATCTCCACGTGCTATTCACTACCAACCGGACCCAACTCGACTCGGACCAGTTAAAGCGATAGCCTCGGACGGGCGTAAGCGCGGACCAGAAGACCATAATCTCATTGGCCACGCCAGGACGGCGGTCTCACTGATCCACGCGTTGATCACGGCGCTTCCGACTCTCGCCGCATTGTCCGCGGGCACAGATTTACTGCGTTTCCTTGGATTTACGATTCCTTATTCATGCATGCCAGACTTTTCTCGCTAGCGTTCAGCATCCCGCTTTTTTCCAACTCGGAGGGCGCAAGGTAACCAACGTGATATAATCAAGGATAGCCTTTGTCGCAAATCTTAAGACACTTGGCTTGTCTGACAATTGGCTGATTTTCATTCTTGCGAATTTTATGACGAAATGTCGTTGTTTCGATCCATTTAAGCAGATAAAAAAGTTGAGATTTTTGGCTAATGAGTTGAACGGGAGATATACGAATCCGTTAATAGCGCGGGTGAGGGCAACATTCTGAGTTCTAGAAAAGCCCTCGTCCATCTCCATTCCAGATGTGGTCCAGCGTGGACAATTGATGGCACATGCTCTCTTCAAGTATTGATGCGGAATAGAGAAACAACTTTTGCACATTACAACCCATGATGCAATAGTGCAACACTATACTGTGGCATATTGCGAATAGACGATGGCTCTCAGTACATTCTAACATTATAAATTCGCCAGATATCAATAATTCATTGTATCCATATTAATAATCCATTCACAATAATAACAATTTTTATTTATTTTTATGCTAACTAAAATGCGCTACGTCTTGTGATTGATTGTTATGTATTTAAAATTTAGCCATAAAAATTTATGAAAATTCCAAACCGATAGCCAAAGGTCAGATTCATTCAAAGACGAAAAGTTTAAATTTTAAAAATATATACAGACCAAGAAACGAAGAATATACATACATATACAAGGTCGCAAAAATTCAACTCGTTCGCACGTAAAGTTTAAATCTAAAGGCAGAGTATCAAGTTTCATCCTCGTCCGCGGGTCCCTGATTTGAGAACCATCGCGCGGAGTCGCGTGGTACCGACCGTTCTCATCACCTGCCTTTTCTACTTACAATGGCGAGAGTGCTCGTTCGGTTAGGTGAGCTGAGGTGGGCACACACCATCCCCGATCTAAGAAGCCACCCCTCCTCATCCGCGTACATCCTCATTATGTGTTAGCCGCACCCTCCGCAACCCCGCAACCCCGCAACCCCGGCTGGGCCCCATTCGCGCGCGAGCAGGCCCTTCCTGTGTACGTGTGTCTACGTGTATGCGTATGCGTACGACGCATTTACACGCGTCTGCCGTCGTTGTCGTCGTCGGTGAACCCTTCGCGCGTCAAGACGCACACGCGCGCGAACGTATACACGCAGCTAGGCACGGGGTACAGAAAGGCAGAGATTGACAATGCAGGGGGCCCACCTGCCCCCTACCCCAACATGGACACGCGCCCCGCGGTAGCACCTGGCCCTTCTCGTCGTCGGGATGGTGCGCTACCGTCAAGCCTGCCCTTCAGATTCTGCGCGGAATACATTCGGCCGGTGCCGATGCAACAAATAAATCCTGCATTACGAATCCATACCTGCGTGCTCGATGGCGCACGTATGTTGGCCTTTTCGGATAATCAGTGATGCGCAACAATGTTCTTTTCAAGGACAATCATTAAAGAGTGTGAAGGAGTGTTAAATAAAAAAGAAAATATATTTTTTAATTCTTCAAATGTGCGACAATAATTAACGATATCTATCTTAATGATTGTAGGCTATAAATATCCATGACGCGTTTTAGGAATTTTAAAGGATTTAAATCAGATGATTTTATAAAGAGAGAGAGCTTTTCAGCAAAGGCCTTTATAATTATAAAGCTTTAATAAAATAATTGTTACGGTTATCAGACAACACAAGTTCAGTCGAGGGCATAAAGTCTCTTTCATGACGGCGAATAAAATCGCGTTGCCCGTCGGTATCAGGTTGCGAGGCCGACATACGGGCGGCCTCGTCTTCTTGTCAGTTTTCTTCCTCCTCGCTCATTGCGCGCCCGTCATTTTGCGACAGAACGGCGAGCACCGTGACGCTAATACTACGACCGACGTCCGTCAGGATTATCAATCAGCGCGAACGAAGACGAAGACGCTCTCCGGGGCGGGAACCGGCGATGCTAAAGAAGTCCGGCGCTCACCTACGTCCACCTTACTTCAAGCATGAAAGCGTTGAACGACGTCAATTATCCTCCCTCGTCTTTTATGAACGGAACCGCGATGTTCGCGGCACTTCGCGGAAATAATTAAAAAAACCAGGAACAAAGTAGATGAAAATTAGCTAACGCGGCGCTCGCGATTTTCAGAGAATTCGCAATAGCTCACCATAAAACCACGACGTCAGAAAAATCATGGGAGTGGAAGACGCCCGTGATTGGCACGAAAAGGAAGATTGCCATCAAAGATATGAAGTTGATAAAGAGAAGAGGCAATGTGTTCGCGATGCATTTACACTTACGTAACCGTGAACATACAACTGCAACCCGACGACGCCATTGTCGCTGGACCACCTTGATCTTTGCCACGGTATGAAGGTGGGGAGATCGACCTGCATTCTTTGCATCGGTTAGTCTCATTATCCGCACATTGCGACCTCGCACTGATATCAGTCGATGTGCACGTGCGCAGGTACATTACCGCAGTAATTATGATATAATCTATCGATACGATCGTTCAGATGCCAATTAATTATACAGGATTTTAATCAAGCGGCTCCTACAATTTATGATAATATGTATACGCATTTATCTATGTATAGAGAGAATATGGATTATGGATTATCAAGGAATCCGATCAAAATGAGTTTTGATCAACACACTCTATAAATTTATGCAGCAATCAAAAACTACATATAAAATGATAGTCTTCTGTTAGAAAACTACTATATAACTGTCGAAAAGCGTTAAGAGCCGTATTACATTCTGTTATCGTCGCAGGAGCTCGAATTACATTCGCTGCTGAGACACTTGAGAAGATATCAAGCAATTCCAGTGTTTTATCGCTCATTAGAAGGCTACTTCGACGCGTGCACATTACAGAGACACACGATCCCTCGGGAAGAGACGTACGGCACGACCTTAACCGCGAATATCCTGATCTAACTGTACCCGGCTACGTTCCTGGCGGGATATCAGGTTCGTTCTCGATCAGGTTTTCCGACTAGGCGCGTTTACACGTACCCTAAGCGCGCGGATCCGCACGAGTACCATTGAAGGGCCCCGGGTGTACCGTTCCAGGGGCCTCATTCGCTTTTTATTTCACGCTCGCACACACATACGCGGCATATTCGTCGTTCGTAAGGGCCGAAAATTGGGGATGGGGCTGTTTGGACTCGACCAGCTGGTCGAGGATAAGAGAGCGAGAGCGAGAGCAAGAGAGAAGGAGAGCATACGCGGCAGCGTGTTTGTTCAGATTTAGTTAATGTCGGCACATACGACGTTTTACCTTCGTCACGGGATCCAACTAGTGGGACTTTCAATGGCACGGCGTAGGATCATGTGCGCACATAGATTTCCGGCTAAGTCGGCCTTCAGCCCTTCTCTCTATATCGCGTGCCTTCCGCCACTGACTTCGCGCAGGATCTTAAATAAGCGATTACGCAATTGCGACAGATCCGTCTTAATTCTTATAATAAGTTTCGCTAAAGAATATCTAACAGTGATTTCCAATCCTCTCAAATTCTATCAAATCTACTCTCTTTATGTATAATAAATCAAAAGTTATAAATTATATTTATTTCTTGTAATTAAAATATGTTATTCTATGCATTTTTCCTTTTTGTATAAAATTTTTGCGTAAAAGCAACTCTGGAATAAAATAAAGTTTCAAGGACGCAGGTATACTCTATTTACAATTCAACTGTGCGTTTCATACCTTGGGAAAGGCAATGTCAAGGGGTTGAGGGTTCATTAACACGAAGTGCGCGCCTTGGCCCAGGGTGAATGACAAATTCGGCGAGCGCATAGCAGCAGGAGAAAAATCAAAAGTCTCCTTGCGCAGGTGTCCAGGACCTCGGAGGTACCTTTCGGGCGGCAGGTACCTTTCAGCTTGGCTGGCTTTATTGTGCTCGCGGCTTACAAAGTGCCTGCACGAGGTACGATCTTGAATGGATCGGAGCTAAGGCCCTGCGAGGTTGCGTCTTTGGCGCAGCCGAGGTATGTATATGTACTCGGGGGCATCCCGAGAGCGTTGGCATATATGTCTCTCCACATATATACCGTCTTTAAACTTTAAAAAGAACAAGGGAACATCGTCCCGCCGAGATTTTCGTCGCATGGTCGCAGAAGCGACGACTTTTTTCAATCGCGCATCGTCCTGGAAAACCCGCGTCCGGGGTCTACCTGGCCCCGAGTCGAATCTCCACAAGGCCTAACGGATTTCTCCTTTTTTTTATTACGTTTTTTTATCTTTACATGATTCTCAAAGATACGCTCCATCTTTAAATCAAAACCGTGACAACATTGTTTTCATTATTTGCGACAGGAGAAAAAGAGTTTAAAATGTGCGCAATATTTTTATCTATATTTAACTTGCGTGTTAACTTGTTAAAGCATATAACTTTAAACGAAGAAATAATGATTGATTAATTATTAGTTAATAATTAATCAACTTATTAAAAATTTCCTATTTTTCACAAATTTTCTGCTTTAGATGCAAGAATCGCCTATCATATTTATTTTATGCAGTCGAATCGCAGTACAACAGCATGGATGTATAAAGTGCACCCTCTCACTTCCCTTGACTGCTTGGCTGCTAAAAGCATGTCATCTAATGGCAGCTGCCATCTTCGAAGTATAAGATACGTTAAAGACAGGTGTCAATAATACGTTAAATATATTTGAAGTCTCATACAGACTTTAACATATTAAAAATTAAATGTATTTTAAACCTCATATCTGTCTTTAAAAAATATGCAGCGGCTTATGAATTTTATACCATTATTATCGGAACAAATTATCAAATCAATCAAAATAAGTCGTCTGGAAATAACAGTTTTATAATCCCGTCCTATAAAATACTTGCTCAGGCAGCGAATACTCGCCGTAATTTAGTCATTCTGAATGTTCCCCGTGTAAACAACATCCATGCTTCGCAATTCGCATCGGGGCGAGCTCATAAAAACGCTAAAAAGTAACGGACGCGCGTTAATACAGATTCGTCCGTGTCCGGTGGAAGGAGGAGAAGGAGGAGGAGGATTCTCTCGCCAGAGGCCGTGGAATCGCGGCAGTCGGTTTTACGACCGCTTCTCCCCTGTATAAGATTTCCACGGCGACACCGATCTCAGGGTGAATTTATAGCGCGACTTTTACGAGCGACCTATTTCAACTGCGTGGAAGAGATTCGGGCGAAACTTGGCGAACACGCGCGCGGACCAAGCGACGGAAACATTGTGTCTCTCGATTTGAATTTAACATTCTCAAATCACTGCTTAGAACAGCCGAAACCATCTCGGGTAAATAGACGCTCGTATATCCACACCATGAATAAAAAAACTTAATAAATAATAATAAAATCATTTAAAATGTATCTAAAATTTTATAATAAACTTCAAGAAATACAAACGCATAATAATTAATAATAATTATAATAACGATGATAAAATATTATCATATTTTATGGTGAGAAATATGCGTTCTGAAATAGTGACATCACGATACAAATCGATATAGGTAAGACAATTTTCGAGAATCTAGCCGTGGTGTGCTTCCTTCTTCGTAGGAACTGAGAGAAAGATATGGCGCGTAGATATCGGCATATCTCAAGGCATCGATAAATCGAACTCGCAAATGGCGTCGTGACATTAGAATAATTCGAAGGCGAATGCAAAGGCAGTAGTAGCAGTAGTACGCGGTGAGGGCGAGCACCGAGTAGTCTTCTATTAATACCGTCCTACGATTCTTGTGACCGGATAAGTATTGGCTGAGGCAATGCACGCCTCCTTCGAGGTTCGAATTCGAGACGGAGAAATCGTCGACAGTGTTGCGAGGGATCCACATGGTTGTCACGCGATATCATATTGTACTGCGTGAAATACGTTACTGCGCATTTGAATTTAAATCCGTATGATTTTAGTAAATTTCGCCTCGGTGAAATCACGTTGCGTCGCGTCGCATTGCGTTGCATCGATCGCCTCGCCTCGCCTCGCGTCCCGACGATGTCGCGCATACGATTTTGCGGGGCCTCCTCTCGATACCGTATCGCGGAATGCGTTGCGTTTTATTGTGTTCGACAGCTTAAATGCGTATAATTTTGGCGCGCGGCTCGTCGGAAACATTGCCGATGAAACTCTCTCGGATGCGCGCGCGCGCGGCATTCAGGTGTACCAGCTCGCACGCGCGCGTCCTACATACTGTGGCCTTTAGCGTCCCCGAAGTTTTTATACGCGAAGCTGGGTGGCCGGAATTAAATCGGGAATTTATGTTATCGCTTGTAAATTGAGTTACGGGCGAAAATTGCCTCCATGGTGTTCCTTTACTTTATGATATGATTCCTGGTTATAGCATGAGACGCGCGACCGAAATCACAAAGCAGAAAAGGAAAAATGGCATGGACAGTACAAAAGATATAATGTAGGAATAAAGAAAGCGAATAAAAAAATATATATAATAAGATATAAGAATATTATGATAATATATGAGAGTGTAATATTACGAGAGAAACGGTTATAGCATTGATTCAAAGTACCTATAATTATGACGAATGCGTAATCAAATCAAGGAACGAAATAATCGACTAAAATATTGCTTAAGATCAATAAGCACGGTAACGTTAACGGAGATTATAAGTCAATTAGACCTACATTTATTTAGAACCATTCTTTAGTCACGCATACCGTTGCAAAGTCGTGTATCGATAAAATCTCTAATCCGCCGCACGAAGCTTGCGGGTTCGGGCACTGCGGACCCCTCGGTGAGGCTCAACGCCTCACCGCGGGCCAAAAATTTCAACACCGGTCGACTGGACGACGAATCGATTATGCTGAGATCCGATAAATCGCAGTACCGCGACACAAAATTCTATTATCTATCGTCGGCGGACTTCGATTGTCAGATCCTTTCCTTTCTCCTTTTCCGCGCTGGCAAATAGTGAAAAATTAGGGGCCCCCGAGGCTCTGCAGAGGCCATGACCCTTTCAAAGGTTTTGATCGATTTATGTGCTAAATGCAAAATACGTGGATATGTTATCTGCGATCTGGAATCTTACGCAGCAATAATTTTGCACACCCAAAGAATAAGACTTGACACTTTAGAACGTGCTATTTCTAATCTTAGAAAATTCTGAGATACATATAGGATATCGTTTGGCATGATAACTAAAATTATTGACTAATAATAATTTCCAGAAAATATATCAAAAAGGAAATTCTCTTCAGGGAAGTACTTCATATTTCAACTTAGAAATAGCACACCGCATTGATGAGGGAGAAATAGGCGTGGAGACGATGATCGTCGAAAAGCAGAGGGCGAGGATCGCCCAGTTCGAAGGGTGGCGGAGATGAATGCGCTGATTATCATGGCCGGTAATGTTCTCGGAAGCATGAAGCGACGACGCTTCTGGACCGCGCTTTGATGTCGCCTTAGGCGACCTTCACACCGGGCTAATGATCGCACTCGCTCGCTCAGTGAGAATTTGTTAACAACGTCGCCAGTGTTCCGGTGGCTACGCTGGCGAAGATCGATTAATCACCGTCCGATATAATCCCGAAAAGAAAAAGAATGCCTCTGCGCGCTAATCACTCGCGCGATCTGTCTCCACCGTTAACTCACCGTAACACGCGCGCAAACATTTTTTATCGGCACACCTGAGAAAGATCGCTGTGACCATCCCGATTTAAAGCAGCGTGACGAATGAAAAGTCACGCGGCATTACCGACTTGATTTATTGTCAATTAATTACTATTTTCGTATAATCTGATTATACTAATCGTTACGCAATGTGCAAAGACTGAAAGAAGTGAAAAAAAAACTATTCATTTTTACGGAGGTTTTTAAGGATCTGCTAATCCGATTATTTAATTATAAAAAAATTCTAGAATGCAAAGATAGAAAGACTTATAGATCTCTAAAATTGGAGAGTTAGAAGGTTTGAGGATCTGTATGAACTACAATCATATGAATAAAATTGTAATCAAAAATCGATTACAATTTTGATCTAAATGAGCGATCGGGTCGACAGGGTTTAGTGTGAAGCCCGGTTAACGATGCTCAGTGCTCGCCGAGGCGGGTTAAGTCCAGTCCAGGTGCCGCCCGCTACGCCAGTCGGTGAGATGTTGCTCCTGGTGGACCTGATCGAGCTCGCTCGTGCCATTGACCGCCATTGACTCCCTCACATATATGCGACACATCGCTCGACGCGTTGCATGAACTTATATCCGCAAAGAAAGCGCAATTTTCGGTATGCCGTCATCAGCTTTGATGATATTCCGGTTTCATTATCAACTTCGCGTAATTGATTTTCAGCCCACAAAGTGCGAGACAGAATTTAAGTGAAAAAGAAATGATTTATAATGAGTAAGACGGAAAAAGTGATAAGTGAAATGCAAATGCGTGATTACGGAACACAAAAGATAAAAGTATCAATTTTACTCGCAATGAAAATAATAATAAAGCCAGAAAATAATATAGTTAAAGAGTAGGCCATTCCGTATTTCGCCTGATTGAAAAGATATTATAAAGAAAACTTAGAGAAAAGCAATGGAGGTAAATATAATTACATTATTAGGTAACAAAATTCAGAAAAATAAATTTTCGAATGACAAGTAGTTATGATGAACCGGTAGATGACCTAAATGCTTCGTTTCTATCTCGCAGTGTTTGCATTCCGTTGCGGATCTTTCAAAATGATAATCTTATCTGTGAAACAGTTGCATACTTGGCATAATTGGTCAGCTCCGAGGCCGAAATCGTGGACCAACGCGAGACATGTATAACGAGGCACCGTAAACCGAAATTAATGGACCTAAAAGGAGCGCGAGATGGACGGATAGACTTAATAACTCCGAGAGACCCTATTACGAACACTTTAGCATTTAGACGGATCATTCGTCATTGCTCAATCGTCCGATCGATCCAATTACGGTTTGTGTAGCGCCGATGATTCTGGCGATTCGGTCGGTTGATCAACGGACCTCATATATTGTGCGGCTAGTGATCGGCTAATCGAGAGGCTCGCTCGATGACGCTTCATAGAACAATCTTTTAAAAAATTATTATACGCCACTGATTTGATAATATAGTAATTATGTATGAGATATTTCTTTATTCACGCAATAATATTTTTATTATCCGTTCTAGAATTCTTTGATTTTATTTTTCATGTTTTATCTAAATTTTTTTCAAGAATTGTTTGAAATTTGTTAAAATAAAGAAGGTTGAAATTTGTTGGACTGATGTAAAACTGGAAACGATCAACAACGCAACGGTGTGAAATTTTGACGATTTCACGGCGTGTCGAAAGAGACGACTTCCGGAAACCGACACGACCGCGCCGACGCCGACGTGTTGTCTTTCGCACCCGGTCGCTTGCGCGTGGGCGTAACGAAAGTTCAGAGCAGCCGTATCACGGCCGCGGGACGCTTTAAATATATGCCGTCGTGTAAACCATAAAACCTGCTTGACCATAAGCCTGCGGCCGGTAAGCCGAATCCGCCGAAACAAAACGTAGAACCTGCCCTTTCTCGAGCACGCGTCGCACGCACTCGCACGCGCGAGTCGCTCCGCTCGCGATCACAAGATCTCGCGCTTCGGTGGGCGTCGAAAGTGAAACGCGGTCACACGCGGTCGATTTTTCACGACCCAAGCGTTCGCTTGGTCGCCAACATTCCCACAATTAATATATTTATTGCCGTTTAAATCTACGATCAGCTCGTTAAAGGCAGGCGACATTCGCCTTGCGAAAAAAGAGCTAGGCATGCTCGTACAAACCCGAGTGACACGAGTACACCTAAGTAGTCGCGATTGCTCCAAATTTGGTCATTACTTAACGCAATTCCCTACGTCGTCCGAGGCGCTCGCGCCGCCGATTTATCTCTAATCCACCGCTCGGGTTTGCGTCGCACAGGGACCATAAATCTTATATCGGCGGCTTACATCTCTCGGCGGCGGCGGCGCGCGCGACGCGTGTCGTAAGACCGCTCTCGCGCGACCGTGGATGGAGAGCAGGTTTTTCTCGCCCGTCTAAAATCGCAACCGCGATCTCCCGATTTCGCTTGGAATAATATCGAGCCGACTTTTCGCCGCCCGACAGAGAGGCGAGAGACCGCTAAATTGACTTTCTAGGAGGCGTTGTCGCGATAAGAGAACCGCGACCGGTAATTGGCGGCTTCAGACGAAAAATTATCTCACGACCTGAACGCCCCTATTCCGCCTAGAGAATGAGAGAAACAGAGAAAGAGAGGGAAAGAATCAGCGAACGAGATTGCCGAAGAGATATTCGCAGTGTATTGTGTGGATAAGAAAATTACGGATGAAAAAATGCGCAACCTGAATTACTTCTTCTATATGTAGAAATTTTCATATGAATATTGCAAATTTTTTATTTTTAAATAATATGCAAAAGTATATTTTTTAATATTTCTCAGAGACATTAGACTTTCGTTCTATATATATATATATATATATATATATATATATATATATACATACATACATACATATATTTCTGCACTCGTCTTTGTCGGATTTACGCGCTAAGACTACCTTTCCTTTTCTGAGCCTCGAGAGATCGTCGCGGTGCATAAGCGATTTATTTGAATTAATGAGCTCACCTCTCTTGCGGCCACCGGCCCGAAAGATCCGATCTGTGTGAGTCCCTTCGTGACCACAGAGACCTTAATAAAGACCCGCTCCTCCCTCGCGCTTCCACCCGAGCTTCCACGGTTAGAAAATCTCATTATCCGATCACGTGTCTCCGCATTTCTTCTCTTTCTGCTCCTTCTGCTGCTCGCGGGTTGCTTAATAACGGCACGGGAGGATAGTGATCTGCGCCATTATGATATTTATACGGCACGGTACACATACCAGTTTTTCAATGTTAAACTCGTATCGCATTTTGTATCTCATGAACTAATACAGAGAAGTTAAATTTGAGAAAATGTACATATAACACCTTCTTATAAAATAAAACCGCGGTGTACGAGTATTTGTGTGAGCAATACAGAATAACAAAGATTAATTGATCAATCGTCCTCTCATGCCCCCCGATCAAATCTGATAATGAGTAAGCGCTCTTACGTGATTACATGTTACGAGATATTCGCCGCAGACACAGTCTGTCGATACCTTGCGAAACGCAATGCACGGTGACACATCAACGTGGTGCGTGCAGCGACCTACTCACGCCTATGCACCAGCGAGCGCATAGCTGCGATGTATAGATACATGACGATGCCTATATACTCACAAGCTAGCGGAGTCGATATACTTTTCTACACAGTCACGACTACAAGAGGGATGAATATTTTGTGAAAAGCACATACTCTTAAGTGATCTACAAGTATAGGTTGAGTAAATTTAGAAAACTCGTCTCGTTTCGTAATACAATAATCTTTCAAGAAGAGTATATATTCATTTGGAACTAAATTATCTGATAGATCGTTGCATCGTATAAGTGAGAATAAATGTTTGCATTTTCAATCGTATCTTATTTTCTTTCCGAAAAAAATAGCATTGATGCGTTTAAATGGCGATGTCCATTCGTGTCGGCGAAACAAAGTTACGAGCATACGAAACAAATCAGCGTGCGTATATGCGTTACGTGCAATACGATTCTAGTCTCGTACTACGATACCGGTGGTGCGCGCTCATTCACCAGCAGGAAACAAAGTAGGCGCATCTTAATGGATTACACTTGTAGGCATCGCCTACTGCAGGACCATGGGTCCTCTATATCGCCAATTATAGTGTACGCCCGGTGTGTAAATATCATGTTTTATCGTCGAATCCCAATGCGAGAATCGGCGAAGGGGCGCGGTATTGGCCAGATGAGCGCCTCTTAGTGTTCTTTTCGATGGTACATGCTCCGAGAAGAGTACATGCTCCAACGTTTCGCGCCGACGTGTCATGGACCACCTCCGAGAATCGAGAAACTTGGGAAAGCTACGATCGAAAGGCCGATGTATCTTTTTGGATTCTTTCTTCTTCCCTCTTTCCCTCTCTCTCTCTCTCTCTCTCTCTTACATTTCTATTTTTGTGCAAGTAGTCGTGGATACTTTTTCTTTAATTTTGACTCTGCGTGACATATCAACTATGTAAAGTACAAGATGATATAAACAGAAAGAAAGAATAAACTTACTTATTATAGCCATTAAAATGATACAAAGCAGACAAATATCATCATATCATATTTAAGATGTGATTCTTTAAATTTGGATGTTCATTCTTAATGTTATATATTGATTCTAAAATACTTGAAGAACCGACGAAGACTATGCAATTAAACCTTTTGGTCTCGTTCGAAATAAACAAAAGTCCGATTCAGAATTCTATCGGGGTTTCCATTGCGAGTTTTCAGCACCTCTTGCGGAGAAATTGCGCTTATCGGTGCGGCGCGATTTTTCGAGAGCCTATCAGGCTGTGAATGGTCCATTGTGTGTCGTCTGCGTGCTCGACGCGGGGATTTTTCGCCGATCGCGGCGAGCTCTCGCGAGCTCTCTCGCGAGAGAGCGCGCGGCCGCCCTCGATAGGCAGCGGCACGAATAAATTAACGTGGCAGTTAAACGTATCCAGGCGGCGGGCGCGTATAATCGCGCGCGTGTCGCAACGCGCCCATTGTGCGTGGCGCAAGAACCGGCTCCGAGCGCGTCCCCTGGCTGCGATCGCGCGCGCTGCACCGTGCCCGAGGAAGTCTCGCCTCGTGTCCCTGCACCCTCGAAAGGGTGGGAAGTTTGTGACTTTTGCGCGTAGACGCATCGTCGGCGCACGAGCGGATTCGCAAGGCGAAGCGTATGTGCGAGCGAATCGCGCAAGGTGAGAGGAAAGTCGACGTGCCGGCGGACTTAATGAAATCGTAGGAGTTCAATCGGAAGGCTTATGTTACGCGGTATAGAGAGGCGGAACATATGACAGAATGGGTCTAAGAAACTGCAAAATCAGCAAGTTTCTATTCTAGAAAAGAGGGACAGATTTTTTGGTCTTAAAACTTTCGTGATCATCTGAAATGAAATCTGCGAATCTTGCTGTTAATCGAGTTAGTTTCGAGATTTCTGGAATTTGAGCTCCTCGCATCTTGTATCTCTGGATTCTTCACACTGTGGAATCCCAGTTCTTTCACGTCTCGTTTGTCTTCGTGCAACGTCGACAAGATTGCGTACTGAATAACGGGCATTCTACGGACGGTATTTTATTTCAACAGTAATCTAGACTATTCTCGTCTTATTTATTACGTCGCGTTTCTCGATATTGATGCAATATCGCTTCCATTCCGGAGCTGACCTAGAGTCGGCTCACGGGCGCCGTCGACCCTTTCGTACCTTTGCGCCACGGATCTCGCGAGACTATCGTTCCGCGTTGCGTCCCCCGGCGCATTGTTCGATAATGCAGCGCCGTTTAAATCCCGACGGCGCGGCACTCCGTTCCGATTTCAAGGGAGACACATTCCCAGACAGTCGGTGGTCTCGGCGCCCGGCTATCACATCGGTCAGCAAACCGTGGCGAGTAACTTATCGGACGCGAAACCGCAGCGCTATATACGCTCGTATGCGTCGAGACCAGAGACTCGAGCCGTGCCGCGTCGACGCGACGCCGCGTCGGATACAAGGAGACAAAAAGAGAACGGGCATCCTCGGTCACACCCGAGGCCCGCTGCTGATAGCGTCTACGAGTCGGAAAGACCGCGGGATTGCTGCCGGCTATTCCTTTTCGAGATTTGCGACACGAGACTGGCAAAGATAGTCGCGTGATACGCGCACGTGGCGGTTACGCTGTGTGGACATCGCGAGCGTAAAGAGCGACATGCGATCGGTGAAATGTACTAATCGGCTAAACGCACCGTGCCTTCCGTATACCATTCTACTCCAAAATGCACGCAATTGTTAACTACACGTTATAATGAGAATAAGTTGATTCGGTTAAGTTGATTCGTTTCTCCAGAGAGATGTTCAAAATAATTGATTAATATAATTTATAAATTTAAAAGATTAAATAATCTGTATATTCTCCTTTGTATTATTAAATACTGAATGCAGCGATAATACTATTATTATACGTTTTGAATGTATGAAAAAATATTCTTATTATACATCTTTTCAAATTATATTGCAGCTTCTTTAACTATATTAATTTTTTTTAATTAAAATTATTTTATAAACAATAAATTCAACGGTCTTTTTGTCAACTAATCTTTGTGCAACTCTCCGATTCTTCAGCGGATTATAATTTTTACAATTTTTCTTGAGAAGATATATACACGGGAGAATTATATGCTTCCGCATGCCTAAAGCATCGGCGACAAAGAAACGATCAATAGATGTGTCGAAGGAACGGCTCAATTCTCGCGCGATTCTCGCGATAACATTGCGAAATGCTCGAGGCGGATGCCCCGTAAAGGTTTTGTTGCTGGCAGCATTTTTCATTGCCCGGGCAACGCAGGACGGGCACGTCGGGTCAGCGGAGAAGCTTTTTAAGGAGCGTTTTATTTTCGTACTGGACGCGACCACCGTTAATCCCGACCTTCTTACCTCGGCGATGATCCGTCCGATAAATTCCACGGAGCTCGCGCGGAGCTGTTACTACCATCGTTCGAAGTTGTCGGGCATTTATTCCCGCTCGAGTACGCTTTTGACCCGGCCAACGAGAGCCATCTCTCTCACTCACGACGACCATTGATCGCGATGATATTGCGTAGGCGCGTATCAAAATTAAACTCCGACGGTGGTCGCGAAAGAATTCAGAGTGACTGCAATCGTTGATCGCTGAGATGGAAACGCAACGCAAATAAACGAATCGCATTTACTGTCTCGCGAGCTAACTGTACGGCCGCTTTGGTAAATTTGAATTCCAGACTTGATAATCAAAAATTGTATTTCATGCACCTCAAGATCAATAGATAAAAATTAATTCAAGATAATATAATTGAAATTTTCGATTCATATATCCCTTCTTGCTAAAAAAAAGTCCCATATTATAAGAATAGTAAAATCAAATAAATTAAAATTATAATCAAATTATTAAACAGAATTATTAGGGACGATATAAGTATAATAAACGACGATAACTAATGCAAATACATAATCAAACAAAAAAAGAAATAAATTATTTTCCTTTGCTTTAAGATCACGACGTAGTCGAGCCACAGAGCCTTCGATTTTCTCGTTTACTTAGGATTATAACGGTGTTCGTCGTGACGGATCTTACTTCATCTCGCGACGATTGCTGTTGTTCTATTATAGTATCAAGCAGCTATGGTGCAAGTAAAGATATTCCTTCAATGTAGAGACACAACATTTGTGGGATAATTTCTAATCATTAATAATTTAAAGATAATATAATTGAAATTTTTTATTCAAATATCCCTCCCGAAAATGAAAAAAGTTAAAACACCGACATTTTAGACATGTCACTTATATTTCAATGTTCATGCCACAGACTTAGAAATAATACAAGGGTAAGAGAAAAACTGGAAAATAAGGAAAGACTTTTTTAATGACAACACAGTGGTCTCATCTCGTATCGCCGTCATTGATCCGACGTCGACGTTGAAAATTAACGTACACGATGGCTGAGCTCATAATCCGCCGTCAGCGGAAACGAAAGGAGCGCGAGGAGAGAGAAAGAAACGAAGAGTTCGCTCCGCAGCGGAGTGTCCCCGCCCTCGATACGAATAATTTATCAATTACTCGCCCCGGTGATTAATCGTCTCAGCGGGTGCACACTCTATAGCACGGGGAAGGAAGAAAACAGAAACGCCGAGATTGGCGATGCACGGTAGATAGGTCATACAGGCACTTCAATTATTTATTATCGAGCCGCATGCAGGCGCAGGAGGTTGATGTGCACATGCACTAATATGCAATGGCATAATGTTGATTAATGTCCTTTTGATATTCTTCCCTAATACCTCCGACAATGCACGCAGATAAATTAGTTTCTCCTATTTGAATGGCATATCAGAATGGACTTAGATTTACCTTAGATCCTTTAATCAAGTTAAATTTTACGAAGTTTGCAATATTTTCATCGTGACTTCCGTGCATCTGCATATTTCTCGCGTCCAACGCGGTCACTCTTGCGTAGATCCCCGCAGGAGCATGAGTACGAGATGGATATCCTTGTCCCGAAACAAATATCCTTCATGCCGGCCGAGACGAACCCGTCGAAGGCAGGCCCATAGATTTAATCGCACGCTGTTATCCGTTTCTCTAGCGAACCTATCGTACCGGTAGATCGTCGGACGTCGATCCACGACACAGATCGCGCATACTTACGTCCGATCCGAGACATCCGAACGTCGTTCAACATTCTACAGTCCGTAGCGCGCCGTAACGTCTGAAAATGAAACTTCTCTACTTAATCTTGTTGTTTTTTGAGCGAATTTTCCCATCCGCGTCAGTCTTCACCATGCGAGCTTGTAATTAGAAAGCAGCGCAAAATATTTTGTCTAATTGCGTTTCAGCTGCTAGACTTTCTCCTTTCGCGGCGTGCTCCGCCTATCGATCGCGTGTCCGGATCTAACGATAGTCATGTGACAGGTTCCTCCCGATCGCATATCCGAGCGTACCTGACATCTCATAACGAGCGCCAGTATGCAAAGCGGAGATACGAGGGCGAAGGAAAAGGGGACGATCAGCGTGGCCGTGCTCGAGCAGGAAGAAGGAACCGCTACGAACGGATAACACACCACGGTTAAATCTATGACCTGACAAGATGCAACATGCGATGCTATATGAACCTGCCGTGCGTTGGTTGTACTCCCCGAGATCTATGCCGAAGTGTTTCTCAAGAAAGTTAAATCATTATCTACGACAAAAAGTATACGTGATAATGTTTTCTGTTTTTGTGGCCTGAGCATATATATATAGGTATATATCATTTATGAACTGATTTTAACCGAATGCTGAATCTTGTTAAATTATAATTTAATGTGTATCAAGTTGCGGAATATAAATTAAATTGCTAGTTAAATATCGATATATTGGACATTAGTCCTTTAAAAATTAAAATGGACCGTATCAGCACGACTGATATTTTGCTAAATCACAAAATTCCATTCCATAGCGCACGGCGCGTATAAGATATCGATGAAGATCGCGACGAAAGTCACGCAGGCGGAAACGCGGCGATACCGTCCACTCGGCGGGCTTTATCTCGAAAAACGACCACGATCCAAGCGTGGCGGCGTGCTGTTCCCTTAATTCCGGGCGTGCTCCAGGTTGCGTGTTGCACATAGCGCGTGCCTCGGGCGCGGGTGTGCCTTCTCGACGCGTTAACGCTCACGCACGCATACGCACGCACGCGTGCCACGCCAGCCGAGAGGCGTGCTCACTGGCCGCCGTGAATATGTCTCACCCACACGACGCCGATTCTTGGAGTAGGAATCATCTAAGCGGCCATTGCGGCGCTCTACGTGTCGTCCACGTCGAGATATCGCGAGCACGTTGCTGTAATAATTTTAAGAGTCGGCCATCGCACTGCGCGCTCGCCTGTGCTTACGCACGTGTCTGTCAGCACAAACCGGCGCACACGTGCATCCGACACCGATCTAATGTCGAGGATAAGTGAGTCGTGCTTTATGGTCGGTACATAGACGCGAATTACAACCATGGCGTTTGATACACGGTGTCTCTCCGCGGGATTCCTCAACTGATGAGAATAATCGGATAATAATGAATATATAGATATTATGACGGCCAAATTCGTACGTTAAGTGAAAATAATCGTAGGAACTCTTGGTAATTTAGCTTTGTGCCACGTAAGATACGATTAGACTGTACGCCAAAATGATATGGAGCATCGGTAGTGAAATGTGCGGAACTATTTATTACGTTGTGGCAACTTGCATTAGGTCGTATGAAATGTAGAAACATCATCTCTGACGTCGCTCTTAATCTGAGAATCAATTAGGTCGAAAGCTCGGCGGACCAGTACGCGATGCATCACTCGCGCTCTACGCTCATAATTTATACGCTTGGCCTCGCGGGAGCCGTTTCTAAATCTCCTTTAAGTCCAGCATTCATATTTATCACCGCGAGTCTCGAGAATTCATATCGATGTTCTCGAGCAGGAAACCGCGAGAGAAAAAGCAAGCCCGTACAGAATCCTCTTAGACATCTCCCACACGAGCGCAATACTAGCGCGCGTGCAACGACGAGAGCCCGCGTATCCGAGAAGGTAAAGACAAGCGAAGCGAGGAAATCTCCCGTACTTGTTGTGGATTTAAATGTTCTCTTTCTCCTTTCGCTCTCGATCTCTCCCCCGCCTTCTTTTTCTCTCTCTTTCACGGTTTATACTGGTCGTACTAGTCCCATTAGTAGTCAGTTGGAGAATCTCCTTACACTCGTAAGTTACCAACCAGCTGCCGCTGTTGACTTGCTCTTTGAATAAGTACCAGTCGGCTACCTCCCCCCGCGAGATAGTGGATCTCGTGTATCTCTCCCTCTGGCCTCTTCGACCCCTTACCACCGAACCGTCGCGTTTCCTCCTTCTGGACGAGCGCACAACCTCCGTTCGAGTACACCGCGATCTTTCCACCAATAAACACGCGTTAACGTCTCGAAATTTATTAGATTTCTTGATCAGTCTAGATGATTATTACAGGTTACGACAAAATTATGTGTATTATATAAAAGCAGATCTCAAAGGCTTCAGATTTTCAGCCTTCAAGGCCAACTGTTTATCGAAAATTAAATATGTAGGGTATGATAAGACAATATAACAGCTTCAAGTCGACGAACATACGTGCAGCCGTAATTCTATAGCCGCGATACTGTATTATTGCATTTTATTTTCAGCACGGTGCGAATTTGATGATAATTCCATGCTTAATCATCGGCGCATCCGACATGAGGCGTGAGGTATCACGCGCGCGAACTTGCAATTAAATAATTTCGCACTCTTGTGCTCGCGGCTCGCTCGTCGCTTTGCGCGCGGCCAAACGAGACGGTAATTGTTATAATTAAACGCGAGGCGCATTCACTTATCGCGCGATTATTCCGCCCACTTTTCCGCGTCGATACGCTGTGCGCATTGTCTGAAAGACACGCTCGCCTAACGAGTGATTAATTAACATACGTCGCCTTTTTTTATTGGTGGAAACCCGAGAAACTTAATATCACAAAGATAACCCAGGGCGAGTCGCTTTTATAATTATTTCTTACCGCGAGGGTGCCCTTTAATAGCGAGGCTTGCATCTCACATCGTTATCGTTAATCGTTAATCGGTTGTTAACAATGATACGATGAAAGAAAAAAAAGAAAATATGGAGCCTGCATTCTAATGAAGTGTGCAGCAATGCCGCAGGGATAAAAGAGCATCTTCGGTCGGTTGGATTGACGCGCGTTTCGATTCATCGATAAATCATCACGCGGCTGCAACCCAGAACGCGTTTCTCGCTACCTGTCTGTCTCCGCAGCGAGATTGTTTCGATCGAACGATCGGTCGAACGCGTTCGGCAATTACACCAATTATATTCCAATTACACAGTGGCAGGTGCCACTGATTGTCCAAAAAAACCTGTCGTCCCTAAAAGTACAACAAAAACGTCTTAATCTATGGTGCTAAGTGATCGAAAAAAAGACGGCGTGATCAATGAATAAAAATACGGCAATTTGCACGATTTAATTTCTTACTTAACAATATTATAATTTAAAAAATTATTTATAATAATAAAATCTAAAGATGTGTACACTAGACAGAACGAGAAAGAGACGTATTTTATGATTTTCTACTATTTTCTAATATAATATTGAAAACGTCAAGCTTAAAACTTCAAAATTGCAGCATTCTTTATTAACGGGGTGCGAGCCAGAAAAATTAGCAGATTAATTTTATAGACATAAATTTTATAGTAACGAGAACGGATAGATAATAAAAATAGGCATTGGATATAATTATTGTTCTGCCCGCGCAGATAATTATTTATACATGGCGAGATTTTAGCAATCACTACCAGATACCTATTGATTCCTATCGGAATATGCCATATTAGTAACCCACGAGACAAGACACAGTCTGATAGAGATTTAATTACTGCCCAACAAGTACAGAATCTTATTATGAACCTTATTATCGCTGAATAATTACCGTATCGCGGTGTTAAGACTGAAATCAATCTCATTCGAGATCGATTAGTGGCGATTTCACTCAATCGCGACTACCATACGAAATCGATTTCATTTTTTAACTTTTTACGTTTTACGAGAACTAGACTGCACACACAGGTTATTGCCTTTGCTGCAAAGATTATTACATTTGCGAAAGAGATATCCATATCGGAGAACATGATTATACACCGACGATATAAAAAAAAAAAAACTGCACTCGATGAAATTAAGATCGTATCAGGCGTCAAATTTGCCACGGCGGACTCGTTAATTGAGTTGCTGATTTATTCCACGTTCCATGAACGTAAAGTTTTTTTTCTTGCTGGTGTCTAAACCTACATCTCTTTCACGCGATCTACTTCCTAAAATGTATCACTCGTCCAAGTATCGATGTATAATTACTTTTGAGACATTCAGATAAATGTTATTAATTTAACACGATTTAAATCCTAAACATTCTTTTTATAGATATTGGTTCACTAAATCTAACAACTCTATATTTCAAAATAAATTAGTACGTTATACATTGCATCACAAATGATCTACATACCACGCAATCATTTCGAGATCTGGATTTCACCTTTCAGTGACAAGCGCGCGACGCATGTGAATCGTGATCGCAGCGGGTGTCGATCTAATTAAAATTACGGCAGGTAGGCTCATTAGTCTATTGCGTTGCAACGCCAATAACTTACGACTCCGTAAGGAAAATGCAACACCGCCGAGTGGCTAACGAAGCTGGCCCGGTAATTGTCTCGCTGCGTATCGTGTTCAGTCAGCGCGCCGTTACTGATTTTACATTGTAAAACATCACCTTGTTGATAGGACCGTTCTGAATACCGCGCGGCACGATGATGGTAGGTTTTCTGGTGCCACAGAGATCGTGACTCGTTGTCTCTTTCACTCTCGCTGGAAAGAAGAATGCGCTACTCGCTATCCGTTTCCCCCCTTCCACCCTGAAACCGATCCATTGTTTTCCAGACCGGTCCAGGATTGAATTTATGCTGCTATTAATTGGCTCCGTTTCCGCTCTTATATTTTCATTGGCGATTTCAAGCAGCGCGACTCTCTGAATCAGGGAATTTATATCGGCAACTTCGTGTAACGCGACTATATATATATGTATATATATTCTACCAATTTTGTTAATGACTATATAATGTTGAACAACTAAATGTTGTTCATACTTTCAACAGATGAGTAATATGATCTGATTTTTCTTGATATTTCTTAGAAAATGGTATTAATATATAATTTTATATGAGTAACTGTATTTTCTCATTTCGTCCACGTCTGAAATTCGATACGGCACATTTCGTTACATTTTCTTGACATATTAATAACATTGCCTCAGGAAAGGATAGATATCAGACGATGCTGATGCTAGATAGTGCGATAAAAAAACAACAATAGCAATTAGAGATTAATATAGCGCGAACTGGATTGACTTCCAGCTTCGAAATCGCGGCTATGTCGTTATGCATCGTTAGTGTGGATCGACCCCGCCGAGCAAAACGGAGCGATCGTAACAAAGTCGTGGGCAATCGTGTGCCGCTGTACCTTGCGCATACACTACACGTGAACATAGGAAATAAAAGCGAACGAGCTATGGAGCGCGCGTACGAGATTTTGCGCGCGAGCGCGCCCTGCGCCGATTACCGATATCGTGTAATTTATTGCTCCGTATTCGCGAAACGTGACGCCGCGGTCCCCGTCTCTCGTAAAGTGCTTCCAGTTCTGAGTCACGGAACCCGGCTGAATTTTTGTCCAATCGGGAATGTCGATAGGCTCTTGCGGCGGTGGCGGCGGCGGCACCGTTCGAGCCGAACGAATCACGCGTATGTGTGCGAACATATACAAGCAAGACGACCGATCGTCAAAGATAACGATACAATAACTCTCTGATATTCGTTTCAACCGGCCCGATCGCCCTTCGTTAGTCGGGCGGCACATTTTCACGGAAAATCGCTGCGGTATACGGAATGATTTGAAGTAAAACGGAGTAATTCCATTTCCCGCAGCTTCGTGCGACGCGTCCGAAACGGCCAACAAACTCTCTCCCAGGAATGCGACTCTCTGGAATACTGTACCGAATTCGTAATAAATTCTGGACAAACAGAGACCACCCAGCCACGCGCAGACTTTACGTAACCGCGCGCGATGATCGCGCGTGCACACATCACACCGCGTGTCGATGCGGGAGGAGTAACGCACGAACGCGTGACTCCGCACAGGCATGCGAAATCCCTACCGTAAGTGTGCGCGAGAAAGACGGTAGACGATCGGTAGGTAGGCATTGCTATTTGTCGAGATGCTATCTGCATGGGTGTAGCGAGTTATTACAGGCAAGAGGAACAGTCTCCGTGCATCGACAGAAGACCGTGAACCATGAAGCCGGTCTTCCGTGGAAGCGCTCCTTCCACCGTCTCGATCTTGCAAGATTAGATTTAGTCTTCCTGTTTCTTCATTTTCAATAAATAGTCCCGTTGCCACTGTCACGCAAATAGTATATGATATATAAGAATAGTATTCTAATAAATAATAATTAATGTTCAAATAACATTTTATAACGATTTTCTAAAACATTTTCCAAAACTTATTAAAATAATTTGTTGAAATAACTTGGGTCGTCGTCTTTTATTCTTATTTGTTAAAATCTTTATCCTCTAAATGTATATCTATTAAAATATTTCCGTCATTTTGTAATTGTAATTTCATTCGACCTCCTAACAAGTTTCACGTAATGTTCTTCGACTTTTAATACCAATCGAGATTCGATAAAAATGTATATTCTCACGCCAATCTAACGACATCCAATAAGGATAAAACCAATAAGGATATGATCGATGATCTTTGATCTCCGACTCATTGGTTATGAAAAATAAAATATCGACTCCACCATAGCAACTCATTCGTCATAGACAGCGTGTCGAGGATCTCGAGACAGCAACGCTTGGCGCCACGGCATCTATCGCTTGATTCAGAACCAATAACTTATTCCTGGTCTGTTTGCGAATAGTAATAAAGACAGTAATATTGCATCCTGTTTGATGTGCGTATATAACTGAGATAGCTATATTGCCACCCATCAGACAGTCGGCAATTTCTCAATCTGCAGATCTCTACCTACCCACTTCTAACGGATCACGGGATCAGAAATATAAATATCCACATCAATAAAATAAAGAAAAGTATTAAATGTATGCCATTAGATTCTATGTCTAATCGTAACAAGTCTATTCTGAAATTAGCGCAAACGACAACTCTAACTGCTACACGTTTTACCGCCGTTTTGCATTGTCCGGTGTCTTCGAAGGGCGGAAGAAAACGGGAGGCAGGCGTGATTTAGTGATACGGCGAAGTAGCTCGTGTAAGAGACCACGGAAATGATTAATTTCGCGGTAATGACCGGTTAGTCGCTTCAGATTAGCTGCACGACAAGAGCGAAGAGAGGAGGTTCCGTGGCGCCTGAGATTTGTGCGTCTGGACGGTACGACGTATAATTCAACGGTTCCGGCGGCAGCATACTCGGAGAGCTACAACTGCGCTTTAGAAAAATTCCAGACCGCGTAATAAATTCACTGAAATCACGCGTGTAGAGGGATTATGTAATATTACAACCGGCTCGATGTTGAACATCTCTGCCGGTAGCTATCGTGGTAATTCAATACTCGAACGGTTTTTCTGTGAATTCTATTAGAACTTGATTCGTTACTTGTATCAATAATTTTCAATCATTACTAATTGTCTTTAAATAATTAATGACGAAAATACAAGTTCTGTAGCAAAGTGGTCGACGAAAAAATTTATTAGATCTATTTATTTTTTTAACTACATCTAAAATAGAAGTTGGTATACGAATCTGATATAAAACGAATATTTAACAAAAAACAAAGTTGATATACGAAGATTTATCACTATTGTAATATTCTTTTGTTCAAAGGGAAACGCAGTGCAAAAACGCGTGATGTATATTCAATCGGCGGGCGTAATTGCGAAAGCATTAAAACGGGAACTTCACATTTTGTAGCGCCTTATGAAAGTGAGATGTGCGCTCATAACGAGAATGACCGTTGCCTCCGTAATTGAAAAAAATAGCCGCTTTCGGCGGGGCTAAACGCGACGGGGCGCTGGGAGGGAAAACTGTAAAAACAAATTACTCGGCTAAGTGGGTAGCATAAAGTGTGCCGGGCGGACGTGGGCAAGAGTGGGCAGCGTCGGCGCGAGACGTGGGTGCGGTTCATCATCGGTGCCGTCGTGTTATACGTTTGTCTTCACAGCCACGAGGAGCGCGCGCGCGGAGCGCCACTCCGTCTGCCTGGACTTCTTTCCACCCGCCATTTTTCCCTAAAGCCATTTCATGGAGATTTATCTGCGAATACTAGCGCATAAAACGTAGGTGTCAACGCTTCCGACGAACAATCGATGTTCGCGAAAAAGAGGATATTGACTTATAAAACTGATTTGTTAGGAGTCACTAACAAGAGTAGATATAATAAAACAAAAAGTGTTTCTTTCTATTTTTTCTCTCGTTTAAAAATTTATAATTATTTTTTGATTGTGTTAGGCTTCTGTTGCGATAAGCTGTGATAAATCTGAATCTTAAGTTTTGTTAATTTCTATAAATGGATCTCTACACACAGATATTGAAAAAATATTGATTAAAAAAATTCGAAAATCAGAAGAATGCCTTTTCCCACCATGTCCACTGAACTCTAAAATGCCTCTTTTCCCACAGGTTAAACTATATCTCTTTCATGGACCCTGAACATATGCACTCTCCTGCTCGTCCCCTTTACACCCGCTAAACGAATCGTGGACGCTGCTATTATTTGTGTACACAATGTGTGGCAGCAACCGGTGCAGGTTACTCTGTTAATGACACATTTTATTCACCTTATTGTACCCCCCTCTTATATTAATCGAAAAATTATCAATTTTCTATATATAATACGTGTTATGTCTAAATATTGTCTGACGACATCGTGTTTAACAACGAACAAAATGCTATCTTTAAAAAAATACCAATTAAAGAAATTATATTGAAAACTACAATAAAATGATGCATTTCTTTGCGTTTTCTCTCCTTAGAAACTTCTGTAAAACCAAATATGCATGCAAATCACTATCACTTACAAAATATATGTATGAGTGTATGTGTAAATGTATGAGAGTGTCCATAGTGTATCGCGCAGATCCGCGTGGATTCGCTAAGCCTAAATGACTCTGCGGATCAGTCATCCCTGCGGGAGCTGCGTCTACACTGTGTCATCGCGTTGTCCGTGACGTCTTCTGGCATGAATTGCATCCAAGTGCATTACTTCCGCTGCAAGCAGACTCGCATTCGCGATCCTCGTTTGTCCCGTCACGTGTCATACAGAGTCAACTGTCATCCGCAGCACGCGAGCGTCACGTGTCCATTGTCGGCGCGAGCGAGCGAGCGAGCGAGCGAGCGAACGAGCAAACGGAGCGAGCGCGCTGTACCCTTTTGAGAACTATTGTCTGCAAATCAGCGCGTATTGCGCGCCGTGGGACGGACAGGAGTTTCGCCAGATCGTCTATCTCTCCGCTCTTAGCCCCGGGATTAGAGGGACGCTCTCGTTAGCCGCAGGTTCTCCGTTCGCTCGTTTGCGGGCGGAAAAGATACCTACTCCAACAGAACCAGTATTTCGAATACCTTATCTGGATAAGGCGAGCGGCGGGATCCCAAGAAAAGTTTCCTGAACGCTTTGCGAACTGAGTTTCGAAATGGACTTGTATCTGATAAATGCACATTCGTAGTGTAAACGGCAATGGCGTACGACTCTATTATCGGGACGAAGCGTGTTTCCGCGTGTGTCCGTATGTCCTGAGTTTGCAGAGGAAGAGATATGACGTTGAGCGTAAATATTGAAGATCCTCTGAACGAATGCCGACGGTGCCACAGAGAGGACGGAATGGTGGAAAAACAGGATAAGCAGGAAGAGACTTGAATGCAAGATCGCCATCAATACAGTCGTATTACTTTCTTTTTTTAGCGTTATGCGCGATTACAGCACACACACACACACACGTAACATCGTCGCTCATTTTTAACGCTTTAAATCAATCCGGTACCACGCTGCGCCGGCGTGACAGTATTTTACCGCGCGTAAAAATCGCGACTTTCGAATTTTCCCGTAAATTTCTTAATTTGATTTACGACGCCGTAAAGATCCGCGGGATCGTGACGGTAAATTATTCGAGAATAAACGTCTGATGTAATAACGTTTCGCGCGATTGGCCACGGCAAAAGTACATCCTGATCCACTCCGCCGGCAAAACTGTCCACTTTTCTTCTTCTCTTTCCTCTTCCCCGCGAATACTCGAAAAATGCTGTATCCTATCGCGACACATCGACGATTGAAAGATTCGTGTTTGCGTCGCCGTTATCGCCGCGCGCAACACGGTACCTCGGCTGCAGTCCAACGAAAGGGTATCGATTTTTAATTAATTAACAGCTTCATTAAATCCCGAATGATACACGTTGACAGTAGCGTACGCGTGTCTCGCAACGCGAGCGTTTACACACCGTTTAATGGGCTGCGATCCCCGCGACTGCAGACTGTGACTACTCGATGCGTATCGATACACCATTAACGGATCATTATACGATCACTCGTAACACGCGTTACTGAGCTAATTAATTCGACAATATCGTCAGCGTAAAGAAACAATTTATGTACAGTACTCACTGTCACACGTTCTAACGCAATTAGATAAAAAATGATTCGATAAAAATAATTTAGAATGAAAAAAAGAAAGATCTGGTTTCTCAATTAATTTTTTTATAAAGAATAAAAAATCGTAGATATTAATAATCAAAAAATAAGATTTGAATATAAGTTTCTTTCTCAGCAATCATCCTCGAGATATGTCGTTTCTCCACGGTTTCGATGTAATTATATGTTTCGAGCTAATTAATATTCACGGCTTATAACGGGTGACAATTCTTTCTCGCAACGACTTCATTAACGTCGCATTGGCCCTAACTAACGACATTTCTGACGGTATTGCCGTGATAGCTATCAATACGCTATTAGGCGATCGCCGTACGATCGGTTGTAACTGCGCGTAAGCGACTAATTAATCCGATAATATGACCCAGTTAGCGCGTGTTACTGTACTATATACGACACGCGTAACGATGTGCGTACGAAAGACCTACACCCCGCGGTGTATTACGGGCCTGTTTCACCAGTGGTAACGCCTGCATACGTGTTACTGACGGCCCGCTAACGAGCTGAATTAATTTATACTCATTGAATTCTGTTGTGGCAGAACCGCTTTTCGAGAAGTCATAATAAACACGCCGCCGGGAGCTCCGATTATTTAGCGCCTACGCCCTTTGTTTCCTCCAGCCCGAAAATGCTACGTTATCCGAATACTCGAAATAATATTATCGCAAGATAAAATATGTTATGTACGTTGCATATTATAACATGAAACTCTTCTTCATTCATTAATACGAGAATATATAGCTTTAAGATTATTTTTAAAATTACAGCTTTAACACTAATTTTAATGAATGAACAGAGGGATTAGATAACGAACGCAAGTAAGGGATGAGGCAAGAACAGATAAAATACCGGAGTGAGAGTGAAACGCGAAGGGAGCGTAAAAGGGATCATGTTTAATGGCGCGTTTCCCCGATATCACAGTCTCTCGTTTTCGTGCAACGGCGTCGCCGCGGGGCGATCCCAGCCGTGAAGAACCTGGGCCCGTGCATGACGAGATGTAAGGAGAACAGTGATTTATGCCACGACAAAGAAGTACGATAATCGCCGGTGCCAGGGGCGATTTGGATTGATCGGCGATCGCTTATCGTTGCTTGTTACTGGGTATAGAGCGCAGGTGGAACGGCTTTCATTCACGTTGCATTATCCGAAGCTCGAGTCGTTATCGACTTTACGAGGATTGTTCTCCGGCTCGGTTTCATTTAATCGCTGTTATACGCACGATCGTCGATTTCATGAATTACACCGTAACGCTAATTAGCGGTGCCATTGCCACGAATATACATTATTATCACTATCAAATTGTTATCACGCGCGTACTCTTGACATATCCTGTAATATCGCGCAGAATTTTAATATTAGAACCGTAATTATATTTCGAAAAATCTTCGCGGCATCCTCTAATGTAAATAATACCGCTTTAACTAGTTTTACTAGCTACTTTTAGCTGATCCCTTCGACGTATCCCACCGAGATAACACTCGAAATATAAAGAATTACTACGATCGCCATAAAAAACTGCGGAGAAAGAGACGTCCCTCCGCAAACGTCAAGCATTCTCGTTCGTATTTATAACATCGCGAGCACTTCGGTTCCCACAGGTCCACTCTCATAAGCGTCGGTTCATCAAGCGGTAGCATATTGCTGGTGTTGACAAAAGCCACGGGGGGTCCGGTGGACCCGTATCATCCCCACGGGGGAAGAGAGCGCACCCACCAGCATGTAGCCCTCCGCGACCACCTTCGCAGGGTGGGAAACCGTGACCACCATCTCATTACTAGTTCCCATGGGTACGTGTACATTCACGGGGTCGCGTGCGCCGCAGGTCCTCTGGATACGCGAGGGTGCATCGCATTATGTAATTGTGACGGGCGCATGCTGCTGCTGTCCGGACGGTGGAGTGCCTCATCTCGCGCGTGTGAACGATTTCTACCGCTTGCGCAGCGAGCTATTTCTCTATTTGTTCGGATACTCAGCAGGAGGATCGTTAACTTCATCGGCAGGTATGGCGATACAGCTTCATTTAACGGGTGCAATTGCTTACGATTAATATTTTTTTAACTATTTATAGTTACAACTTTGACATTTGAGAATTACATTGAAGGATTTACATCAAAATGCAAATTCCAAGTCTTAAATTTATGCATAAATATATAATTGAACTTTTGCATTAAATTGAATTATTTTTATAAGAACTTGTACTATTTCTAAATCGGTATGTTTAAGAAAGCTTTTCTCGCAATACAAGACAATGTGTATTAACGAATTGCCCGATGTAAAACTGTAACAGGATGAAACTATGCCAATAATCGTACTTTATTCCTAATAATCGTGTGGGTCATTGACCGATTGTATAAGAAATCGTTTTGTGCTGCTCGCAAGTCAGGTACGACACGATCACGTATCGTTCTGAAATTCGTTCCGAAATAGCCGATACTCCGTATTAAAGCTATCCGCGGTGATCTGACCTCACACAACCTCACTGTGTCAATAATCGAACCGTCTACAGATTCGACATGGCCTCTTGTCGATCGTGGGAAGTTCCCTAGCCGGAGAAAAAGTTTTAATGCGTATCAATCACGAGAATCTCGTGCTGAACTCTTCAAAAAAGATAAGAGTGTACAGAAGTAAATATGAATTGTTTTATGTATTTTCCCAATTCGAATAATAAACAATGTTGCACAAATAATAGAATTCGTTGCAAAAGTTGTAGGTTGAGTGCAATTTAGCACGCAAACTTAATTTCTTCTCGGTCCTCTGATTTCGGCGATTTCGCGTTTCGCCTTATCGTCAGTCTATTGTTTGCTAGGTCATATAGTTTACCGAAGCATGTGCGTGTCGGCACGTGACTAGAAGTGGCTTTATATAATTCAATCCCGACCGCGCATGACGAAGATGAAGGGAGGCAGATAGCGAACGAGAGATGCTCTGCCCCTTCGCGAATACCATTTCGATGTTATTGTTTGCTCCTATCTCGGCAGGACCGCAGAAGGGGAGAATCACGGAAATGGACCGCGCGTCCGTCGCTCTACGCACGTGTAGGCAGACATTTCATCCGGTCGTACGTTTCGCGTTGATAGTCATGCGAATGATTCAACCGTGATTACGCGATTCACGAAAAGTCGTCGCGAGAAATGAAAAGTGAGATACGTGAGAAATTTTAGCGAATATGTGACATTGTTTTGTAAGTAAGAAATACCGAAAAATACATTTTATTCACTGGCGACTCAAGTTCTCTGGTTTTGTATTTAACCCTTAAATGCCCCCCGGGGTCCAGCGGACCCCAGACCCTTTAGAATTATATATTTTCAAATGTTCCCGCCAAAAATGGAGCTCATATTTATTTATTTATTATTTTTAATTTTTTTGATTTTGGAGCCAATATTTTAACTGTTGGCGATCTTAATTTTTTATACTATGTTGAAATTGAAATTTTAACAATATAAGCATTTTATTCTCTTTTCTAAGCCTTGAACAACATTGAAAATAATTTTCATAACTAAATATCAAAAAATCAATAAGTAAGGAGACATTTTTCATGCTGGGGTCTTTTAGACCCCATGTGTCATTTATGAGATTCTTGAGAGGTGTGGCATTTAAGGGTTAAATACATTTTATGTTGTCGAATAACAGAAATCGCCAAATAGACATACAAATTGCAAAATTAAAAAGATTACTGAAGATTATGTAACTTTTATAGCAAATATTACAATATTTTTTAATAATTTGACAAATAATTTTTTTTATCACGATGGTCTATCCTTCTGCTTTGAACTAAAGCCGGTTGATCTTCTAATTAAAAATGATCCATATTATTATCACGAAGCTCTTAATTTATTCGCTGTGCCAGCGCATGTTGAGCGGTCTGGCCAGGAAATTAGAGACCCAATTAAACTCCCCCGCTCCCCAGAGTAAAGGGTGAAAACAGGTTCTCCCCTGACTCATCATCCGTCCTGCATTTCATAGTGCGCGCGCGTATCTCTTCCTCAAGCCATTCGCTGGATGTTAGCCTTCAGCTATTTGAGAAAGACAAGGAGAATCCCCTCGTAACCCGAGCTATCTGCTAACTAATAAAGCTTGGCAGTCAAACCGCCTCGGCTTCGAGTCCCATCGGGGACGAAAACGTGTATATCTTTCCCACACGCGACCGCGGATTCTGCGCTCGTTTATTGCATTTATAAGCGCACAATGCACGACAGAGTGCATATGTCCGAGGACGGTGTTACCGTCTGAAATCGAGTACTAACCAGACCCTCGGGGATGCTGCACTTTCATCCGCAGGACTCAATCAATCACGACGATTGTGCTAGAGGGAGTTCAACATATACGGTTAAAAGACCATACGTTATTATGATATCTTATGTAATACGAGACGAAAACTGAATTATTCTAATAAAATATTCAAAAGATTTTGATAAAACAATCTTTGCAAAATTCAAATACTTCTCTTTGCTCGAAGTACTTCGAGCAAAAGTTATTAACATTTTAAAGCACGCAATATACGCACTTATGATGATAGTATATATAAAAGTATTAGAATATTATATAAATTCTCTATTTATCAGAGAGAGGAGAGGGGGGGGAGAACAAGGGAAGAAGGGACAAGTAACCGGCATACCAATTCTTAGCAGGCCTATTTAGAACTACTACTGACGGTGATGGCACAGTAGATGCAACGTAACTGCATGTTCGCCGTAGTTAATGGCGCGAGATAAATCCGCCGCACAGAAGGGCGACCTGCGCCCGACATCGTCGATCGGCACCGTGCACTTAGCTCAATCGTCTAGAAATCCTCCATGACGCATATCCGGCTGTGAATCACATGACGACTTGCCTCTCGTACGAATATCCACGAGATATTCGCCTCGACGGAAAGAGAGGCAAGAGGAGAGAGAGAGAGAGAGAGAGAGAGAGAGAGAGAGAGAGAGAGAGAGAGAGAGAGAGAGAGAGAGAGAGAGAGTGAGAAGGAGCGGGATCGGCCACTCGTACCAATCGGAAGCTGGTTGTTCCGCACCAGCCCTCGGCACCCCCTTGACCTACGGCCGAACGACGCGCATAGGGAGCTAATGCATTAACTGCAATTCACTCCGCGGCTCGTGTATACGACGATCTCACGCCGGAAGTCACCATTGTGCGATCGTTCCGCGCAATTCTTCCGACGCACCGACTGGAATTCTATCAGCGCACGTACTATACGTATTAATGCGCGGCTCGTTTGATCGGAGACGACAATGTAAGTGGATCGCGTAATTGAAATTGTTGTGAATTCGTATACTATTTTATTATATTCACTTCCTTACGCGTATTTGATTGAGTATTAAATACTTAGGCAACACGTCAGTAAATTCCAAAATATTTCATAATTTTTTCGACTTGCTATTAAAAACAATTATTATGCTAAAGTATCAAAAAATCAAATATGAATTATATTATTATTTAATTCACACATATTTTACTCTTTTACTCAACTAAAGTTGATTAAGTAATCAGCATCATTCGTGTCGTTTGCAACAGTACAAATACGCGCCAGCTACAAATGGAGGGTGAAATAAATCTTTTAAAGTACAGGAAGGGGAATGACGTTTGCGATGGAAAGTACTTTTCGTAGAATCACACGGACCGGTGCACTATGCAGGTCCTGAAAATGGCACGTGACCTTATGAGCGTGGGACTGGTGCATTATTTCGTTCAATCGTTACGGTTCCCTACTCGGCAAAGGGAGCTGATAATATTGGCACGAGGCATATTGCGAGCGTCCCTTTTACCTCCCCTCCTCTCCATCACCTTCCGATGTTTCCACCCCGATGGCGATTAGAAGGGTGGCAAGTTTGGACCAAACTGATCCACAAGCATTATCATCATGGGAAAGATCGTAGGTCGCATGACGATGAATAGTTTTTTAATCCTAATGCCAATTATCACAAAAAAATGTTAATACCTTTTATTACACTATTCAACAACAAATTACTTATTTTCGCATAAGACACAAGAACGAGAATAATTGTTTCCCATAGTTTTTTTTAAACGCTGAATACGATCCCGTTTACCATATAATTACGATATGTGACGTGTTGGAAAAATGTTATTGCAATCAATATTATATGTTGTTAGGGAAACTACGGGAAACAATTATTCTCGTTTTTGTGCAAATTTTTTTTGTTAAACAGTGTTATTATATAATTAAATGTATTATCATTATTATTTCTATGAGTAAATATTATTATAAGTAATAATTTAAAAAAAATTTGGATAGCCATAATGCAGTGATCAAGAAAGGTTTAAGAACTAGTCTAAGAATAAATATAAATTCATAAAGCGAGTGAATCATCTACCGAGAGAGAGAAAGAAGAATATCTCACGAGAATAAGATCAGAAATTCCAGCATAGTGTTGCCTGCATACCTGCGGGCTGATATCAATATACGAATTAATCTGTCTTCGATAGAACCCGCATGAGCCCAGGTGTTACGACATACTGGACTTTAGAGCCAGCTAAATTCGGCGACGAGCCGAACAGATAACCATCTAGGTGGACCCGTATAATTTGATTGAACAAAATTAAGCGAGACGATCCTCTAATAAAGGTGAATAGTACGAGAACGCAATTATGTGGGAGATAAGGTGGTTTCCACGAAATACGTCGAACGTAATTGATATTAATGGCTAATTTAACTTGTTGCTGCCGGATGTCGAGACTCTACTTTAATACGGTAATGCGGACACATGGAACCCGTTGCACTTAACAATTTTACAGCCGTGGAATTTTATGCCACTTGATTACAACGAGGCAACGAGTTCTCTAGTTACAGTAACTTGACCTTGAAGATATTAATACGCAATTAATTATATTTTCCCAAACACATGTTATAACTTGTAACTCGTAACGCCGACAAACGATGGAAATATGATGTCGCAAACATCGAGTATCGACTTCATCTTCCGCAAGAAACGCATAATACTTTCGCGCGAATGATCGTAGGAAGTCCAGAGCGAAATGTCAGAAAGTTCCACCTACGGATACTTCATGGCGCGCCGCAGCGAGTAGAAATCTGCGCGATGGGATCTTGACGTAGGACAATTAATTAGAGCGGACAGCCGCGATGCGCTAATGACGCGTGAACGATTCCGGGGCCAATCAGTAGTTGAGAATCACGCGCCGGGGCCTTTTCCGCGATGGGCGATGATTGATAGCCCCGCGATGCGGAAATCGCAATTCGCGCGCGGGCTACGCGAAAGGATCCCATCTGCGAAACAGTGCCTCTCACATCCTCGCTTTCCATTACTTCCTTCATCGTCGGAGAAGCGATAAGTAACGAGGTGATTGAATGAGATATTTAACGAGAAGATTCTGCGATTACCCGCGCAACGTGTTAAATAACACGTGTAAGGCGATACACGCGAGTTATTGCAACGTTGAAGTATGTGGATACAATTTAGAGTAAATTATCGCGTATATGTGCGTTAACAGGTGATATCGCCAACGGTATGGCCATTAAAGCCGTAAGATACCTTTTGAATACAACGCGAAGACGCGAAACATGCATTTTCATAACGTTCCAATTGTAAAAACGAGATAATTCGGTTTTTATACGTCATAAGTAATGTACGATGTAAGTAAAATTGTTTCTATGTTTTATTTTGAATACTTACAACATCAGAAATGAACGTCATAGTTATGTAATACCGGCCGCCCAATAGAAAGCGCAATATTCTACATTCTAAAACTACAAACTCATAGCAGATACAATAGATTTTATTCGAAGCTCCGTGCACGCAGATGGGATATAATGGATCTCATTAAAAAAAAAGTTAATTAATTCCCCTCGACAACTTGCACGGCATCTTTGTAACAAAAATGAGCATTCCTCTCTCTCCTCACGCTACTCTCACGTGAAAATTTCCACCTGACGTGGGGCCAACAATGAGATTTATATTTCACCTACAAATAAGGGGCCACGTAATATCTAGACACATAACACGCTCAATATTTTTTGATATAATACTCCCACGCGGCGAGAAACATGTGCATGTCCCTTAGGGTAAATTTAATTCATCAGTGTCGATGGCAGACGAGCGTTTCACATCGCTTCGTCGTGTTTCCATGCTGCGCCATATCGAAGGTTACCGTGACGAATTGTAAAATTACAGACCACGTCAATTTTTTTATTTGTAGAAATAAAACATAAGGTAAATGTACCAATGCCTGAATAGTCAGTAGACACGTACTTATGTCTGGATATTTTTATCATTTTAGTCCTTAAATAATTATAACGCGAATTAAAGTCAAAGATAAAAATATTTTTCTTGTATTTTGAAACTTTAGTTATAGTATCCAAACGTTAATTCGCGTTATACTTATTCAAGGACTAAAATGACAAAGGAGTCCAGACATAGGTACGTGTCCGCTGACTGTCCAGTCATTTTGGTACATTTACCTTAATATCTTGATAATATAATTTATTTTATCTTCTCATCGTGGACTGCTAGCAATTCTTAGTCTGGTAATAAAGCTCCAAGTATTTTTATTATATTTATAAAAACTTTTCAAGTATAATGTTTATATAATAAAGCATATCATAATTAGTAATCGCCAGATTTCGCATTAAAAAGAGACGCCGATCATGTAAGAATGAATAAGAATGAATAATTCGATTATACTGTTAGAAAGGGTTAAAATCGAATGAAATGTAATTGCGCGCAAGACGCACATTCTGATCTCAGCTTAATTTTTGTATATAGTAATATTAACGTTATTAGCGTAACGGGCCGCATATAAAGAACCGACACACGTGAACGGTGTCCATTGTATCGCGGTGCTTACGTGACGCACAATGGCGTGGAATACCGTCTAACAAGTTTGCAACGCACCACGAACTGGCAAGCCACTATATTCGCGCGAGTTCTTAATTACGTGTTTCAACACCGGCCAATGGCGGGTGATATACGGCGGCCGGTGCTCCGGGAATATCGGCGAAAAATACCGGCCGAAGCGGCAGTAAAACACGTCGCTCGGGTTCACCTGAAACACTTAATTGCAACGATAATTACTACTTAAAGGCGGCACGACCGCGCTCGCCGGTCAACATCGTGCTGCCGTTGCAAGAAATTTCGATCGACAGGAGACACGGAAAAACGCATTGCCAACGCGTGGCGCTAATTGATTGTTCGACGCAAGTGGGACTTACGGATAATTGAAACTGTCAGTCTGAAAACAGCTTAGCTCCATAATTTTCGAAAGTTGCGATAGCTAATACAATGTATCCTAAACACTTTACTACTAGTTATGATATGCTATATTATAATTATATTGATTACATAACATAGTAATCATTAATTGTGCATGTCTCAACATGTTAACAACAAAATACTTGTTGTTTCATTAACTTCGTTGTGTATAATTATCCCATTGCGAACGTGGCGCGCGGCGCATAATCGTCATTATACGCTGTATTATTACATCAGATCGTTCAAATGTGCCATTATATTGTTGTACATCAAACGCCGCTTTAGGGTGATTGTATGCCAATCGCAATGGCGCATAGCATTACGATGCTTTTACGATCCCGGGCACCGCCGCTCGTTCTCGTACCGCGTGTATAATTCGCGCCAATAGAAAGCACAAGGATTTTTCCCGGTCTGCCGTCGGCGATCTCGTCTTGAAAAACGATCGCTCGTTTGTTTCTCCTCGTTCCGCTAATTCGGTCCACGAAAGTTGACTATGTCGGGCGTAATAGTAAGCGCGAGAGATAATACGACCGATTGTTCGAATTTTACGAGGGTCACGTACACGCTCGCCTTGCCCGACGTATGTTCCGAGCGCTTAATTTCGCAACCGAGCGCTGCCCCATGATTGATCGACATGTAACTAGGCTCGTGCCATTTTTCGCGGCTCAGCCCGACGTATGTATGTACATGTGTGCATGTCTGCCAGTTCGGTCTTACATGTCCATTACTGAGCTTCTCAAGAGAATAACCCGTAAAGTGCTTCGACCGCGTATAGCGATCAAAGTCATGGTACCTAACTGGTTAAAGAAAGATTGATTTTCATTTAGATACATTAATTTCATGACATTTATGTTTCATTAAATATTTATTAATATGTACAATACATAAATGTTTTATTTTATTAAAAGTGCTTTCTTTACTAATATAAACAATTAAAGTTATATGTATTTTTATTTAAATAAAAATTGTTCGAAATACCAATATTATCTCACGATATCTCGTTAAAACATTAATCTTGCGAGCGTATCTACATGGAATTAACTTGCCCGTGATTGATCTCGAACACAGATTTCCTTTCCATATGGATATATTCCGCGGTGCGTTGCGTATCTCGCAAACGCAACTCATTCTCGAGTCAAATCTCAATCGATGAGAGGTAAGTCGACATTATCGTGTCGAGATCACAGGCGGTGCGCGGGTTATCGTACGAAGATCTAACGCGTGTTTCTCTAAATTCCCCGGATCCCGCGAACCACCTTCTCTCTCCGCCTCTCGATCCGAAACGCGAAATAAAGTATACGTGACGGCGACGCGGTCCGCTTCAGGTTACGTCTGGAAATATCTTGGAATTCCAATCTAATCGGGGTTACGATTTTCCTCTTAATTATACGGGGAGAGTCGCGGGGCGACCCAATCGACTCGATCGATCGTGATCTCTCGCCGCGCGCGAAGGAGGTCGTAGGTGAGCGTTCGGAGTGCCGAGAACAAGCAGGACGCCGGGCTCTCATATCGGAGAGATCCCGAGACTGCAGGTGGATTAGAGAAATAACAGGCGCTTTCTCAGGACCCGAACACGATTACCTCCGCTGTAAGGAGTATCGGTTTCCGACGGCTACCGGAGCTGCGCCCGCGCGAGAAGCTAGTAGTCCTCCTTTAATAGGATTAACGGTACTTACGGTGTCACTCGTCGGCTTCGCTCGTGTACGATCCCGACTCTCTCGCTGTCTCTCTCTCTCTTTCTTCTCCTTCCTTCTTTTTCTCTTAGCCGCCGAGATATACGACGCTTTGATCATTACGCGGTCTCCATCGCCTCTCAAAATTAACGATCCAAAAAGTCGGACTTAATCGCCGATTCGATAATTCATGGCATGCGGGCGCAACCGTACGCGTATTACAACCGCTAGATTTATCGTGTCGTGAGACGCGTCCCTAACGCCGCTACCGCGATCGTAGATCGCGACAACTGTAAGTCGCAATCACGGAATCCATGATGAACGCAACTGTGAATTCACATCGATAATTCGGATTTATAAACTTCGGTGATCATGGGATAAATATAAACATAATCGCGAACGTTAAATACTTAGAAAATGCAAACGTATGCCTGATTGAGCTTCATAAATAGCGAAATTAATCTTGATATATACAGCTTTTCTCAACGAAATATTATTCCTTAAAAATATGATGCTTCCAGATTTCAAGGTTTCAAAAGTTTATTTTCTTTCTCTCTTCTCAACCACGCTATTCTTAGTGAGCGTCTCGGGCGCGAAAGGAACAAGACAAATTGTCGGCGCGCGATCCCATCGGCCGGTAGATCGAGATCACGATCGTGACCGCGGACCCGAGACGACGACGTTTGCAAATCAATTAAACGGCGCAAGACAGAGGCGACTGGCTCGGCGTTAATTAAGCCGGCCACCGGCAGTCGGCCTGTCGAACTGTCCTCTAATTTCGTGCCTGCCTCTCCCGCAGGCGATAATGAACGTAGTTAAAGCGCCGCTGTTGCGCGGTGGTTACCAGTCGCCGTGCAATTGATCGCGTAGATTGTAACGCGACAAAACCGATCGGCAATCGCCAATTATTGAAACTTAATGGTCCCAACGAGATAATATGACAAGCCAATTAGCCTAAGCGACAAATGCTTGGGATGGGCATAGTTAGCAACGCGAATCTCAATTCCGTAGAGAAATATGTAAGGTAAATGAAGATAATTGAAACCCAACCTGTCAGCTAAGTAAAATAAGACACTCATTTACGAGTGATGGCATTAATAATAATTAAGAAATTACTGAAAAATAATATATAGAGATATTCCTCATCAAAGTTAAAAAGTTATTTCAAATTATTGACAAAAATGAAATACAAGTTTATGTAACTTGTAATGCTGCCACCACAAAATACATACACGACGCATATTTGAAGATCTATAAGCACGCGAAGAAGAATGATGGTGCGTTCTATCGGCGCGTTTCATCTCCCCGGAAATGGGTCGGATAGCGACGAGACTATGACGCTCGATAAGCAAGCGATACGGGTCTCTCAGTCCTTCAGTTTTTTTTTTAAGAGATTGGTATCGCATTATGGTGCTTGCGTCAATACATACGGCGCCAACTAATATTCTGTTTTATTATATCTCCTTAAAATTATCAAATTTTTATAATCTTTTCTCCGTCTAACTAAGCGATCTTGTCCACAATAATAGTTATTTTGTGCAGATAAAAATAAACCTAATACTATATTATTAATAAGACGACAGTTATATAACGAGACGATCATCATCTCGAAGAATCGCCTCAGAAATCATAGACCTATAAGTAAAATGGAGCTGCGACAAGTCGATAGTGCACGCCGAAGAGAGACCCGGAAAGAAAACGAGGATAGTTAGGATAGGAGGATAGGAGGAGGATAGGAGAGCGTCGGGTACGTCGACGACATATAGTGGGCGTCGGGAAGATTCAGTACCCGACGAACGCCAAGCCCAAACGGCATTACATTCGATTCCTGCCGCTGGCGGCAGGCATTAAACTCAACCTGTTCCAGTTCGCGCTTAAGCACGTTATAAAGCGAAACTTCCTCCCCTCTGTGCGTAAAAAGGATTTTACCACGCAAAAGGGGATAATAAACACGCGACGAGGTGCTCTATTAACTTTCCTCTCAGAGTATTGAGTCTTTCTCTAAAGAGTTAAAAGAATTTAAACGTTCAGTTATAGTCTGACAATTCTTTTTAGAGAACTTGATTAAATTAATCTTAATTTAATTTAATTTTTTTAAATTTTATCCTTCTATTATACTTAATCTTGTATTAAAGCGCGTTTTAACGAAGTGTTTCTACATAGATATAAATACATATATAATCAAAGAAATTCTTTTCGATAAAATAAAGAAATAGCGAATTATATGGGTCATTCCATAAGTAATGCGGTCTTTTAGAGATACTTTTGAAAGAATAAATCAAATTCCTTTCTATTGCCGCATTATTTATGGGATGACCCAATAGAAATTGTACAGAATGAATAAAAGCAGCTTTTCGTTATGAATTATGTCTATTCGTAAAATTAATATAATTTCTATTGAAACGAGAGCAAGTCGATTAGCATAAGCCCAAACTTTTCTACCGTGATATCGTGCGACCGCCCACGACTCCGGTCGCGGAATGCAGATTCCGATCTCTAACCGATCGGTAGTCGCGGGTGTATCGATCTTGGGCGGCGGTGTATCGATCTCGAATTTCAGAAGGCGTATAACTGCCGTCAGAAACGACCACATATCTCGTAGCGTAACAATAGGGGAAAGGATTTCTTCATAATGCTGGATATTATTACGCGATATCCGCGAGCGCGGCAATTTATTTGATGGTTGATCGATTTTTCAGATAACCGTTATACTGCCACGTGGTACACAGTTTACACGTGATATCGAGCAAGAGTAGTATGCACGCGAGTTCAATTTGACACAATCTGTTAAGCGGTGCACTAAACCATTGTGATTTGCTGCTCGCCGGATAGTTATCGGGCTTGTTCAGTGTGCAAAGAGAAAAAAAGATTGTGATTAAATGCGAGACAGTAATAAAAAGAAAATAGCAATATAAATTATCTTGATATGTACAATTATTAACAAAAATAATTATGCAAGATAATTTATGCTTGAAAATTGAATACGTAGGTAAAGGCTTTAACGGTATATAATTGAAGGGTATACAATAGGAAGAATGCCGCTTTTTTTTAAATGTTGAACTATAATACCTATAAAGACTACTGAACGGTAAGAATCAAGGTATCGATCATTCATCGACAGATCGCTTATGTTTATTATGTTTATCGTTCTAGCGAACTCTTCTTCGGAAGCTGCATTAATTCACGGACTTAAGAAACGATGGATCCAGGTGCACTATAGATAGACTAGGTAGAAAATCGATCGATTGATCTATTGAACCCGTTCTAGAAGGCTGGTTTGTATCCGCCGAGGCACGATAAGCCGCGAATGAATCGCAAAAGCGCGATGATGAGACGCGCATGAAAGAAGTCTCGCCTACGAGACGGCTAACGTATTCGCGACGGCCATACGCTAAACGGCTCTACGAACGAGATCACATATCGCGAGCTTCTCGATTTTTAAGGAGCATCAGTCCAGTCGGTCGATGATCCGAAAGTGTCACAAGTCGCGCCTCCCTCGAGAATGTCAGTCACCCATCATGCCATACGTATTTCTTTCTCACGTGCTGAATCACACACAGGCCCAGTCTCGTGTGACGATCGTGACTCGTCGCGAGGATTATTTACAGTCGTCGATAAGCCACGGAATAAGATCAACGGACTTTGCAAGCGCTCCATATGATTCCGTATTCTAGATATTCTATAGATATTGTAACTTTCTCATTAATTACTAATCGACCTACATTTACATTTATCTATCACATATCAGAAAAATCGAGCCTACAAATCCCATTAATTGAGAAAATAAATGATTAACAAGTAAATTTCATAAAATATGTCAAGAGATTTCAGATTAAAAATTGAATCGCTTATATATAGATATAAACTTCAAATTTTTTTCTAAATTAATTAGATACCTGAAAATCAAATAAATATTGTTGCAAGAAATAAGGTTGAATTTAGACGAGTCTGGTATGAGCAAATCAGATTTATATTAAACATGAATCATGACAAGTCGATTGTGCGTTGGTCGGTCGGTGATCTTGCTCCGAAGAATATCAGATGTATATACGACGTCATGTCACTCGCGTGTCTCCTCAGAACATCTCTAACATATGCCGAGTCACACACGCCCAACTTCACGCAAGCAGCACGCTACAGTATGAAAATTATAAGAAGCATCATGAGATAAAACGAGGATTTCATGCATTCACGATGTTATTGCCCGTGACGCTAATTTAAATAGAATTGCAGGTAATATTCTTCATAAACGATTTTCATTATTACTAATGTCACCATGAATATAACACGGATTATTCATTACTCAACTACGAGAACAAATAGCTACTGCTATAATAAACGTTTTGCTTTCTTGAATTATACTTTCATCAATCTACGATAAAATTATTTATTCACAAATTTGCATAAAAAATTATCGCACTAAACAGCCAAAGGGTACATATAACGAGCGCACATCGATATAATGATATAAATTTAATTACCGGGTTATTCATGCTTGAGGGAGCAGGCCCCGACAACTCTAGCCAAACAATCACTATGCGTGAAAGTATGAAAATAATTCCGCGGCCGACAGTGTGTACTCAAGCGTAACTGTGCTATGCATATACACAATATTCAATTGTAGATGCACTCGGAATACCGATGCATCCACAAGGACTCACGTGCTTCGGCTCACCTGCTCCGAATTCCAGCACGGCGGTTTCCCACCGGCGTGTACAGTTACTTTATATTGTTTTATTAGACTTCGCGGCATCGCTCGATGCGCATTAATCGCCGCGGTCCACTCGAGGCGAAACAGAATCGTAAATTAAATTTTGATTTAAGATAAACTGTAATCTTTCTCGCGCGTTAAATAAATTTTCAAACGGACACACAATTGTGGTCACAGAGTATCTTGGCGTCTCTAGTCCAAGCGTCGTTTACCGGTAAACCACCGTTAGCTAAGTCTCGTTTAAATTGCAACCACATGCTACGCGGAATTATTAATTAACGAAGAGTCGCGACCGAGCGTTCTTCCATCGATAATAATTTCTCGATCGCATCTCAGGTCGCGACTTGCTAACGGACGCGGTGTCTCGTCACGATTATATGCTCGCATACATTCTCATACGTTCGTTGAGATGATAGCGCATTAATGTTGGCACCCCGCGGAGCGAAATGGGTCCATTCAGGTGCCTTTCGGGCCTACCAAGAACAGCGAGGGCCTTTCGAGAATCAAAGGCCACTGTGTTCTCGCATGCTATTTGCATCGGGATGCATAAGCAGTGCATAATCAGATCACTCCGTGAAATAAATACGATCGCGATCTCTGCGTGGCTCCCGATCAGCAAACGACGATGTCACGATCGATAATCTTGAATTCCACCAAACACATTTGAACAAAGAGATATGCTTGCTGATTTCGTCAGCGAGTAAATGTATTATTTTACATTTCAAGCGTTGTTTAGTAATTAGATTCTATGAAAATTTGTAATCGAGAGACAAGCGAATTTATTATTAACTATATTAAATATTACAGTCTAAATATCAAATGTATTCATATATTGATTAACGCGCTATAAAAAAGATGGAATGATACAATAATTAATATTATCAAAAAATATTGGCGTTGGTGCGAGTTTGGTCACCTAAGTACACGACTAACTGGTTTTACGGGAGGGGCTGATAATCTAGGATGAGACTTGAACTGGAGAAGCGATATCGTCGTTCTTAGTCTCGTAAATCACAGACTGCGGGCGACAGTCGCAATTAACCAATGAGATACCACGATACCACGAGAATGTTCGTTTTACCTTGATGCTCTTACTATAAGATTCTTTACAATTCGAAATTGCAGAAAGGAGCATATGTGCATCTAAGAATTTATAAATCACATAATGTGTTTTTATCGAAATCGATTAACGATATAAGATAAAAGTGACACAAAATTGTAAATTTAAAGATATTCGAAGATTAAAGTGAGTAAAGTGAGTGTGTATGAAAGAGAGAAAGAGAGAGAAAAGAGAGAAAACATAATGCACGTAGGCAATATTAAACATTTCTGTCGATATTTTCATGATAAATTGAATTATTGCTTGTTTCTGTATACATGTGCGTATTTATCTGTAAACGCGCATAGAGAAATAGCAGATAATATTAAACGCGTGGTATAATGATCGAACCGCAATTAATTGGTACGCTGGCAGATACTGGTAATCTGCGGCCCGTGCGAGGATTATCAATTACGCGCGTGAAATACTAGTATATTCGCAGCAATAAATCATTGACCAGTATCGAGCGGACGATCCCTAATGAGCAAAAGATATTCGGCTATCACGGCAATATTATACGAGCAGGCTGTGAAACCTTTTAACTCCCACCAATCGGCCAGCTCAGTTTTGTCGATTAAGCGCTAATTATAGTACTGAATTAATTCAAAAGTAGATGATAATATATTGAATTACCTACTATTTTATCGATTTAAAAAAATTAATAATTAAAAGATGTAATTCTCATGTAATAATATACACATGTATACCGTATTACTATATATCTAGATATGAATATTTATACTAGGTAGTAATTTATTGGCTCACTTATACATGTACGTGGATTTGTGTGTACATTTATCTAAAGATAAATACGATAGATGTG